>NC_143413.1:15226875-15951250 GCF_059467195.1 Physcomitrium patens | reverse complement strand
GGCATTGGTATTGCCATTGAATTATAATAAAGTTGGAGCCTACTTGTTTGATTCTCATATCAAAATTCAAAAATTTGATTGTCATACTTTATAATAAAGTCAATTGCTTGACTCAATGTTTGAAGGTCAGGTAAGTTGAGTATCAATTTTTCTATTTCATATTATAATCTATAAAAAAATTGGCTAATAAGTGTAGCATCATTTCACTTAATATCAGTTGCAAGTTGTCAAAATTGTGAAGCATATTATGTTATAAATCGATTGCTTTGACTCAAAATATAAATATTATTGGTTGCAACATAAGTTGTATCATGTTCTTGACATATGGATTGAAATTCTACCAAAAAAGCCTCCAAATTATCCTATATTAGATCTTGTTATTCAAAAAAAGATAAAAATCACAGTAATACTAAATTTAAAAGAAGTGTATGAATAAATCTAACTTGTTATCTTAGAGTTTGATAGCTTTGGAGTTGAAGTTCAATTAAAAATTGTACTTGATTGATAAATCCTCAAAACTTAGATCTTGTGCCATCAAACTTCTCAAGCGGGGCAACTCTTGATTTTTTAGTACCGAAAGGATGTTTTATTGTAGGAAAAGAGACATGACTTAGTACATATGTTGAAGTAGCTCCAATTATATCTATATCTTCACTTCCTGCCATTATTGTTGCTTCTTGTGGTGATAAATTGAGTTGATGCATTGCAAGCATTAACTGCCTCAATTGTTTTTGTATTTGTGCTATTGCACACTTCATTTCAATAAGCTCTACTATGATAATATTTAGAAAAAAATATCTAATTTTTTTCAAGTCCTATAGAAGCGAGGATTGAATATCAAAAAAGATACTAGGAACAATATCAGTTTAAAAGAGGGTAATCCACAACTTCTAATACGCTTATGTTTTATCAAGAAAAAAGAGTAATCTACTCTTACTTAAGAAAAGACAAGGCTCTGATAATGTAAGTATACTCTTATCAATTTGTGAGAGATAAGAATTGGATAAAAGTAAATAAACAAGTATAATAAAATAAAAATAAAGAAGTTTGTATATTAAAAGAAACTAAAATGGCAATTGCCAGAAGACAAAGAAATTAGAGACTCTTGAATTTAGATTAGAAGAAAAAAAAAGAATTGATGAGAGTGAAGAAAGCTTCACTCTTGTCTTTATATATATTATCTAACTAGGAGCTATGTGGCAATGTTCTATAGGGCTTCTAATATGTGTTGACTTTGTAGGACACATACTTAAGCTTACAAAGCAAGTTTTCTATATATGCACCATATAATTAGCTTGTTCTTTAAGTTATTAACATGTATGACATATGGCTAACTTATTGACCATATTTCTAACCTAAAAAGTCAATTATAGATACCTATAAAATCAAAGTAGCATCTATAAAGTTTTTAAGAAGCTTCTATAGAAAATATTATGGAATTAATCTATATTTATCTATTTTTATCTAATTATATAGGTAATTATTGGTTTACATGTGTATGTCCGTGAGATTAGTAGATTAAAGATTTGTTAGTAATTTCATCTTTTAGGCTATAGAGACTTTTTATTATCATAAAAAGATTATAAATTGGTAAAATGAGGTTAGACTAGATAAATAATTAATAATAGGATTAGGCTAAAAAATCCCTAGGATAGATTAGATTGATACTCCAGCATTGACCGTTTGTGAAATAGGATTGAAATCAAACCTCTAGCCACTAAAACAATTATTTAGGATAAAATAGGAGGGTATTAGAAGATCGGCGATTAGATTTGAAAAGCTAGGTTAAAGCTTCTTTTAGAAATGTATGGCTTGTTGTTGTAGAATTTGGTTTGACTTTGCAATTATTGTTCAAACTCAAGATTTGTATTGGTGACATGGAATTTATACAAGACAATTAGGACTAGCACTCTTGACTAGTTTATAAAATTGATATCACATCTATGGTTTAAAATTTGATAGTGCTTGATTAATTAGGTGTAATAAGTATATGTGAAGTTTTGTAATAATCTAAAAGTGCAATTAATAGATATCTAGATTTTGATAGAAGAATGTATCAAAAGTTAACAATTTAAGATGAGATAGGATTTCTATGATATCTAAAGATCTACAAGTTGGATCAACGTGAAATTTGACATAGTATTCAAAGGCTTGAAAATCAAGCTATACAAATATTTTTTTGAGTCCAAGTTAATAGTGGAAGAAGGAGAAATCAATTCTAGATCATTTGCATCAACTTTCAAGTTGGCAGCCAAATACTATCACTATGGTTTTTAGACATTTTTTTAATGATCTTTAAGTTGGATTAGAGTATATTCTTTAAAGCATATAGAAGACTTATAGTGGCATTTTTATGCAAAATTTTGCTTCATGTGGATGGTTAAATTAGGAGCTATAGCTAGCTAAAGCTTGATGATTAGAATTAGGGCTTGCAAAGAAAAAAAAATACTTAATTATAAAAGTAATAAGGCAATTGAAGTTTATGTATAGTTGAAATTATTAAGAAGAGTATTTTTTAGCACTTTATATTGGATTTAAGAATTTTTGAATTAAAATTCAAATTACATTCTTCTGATAAGGATGAAACATATTAGGATTTTTGGATACTTGTAAAACACAACTTTACCTTCTATAATCAAATGGATGGTGCATTTCCAAATAAGATGATACGTAATACAACAACGTGTTTAGTATCATGACCTTATAAGAGACTCCCAATGTTTGGTGATTTTATTAGAGATAGAAGCAAGTCTTGATAATATTTTTAATATTTTATTTGAAGGGAATTACAAAGGCCTCAACAACAATCAAATAACAAGGTGATCTTTTCGCCCTAATATAGAACACTATTAATGACTAAGAGGACCTATCAACAATCTTCAAAGAAAATAAAGTTTAGAATATGTAACAAACATAATTTATTGCATTTTGAATTTCTTCAATATATGATAACCGCTGCTTATCAAACTCATTTCTAGAAGGGAGAATAATATCACAGACCTACATATTTAATTTAATATTTATCTAAATAATTAAATAGAAGTATATAAAAGTAAATTTATTTCATAATATTTTATAGAAAAAGTTCCTAAAAGCTTCATAGACACTACTTTGACTTTATATATGTTTGTAGTTGATTGCGCAAATGAAACTACAACTCAAATATAAAATCTTGTAAAACAAGTGAAAAATATGCACTCCAAAAAAAAAAGACGCAATAGAAGAGACCTAAATTTACAAAGAATTCAAACTCAAGCTTTATCACATTTTGAAGCCAACAACAACAACAAATAAGCCGACAATCTCATCCACTCAAACTCCATTAGCATCCTTCTTCCTTTGAAATTGTAAATTCCTTTGTTTAGACAACTTTAAAGCTTGTGCTTGCTAGTGTCAAAAGCATTTTACAACTCATTGACAAATGCATCAAAAGAATTGATATTATGAAGAGTGTCTTTTATGATTTAATTATTAAAAGAGCTTGGTTGATTGACTTGCAAAGTAGATTATTTGATCTAGCAACAAATTTTTAGCTAGATAGTTTTTACTAGAGCTCGAGATGTATAGGCAAAATTTGGGCCTTCATACTTATAGGCTTCATAAATTGCTAGTTGAACTTGTGGTGGCATTGATGTGTGTAGATCTACTACAATTATTGTAAGTTGAAGCTAATATATGATTTGTATAGGAACTAGCGGAAGCCATGATAAACCTATTATATTGATTCAATGAAGGGATGTGGGTATGAATGTGTGAAAGGAGGTGCAAAAAGGTGGATGTAAGTGAACTAAGTGACAGAGGATTGCTAGTGTAACTACATTAGGGATAGAGACAAGAGATACATATAGGACCCAAGTATTGTAGAAAAGCACAAGCTTTGGGCCTTGATAAAAACTATAAAAAAAAAATAAAAAAAAATAAGTTATCAACTCAAAGGATAAATTTGCAATTATCACAAAGTTAAAAAAACATGTGTAATATTTTCAAAACTCGAGGGATATATTTAATATTTCAAAAAAAAATTAGGAACATGTGTGATATTTGCCTTTGTTTTTACATATTTTTTTCAATTAAAACCAATTTTTTTTACAATTTTTTTTCAAAATAAATTAAATTATTTTCTTATGGCAACATAAAACAACATGACAATGGTTTCTTCTTCATTATTAGAGAATGTAAAATAATGTTGTTTATATTTGAAATTGTTATTTTTTAAACTTTGTGATATAAAAAAAAACTTAAATTTTCAAACAAAAGTTGTAATAAGATAATAGTATTATTATTTTTTATTCTTGTAATTCAATACTTCTCAAATAGTTTATTACCATCCTTTAATTAATCATAATTTATTCTTCACTTTATTTTTGTACAATTAGGCACCAATTATATAGGAACAATTAGTATAACCTTTTATATTGTCATTTCTTACATAAGATAAAAAAATAATTATTCTAAACTTGGAAATAATATCTTATCAACTTGATTTTTGATTTGTTGGCTTCATTTTAACTTACTACATAAACATATAAAAATAATAAGTAAAATTAATTAGAAATATTTTTTATTTATATTTAAATTATTATTATAAATAATAATTAAAAATTATAGAATTTATAAATAAAAATATATTTAAATAATTATACTTAAATATTCCTTATTTAGAATAATTTACTTTTTAACTATCAACTTTTTGTATGAATAGTATCATTTGGCCATACTAAAATAATTCTTCATTAAAGTCAACTATATATTAGTTACTAAGGTTGAAGAATTCAAATTTTTGTATGAAGATTGTCCTTTATGTACCAATATAAAGACAATATTTTATTTAACATTATAAATATATAAAAATATATAATTAATTATATACAAATTATATTATTGAGTAGGAAGAGATTGTAAAATGAATAGAAAAGTGGTATTAAAATCAAGCATAAAAGCATCTTATACTTTTTATGGCTTTGGAACTAGTTGAAAGGCAATACTAGTATTTGCTCAATTAATAATTAAATTTATGTAATTTCTTTGAAAAAATAAAATCACAATAATATATTTTTATACAATCATATGAAAAGTCATATACAAAAGAATACCAAAATAAGTTCCTTAGTATAATTTGACATAAATTGGAAGTCAAATAAATATTAAGAACTATAGAAATCTTGTAAAGCAATTATATGAGGACAAACAACCAAGAAATAATACTACAAACAATGTACTTATCAAATAATGTTATTCACATGTTTAGCTCCTTCTACATGGTGATAATAGTCAAGAGCCATTATAGGCACCATAATGGCAATTATAATATGAGAATCAAATTTTTAAAAATCACTTATTTTATGTAGTTTTAGGAAACACTTAAGAAAAAAAATATCATGTATACCTTTGAAATATGTTGAAATATCAAAAATATCCATGTATTCTCAATAATAGCAAATCTACCTCTCAATTTTGTGCTAATATCAAATCTACCCTTCAACTTGATAAGGTATCACAGCTATTTTTTTAAGTGTAATTAAGACCCAAAGATTCCGACCAGCAACAGCAAACGAAAGTTAAGATGGAATTTGAATGATCCAGTTCCAGGTCGATCGTGTTCACACCGCAGGGGTTCATGCTCGTGTTGGACGCTGTTCACACTACGAAGGATCGAGTTCGCCGAAGACCTCGTTCACACCGCTGCTCCCCCCCCCCCCTGGTCCCACCGGGTGGTGGTGTCCTTGGCAATGCCGCCGTCGGCGTCGCCTTTAAATTTGCTCGCAGTTTGGTTGTCGTAGGATCCATCTGGTCGCAACCAGCCAATTCCTCTCGCCCTGCTGCCTCGCTTCCCATCCAGCATTCCAATGCGCCATGAAGTGTCTAGGGAGACAAACTTTCGAGGGCTTTCGAAGCGTAATTTCTACACTTTGTGTGTTAGAGAGGCGTTCGTTTTGATGACTTGGGTGTAATTTGCGGGCCGGGAGGAGGGGGGAGGATCTTGTTGTGTGATTCAGGGAGGTGGGGAGTTTCGCAATTGAGTATTCTCCTCGGAGTTGCGGAGTATTTGTGGGTGGCAGAACAACGAATGCTTGGATGGTGGTCCCTACTGCTGATGGAATTTTGTGGTGTGCGATGTGCGTTAGAAAGTCTGTAGGTAGAGATAGAGGGAAAAGAAAACCAGAAAAATAAATAAACAAGTAAATAATCCATAGATAACCGAAACTAAGGTTGGTGGATTTGTGGGTTCTGTTGGGAGTTTTTAAAGCTTACATTCTCTTGGATTGGGATTCTTGGGATGGCTGCACGGTTACTTGAGTATTCGGCTACCGCCGACGTCTGTGCACATTGCAATGTCGTCAGGTGTGGTGTGGTCAATGGCACCAGCAAGGGGACCTCCCATGCGAGGATGTTGAAATTAGGACGTGACGACTGGCTTGGGGATGGAAATTTCACTCATACGAGACTTCTTCTGAAGCAAAAAAGACGAAGCTGTCGAATTCATGTTCGAGCTGGGATTGAAGAATTGGCGTTAGATCAGGTCTGAATTGTCGTGCTAATCTGTTTCTTTACACTCTTTGCTGTCGTTTTGTAAAGGCTATGTGGGTTCATCTGTGCTTCGAAAGAGCTTAAGTAACACCTTAAATAAAAACGAGTAACGAAATTTTATGATGCTGTATTCTTATAAAAGATGATTGTCTACCACGATTTTGTTTTATTTTTTTTGATAGCTCTAAATGCTGGACTGTTTATTAAGAGAATGCTGTATGGATTCGTGAGCAGGTGTTGGTTTCGGCAGTTACAGCAAGTACTCTTGCCCAGCTCGTCAAACCTTTTGCAGCAGGCTTGATCGGGAAAGGTTTCAACTGGAAGTTGATTTACAAATCTGGTGGCATGCCTTCTTCTCATTCTGCTGTGAGCACCTCTACTTGCACCATGTTATTTATACAACGCACTTTACTACTCAATTTGATATTTATTCACTCAGCCTGTTGTTGCGCGTCAAATGCTTGCCACCTTTTTCAGTCGCTCAGAACATGTGGAGGCATGATGGTTAGATTCTTTTCTTTTCATTCTTGAGGAAAGAATGGTAAGGGTTGAAAAGTGATTTTAAAGAACTGAATGACACAACTCTGTAATTGTGTACCAGGCTGTTACAGCAGCTGCAACAGCTCTTGCTTATGAGAGGTGAGAAGCACAATCACAACCGGTCTGTTACAATCGTTGCTTTGCTAAAATTAAGTTTTACTCCTACTAAGCCTTAAAAAAGTGCATAAGTTTGGTTGGACTGTCGCACAGCTAGCCGGACCGCTCGTGTTTTGTACATTTCTACTGTTATGACTAGACTGATGACTTTTGCGACGTGGTGATCTCTCCTCCCAGACTGGTGGAATTAACATGGGTGATCTTTGCATGCAGAGGATTATCGGATGGAGTTTTCGGATTATCCGTTATTGTAGCATGCATTGTAATGTATGATGCTCAGGTGAACACAACTCTATTTAAAACTTTAATACATAAGCAAAGTTTTCTTTTGTCTCTACTGTACGTTATCGAATACAAGCACACATTCAGATGCAGGATCACAAGCACTGTGCAGTAATATCTGCAGTGAACATTGATTGAAATTATTTAATTTGGGATGAACCCCACATGCCTCTGTAACGCCACTCTTCTGGTCTACAATATTTGTTTATTCAAGTTTAATCAAAACGTGAGT
Source organism: Physcomitrium patens (assembly GCF_059467195.1). Taxonomy (NCBI): domain Eukaryota; kingdom Viridiplantae; phylum Streptophyta; class Bryopsida; order Funariales; family Funariaceae; genus Physcomitrium; species Physcomitrium patens. The sequence goes on along the minus strand of NC_143413.1, from coordinate 15,943,551 downwards.
TATTTGTCTTGTGTTAGGGTGTAAGGAATGCCGTTGGCAAGCAGGCCAAGGTCATAAACACCATGGTCGTATCATACATACCCCAACCTCAGCCTCAGCCTCAGCCTCAAGTGGAGCAATCTCTCCCAGTTGAAATTGGCGCTGAACTCACACAGGATCCTGCTGAAATGGTGAGGGCTGTCTTAGACAAGAACTCTTCATCAAAAGCTATGCTAAACGCGCCATCTTTAGTAATCCTCGACGGTAAATCACCCAGTGCAAGCAAGTCATACAGCGAAACAGCTGCAGATTTCTATAATGGAGCTTATACAAGGTCTAGAGGTTTTTTCGAATTAGCTCGGCAAATGCCAGCCATGCAGGTGGGCGAAGTGGACATCCAAGAGCTTGGAAAGCAGGATGGATGGCGCCTTCTGCCACTGAAAGAATCAATCGGTCATACCAAAATTGAGGTACTTGGAGGAGGTCTTTGGGGAGTTGTGATTACTTGTATACTTCATTCCCTTCATCAGTCTTAGAGGCTTTCAGCTCATGTCATGCTTCCGTTTGCTTGTTTACAGCAATTTTCAAAATCTTCTTGTACCCTTTTTGCCTTCAGGGAATCTAGATCGTAGGCTCACAATTTTGTCATTGTCTTTATACACGTACACATCAATACACATTTTTATCATAAGTGTTATATTTCCTCTATTTCTGGTTTGATGCATGTTTGTGTATGTGATTTAGCTTGTTTTAAGAAAATTGTGGTATCACAAAAATGAAAATAATGACGAAAATGAAATGCTTTGATACATGGACTCATTAATCAGAGGCGTGTCAAAAAGACTTAAGAGCCACTTCATATTGGTACGCAGTACAGGTTTAAGATTACAAAATTGTCAAGTGGAGAAGTTAGAGATTGTTATCAAGGCCTTTGCACTAAGAGTTAAAAGGTAATTTAGAAAATTAATCATAATAAAAACGATATTTAAAGAAAATTAAATCATCATTTAGATTTTTTATTTTTTTTAGATTTTACATTTTTTTTAGATCTTTTTCTTTTAGATTTTTTTTATTTTAGTTTACTCATTGGATAAATTTTAATATGATATAATTTCTATTAACTTATAGTCATCCTTAAAATTTTCAACAAATCAACAGTTATACACTTCATTATATTTTGATACATGAATATTCTATAAAATTACTAAACCTCAGATCTATATATGTATATACACATATTTCCATACACATGCACAAAAAATTCTACATTCAATTTTTTCAATTTTTTATCATGTATATATATATATATATATATATTCACAAAATTAAATTCAAAAAAATTTAAGTTTAGCCTACATAGAGAGAGAAATCAAAATTGCTTGAATTTACAAAACTAGATACACAAAATATATATTTTGATATATCTAAGTAAAAAACGAAAGTGTGATTTCTTGAAATGTTTTTAAAAAACTTTCACTTAAAACTTTAGAAGGATTATCTTTTATGTATTTGTAATGATCATACATTAATATTAATTTGCATCAATTTTATAAATTAATGTAAATTAACTTAAATTTTGTATTAATTTTTTTTATTTATAATTATGATGACAGACCTGAATACAGTATGAGTCTTCCAAAATCAAAGTTGATGAGAATCAAACCAAATCTTGTGTAAAAACCTTGTTTTTCTATGTCAATTAATAAATTTGTCAATAAATATCTGATTTGATTAAATATTGAATGAAAACTCAAATAATTTGGCAATGTTTTTAATATTATCAATAGATCCTACATGTTTTTTTTTTTAAATTTAAATTTTAAATTCTAAGTTCACCAAAAGAGTGATTTTAATTTGTAAATTATTTAACAAAACAATAAAAAAAAAATACCTTGATTGATTTTTCTTTCTATCTTTTTTGAATAGAAGTATTTGTTAGATATTTTTAAAGGATATTTATGGTTTAGAAATAAAAATAATATTTAGATAGATAGAAAATTTATTTAAATATATATATAGAGAGAGAAAGAGATATATATATATATATATATATATATATGTATATATATATATATGTATATATATATTTAATCCCACTATAACTTTTATTATTGCCACCACAATCCTTCATCCACTCAACAATTTTTTTTTCTTCTTTCTATTCTAATAATTATTTTTTTATATTTCAAATATATATATATATATATATATATATACATATATATTGAACCATGATATAAAAACCATTGTAGAAATAACAAAAACCAATTGACCAAATTTTGACTAATAGTTTTATAAAATAGTGGTGGTAGTAACAAAAATTGTAGTGACATTAAGAGTACTCTATATATAAACTCTTATATAAGATGGGTTAAATAAATTCTTTGAAATAATTGGTAAAAAGAATATTAATAATAAAGTAGTAACAAAACATGTATCTAATAAATAAAAATGATGAACTTAATTTGAAGTCTTTTAAAATTTTTTGAAATTAAAGTTGAAGAATCAATAAAAATTATAATAAAGTATTGATTTTTTATCTAGTATTCTATATATGTATTAGACAAAAAAATTATTATAACTCTATAGATAGGTTTTAATAATGGTGGTTTTTATATTAAAAAAAAAAAAAAAAAAAAAAAACCCTTCTATAAGTCAATATTATCCTTAAAAAATATTTAAATGTTTTAGGGAGAAAATTAGTAAGTTTCATTTCTTTTAATTATAAGATTATGATTCTTCTACTTGAATTTTACTTTGAATAGAATTCTCAGTGGACAATAGTATAGAAATTCGTAAAACTTTCAAAAAGAGGATTTTTAAAGATATCGTTGCAAGAAATAAAGAAATACCATTTGTAAGAAAAATCTTCTATAATATTTCGTATTGTAATAGAAAAAAAAATGACATAGTAAGCTTATCTAAATCAAACAAAAATCATCTCTTTACTATAATAAAAAAGAATCCTTATCAAAATTTTATTGTAATAATACTCATTTAAAAAAAATAAAAATGTATAAAAGATTAAATTAATGTAGTGGATTTTTTTTTCTATAGAGAAACTACTTTGTAATTAGAAAAAATACTAATACCAACAAAGAATACCAATATTATTAACAAGGTGTGAGGCTTATGGTGGCACCACCATCAAAATCTGTATATATTCATCCATTCTCGTGTATAATATACGTATAGCACAATACATACGTGAACCATCCACCTTAACGTCATCCATCCACTCATCCATCCATCCTCCTCTTCATCCACGAGCCCATCGACGCACGCATCCATCCATCAGATTATTTATTCATTCATCCATCAGATTATTTATTCATCCATCCAAAAAGCATGCTGCCGTCCTCGCTCTCCGCAGGTCCGCCATAGCCGCGCTGCAAAGGAGCTGCAAGGATTTGTTTCCAAGCTCTCTCGCTACTGTCTCGCACCTCGGTGTTTCCTACGACGCATCATCGTATAGTGGACCGCTGTGGGATTCCATCCGAGATTTTTTTAAGAGAAATCGGTGCAAATTTAGGTCCGAATTGAGCAACAGGAGAAGAATTAAACCCGGGGAGAACGAAGGAGAAGACGTGGGATTGAAAAGCCACGGGAGAGTTTTGCGAAACAATTACATGTATGAGCGAAACCCTCTCGTAACGATGAGAGAATAAATATTACCAGATGCAAGCAGAGCTCGTCTTGGTGAGCTCGATCTTATGGGGCATTATCACCTTTTGTTATCTCCTGCAGTTCTAGCTCTTCCTATACCTTCCTGACGCTCACGCTTCTAGCTTGCATTTTCATCTACAAGACCCCTTTCCTTCATTCCATCTACGCTGTTAAGTTTTGGGTGCACGAGGGCTGCTCTCATGAGCGCTTCAAAACCAGGGGATCCGTGCTTCTCAACGAACCTCGCAACGGACGCCTGTGTTTCGGGACTGACGGATCGTTCCAACCACTCTTGCTGCGGATCCTGAGCGTTCGTAGCAGCAGCAGCAGCATCATTAAAGTGAGGCCGCACAAAATTCTCGTACAGAAAGGTTCCACCTCGGAATTGAGGCAACACAAGCCACGATGCGATCACCAACTTGATTGTTGAGTAAAACGGAATCCAGACGATCACTGGTGCGAGGGCTATTTCGAGGAGCAACGCCAAGGAGCACAACACCCAGTACGTCAACCATTGCCGGTCGTCTCTCATGTCAGGGCTCTCAATCGCCATGATCGACGCAATCAAGGGATACAGTAACATCATCAGGGGTCCCGACCAAGCATAACCTTGCAAGACCAACGCCCAGAGCCATCCCATCTTCAAACTCCAACCCAAACCTGCAAACAACAAATACTTAGCAAGGAAACTGCTCTCCTAACCAAAGCGTAAAAAATGCTTCAGTATCCGTGTATGAACTAAATCGATCTCCAACTGTGCTCAACTCTAACTCAGGGTAGAAATCCAGTAGAAGTGATGGAGATGCTACAGCTTGCTTCACGCAAGGCTTCAATGAAGGAAAGAGTTGGCCGACTTGGACCCTTTACCGAGTCCATCACACGAAGTTCTTATTTGTGTGCAGCATCTCGAAGCCCAGGCGTTCGATGTCTACATATCTTACTGTCAAGTTGCAGGAATATATGTGGGCAGGAATCTAAAAGTTGATGTGGAATCTTCTTTGGATGACAAGTTGAATCTGGGCGACGAAAGCTGCTGCTTAGCGCTGGGCTGGATCAAAAACTTGAGTGACAATTTCTATGAACGTCGGGTGAGGTGCAGGCCTCGGAGCTGTGCAATGATTCTTCGTGATGCTTGCAGGCTTTGTTGGTATGTGAGACCCATGCAGGAATCTTTGAATTGTTTATGAATATGCAATTGGTGTTCCATTGCTGGCTGGGTCTTCCTGTTGCATCATTGGTTGGTGACTCCAACAGCTAGCAGGCTTTTCCGTATGTTGTGATTTCTATTGTGTTCAGTCGCTGGAACACAAACCTTCTGAATATCTAGGACAGGTTGAGTGCGTACAGAGAAGCGATACACAACGAGAGAGAGCGAGAGAGAGAGAGATCATGGCTACTTTGTAACTGCTACCTCTTTCAAATATGTCGATATATATATATATATATATATATATATATTTTTATTTTTTTTAACTGTTTCGAAGCTGATCCTTAGATATCTAGATCGGTGTGACTTGTTTCTGGAGGTTCGAACTAACTCTTATATCTGTTCACTCATTAGGAACTGAACCCTGTAAGAAAGTACCTGATTTCAGAGTGAAGCGTGCGCAATTGCGAGTACATCGCATTGACGGTGTTCAGTACATTGTGGTCTCACCACTTCCCCTCGATTAATCAAAAGGAACACAGCCAGCTTCATAGCTTCAGCTGAGATAACCCTCCTATTAAACTCAAATGAGAAAAAGCCATTGCTGGATCAACAGATGACCGAGTCAATGGCTTGGATCTTCATCCCACAACCTCTAAAAGCCAACATCGGTTCTGTCTCGTTCCAAGAGCCGAGCCTAAAAAAATAACGTTAGTGTTACATCTTTTTCTTCTTCTAGTAGCGCAGAAACACTGCCCCTACGAACAAGCAGCCCAGTCACGGAACACGAATGCGAAACCTTCACTTGCACGTTGTGATCAGTGAAGCCTCCAAACCAGGACCAGGAACACCCCCACGTTTGTTCGTGTTCTCAGGGTCACCGAACGCACATGAGATGCTCACCATAAACTGCACTCAGAACCAGATCCAGCAACAAACACATAAAGATTCTCTGCAGAAGCTCACATTTGTGAACACGGAACTTTATAGCTCGTATAGCGGCTGCAAACTAGCCATTAGACACATGCCTCCCCATGGAAGCAGTGAGTTCGATAAAGTCCAAAGTTGAAGTCGGGTCTCGGAAGATGGCACAACGAGGCACCATCAAATCAGGATTGACGTTGTCGAAGACTGTATGTTTTTGAGGACGAAGTCAACCACTGGGCAAATATAGCAAATCTGCGCAACAATCAACAACAGCTGTAGGGACATGCACCAATATTACGGCACACTCTGTCAACTCAATCATGCTCTGGAGCACCAGCTGCCCAGTTGGCTGGATCTTCATACAGTTCCAATTCTGTGAGGAAATTTCACACTTCAGTTAACGAGGTTGTTTGTCTTGCTCCGATTGTATCAATGCATTGTCTGTCGGTGACGTTGGAGGCGTAAAACGGAGAAGTGGGTTCAGGTCCATCCATCAGTGGCGATGAAAGGGTGGGTACTATTGAGAAGCAGCAACAACTTGTGGTGTAGATTGAAAGATGTCTGCGTTTAGAAAGAATGTTTCATGCTCTAAAGAAAAGTCAGTCCAAAGAATTGTTTTTCGTTTTTTGTTTTTTGTTTTGTTTTGTTTTTTTTTTTTTTTCAAAACAACAAGAATAGATTTTTAGTGAGGGTCCATCAGACATAACTGGAATTTCATAACCTGGATTTGAATCATTAATCTCTTTACTCTTGTTTTGTATACTTGGATACAGTTTGTCCACTTTTGGTAGTTTGAAGTTAATTTTAACTGAAAAGTTGGTGAATTGGAGTGACATGAATAAATTACTTACAAATAAGATTATTATTTAAGGTAATGGGTACTAGAAAATCGATTTTTTTGTTTTTTTTGTTTTTTTGTTGTTGTAAAGATATACATTTGATGACTTTGGAGGTTAATGATAGTAAATGTATATATGGATTTCATTGATTTATTTTAAAAATTAATGGTTTGTTGCTAAATAAAATTTATTTTCTGTAAACAACATCAAAAGTAAGTAATTGTCTACATTATTATTGAATACTCCTCTATATATGAAGTTTTGTGATTAAAATAAAATAAAAAAATAAATGAAAAATAAATCCTTCAAACATATGGTAAGAAAATATATATATATATATATATATATATATATATATATATTACATAATTTACTTTGCATTAATTTATTATGAATTTTTTAAACATTATTTTAAATGGAATTTAAAAGATAACTTAATTTTTTGTCACAATTTATTTTTATATGCTTCATGTTTAGGATCAGCATTAATATAGTCAAAGATTTAGAAATTTGTATTAAAAAAATATATTTTTAATGTAATCATAATATCATGAATAATTTTATTTCTATTTTTAAATATTTATGTAAAAAATATTTACTTTATTTTATTTTTAAATATAATATGTCTGTACATATATATAAATAAAGGTGTTTTTTTATTTTTCTATCAATAATTTTATTTTTAGTCAAAAAAATAATTCAAGATAAGATTTATATTTTATACTTATAATATATGTTAAATTTTTAGTTATTTATGTAAATACTTCAATATAAAATATCATAATTTTTATGAATAAAATCCTATATTTTTATATGCTTCATGTTTTTATTTTATAAAATTCTAAATATTTTATGATTTATTCTTATATATTTTAGAATTTTATATAAGTTCATACGGATATCTTATATCTTTTTATGGATATCTTATATCTTTTAATGTATAAATTAGTATTATTTATTCTTTGTAATATTTTCATCCAACTAAAATAAGATAGTACATGCAAATTAATCCAAATGAGCATATTTATTCCTCAACTATGAATAATTTAAGTGGAAAAGTATATTTGATAATAGAATTGATACAAAGAAGTTTGAGTAACACATTAGAGGCAAAAATATTAATGTCAATTTTTTTTTCTTTTATTGATGTTATTTATCAATTTGCAAGAAGGATATATTATTTGCATGACATGAAAATTGCATATTGAGATTTTAAAATGGAGAATGTGCTACTTAATATTGTTGATGATAATAAATCTAATAATAGTTTTTAATATGCAATTGTGAAGTTGATTGGTTTTGGTTGGTCAACAATCATTGTAGAAAGGAATCTAAATGTTAAAGAATATAATCACATATATGAAACTCTAAGTTATAAAGTTCCGGAGTTATTTATAAAATTCATTTGAATCAATAAAGACATGTGCTTTTGAAACAATTTTTTATTCTTTTGCAATGACACATTTGAAGACTCTTTTAAAAAAAAGATCCTTTTGATGGTGTAATCAATAAAAAAAAAATGAAAAATATGAAAGACCAAAGTTATGTTTGAATTTTCATGATCATTGTAGAAAGGATCATTATATATAGAAATAATAATTTTTATTTTTACAATAAAAATTTAAAGATATAGAACCATATGCCAAGATAAAAAAAATCAAAATATCAAAACATAAATGTATATTTCATACAATTGAAGTGGAATTTTTGGGATATATTATTTTAAATGATGGTTTATAAATATATTCTAAGAATATATAAACTATCATGAATTCTATAATTCCAAGTATAATATGTTATGTCTAATACTTTTTAAGAGTTATAAATTTTTATTTGATGTTTATCAAAAATCTTCTCATAAGTTGTTACTGAGCTTATATAATTAACTATAAATGAAATATTGTTATTAATGTTGCATTTTTGTTTATAAAACTACTATCTACTTTGTTAGACCATTAATAAGACAAAACAAAGTAGATTAGCAAAAATAATAATGCATGCATCTTTAAATAAAAACAAAAGATAGTTTTTAGAAAAAAATACTTTAAAAATCAAACTCAAAAGGACAAAATTGCATGCTAACGATAGATAAGTTCTTTGTTCAATTAAAAAGTGGATTGAAAGTGCAGACTTAAGAGAGATTCTATGAGAATTGGTTTAGAAGCTTTTGAGTTTATAATAAATTTGTGAAAGCTATTCAAAGTAAAGGTTAGATATGGATGATTCTAATTTTTATAAAATAAAGTAAAATTCATATTTTAGAGTTGTTTGAGTTTTGTACATCATCAAGTGATTTTTTTGGCTTTATGATGGAATACTTGTATTGGAAGTGTTTTTTGAATTTAAAATCAATTATACAATAAAATTAAAAATTATTGGAGTTTACACAATTTTGAATATTTAAAATTAAAAATTTGAAGACTAATAATGATTGTAAAATTTTCTATATTCTTCTAATTGAATTGAGATAAAAATAAGTAGATCAATAACTAACATAACTATCTATATTTATAAAAAATTGGAAGAAAATTAACAATTTTAGAAAGTATTTGAGACTTAGATCTCAACATGAAGATTAAAAGAGGCTACTCAACTTCCAAGAAAAATATATGAGTTTTCTTTCAATTAAGTGTTAATAGATTCTATAATTATAAGCTCAAACTTCAATTAATTGTCTTAGAAATGAATAATGGACATATAAATGACCTTAAAAAATATCTAAGTAAGGCCATCTAGGAGTAAGGTTAGCACCAATAAGGATGTAATTTTAAAATTAAAATAATAAAATTAATTGACTTAAGGATTTTAAGATGATCACAATTATTAAGATGGATTTTTTTAAATACTTCATAATTTTTTTTTATTATAAAAAAGAACTTCTAAGTATGTTAAAACCTCTCTATGGGTACATCCTTAGTATATTATCATATTGAATTTTAAATAATATAACATTATTAAGATATTTATAATATTCTTTTATATTTTTAGAATAAATTATAATATTAATTAATTAATTAATTAATTAATTAATTATCTAAAATTTCTTTAAAAAATCATATATTATATATTAACAAAATAATTAGAGCATTTAAGGCTAAAAGATATAATATTATATTTAGAATGTCCATACATGGTTTTAAAAAAATCTTCTATTTATTTCTTATTTTAATATGTATTAGATTTTATGCTCTTTATATGTCTATTTTCATATATATATATATATATATATATTTATATTTATATTTATTTTTTAAAATTATTTTTTAAAAAAAAATTTAATATCAAAGATAAAAGATATTTATTTTTCATAGTTATTTTATTAAACCATCAATAATCCACACACATCTACAATGATTTTTTTTTTTTTTTTTTTTTTCTTTCTTCACAAACAAGATTAGAGTTTATATTGAAGATTTTTGTCACGGACACAGAAATACAGACTCAAGATCTAACAAGAAGTTCAAGAAGAGCTGGCAAGAACTAGATTAATCAGATGAATACAAGAACAACACCAGAGAAGTGAACTAGAGCTCCAAAAGATGTGTTGTCGAGACTGAAGAACTCTTTAGCCTCGATTCCAATATATACTCCTATTTAGGAAGCTTCTCAAGCAACTTCTACCAACTATGAAACTTCTAGAAGGTTCCAAAGACTTGCTTCTAGAAGATTCTAGAAACTTATCTTTAGAAGGTTCTGAGGACTATGTCCCTAACATCTTCTACCAACTAAGAAGCTTCTAGAAGGTTCCAAAGACTTGCTTCTAGAAGGTTCTAGAAACTTGTTTCTTGAAGGTTCTAAAGACTGTGTCTCTAACATCACCCCCTCTTTTAGCTTCGAGTTCTCTGAGAAGCAATTTTGTTGTTAATCAGTACCAACGCAAGAAAATGAAGATCTGTCGCATAACGTTTGCTATGAACTCCAACTGTTGTTCGCGAGGTAAGTGGTTCATCGACCCTTGAAGCCAATGGTAGTGGCCCACTCCTTCAACTTCTCACCAATCATGAACTTTCGTGTCCTCATTGTGAAATTGTCCTACAAACACGCCTTCTGGCTGACCATCGTAAGCAGGATCGGACTCAAATACAATCACCGATGATCGGTTACTTGATATCCTTCGTCGTCATCATGGTGTAGGCAGTTCTTCATCTCGGGGTCGCATTCATGAGCTAGTCGGTTGAGATAATCTGACTGGCATAGTATCTATCTCTTGGCTATCCATATCAGAAGACCAAACTATGGCTACTGAAAAAATTCTATTTTATCTTGGAGAAAATAACTACATCAACTATGAATTTTGGTGGTGCTCTCCCCCTTTCTTATATTCTTGAGTGAACAAGCTTCAAAAAGAAGCTATCGTCGAACCGGCTTAGGTTTGTGAGGATGTTGTTGATGAAACTCCTGTACCTTTTGTGGCGCATTGGCGAGATTTTCAGCTGGCTCCCACATTCACTCATTAATGTCATAGCCGCACCAATGAACAAGATACTCCAACTTGTACCACCTTCGCCGTGAATTCAGCACCTTTTCAACCTCGTATTCCTTGTGGTTCTCGATCTCAATACTAGGTGGCAGACATTGCACTCTTCCAAGAAAAGACGACTCTCGATAAGGCTCCAACAGAGAAACATGAAAGATTGGATGTACCTTCATAGAAGCCGGTAATTCCAGATGGTACGCCACTGGATTGATTTGCTTCTGAATGATAAATAGTCCCAATCTTCGATAGTCCAACTTATCACATGGTCGCTTAGTCTTGATATTCTGTCGAAGAAGTCATGCATTATCTCCAATTTTGAAAGTAGGTGCTTGATTCTGAAATCTATCTACAAACGCCTTGTAGGATTCTTGAGTGGATTGTAATTGAAGCTTCAACGTATTTTGAAGCTCTGATAGTTGTTTCGTAAATCCTTCAGCTGCTGGATTGTTATTTGTTGATGGACACAATAAATCAAGCTTCAGATGATACCCATAGTTGGAAAAGAATGGTGTGTATTGAGTCGACGTATGGAGGGTGTTGTTATATGCAAATTTGGCTAGCAACAGATATGTGGTCCAATCGTCTTGCGGATAGTTGATGCTGCATCATAAGTATTGTTCCAAGACTTAGTTCACCCGTTCCATTTGGCCATCAGTTTGAGGATGAAAAGCCGAAGAAAGCTTGATATCCACCTTCAATACCTCAAAGAGAGATCTCCAAAACTTTGATACGAACTGGGTTCCTCGATCTGATACGTAATCATTTGATAGTCCATGATATCAATACACATTATCGATGGTAAAATTGCTCTAGCTTCAATAATGTCATACATTGTTGATCAAACGCTACTTCTCCAAACTTTGGTACAAGATACGATGTCCTTGATAAGGCATCAGATAGTCCTTGCTGCTTTCCAAGTCGATAAGTGATAACAAAATCAAACCTAGATAGCAACATACTCCACCGAGCTTGACGTCGATTTAGAACTCGAGCCAACATGAAATACTCCAAATTCTTCTGATCTGTATATATGATCACTGGGTGTGCAGCTCCTTCAAGAAAGTGACGCCATTCTTGAAAAGAATCCACTATAGCAAGAAGTTTCTTATCGTGGATCTCATAATTGATTTCAGCAACAGAGAACTTTCGAGAATAGAATGCAACTGGATGGAGCTTCTTGTCTTTTCTCATTTGTGAAAGTACAACTTCCAAAGCAAAATCCAAAGCATTAGTTTCTAAATAAAAGACCTTTGTAAAGTCTGGATGTACTAAGATTGGAGTTGTAATAAATGAGTCTTTAGGTCTTAAAACACCTTCTCCGCTAGAGGTCCCCATTCTAGCTTATCCTTGCATGTCAACCGAGTGAGAGGAGCAGCAACTTGAGAGTAATTCTTGATGAAGATCCGATAGAAGTTGGCAAAATCAAGAAAGCATTGTACGTCTCTAATCGTCTTCGGAACCTCCCAAGACACGATTGCTTCCACCTTCTTGGGGTCCATCTTCAAGCCTTCCGTAGTCGCAACGAACTCCAGAAACTCTATCTCTATTTGGTGAAATAAACACTTCTCCAACTTGGCATATAGTCCTCGTTCGCGTAGTTTCTCCAAGTCCAAACAAACGTACTTTTCATGCTCTTCCTCGTTTTTGGAGAATATCAAAATATCATCCAAATAGATGACAACAAAATCGTCAACGTGCTCTCGGAAAATATCATTCATCATATGTTGAAAGACCGCTGGAGTATTGGTAAGACCAAAAGGCATGACATTATACTCAAAATGGCCATACCTTGTACGGAACGCTGTCTTCCACTCATCTCCTTCTTTGATTCGTACGAGGTTGTAAGCTCCCTTTAGATCAATTTTTGTAAAGATCCTTGCACGTCCAAGTTATTCTAAGATATCAGAAATCAAGGGTAATGGATAACGATTCTTCTTTGTTACCTTGTTGAGGCCTCGATAGTCCACGCACATCAGCAATGAGCCATCTTTCTTCTTCACAAATAAGATGGGTGCTCCAGCTGACGATTTTGAATGACGGATGAAGTTCTTGGCTAGATTCTCGTCGATGTACTTCCGCAACTCCGCCAACTCCGTCTGTGATAGATTGTAGATTGAGCCAAAAGGCAGTTGTGCTCCTTCTTGCAAGTCTATGGTGCAATCATATGGTCCGTGTTCCGGTAGCATGTCGGCATTCTTCTTTTGAAACATGTCTTTAAAATCCTTATATTGCTCAGGTATACTTGTTGTGGAGATCTTCTCCCCGGTAGTTGGAGCCGCATAAATAACAAACGGTGTACCTTCCTTGGACGATCTTATAAACGTTCTTGCTCCAATGAATAAGGATTTCTCTATTCGGGATTTTCTACTAGGCTTGCTCTTGGGTGGTTTTGTGGGAAAGGTCATCTTCCGCAACCTCCAATCTATGGATGGGTTATGCTTTTCCAACGAGGAAAGACCAAGAATAATAGGATTTGATGGGGTTCTAATAATATTGAAAATAATATGACTACTATGGCCCTTAAACGTCACTTTTATAGGTTTTGATTCATGGGTGATATTACTAGATAATAAAGGTCGCCCATCTATGACCTCAACGTGAACAGGTTTGGATTTTTGTACTAAAGGGATCTTATGATACTTCGCAAATTCTTCATCTAAAAAACAAGAAGATGCTTCTCAATCTAATAATGCTAAGATTCTCAGTTTCTGAGGGCCAATAAGTAAAGGGATTATAAAGCAAAGGACAGGTTGAGCAAAAAGAAATGAACCTGGTTGTTGTTGCAATATTTCACTTTCCAATCGCACGGTTCCTATTGTGGCTGGGCATCCTCGTTTTCTTGAACAAACGTGCCTCTAGTCTTGACAATACGTCAATTTTGCTTCTTGGGGCAGTTTCCAACTTTGTGACCTTCCTCCATACTCCGCTTTTTTTCTTCTAGGGTAAGAGATTTGACACGTATCGCATCAATTTGCATGTCTTCTACCTCTGAATGTGAATTCACGCTGCTTGCCGACATAGTTGGGGTGTGGCGAACCGTATGTTGTCTTGAACGTTGGTCTTGGCGACGTTGGAATAGGTGGTTATCGCACTTCACAGCTTGGCTAATAGCTTCGTTGAGCGTTTGTGGATCAAAAAGAGTTAACAGCAAATCCTTCACATCATCCCTTAAACCCCAATAGAATTGACTCATCAACGCTTCTTCGTCCCAATTGATGTCACATGCTAATTACCTGAAGTCCGATGCATAGACTGATGTAGAGCGCATCCCTTGTCGTAGTGACCGGATCTTTGTTGTAGCCCATCGAACCTTGTCGTGTTCACCAAATGCTTCCGCAAATGCCTCCAAAAAGGTTTCAAAGTTGTTTAGTATGGACGATCATTTCTCAAACAAAAGAACAAACCATAATAGAGCTTGCCCTGTAAGTAAGGTTCCAACAAGCCCAACACGTGACTCCTCCGTTGGATAGCATTTGGGCTGTAAAACTATTATCAACCTGATTTAATTGACGAATCCTTGAAACTTGGAATGTGTACCATCGAACTTGTTCGGAAGGCTAACTCGGGGCTCTTTATGTTGTAGAACCAGCGGTACTTGTCGAACCTGAGGCAAAGTTGCTTCTCCAAGTGCAGAAGTTTGAAGCTGGTGCAACCTAGATTGTACCATCCCAGATGCTCCATCATTATGAAGCCTTGCCACGACTCCTTCAATCTCTGCACTTCTTTGCAATAACGTAGTGAGGACATTCATGATAGCATCCAACTTGGACTCTGAACTTTCTGTCATACTAATGTCTTGGCCTCCAGCCATTCTAAGAGAAGGACAGAAATGACTCTACAAGAAGACAATATTGGTTTAGAGGAGGGTACTCCGCAACCTCTAAAATGCCTTAAGAGCTTCAAAAAAAGGAGTAATCCACTCTCTCCAAGAAGAATAAGACTCCAATATTGTAACAAAAGAAGTATCAATTTAGAGGAGGGTAATCCGCAACCTCTAAAATGCTAGTATACTTCCAAGTAGAGGGGTAATCCGCACTTTAACAAAGAAGAAACTAACTCTAATATTTAAGGTAAGTGAAGTCTCGACAAACTGTCATGGACACAGAAATACAGACTCGAGATCTAACAAGAAGTTCAAGAAGAACTAGCAAGAACTAGATTAATCAGATGAATACAAGAACAACACTAGAGAGGTGAGCTAGAGCTCTAAGAAATGTGTTGTTGAGACTGAAGAACTCTTCAGCCTCGATTCTAATATATACTCATATTTAGGAAGCTTCTCAAGCAACTTCTACCAACTAGGAAACTTCTAGAAGGTTCCAGAGACTTGCTTCTAGAAGATTCTAAAAACTTATCTTTAGAAGGTTCTAAGGACTATGTCCCTAACATCTTCTACCAACTAAGAAGCTTCTCGAAGGTTCCAGAGACTTGCTTCTAGAAGGTTCTAGAAACTTGTCTCTAGAAGGTTCTAAGGACTATGTCCCTAATAATTTTGAATAATTATCATAGATATATATCTATTATAATTGTTCCCTATATAATATGAATAGGTAGAAGTAAATAAAAATAAATTAATTTCATATTATCTTCTAGAGAAGCTTCTTCAAAACTCCCTAGAAGCTGTTTTGACTTCATATGTATTTGTAGTTGATTCGTAGGTTAAAAACTTGGTCAAGAAGTTAAAGATGTGCCACATGTATTGATAGCTTGCAGGACAAGCTAACTATATGGCATCTATATAAAAAACTTGCTTCACAAATCAAGATACATATCATAAAAAGTTAACATGTTTTTGGAGGTTCTATAGAATATCACCACATAGATCTCAAGTAGATAGTATATATAGAGGCAAGAGTGAAGCCTTCTTCACTCTTGTCAATTTCTTTGTTGTTTCTAGTCTAATTTCAAAAGTCTCTAGTTTCCTTGTCTTTTGGCAATAGCCATTCTAGTTTCTTTTTTATTATACATACTTTTCTATTTCTATTTTTTCATACTTCTTTCTTTGCTTTCATTTAATTTTTGTATTTTTTAGAAGCTTCAATCTAAGAATTGTACAAGTCAACCTCCATAGTATTACAATTCAATGATAATATTGACGACCTTTCAATTTGAATATTTTGAACTAAAAGACATGCAAATTGATATGGTACATTTTAAATCTCCTATTAAACAAGAAAAGACTTATCATTGTGAAGAAGGATTGTGTTTATATTATAGAGAAGCTAAACACGCTGCTCAATATTATTCAAAGAAACAATGGAACTATAAAATAAGGAGTAAGACTATCAAAGATGAAAAAATGTCAAAAAATAAATTTATCAAGTTACAATAGGGATTATGTGGCTGGAATCTTATACAAATGAAGGTCTTATCCTTTTTTCAAAATCTTCTCCTTCTTTTATAATAGATGTGTATTTAGGACCTAATAATTACAAAGCCACTACCTTGATAGATTCAAGAGCCTCAGCTTGTTTTTTAGATGAAGAGTTTGTTAATAGCCATATAATACTGTTAGTACAAAAAACTAAACTTGTACATGTAGAAGTCATAAATGGCCATCTATTATCTTTTGAAGATATTACTCATGAAATACTTCCTATAGATATAACAATAAATGGTCATAATAGTTGTCTAATTTTTAATATAATTATGTCTCTCTCTAATTTGGTCATTTTAGATTTATCATGGCTATAAAAGTATAATCCTCTAATAGATTGGATTTTTTATAAATTTAACTTTTCTAAGAACATTATTAAAAAACTTGTGGAAAGCTATGAGTCTAATATAACCAAATTCATACTCGTAGGTGCAAAAGCTTTTTTGCATGCTTCAAAAGAAGGATTGCCTTTTGTTATTAATATTACACTCATTTTTAATAATAAAAAGACTTCAAGTAGTATTCCAAGTCAATATCAAGATTTTTAAGATTTTTTTTAGGAAAAAAATACAAATATTCTCCCAGAGTATTATTCATATGATTGCTCAATTGATCTTAAAGAAGGAAGTCAGCTACTATTTGGTCTAATCTATAGTTTATCACAAAATGAGTTGGTTGAACTCAAGAAGTACATTGACAAGAATTTGGCCAAGAATTTCATACGCCATTCAAAATCTCCTACAAGAGCTCCTATCTTATTTGTAAAGAAAAAAGATGGATCACTGCAAATGTGCATGGATTATTGTAGACTCAACAAGATTACCATTAAGAATAGATATCCTTCATCCTTGATATCTTGACTTTTTGATCAACTAAATCAAACTAAGATCTATATCAAAATAGATCTACAAAGAGTGTACAAGTTGGTCTACATTAAAAAAAGAGATGAATAGAAGACTACATTTTGAACAAGGTATAGATACTTTGAATATAATGTCATGCCTTTTGGACTCACAAATACACCAACTACTTTTCAACATCTTATAAATGATTTTTTTTGTGAGTTTCTAGATGATTTTGTTGTATATTCCTTAAATGATATTTTAATATATTTTAAAAACAAAAAAAAATGATAAAATTCATATTCATCATGTATTATAAAAACTTAGAGATATAAGATTGTATGCCAAGTTTAAAAAGTGTGTATTTTATACTATTCAATTTGACTTTCTAGGATATATCATTTCCAAGAAAGAACTTATGATAGATTTGAGGAAGGTTCAAACTATTGTAGATTGAAAGATTCCTAAACAATAAGAGATGTGCAATGCTTTTTGAGCTTTGTCAATTACTATCAAATCTTCATCAAAAAAAATTCTCAAGTTACATCTCCTCTTACATATTTTATATACAAATACAAACCTAATTGGAATAAAGAAGCTCAAGTATCTTTTAAAGCCTTAAAGTTGGTATTTATTTTTATACCAATTTTGTATTATATTGACTTTTCCAAGATATTTTTTATAGAAATAGATGCATCAAATTTTGCTATGGATGATATTTTGTCACAAATAGGAGAAGATGACAAGCTCTATCTAGTAGCTTTTCATTCCACGAAATTCTCACATACCGAGATTAATTATAAGATCTACAACAAAGAACTTCTTGCAATCATAGATTCTTTTTAAGAATAGCATCATTATCTAGAAGGTACTTTTGATCTAATCATCATATATATGGATCATAAGAACCTCAAGTATTTCATGTCAACATATGATTTGAATCATTGCTAGACTTGTTAGAGCATGTCTTTGTGAAGATTCAAGTTCACTATCATTATCAACTAAAAAAATAATAAGGTTTGTTTGATGCCTTTTTTAGACGTTCTTATCTTACACTAAAAGAAGAAAATACAGCTTTTGATTAACAAAAGACCATTTTATTGAAGCCTAAATAATTTCATCTTCGAGTAGTAAAATCAATATTGACTATTGATTTAATTTTTTTCAAGCAAATTCAATCAAGTATGTGCTTTGATCGTCTTGTTCATGATATCAAGAATACTTCTTTTATATCTTGTGATACTTCTAAGTTTGAGTTCAAAAACAACCTATTTTATTTTAAAGGATGCCTATATGTTTCAAAAAGATAAGCATGTTTACATGTTTTTTAAATACATCATGACTTTCTCGTAGCAGGCCATTTTGGATACAATAAGACTTTAGAACTAATATCTAAAGATTTTTGGTGGCAGCAAATATAAAAGATTAGAAAATACTTTGTTCAATCATGTGATATTTGCTCAAGGCCAAAAATTCCTTATCATCAACCTTATAAACTTCTTCAGCCATTACCTATTCTAGAACAACCATGGTCTTCTATTTCTATAGATTTTATTATAAATCTTTCAATCTCAGGTTCATGTTATTTTATATTTATAAAATTAGATTGTTTTATCAAAATGGCACATTTTGTACCATGTACAAAATCTATTTCATGTGAAAAAATTTCCAAACTTTTCCTTAATAATATCTATCAATATCATGGATTGCCAAAAGATATTATATCAGATAGGGAGACTTAATTTGTACTAAGATTTTAGAGAATCTATTTTAATATTCTAAAGGTCAATATAAAACTTTTTTTTTATCTTTCATCCTTGAATTGATGGATAGACAAAGTACGTAAATGAAGTTTTACAATAATATTTAAGATTTACCATCATTTACCAACAAGATAATTAAATAATTACCTTATCATTAATAGATTTTTCTTATAATAATATGATGTATTCTTCTATGTAACAAATACCTTTCTTTGCCAATTATGGTTATCATTCATGACTTTTCAAAAGTTGATATCCCTACGACAAAAGATTTGGCAAATTGTTTATAAGAGCTATATGCAACAATAAAGGTGCAATTAAAGGAAGCTCAAGAATGAAAAAATATCAATGAGGATGCCTATCGAAAGGAACAACGACAATATAATGTAGGTGATATGGTATAATTACTTCATTGTAATATCAAAATTATTCATCCTTATGATAAATTAGACTACCGTAGGCTTGGACTTTTTCCTATTTGTAAAAAAATCAATCCAATTTTTTATTGATTATATCTATTAAAGTCAATGAAGATCTATCATATATTCCACATTGTCAGGGTAGAGAAAATTTTCTTTTAAAAAGCACTCACCTTTTAGCTATCACTAATTACTCAACTAAGTCTTAAGATTTAAAAACACCAAGTTTATGTATAAAATTATCCCTATATGGATAATTACATCAAAACATAAGCCCTAAGTACCAAAGATTATCAAAAATGTGAAAAAAATATTATAAAATCTTGTATATTTTTAAAGGAATTTTTTTCCAAACAAGCTCATATCTCACAATCAAACTATTCAAACAAAAAAAATTATATGAAGTACTAATATACTATTAAAAAACATTACAAAAAATTTTAATTGCAAATTTATTATGGATCTTGAGATATCATCAAAATCCTAATAGTAGCTTCAAACCCTTGCTTACATACACCTATGTATAATTTTCTTCATATCTTACAAACTAAGTACTCAAATACCATAAAACTTTGATATATAGCTTCTTAACCTAAAAACACACACATTTGAAACTTTTGAGCCAAAAATTCATCTATAAATTTAAGATATGGCTCCAACCATTACTATCAATAAAAAAAACTCACTTATTGCCTTAAATTATATATACTATCTTCAATGCTCTATAATTTCTTCATACAAATTCCAAATGCAAAAATTCTTTTACAAAAAATATAGATATTGAAATCATCCTTATAAAAATACTTTTTAATCTCCAAAATCTATCATAAAACTCCTTGTATCTTCAAAAGAGCAACAATATGTCTAAAAAAGATACCTAAACTTCAAATGGCTATAACTTCATCATCTTAACTTTAAATCGTCTAAAATTTCCACACAAATTATAGTCCAAATTTCAAACCTCATAATTCTTACTTTTGATTTTAAAATGATCCTTTTGAAGTTGCCAAATCTCTAGTTATGGTCAGAAATAGCCTATTGAATGCTTATTGGACATGGCCTTTGTCCAATAGGAATGAAGATCTATACCTTTTGCCTTCATCCATCCATACCTTGCTTTCATTCTTTAAAATGAATTTCTTAGAGGTTTGGATCTTTATCTTTGAAATCCAATCTTCTCCTTAAGTTTTATATTAAATATCTAAATCTTATATAATTTAAATATTATAATCAACATATATAAACTTCAAAAAAAAAATCTTACATCAACTCTCTTTAAATTAACCTACTAACCTCTCTAAAGTACATCAGTACTTATAAATATATTATCTATTTTTGTTAATTTATACATACTATAAAAAATTATAATACAACAATGTATCTCCTCTTGAACCATATAAGATTGTAAATATATCAAAAAGAAGACAAGTCCCACTTTCTCTTATAAAAGTGGAGAATAATAAAGAATTTGAAGTAAAAGAAGTTTTAGACTCAAGGTGGTGTTGAATCAAGTTAAAATATCTTGTCCATTAGTATTAATATGATATTAATGAATTCACATGGGAGCTAGCAAAAATCTTATAAATGTAATAGAGAAGGCCAAAGCTTTTTATTAATGACATCTATCAAAATCAAGATGAAAGATAGCAAAATTTTGCTATAAAAGAAACACAATTTAAAAAAGATTGCATTCTACTTTCTATCCTTGTTTGTAGTTTCTATATAATTATTGCATTAAAAAAATAGAGAATCAATAGTCAACGGTTTCAATTCAAGATCTATCATTTTCTGACTTATCAGATAAGTCATTGCAATTATTACAACCTTCAATATGATGTAATAGAGATGAAGACCTTCAAAACAACATATTCTTCCTTAAATAGATGGTAAGATACAATGCATTTGATATCATGACCTAGAAAAAAATCTCTCAATATTTGGTGATTTTATTGGAGGTAGGCATAATTTTTGATGGTGTTATAAATATTTTGTTTGAACAAAGTTACGAAGGTTTCAACAATGATCAAATCACAAGGTGGCCTTTTGGCCTTGGAATGGAACATCATTAATGATTGAGAGGACCTATCAACTAACCTCAAAGAAAATAAAGATTAGAATATATAGCAAATATAATTTGCTGCATCTTAGACTTCTTCAACATATGATCACCACTCTTAATGGAAGTCATTCCTAGAAAGGGAGGTAACATCATAAATATGTATCTACTATAATTATTATTTAGATGATATGAATAAGTAGAAGTAGATAAAAGTAGATTAATTTCATATTATCTTCTAGAGAAGCTTCCTTGAAGTTCTCTAGATGCTCTTTTGACTTCATATATATATGTAGTTGATTTGTAGGTTAAAAACTTAGTCTACAACCTAACCATGTGCCACATGTATTGATAGCTTGCGGAACAAGCTAACTATGTGGCGTCTATATAAAAAACTTGCTTTACAAATCAAGATGCATATCATAGAAAGTTAATATGTTTTTGGAGGTTCTATAGAATATCACCACATAGATCTCAAGTAGATAGTATATATAGATGCAAGAGTGAAGCCTTCTTCACTCCTATTAATTCCTTTCTTGTTTCTAGTCTAATTTCAAAAGTCTCTAGTTTCCTTGTTTTTTGGCAATAGACATTTTAGTTTCTTTTTTATTATACATACTTCTCTATTTCTATTTTATTATACTTCTTTGAGAGAATTTTACTTCTTTATTTGCTTTCATCAAGTTCTTGCCTTTGACAATGATATATGAAGTCCTTAACCAAGTTTTTATTGGTTTATTCTTTGAATGAAGCCAATTCATTTTGTGATAAGCTATAAATTGGTCAAAATGGCAATTGAGTCTCTTCTTGAAGATTAATTGAGGAATCATAAAGACAATATTTTAGTACAATATATATATATATATATATATATATATATATAAATAATATTTTATGATTTATAAAAAATAATTTATCTATCAAATAAATTGAGAGTCTTAATTTCAATAAAATAAAGACTTTATGATAACTAGATCTTTAAAAATATCTATTATCAAGCAAAAATAAGATTTTAAATAAATAATAGTATTTTTTTAAGATAATATTTTAAAATTAATTTCATATTTTCTACTATGGTTAGGCAAACTTATTTTTTAATAAAGTATCTTCTTTAATATGTATGTTCTTTAATTTATAGTTGTATTATTTTTTAGGACAATATTAAGAAGTATATTTAGATTTTTTTAAATATAATAATAATCTTTTTTTGAAGAAATTAGGATTTTTTTATTTAATAAGAAATTTATAGTATATTATATAAATTGAATTAGAATGAATGTATTAAAAAGATGTTGGTATAGAAAATATTTCCAAATTAGAATGGATGTATTAAAAAGATGTTGATATAGAAAATATTTCCAAATTAGAATGAATGTATTAAAAAGATGTTGGTATAGAAAATAAACTATATATGCATCATAGTGTACTTGTATAATTTTCAATCCTAAATTCAAAAAATTAATTGATATATTTTATAGTGAAATAAATTGCTTTATTTAATATTTAAAGATTAAAAAAGTTCAAGATTAATTTTTTAGTCTCATATTGCAATCTATAGAGAAACTTGATAAATACAACATCATTCTACTTGATTTTATTTGCTAATTATTGAAACTTTAAAGCATATAGTTGTCAAGAATATGAATCATTATAAAGGTCTAAAAAAAGAATGAATTCTTGTGACATTCTAAGAGAGAAGGTAGACAAATTAAAGATAGATATGAGGTAGAAACTATAATGGTTATTGCCAAATGTAAAGCAAATAGAGATTCTTGAAATTAAATAAGAATACAAAAAAGGTATTGACAAGAATGAAGAAGGTCTCATTCTTACCTCTAAAGATACTATTTAATTAAGAAGCTATGTGACAAAATTCTATAGGTCATCCAATATATATCTAACTTGTAAAACAACTCTTCAACATGTGGGCTACATGGCCAACTTGTATAAAAAGTGACTAATCTGTACAACATGTGCCTTACTTGTTGGCTAAGTTTTTGACCTATCAATCTCCTACAAACACTTAGAAAGTCAAATCTACAACTATAAAGCTTCTAAGAAGTTTCTCTGCAAAATATTACCAAATTAACTGAATTCTACTTACTTCTATTTAATTCTTTTTATTTTTATTAATATCAATGTCTCCGTGACAATAGGAATGTGTAACAATTTGTCTTGGCATAAGATGTAAATCTTATTAGTTGCAACATAAGTTGTATCATTCTTCTTATATATAGATCAATATTCTAGTAAGATATTTTTTAAATTATTTGATATTAAGTCACATTATTTAAAATAAATATATAATAAAAACTATGACAAGGCAAAATCCTTTGTTCTTTAATATTATTGATGATGCTTGTAGGAGGCACGACCATAAAAAAATTTATATATATATATATATATATTTAGACATTGAAGTAGTTTCAAAAATTCCAACATCTTTATTTCTAACCAATCTTAATGTTGGTTATTGTTGTAGAATGAATTGATGCATTACAAGCAATAATTCTTTTATTTGTTCTTGCATTTATATAGTACCTTTTATTTCTACAATTTGTTTTATAATTTCATAATAGGAAAAAATTCTTACACTACTTATGATAGAAAATAATAAATATATAAAATAAATTAATTTTTAAATAAATATTAATTTATAATTTAATAATCTATAATATTTGATATATTTACAACTTATTAAAAAAAAGATATTCTATTCAAAACCCATTAAAATAAAGCTCTATCATTGTAAGTATATTCTTACTAATCTATTAAAAAGAAAAATTAGAATAATTTAAATATAAATAACAAAAGATATTCATTAAAAAGAGATAATAAAAAATTAAAAAATAAAAAATAAAACAAAACAAAACCAAACAAAATAGTATGTATATTCAAGAAGAAAATAAAATGATTATTGATTAAGAAAATTTTGAAATTAAGCTAGAAGCAAGAAAGGCATTACTAAGAGTAAAAAAGACATTCTTACCTCCATATATACTATTTGACTAAGAAGCTATGTAGCAACATTGTATAAGCCATTTAACATGTATCAAATTTATAAGACACATGTCTAAGTTATATGACAAGTTTTCAATATGTATGCCACATTACTCACTTGTAATACAAATGGCTAATATGTGTGAAATGTGGCCAACTTTTTGGCAAAGTTTTCAACCAATTAAATACCTACAAAGACTTGTAAAGCCAAATTTGGGTCTATGAAGCTTCTAGAAAGTAATACAATAAGAAATTATTAATTTAATCTATTTTTACATACTTCTACTTAATTCTATTTTTTTCTTATTATCCAAGAAAATATATAAG
Organism: Physcomitrium patens; assembly: GCF_059467195.1. Classification (NCBI taxonomy): domain Eukaryota; kingdom Viridiplantae; phylum Streptophyta; class Bryopsida; order Funariales; family Funariaceae; genus Physcomitrium; species Physcomitrium patens. The sequence goes on along the minus strand of NC_143413.1, from coordinate 15,918,732 downwards.
TAAATATAAATGTTCATGAAATCATATTAGAGACTTTCAATTGACTTTATATTTTATTAAGAATCTCAATTTATATAAAAAATTTAAAATATTTTTTTAACATATTCAATATAGATATTAAATTATCTTTAATTTTTCATCCTTGAAAGAATAAACAAAAAAAATATGTAAACCAAGTAGTAGAAAAATATTTGCAATTCATTATCAATCTTCATTAAGATGATTTGACTTCTCTCTTGCTGTTAGCAAAATTTTCATATAATAATATGATACATCATTTTACTCAAAAACTTCTATATTTTCCAACTACGATTATTATCCATGAAGTACACTTTAAGTTTTTTCAAAGTTAAAAATCTAATAGTGGAAGATTTAACAAGTATAATAATAGCGCTTCACATAATAATAAAAATACAAGAAAATGAGAGTTAAAAAAAATAAAATAAAAAAATATAATTATAAATATTTTTAGAAAAAATAAAATAAAATAATTATATTCTAAGTTTGCCTTAAGGTATAATTACCATGTCATAACATCAAAACTATTTCACTTTGTAAGAAGCTAGTCTACCATAAGCTTGATTTGTTTATTATTCCAAAATAAATTAATTTAGTTGCATATTATTGGCAATTATCATAATGAATAAGGATGTGTTATGTATTCCATGCGTCTCTTGATGAGACTAATACTATAATCAACATACCAAAAAGAAAGCAAGTACTGAAGTTGTTACAACTGAGGTAACATTGCAAATTGTCATGAAAATGTGTGCTACATCTAAATGAATGGCACAAATTTAATGGATAATGTCACAATTCATAGTTAATGTAACCTTGTTTATCAATACCCATTTGGACTAATATAGTCTGGAACAGAGTGAATAAATAAGCTTAGCACATATTGTACTCAATATATTTATCACCTTCCCCACAAACATTCACATACCTTATGATACTGTTCAATAGCAGTTGAAGCATACCACAATGTTCATCAACTGTCCACTGTGCACACCAATCAAACGCATAAAGGAAAGAATGCCATACACATGCCTGAGTTGTTGTTTTCCTTATCACATTACTCTCACAATCCTTCTCATCGTAGTACAACCCGGCATTCACAACATTCACAAGCTTGCTACCATCACACCGCCACGACTCTCTCCACTCTCCCTCCTCGTGCATGCATGTGGGAAACAAGGACACTGTCACCGTTGAAAACATCCCGACAAGTTAAAATTACAAACCAAGCCATGCCCCGCCTATGCACATCGGATCTGGATCAGACTTTATCTATCTATCTACTCTATGTCTATGCGTCTGTGTCTACTGCTCCAGCTGGGCGTAGAAGATGCCCTCGATCTTCACCTCCTTCGGCGTCTTGGATCCCAAGTCGGTGTCTGATGGCTGGATGCTCTCGAACGTCCCCGCGATCTCGCCGGTCTCCGTGTTGCTCTTGGCGATGCTGAACGTGATGTTGCCGTTCAGCGCAGCCGTGTTCTTCTCGTTCTCCTTCGCCAGCTCCTCCTCGTCTCCGGCACCGCCCGCAGGCAGAGCCACGGCATTGTCGTACCCAGTGGATCCACCCCGTCCCTTGGGGTCCAAGAATGACGACCCTCTGTACGACGGCACCAGGAACGACCCCCCGAACTTCTCCGGCTTGCCCTCCGCCACAAGCTCCTTCACCGTGAACAGGAACGGCACCCTCTCGCCTCCCGGCAGCTGCACCGTCACCGCCGCGTAGTCGATCCCGTCCTTCTCCTCGAACCTCAGGTTCCCGTTGCTCACCGTCAGCGGTCCCTCGATCTCATCCAGCGTGTACGTGAGCCGGGTCATCAGCTTCGTATTTTGAAATCCCTCGCTACCGCCCTTGAACGGCGACTCCGCCTTCACCGTGAACGACGTCGGCTCCATGCACAGCTTCTTCATCGTGTACTTCCCGTCCTTGAACGAGAACTTGTCGGATCCCTCCGGCACGATCGGGCACTGGTTCGCGGTTCCTGACCCCTTCACGTCCATGTACGTCTGGGCGTTGATCTCGTCGAACGTCAGCCTCTGGGGCGTTCCCTCGGCGAGAGCGGCCTGCACGCCACAAAATTGCTCCCATCACTCAGTCCACCTGGGTAGTGCACGCTCGAGGCATGCGCCATGACCATCCCCTGGCGTCCGTCCGCAATCCTACCACACTCGAGGCTTTGGACGTTGTAATTACTTCTGAGAACACATTCACCACTACTAATGTGCCGTCCTGCATGACCCTTTCAGCGTTGCGCGGCAGCGACTACGCGCCACCCCACCACCCCGTACCGACCATCCGACCATGTCCCGGGAACGCTCCGACCCTCAAGCCGGTCCGATCTTCGCAAAATTCGCCAAGAGAACATACAACAAACGAAACTAGCAGGCATTGCAGATGCATCTTACCCCAGCGACGAGAGCCGACGAAGCCAAGACGAGAGCGGCGGCCTTGGCACCATCGACAACCCTCCTCACGGTCTCCTCCACGCTGCAGGAGACGCGGGAGGCGGCGGGCTTCAGACCGAAGGCGCTGTTAACTGGGGCATGCTTCAAGACCTGCACCTTGTCAAGCTTGGACGGGGGAGCCGAGGATGCCGACACCTTGCAGCCGACGGAGGCGATCGAGGAAGCCATAGCGGTGTTCCACTGGAAGGAAGAGATTCTACAACTAGTTCTACCTGACAAGACGATGCGCAGGCAGAGGCAGCCACAGTTGGAAAGGGTGCCCGAAGTAACAACAAATAAGCCAGGGATGGGTGGCGCGAGCCATGGCACTGCAGGTGTAGGATAAGGGTGGTGATTGGGCGATGGTAACACAGGGGATAAGGCGTCCAGTTGGAAGTCCGAAGCGTTTGAGATGGCATGCTCTTTGCATTGTCGTTTGTCCGTATCTGTGCTTCCAATTCCATTCGCCTCTTGGGGTAGATTTGGCTTTCGATATGTCATACTTCTCGATTGGGGATGGCATAACCAAACCCATGCATTGATGGCAATTGGGTGTTGAATAGTATCAATTCTAATTCAAACATGGAGATATTTTTTATATTCTGATAATACATCAAAATTCGGTGTTTGGACGTGGGCTTCGATAAATTACTTCGTTGCATCCCTCAAACTTAATTATGTGAAATTATATTAGAAAATTGCTTATATTCTATTTTCAGGTTGTTTAAAGCGTGAATTTCATGCATGCTTTTGAAATTAAATAGGTTGAGTACAATCGATAAATGCGGGTGCAGGTTTTCTTTTCCAGTCTGTTGAAGAGTATACCAGTGGGAACTGGTAGTGATCAGTGAGCTTAAATCAGTTGTCGCTGCTTCTGAATAAATCGCCGAAGAGAACTGTAACAGCAACAGATTCATACGTACTGATGCACTTAAGCAGCTGGTTTATGATTTACATGTAGTGACTCTCTATTCCTTTAGGATTCACATGATGCAATTGTCGAGAAAATCTCATATGTATTTACAATCAGAGTGGAGTCTTAATGGTGTGGGATGTTCTATTGCTGTATTTGATCGTGAAGAGTGTAAGCAATTGTCATAGATTTTTGTTTGTTTCATATTCAACTCTTGGTACTTAATATGTATCTTTTTGGTTGTCAAAAATTAGTACCTAAAAAGTAATGTTATATTAATGACTTCATATTTTCTATTGATATATTAATATTATGACATGATAATATATATGTATATATTATATGTATATATGTAATATATATATATATATATATATATATATATCATTTTATATCACAATTTTACTAACATTTGTATATCATAATATATGTTATGTAATTATCACATATTACAATATATTAACTTATAATATATAGTATTATTATAATATTTATATAGTAATTATATGTTTGGCATAATATAATATTATGTACAATAATATTTTATATTATACATTATTTAATATAATATAATATATATTGTGATTGTCATTTTACTTATTCTATAATTCCTTTCAGAATAAACCTGTATAAGGAAATTCGAACACATAGAAAGACTAAGTGCATCAGTTTTACTTATTAGGATCACATAATTAACCGTATTCCGAACCACTAAAACACCAAGAAACATTACAATGCTTTCTTCCAATAATAATACTCTTTCATCAACTAATAACAATAGTGTGCAACCTTGCACTCTCAAAAGACCGCTCAAAACACATAATTTCTATCCAACATCAGAAATAACAGACTTTACTCCAACCAATCCGAATTCACATAATTTCTATAATCACAGACTTCTTCTATCAAAATACATATAACTCTCAATAAACAACAATCATAATCTTCTAATAACTCCTCATATAATTTAATCACTCAGTGCTCCAATTACATAATCAATAACTCATAAATCAATCTTAGATTTATTCCACACACTCACTTCTCAGTATTCAGAAACTATCCATTACTTTTCAACAACAAAAAAACAAAGAGACAAAGAGGTAGCACCAAACTTACCCCGGCTCATGACTATCATAGTCTGGCCCTCAGACTAACTTCTACAACTCCTATATACTTACTCCATATTCCCAAATTCTAACAATAATCTTATAATTAACCACTTTTAATAACTAAGTTAACCATCCGTCCTCCTGAAGTAACTATTCTATGGACTATTAGTCTATTTTATTAATATCTTACAAAAACGAACTAATATCTATTCTACATAGCCTCACTCCTATCTGTACAGCGTCCTCGCAAACACACAATTATTACCTATCTAAAAACTACTTAACAAAATTCTACAAAATTACTATTTCCTCCGGCCCATCCAATTGATCATTTGCTACATTATCTAATGTGGTTTCCACTGATTTTAATTCTAAATTCAAATCTTCATCCTCCTCCAATCCGTTTATTGATTCCTTCTTCAACTGGTTTGAGAGATCTTCATTATACTCTTCCAATTCATGGACTTCAGCCTCTAGTTTCAAGATCTAGACATCACGGAGTTCCAATTGATGCTGTTGTTCACTTATCCATTCTAGAACATCTTCAATTGATGCTTGTGACCGACTCCTCACTATTAACTCTTCCGTTAATTTTACCACCTCAGCTTATAAAACTTTGATTTCGGACCTCAACTTCTCTGTTTCATATCTGAATTGGTCACTCAATGCCGCTTTCTCTTTCGTCAATAACTCTACCTTGTCTACTTCTGTTTGTAATTGGCATTTGAGTTTCTCCCATTCCAAATCTTATGTCTTGCGATTCTGGATTAATTTGTCCTGTTGTCCTTTTATAATCCGTAAGATGTGTTCTTTTTCTTTCGTTCAAGACTAATATTGGTGAACCAATTTCCACTCCAATTCTAGCTTGGATTCCCCAATTTCTTTTATAGTCTATTCTTGCTCTTCAATTCTTTGATTTTGCTTTGATATCACCTTCTTGTTGTCCTCTAAATCCCGTTTGTTATTGCCTTCTATATCCAATGCTCGCACCATACAATGTATTTGTGAAATGTGCTTCAATAAAGCATTCTTAAGAGGTATTCCTTCAGACAATTGACCCTGTAGAAACGCCAACTGATTAATATCCATTGAAATTGGGGTTTCATTCTCTTGTTCCACCGTAAAATAAATTCGAACCCATTCTGATTCAATAACTGGAATGACTCCTTATGCTACTATACGACTTGACTCCCCAATTTTGTGTATTAAATCCGCTGTATTGACATTTTGTGCCAATGGATTTCATTCTTTCTGGGGAGGCACTGGCACTAGAGTAAGACTTTCTTCTATTGGTGGTATTTGATGCAATGTGTGCACAATCATAGCATACACATAATTGGAATTAAGCAAATATGTGAACTTCCCCAATTTCCACTTAGTTCCTATCACCGCATGAATACAAGTAGCTACGTAAGCTGCCCACTTGAACACCATCCTTTTAAGTGCCCCTACCACTATATACAATAACCGTTTGGCCATATACATGGGATGTCGGTACAATCATAACCGCTTCACCACAAAACGGATCCATTCCACAAATTCTGGTGAAATTGCCTCAATAGTCCGCCAATCTTGGCTCCTCTCAAAGGCCAACATACCTCCCTTGAAATATCTTCTTGGACTGAAGTCGCTTGAGTCATCAATTTCTACTACAATCTCTAGAATGGGAAGAAACATTATCTTTTCCAGGATTGTTCCATCAATCCCGATAATTCGCTCTTGTACGACACTCGATCCATCCTCTGGGTCATAATTTGTGATATATTCTTCCATTAATGATACATTAATTGATGGTAAGTGATCTGACAAGTATAAAAACTGAAACAACTACGCATTTCAAAAGTCTTTTATTCTTCTTGGCGTCTAGTAGATATCCTCTTTGATTGTAGCTTGCTTTGCACTTTCAATTGCAATGATGCTCCTTCATTCAAACTCTTAACTAGAATTACTACTCTCGAATACACAAGAAACATAAGAAATGGCAATCTTAGAAAAAACAACCCAAAATGACACCACAGAATGACCTCTAGCTGGTGCCCCATTCCTATTCTCTTACTACCTAGTGATAATGATAACATGTTACTCATACTGTCCGTTTCTCACCTCCGTCCCATCTGATACATTAAAAATTACTAACTATCCTTTCAGCCCCCTCTACACACTAATGCACTTATACCATACCTAGGTCTATCTTGAGTCTAATCGAAGTCACCTCCCAAAAATAAAAATGAAAATATGTTCCGAGTTTTATGAATTAAATAACCGTAATCAATTCCCGTTAATGCAGATACTCAATCGATGGCCCATGAAATCCTCCAATTGAACAAACCCATTGAAAAAGCCTTCAATCATCTAATACGATCCATACCAATGAACTTGAAATTTGCTCAAAAAATGAGAAAACTGACTATCATACAGTAATACCAAATCATTGGGCATAAAAATCTTCGGACGTAGTTTACTATCATAGTAACTCTTCCTCCGTTTTTGAGTTACTTCCATGTTGAAAAGAGCTATAGCCCATATTTCATACAATTCTTCTAATTTTACCAATCGAGAGTGTAATGACTCGTTGTCATTGAGACATTTATCCAAGGCAATCCATAAACTTTGAACCTCCAACTCGATAGGTAAAATTGCCTCTTGGCCATAAATTAATTGGAATGGAGTAGTGTTGGTAGTTACTTTACATGCGGAATGATATGCCCACAAAGTCGCAAAGAGTTTGGTCTCCTAATCGATATCTACCTCCGTAATTGTCTTAGTCAAGACCTTGCACAAAATTCTATTGGTCTTTTTCATTTGCACATTTGCGCGAGGATGATATGGAATAGTTTTCCAATGCTTAATCTCATATATATTCGTCAAGGCGCCTATGGTAGCATTTATGAAATGGGTGCTGCAATCACTAACCAATTCTTTTGGACATCCAAATCGAGTTATAATATTCTCATAAAGAAAAGTAGCCACCGTACTGGCATTATCATGGCGGGTAGCAATAGCCTCTGCCCATTTGGTTACATAGTCTGTGGCGACTAAAATATACGATTTTTAGCCAAGTTTTGACGCTGGTACAATGGAATTGACAAAATCAATATCCCATTTTTCAAACAATGCATGTGCCAAGATTAGTACTAATGGCATGGCTGAAGTGCTCGTGGATCAACCTGTTCGTTGATAGGGATCACAACGACAAACAAATTGGTGTGCATCAAATAACATTGTGGACTACCAATATCCACCTATTAAAGCCCTGCGAGTAATGCTGTTTCCCGCAAAATGACCTTCACAACTATCCAAATGGCAATCTTCTAGTATCGACTTTACTTCACTTCAAAAGATACAGTGTCTTAAAATGCCATCTTTGCCTTGTTTATATAAAGCATTGCGAATCATCGTATATGGGGCACTCTTTAGAATGAATTGCTTTTTAAGCTTCTTGGTGAAAGTCGGCAAAAAAGTGTGGAAGGTCAAAAATTGAATGATTTCACTATACTCGAGAGAAATCACATCCACTATAAATAATTTGGCATCGGGAAGAGCATCAGGGATAGGCTCATTGCCGAGAATATTAGACAACCGAGATAAATGATCAATACTTGCATGTTTTTTTCTAGATCAAACAACAATCATAAAATTAAACTCTTGTAGAAGTAATACCCATTGGACAATGCATCCACTCAATTGAGGCTTATTAATCATGTATTTGAGGGCATCATGATCCACATAAAATACAAACGGATATCCAAGCAAATAGTGCTAAAACTTCTGAATCAAGTATATCATACCCAACGCTTTGTATTTAGTAGTAGTATAATTATGTTTGGTAGCCACCAATTACCGATTGGCATAATAGATAGGATGATCTACATCCTTGTCATTCTTCTGACTTAGGCCTGATCCAATAGCCACATTGGATGCATCAATGTACACATGAAAATGTTCCATCTAACGAGGTACCACCAATATTGGAGTAGAGACCAATTTTGACTTTAATGCCTCAAAGCCCATAGTACACTCTATGGTCTAGAGGGGACTAGTCATATCTGACAGAGGTTTCTTCAATAAGTTTGTTAAAGGTTGACAAATAACTGCAAATGAACAAATAAAGTGGCGATAGTAACAGACATAGCCGATGAACCCTCGAACACCGGAGACCATCTTTAGTCTGGGCAAGCTCATTATATGCTGTACTTTTTCAAGATCCGTCGTAATACCATGGCTAGAGACGATATGTTCTAATAATTTTTTGGACAAAATGCCAAATTGATACTTTTATGAGTTCAATAATATTCCAAACTTAGCGCACTGAGTGTCACGAACATACACATGTAAGCTAGTAATTACATATACAAATAGGTAGAAGTAAATAAAAGTACGTAAAAATAAGTTAATTCTAGAGTATTTAGTATGGAAGCTTCTTAGAAGCTTCATAGACATTGTTTTATCTTCATAGGTGTCTTTAATTGACTTTTTGGATTAGAAACGTGGTCAACAAGTTGGCCATGTGCCACACATGTTGTTAGCTTGAAGATCAAGCTAGCTATGTGGCCCACACGTAGAAAAACTTACCTTGTGAGTCAAGGCATCTGTCCTACAAAGTCAACACATATTGGAGGTCCTATAGAATGTCGCCACCTAGCCTTTAGTTAGATAGTATATATAGAGACAAGAGTGAAGGCTTCTTCACTCTTGTCAACTCCTTTCTTGCTTCTAGTCTAGTTTCAAGGGTCTCTAGTTTTCTTGTCTTTTGGCAATAGCCATTCTAGTTTCTCTTTCAATATACATACTTATTTATTTATATTTTGTTACCTTTCTTTGAGTGAAGGCTCACTTATGTAGATTGTTTTTTCATCAAGTTCTTGTCCTTGACAGATTGACAAGAGTACACCTATAATAACAGAGTTTTATCTAATCTTGATTAAGAGTGGATTACCCCTTTTTCTTGATAAGATATAAGCATATTAGAAGTTGCGGATTATCCTCTTCTAAACTAATATTGTCCTTAGTATTTTCTTTGTTTGCAAGTCCTCTCTTCTATTTGTCTTGAGCAATATTAGACATCTTCTCTTTTCTAAGTGTTATCATGGCAGAACCTGTTGAAATGAAGAATGCAATGGCACAAATACAAGAGCAATTGAGGGAGTTAATGCTTGCGATGCATCAACTCAATTTACCACCACAAGGAGCAACAAGATTAGCAGGAAGTGAAGATATAGAAATGGTTGGAGCTGCTTCAACATCTGCACCAAACCATGTCCTTTCTCCTATAGTGGAACGTCGTTCAAACATTAGATAACCAAGAATTGCCCTACTCGAGAAGTTTGATGGTACCAGATCCAAGTTTCGAAGATTTATCAATCAAGTGCAACTTGTGATTGAACTTCAACTCCAAAGCTATCCAACTCCAGGATCACAAGTTAGATTCATTAGTATGCTTCTTTCAGGTTCAGCATTATCATGGTTTTCCTCTTTTTTTGAACGACGAGATCTAATATTGGATAATCTAGAGGCTTTTCTGGTGGAGTTTCGATTCATGTATGGAGAACATGATGCAATTTGTGTTGCAACCAATAAGATCCGTATTTTATGACAAGACAATCGATCAGTAACGTTGTATGCTTCACAATTTTGATAACTTGCAACTGATATCAAGTAGGGATGATGCTGTATTTGTTAGCCAATTTTTCTATGGATTACAATATGAGGTAAAAAAATCAATGCTCAACTTACCTGATCCTCAAACATTGAGTCAAGCAATTGACTTTGCTGTGAAGTGCAACAATCGCCTTTTTGAATTTCGATCTAAGAACCATACAAGTGGACCTCAATGTTACTATAATTCAATGGCAACACCAATACTTCTTCAACACATACATTCAGAAGTAGAGGATATGCAAATTGATGCAGTAAGTTTCAAACCTCTTACTAAGCAAAAAAAGACTCATCGTCGTCAAGAAGAATTATGTTTATATTGTGGAGAACCAAAGTACACTACTCAACATTATCCAAAGAAATGACGCAATCACAAAATGAGGAGTATGGCTGTGAAAGAAGACAATATGTTGGAAAACGAGTTTGTCCAGCTACAATAGAGACCGTGGGGTTGCAACCTTACACAACATCTAGTAAAGGTCCTATTCTCTCCTAAGAGCCCTCTCCTTGTTTTACATTAAATATTATTTTAGGACCTAAACATTACAAAGTCTCTGCCTTGTTAGATTCGGGAGCCTCAGTGTGTTTTTAAGATGAAGAATTTACTAAAATACATAGCATATCTTTAGTAAAGAAAACTAAACCTATTCATATAGAAGTCATAGATGGTCGTCCATTTTCTTCTGGAGATATTACTCATGAAACCCTTCCTATAGAAGTAATAATCAATGGTCATAATAGTTTTATAGTATTTAATATCATTAGATCTCCCTCTAATCCAATCATTTTAGGTTTATCGTGGTTAGAAAAATACAACCCTCAAATAGATTGGATTTCCCAAACTCTTACTTTCTCTAAAAGTATAACTAACAGTGTAGTTAATCAAGTAGAGAGTCATAAGTCCAATTCAATGAAATCCGTATTTATAGGTGCAAAAGCTTTCTTGCATGCTACTATGAAAGAATCACCATATATTATTTATGCTACACCTGTTCCTACTAGTGAAAAGACTTTAAGTGGCATTCCAAGCCAATATCAAGAATTTCAAGATGTATTTGAAAAAAAGAATGCAAATACACTCCCGGAACATCGTCCCTATGATTGCTCATTTGACCTTCAAGAAAGAGCACAACCTCCATTTGGATCAATCTATAGTTTATCACAAAATGAGTTGACTGAATTCAAGGAGTATATTGAAGAAAATCTAGCCAAAAATTTCATATCCCATTCTAAATATCCAGCAGGAGCTCCAATTCTATTTATGAAGAAAAAAGATAGATCATTGTGGATGTGTGTTGATTATCGAAAACTCAACAAGATTACCATCAAAAATAAGTATCCACTACCTTTAATATGTGGACTTCTTGATCAGCTGAATCAAGCTAAGATCTATACAAAAATAGATCTTCGGAGAGCATACAATCTAGTACGCATCAAAGAAGTAGATGAATAGAAGACTATGTTTCGAACTAGGTATGGATATTTTGAATACAATGTCATGCCTTTTAGACTTGCAAATGCACCAACAGCTTTTCAACATCTAATGAATGATGTTTTTCAAGAGTTTTTAGACGATTTTATGGTCTGTTATCTAGACGACATCTTGATCTATTCTAAGAATCTAAAAGAACATGAACTTTATGTTCGTCGTGTGTTACAAAAATTAAGAGATGCAGGACTCTATGCCAAGATAGAAAAGTGTGTATTCCATGCTACTCAAGTCAATTTCTTAGGTTACATCATTTCAAATGATGGACTTATGATGGATCCTAAGAAAGTTCAAATTATTATAGATTAGAAGATTCCAAAAATGGTAAGAGATGTCTAATTTTTTTTAGGATTTGCCAACTACTATCGGATCTTCATCAAAGACTTCTCTTGAGTTGCAGCTCCACTGATATGTTTGACTTGTAAAGACAAACTCCAATGGAATTGAGAAGTAGAAGTTGCTTTTGAATCTTTGAAGACAACGTTTGTTTCTGCATCAATCTTATATCTTGTTGATTTTTTCAAAGCATTCTTTATGGAAACAGATGCATCAGACTTTGCTCTGGGTGCGATTTTATTACAAATGGGAATAGATGACAAACTTCATCCAGAAGCCTTTCATTCAAGAAAATTCTCAGCAGCAGAAATCAATTATGAGATCCACGACAAAGAACTTCTTGTAATTGTGGATTCTTTTCAAGAATGGCATCATTATCTAGAAGGCGCTTCCAGTCAAGTCACCGTGTATGTGGATCACAAGAACCTCAAATATTTTTTGTCAGTACACGTATTAAATCATCATCAAGCTAGTTGGAGCATGTCTTTATCAAGATTTGAGTTCATCATCACTTATTGGCCAGGAAAATAATAAGGTTTGTCTGATGCTTTGTCGATTTTAAATATATCGATACTAGACTACGAAGAAAGCTTATTAACTTACCTTCAAGCTCCAGAGTACAAGGTATTGGTATGGAAAGAATCGATATTAACTAGAACAGTTCAGCGTACACCTTTAATGACTATATAGTCATCGATCTACCAGGGCATATTGTTATAGATGTTCTTATCTTGTACCAAAAGAAAGAGATGCATCTTTTGAGCAACAAAGAACGGTTCTCTTGAAGCCGGAGCAATTTCATCTTCTAGCAATAAAATCAACATTGACTATTGATTTAACTTTTCTTAAGCAAGTCCAGTTAAGTATGTCTTCAGACCCTCTTATTCATGATATCAAGAATAATTCTTTTAAATCTCATGATACCTCTAAATTTGAATTCAAGAACAACCTACTCTATTTCGAAGGATGTTTATATGTTCCAAAAGGAGAAGCACATTTACATGTTCTTCAAGCTCGTCACGACTTCCCAGCAACAAGACATTTTGGATATAATAAGACTTTGGAGCTGATATCTAGGGATTTTTGGTGGCCTCAAATGTGGAAGGCAGTTAAAGATTTTGTACAATCATGTGATGTTTGCTCAAGATTGAAAATTCCTCGTCATCGATCTTTTGAACTTCTTCAGCCATTATCCATTCCAGAACAACCATGGTCTTCTGTTTCTATAGACTTCATCACGGATCTTCCAATCTCAGGTTCTTATGACTCTATATTTGTGATAGTAGATCATTTTACCAAGATGGCACATTTTGTACCATGTACAAAATCTATCACAGATGAAGAAACAACTAAGCTCTTTCTTGACAATATCTATCACTATCATGGATTACCCAAGGATATTATATCAGATAGGGGAACTCAATTTATATCAAGATTTTGGCGGACTCTTTTCAAGATTCTAAAAGTGGATATAAAACTATCTTCGACATTCCATCCTCAAATTGATGGACAAATGGAGCATGTTAATCAAGTTTTGGAGCAATATTTAAGATGTACCATTAACTACCAATAAGATGATTGGACAACTCTTTTACCATTGGTAGAGTTTGCTTACAATAACACGGTACATTCTTCTACAAAATAAATACCTTTCTTTCTTAATTATGGTTATCATCCACGACTTGATACTTTTGACTTTTCAAAAGTTGATAATCTTGCTGCAAAAGATTTGGCGATTCATTTATCAAAGCTATATGCAACGATGAAGGCGCAGTTAAAAGAGGCTCAAGAACAACAAAAGATCAATGCGGATGTCTATCAAAAGGAACAACCACTATTTCTCTTGGGTGATAAGGTATGGCTACTTCGTCGTAATATCAAGACCACTCGTCCTTGTGACAAGTTGGACTATTGAAGGCTGGAACCATTTTTTATTTTTGTACAAATCAATCTAGTTGCATATCGTTTACATCTACCAGAGTCAATGAAAATCCATCCAGTATTCCACGTATCTCTTCTTGAACCATACAAGATAGTGGACATACCAAGAAGACAACAAGTTCCACCTCCTCCTATAAAAATGGACAATAATGAAGAGTTTGAAGTAGAAGAAGTCTTAGATTCAAGGTGGCGCCAAAATAAATTGGAATATCTTGTCGATTGGCGCGGATATAGTATTAGTGAACGCACATGGGACCCAATAAAGAATCTTGCAAATGCAGCAAAGGTGATGGAGGCTTTTCATCGATGACATCCATTAAAATCAAGATGAAAATCTTCTTTATAAAAGAAATAACATCTAGGCAAGATAACATTCTACTTTCAATCCTTGTTCGTAGTTTCTTTGTAGTAGTGATGCTCAGGAGATGGAGAATCAACAACCAGTGGATCCGACTTAAGAGCCTTCATTTGTTGACCTACCAGACAAGATATCACGATTGTCACAACCTTCAAGATGACACAATCAAGATGAAGATCTTCAAGAATGACATATTCTTCCTCGAATAGATGGTGAGATACAACGCGTTTGGTATCACGATTTGGGAAGGGACTCTCGATGTTTGGTGATTTTGTTAGAGGTAGGAACAACTCCTGATGGTGTTCCAAATATTTTATTCGAAGGAAGTTATGAAGGCCTCAACAATGATCAAATAACTGGGTGGTCTTTCCGCCCTAGTATGGAACACTACCGATGGTTGAGAGGCCCTATCAATCATCTTCGTAGAGAACAAAGATCAGAGTATGTGGCAAATACAATTCGTCGCATCATAGATTTCCTCAACATATGATGACCGCTCCTCGTGGAACTCGTCCCTAGAAGGAGGGGTAATGTCACGGACATACTCATTTAAGCTAGTAATTACATATACAAATAGATAGAAGTAAGTAAAAATAAGTAAAAGTAAGTTAATTCTATAGTATTTAATATGAAAGCTTCCTAGAAGCTTTATAGATGTTGCTTTGACTTCATAGGTGTCTTTAATTGACTTTTTGGATTAGAAACATGGTCAACAAGTTGGCCATGTACCACACATGTTATTAGCTTGAAGATCAAGCTAATTTTGTAGCCCACATGTAGAAAAACTTGCCTTGTAAGTCAAGGCATGTGTCATATAAAGTCAACACATATTGGAGGTCCTATAGAATGTCGCTACGTAACCCTTAATTAGATAGTATATATAGAAATAAGAGTGAAGCCTTCTTCACTCTTGTCAACTCCTTTCTTGCTTCTAGTCTAATTTCAAGGGTCTCTAGTTTTCTTGTCTTTTGGCAATAGCCACTCTAGTTTCTCTTTCAATATATATACTTATTTATTTATATTTTGTTACCTTTCTTTGAGTGAAGGCTCACTTGTCTGGATTGTTTTTTCATCAAGTTCTTGTCCTTGACACTCAGCCAAACATTTTCTTAGACAACTAAGATGATCTTGTTTTGTGTTGAATGCACAAAAGTCATTTAAAAGGGTCTCCATAAACATCTAGAGATAGTCTTAGAAGGTTTGAGTCATCATTCTGTGAAATGTGGCTCGAGCATTGTATAACCCAAAAAGAATTACGCAATAAGCAAATGTGCCCCAATCTATAGTAAAGGTTGTTTTGAACTGGTCTTCCGATGGAATTTAAACTTGACTATACCCAAAAAAATCCATCGAGGAACGAATAAAATTTGTGACCTACTATGGCATCCAATATATTATCCGTCAAAGGTAATGGGAAGTAATCTTTCTTGGTAGCTGCATTAAGTTTCCAAAAATCCAATCAAATTCGGATTTTTTCGTTTTTTTTTGGCACCATCACGATTGGAGAAACCTACTCACTATTCGGTACTAGGTAAATAAAACCAACCACGAGAAGCTTGTCCAATTCCTCCTTTACCATGAGAGAATATTTCGGATTGAAGCGATGTTGCCTCCACCGTATAGGTTTAGCGTTCTCCTCTAAAATAATACGATGCTCACAGACTTCAGTGGAAATACCTTTTAAATCAGCATAAGTCCAAGTAAAAGCAGACTTATGATGTAAGAAAAAATTTGTCCAACAAGTCAACTCCTGCTCCTTAATACCTTCGTAGACCTTAATTGTCCGAGGTTCTACTGTGATTGCCAAGTTAATAGTTTGATATAAAGTTACAATGGCAATGTTTTGTTTCAATCCCCGCGCTACTTAAAAATCAGGTGGTAAGTCCGACATGTGTAAAGTACTGAATCCTGTGTCCAGGGCACTAACATAATATACATCATACTTAGTCATCCAATCAATATTAACTTTAGCAGAGATTTACAAATCTGATAGATATATCAAGTACTCTCCTAGACCTCCACATTGGTGTAACACTCGAAGGTGTTGGACTGCTTCCATAGGTACCTCCGTAATCAGTGCTATTGCATCATCATTGAAGCTAAACTCATCATCTGATGTCAATTTGAAAGCTGGCAATTGAGACTCCCCATGATAATATACTGGATACATCTGTAATGTCATTTTATCTTTGCCCTTGCCAATTGTCAAAGTACCTCGACCTCAATCATTCTTGGCCTTTGTTTGATAAAGTTAGAATTGTTCCAATAAAATTAGATACGATAAAGTTGAATGTTGTAATCAAAAGATGATATAATCGATTTCATATGCAATACCAATAATTATAGTTTGAACACTCCATAAAATATCCATTGGTTTAACCTGGCTATGATCTGCCATCCTTAATACCAATGTTATAGGTACTAAGTGTTCCAAATCTAAAGCATCCATTGTATCAGCATTCATTAAATTGATGTTGGAACCACCATCTACTTGAACACTTGAGATCATAATATTGTCAATCAAAACATCGATGGTTGGTATACCTGGGTCAAGGTTCAAACTAACTTCACAAACTTCCTTATTGCGTTGTTTATGCCATGTTAACGATGAATTCAATGTAGAACAACATTTTGGTATAACTGCTAAAAGTTGCTTCATAGAAATAGAAGGCCAAATAGCATCCAGATCCTTCAAAATGTCATAGGATTCCATATTTAAGGTAATTCCCAATGCCCTCTTTCTTTTCATTGGATTGAGTTTAACTCCGAGAAGTAAGATATTCTTCCGCCTTGGACTTGAAATTGAAACAGTAGCTTGAGCTTCCTTGAAATTTGTGCCCTCGAGAGGATCTTTCAATAGATACGATGTTTCTCAAAACTGCGTAGAGAACAGAACTTTTAGGAACGGAATTGAAGCCTCCATGATTAAGACTTCATTGGGTTGCCCAACCAAGTCAAGTCTCATACTAGGTAAGAGGCCTGTAACAGGACCTGGATTGGATGTCCCCATAATTGGGTCAAATTGGCCCTTCGCATCAAGCTCACCCAAATGTTGAATTAGTCCTTTTCCATTTTACTAACTCTTGGTAAGAACAGCTTGGACACATTCCACTCGATTTACTTGAGAATCTTAGAGACCTTGATTTATCTTCTCGATTTTTCTTTGGCTTTTGATTTGCTGATCTCGATTATTGAAATTAAACGGAGCATGACATTATTGATAAGTATGCCCCAACTACTTGCAATTTCCACACACTGGTGCATAATCGTCACTCATTTTGGGATTGAGACATTCACTAGCATAATGACTAATCTATCTACAATAAAAACAACAAAGTAGTCTTCTTGCACCTCCATCAGGCATATTGGGTGTCTCCACTAGTATATACCTACTAGGCTTGTTCCATGTAGGGTTAGAAATGATCCTGGTTGTCTCATTGCTACGGAGGGTACTTAGTTTGATGACGCCAATGGAACATATTGCTTATACCTCTACTCCTCTTTACCAGAGTTCTGGAGGTTTAATATAGACTTCTGATTAAAATTGAAACTTTGAAAGTTATTGAATGCTTGATTTTTTCGATTAGATCGATTTCCATTCCATCCAAACATATTTCTCATTTGAACTTGATTGACTTTCTACTGAGTCAGTGGAATCATGGTCTGATTACTGAATTGTTGTTGCCTTTGCCAATTCCAACAATTAGCTGTTAAGTGCTTTCCTCTGCAAAATATACATTGATCCATCATTTGTGAAGGTAAAAGGTATTCTGTTATCAAATGACAGTGGCCCTTATAATTATTGTACCATACATTGGTCCTAGTATTGGTAGGCTTGTGCCTCTTCTCCTTATCATTGGCCATATTAACGGCCATTTCTTCCATTTTCTTTGTCAGGTTCAATAACAAGATTTCATTCGAATCTCTTTGGGCTAGTATTAATGATAACTCTGTCGTAGTTAATGCTTATTGTTGATATAGAAAATATGGAGCATACATTGTTTTCACGTTCGATGGAATAGCTTGCAATGGAATGACATTAACTGGCCCTTGAATATTATCATTGGAATTGGCCACTGTTTCTAACATCCATGAATAACTACCCACTGATTCATTCCAAGTCGGATTTTGATAGCTGCCTTGAACTGGAATCATCGTGGCACCCACAGTTAAAAACTGATCATAATGGCATTCCTCTCAAATCTTGGTTCTATTAAGAGATGTAGTTACCGTATTTGATTGAGCCTCTTTTACAAACATTTTCAGTTTGGGTGGGTGCAATCCGTTGATTAATATGGATAATACAAAAGTCTCTGGCATTTGGTGATTTAGCCACTTGCGGAGTATATCTACTACACGACCATAATATGATCCCACTACCTCTCTTGGATCCATTTTGCTAGTCATTAATCTTTCTCGAAGTCGATCCTCAAAACCAATTGGACAAAAATGGATTAAAAATGTATTCTTCAATGCTTTTCAATTGAAAAATTGAGCCATTGGTTGACGATTGTACCATTCAAATATTGTATCTTTCAAGGTTGTTGGCAACCATCATAACTAAATATCTTTAGTTCTTTCATTATTCGCTACACATGTTGTTAAAAATTGAGACAAATATTAATCGAGATCTGCACCCAAAAAACCCCTAAAAGTAGGTAATGGAGCCACGCTCGGTGGACGATTGCTCACGTCACCCATTTGTACTGCTATTGGAACTGCTGGACTACCCATTGCATTTGAAGAGAACAATGTTCCACTTAATCTTTTGTCAAAACAACTGGCGCCTTCTCCAATTGATTGTTTTGAATTTTTAAGTTTCATCAATTTATTATTATTGTCTCTTACTAAGTTATTTGGTTGAATTGGAGGTGAAAACGACTGATTTTGAAATACACTAAATTGGCCTTTATTGACATGTAATTTATGCCACTCTACGGAATTAGTTTTGACAGAATTGGAAGCTTCTGTTATTGGAAACGTATCCAATGGAGTACCCAATTCTTCTATGATTCCTCTACTCACAGTTAATGGCCTCAGGGAAACGCTAGTCTATTGACCAAATTTTTCGCAAGTACTCTTGGCAATTTCTCTAACAGTATATACTTCTGAAATATTTGATGTCGATCAGCTTCTGAGTATACTCAGATATGCCAACATGCATGCAACCATGGTTTAATCCAACTTTGTCAATGATTCCTTTTTAACTTCTGTTCTTGCTCATTACGTAAAAAATTTCTTACTTGCGATCTCTCTATTCTTTCTTTTGATTGCCGTATTTTCTTTATTGTTAAGTTCTTATTCTTAATAACTATACTCTTTCATAATATTCTACTGAATTTGCTTCCTATCTCCCATCTAACTAAATCGGCAGTTAATTCCTAACACTCAATGCTATTGTCTAGCTCCAACAGCAGTGCCAAAATGTGATTGTCGTTTTACTTATTCTACAATTCTTTTCAGAATAACCTGTATAGGAGAATTCAAACACATGGAAAGACTAAGTGCATCAGTTTTACTTATTAGGGTCACATAATTAACCGTATTCCAAACCACTAAAACACCAAGAAACATTACAATGCTTTCTTCCAATAATAATACTCCTTCATCAACTGATAACAACAGTGTGCAACCTTGCACTCTCAAAAGACCACTCAAAACACATAATTTCTATCCAACACCAGAAATAATAGACTTCTCTCCAACTAGTCTGAATTCACATAATTTTTGTAATCACAGACTTCCTCTACTGAAACACTTACAGCTCTCAATAAACAACAATCATAATCTTCTAATAACTCCTCATATAATTTAATCACTCACTGCTCCAAATACATAATCAATAATTCATAAATCAATCTTTGATTTATTTCACACACTCACTTCTCAATATTCAAAAACTATCCGTTACTTTTCAACAACAAAGAAACAAAGAAACAAAGAGGTAGCACCAAGCTTATCTTGGCTCATGACTATCATAGTCTAGCCCTCAGACTAACTTCTACAACTCCTATATATTTACTCCCTATTCCCAGATTTTAACTATAATCTTGTAATTAACCGCTTTTAATAACTAAATTAACCATCCGTCTTCCTGAAGTAACTATTCTATGGACTATTAGTCTATTTTATCAATATCTTATAGAAACGAATTAATATCTATTCTACATATATTATAATATATGATATAAAATAATTTTATATATATATATATATATATATATTATTTATATATTAAGAATATTTAAAGAGATAAGACGTAGCTTTCATTCATTGCATGCACCTTTCTTGGTTTTTATCAAAAAACTTAACGTTGTATGGAGTTTAAAACAAAACAAAAGCTTGACCAAAATTGAAAGGGAGTTCACATGGAGTTCACAAGGAATTCATAGGGCGATTTTCTTTTTTTGTAATTTTGTGACTAAATGCACTGAAGTAGAATTCACAAAGAGTTCATAAGGTTTTTTTTTTTCTTTCTTTTTTTGTGATTCTACAATTGAATGCAATTGATAATAAAATTGAGGCCACATTTTCTTTTTCTAAGATTAAATGCAATTGAAGGTGAAGTTCAATAATTCAAAGAGAAGTAGACAATCAAATACCAATGAGGCTAGGTACGAGTTTTTGAGGGACAATGGAATTTTGCCAAGTATAATTCTGACCGTGATCTTTGTCTATACCAATGAGAACACAATTGGCAATGAAGCATGGCCCAACACATAGGCTATTATATACTATGTTATTTCCAATTCAATGGTATTAGAAATTGATTGAGTATATTAAGTAATTACTTAGTTTTGATGTTGCATTTAGATGCAAGATAAATATATATAGATATATATATATATATATATATATATATATATATATATGCTAGTAAGTAGTATTTGGAGTGGGGTGGATATTTGACAATAATGTGGAGGTTATCTATTGCAATTGTTAATCATACATTCTTTAATATAATAGGACTAGAAACATTATTTTGAGTCATGCAAAATTTTATTTTGGAAGTGTTTTGGTTTGAATCAAATTTTGATGTAAACATAGTGGATTGAATTTTTTGTCATGAATTCATTTTATCATACTTTAAACGTTGTTTTAAACAAAGTAAAATTTTGTTCACATTTTCATCAACAATATTATAATGAATCACATTATATTAATAACATTGATTATTATCAAAGATATTATGTTATTGTAGAAATCAACAATAAAAAGAATTCATTGGGCTTATTTTTTTTCTTACAACTGAATGCAATTGAACGTGAATGCATGATTAAATATGAAGTGCAAGTTGTAATAAAAGAAGGACAATAAGTATATTGTATTATAATATGTATATATAATACATATATATTAAAGAAGAATATTAAATTAAAATAGTTTCTTACAATAAAAATTATAAATTTTCAAATGAATTAAATTGATACAATGTAACATTGATGCTAATAAGTTATTATTGAATTTGGTTTTTTAATGATTTGGTTATTTTTATATTTTATCTATATTTATATGATAAAATTAAAGGTCTAAAATTAAAGAGTGTAATCAAAAGTGATTGATAAATAAAAATACTTAGACATTTTTTAATGAAATTACTTGATGCTTCAATTAATGTAAATTAATCAAAAATACTAATGACTATTTTTATTTATTTTGATGTTGCTATATAGATTTTAAATTTTTTCTACAAAGAAGATGACATGCTTCATAAATCATTAGAATTGTCTCAAATCTTATTATTTTTTTAATATATTATATGTATTATTGAGTATCATTAGTTTTCTTCAAATATCTTAATTGATGGAAAGTGATAATTTTAGCTTTTATGAATATGGATTCTTTGTTAAGACAAAAATCTATTAACATCCTAATTAAAATATTTATTACAATACAACCAATGCTAAGACATAATTATTGAGATCCTTATTAACTAGAGTTAAAGTAATAAGGTGAATTAGAATTGTAATATATGAATCAACTATATTGTACACCTAAAGCAAGCAAATCAAACTTCTCTCATACATTGGATCTTTTAAATTAAACTCTTAAAGTACTTACATTGGTATATATACTTACAACCATATCATATATTAAGAATGATTCTTTTAAGAATTCATCATCAAACATCTACCTAATATGGTGAGTAGGATGTCAAGGATAAGAACTTAATGAAAGCAAATAAACAAGTGAGACTCTTTCAAAAAAATATGACAAAATAGAAATAGAGAAGTATATATATTTAAAAAGAAATTAGAATGGCTATTGCCAAAAGACAAGGAAACTAGAGACTCTTGAAATTAGACTAGAAACAAGAAAGGAGTTGACAAGAGTGAAGAAGGCTTCACTCTTGCATCTATATATATTATCTATCTAAGATCTATGTAGTGATATTCTATAGGACCCTCAAAAATATATTGACTTTACATGACATATATCTTAACTTATAAGCAAAGTTTCCTATATTGGTACAACATAATTAACTTATTCTCCAAGCTTCTAATATATGTGGCACGTGGTTATCTTATTGACAAAGTTCCTAACCTACCAATCAATTACAAACACATGTAAAGTTAAAACAGTATCTAAGAAGCTTTTAAAAAGTTTATCTAGAAGGTATTATGAAATTAATCTACGTCTACCTATTTCTATTTATTCATATTACCTTGATAATAATTACAATAGATATATATATATATATATTTGTGACATAAGATTATCATATTTCTCTCATGTATGATCAATTTAGATTATTGGTGAAAATACTTACAATTATAGCATATATTGATTCCATTTATGTGGGCTTTATAGGCCTTTTTATTCTTCCTTAAATTAAAAAAGTTACAACTCTAGTATGTAGAAAAAAGAATATCTTCTATTCATTATTGGTGACCAAACTTATAAAAATATGTACACAAATATAAAATTAGAATTGCTAATTTTTGTATTAGTGAATTCTATTCTTGTGAAATAGTTTGCAATCTTGCTATTGGATTATGTTTTTCACTCTTACATTAATTTAGACCAACACTTGAGTATGTATATCTTTGAAGCACTATCTTATTCTAAACATCAAAATGTGTACTTTAGCAGTTGTATAAAAATGAATTGCATTGTATAAAACACAACACCAATGTTGTATTACATGAAGTCTTGTTTGAAAATGCACCAAGTACTTGGCTGTGGAAGGTAAAAGAAATTTGCAACAATAAGTCCAAATAAGTCCTATATAAATTACAATTGAAGCTTAATAAATATAATCAAAAATTTATCAAGAAAAATTAAATTTTCAAATAAGTTATAAAAAAAATTAAATAAATCCTAAAAAATTTCTAAAAAATTCATAAAAAATATTTAAAAAATCTTAAAGATACCTAAAGAATTTTTAAAAAAAATAAATAAATAAAAATAAAACAACAACAACAACAACAACAACAACAACAATAATAACAACAACAATAATAATAATAATAACAACTTTTTAAAAAATCCTAAAGAAATCTAAAATAAATCCACAAGAATCTTAAAGAAATCCTAAAGAAATTCAAAAAAAAAAAAAAAAAAAAAAAAAACAACAACAACAACAACAACAACAACAATCCTTAAAAAAATCCTTAAGAAACTCAAAATCCTAAATCAATCCTAATTAGATCTTAAATCCTAAATCAATATTAATTAAATCCTAAATTCTAAATCAAATCTAAATAAAATTCTAAAATCTAAATCAAATCCTAATCAAATCCTAATCAAATCCTAATCAAATTCTAAACTCTAAATAAAATCTTAATAAAATCTTAAATCCTAAACCAAACCTTAATCAATCCTTAAATAAATCCTAACCAAGTTTTAACCAATTCAAATCAATCCTAAGGTAATTTTAAAACCTTAATATCTATTGACTAAACTATTGATCTTGCTTAAAATTTTATACATCTCTCAATTTTTTAGGTAAAAATTCAGTAGGTAAATTGTTGCAAATCTTAGATATTCTTATTAAATATAAAAATCCAATTTCAAAGACTCTAATCTACTTGAACTTCAATAACATCTAAATTAACTCTCGAATTAAGCTAAAATTCACAAATTATATTTAATACAATTATACTCACAATCCCTCAAAATTTCACTTAAAAATTTGCTATAAAATGCACAAAATTATCCAAATTGTAAATCTTATTTTATTTCATAAAACCTAGAGTCCTCCAAAACAACCTTAACTTTGCAAAGCTCTTATAAAGTCATTATAAACTCAAATTTTTTGAAACTAATTTTTTAAGAAATCCTATAAAGTCTTCTCCCAAATTCCACTCTTTAATTTGCAAAAAAATCCTAGAGTCACTATAGATGTATAGTTTTGTGCCTTGAAGTTTGATTTCAATCCAAGTTGACAATTGGTCCTCTCCTAGTATCAATTTTTGTCTTCTTGAGGTAATTTTTGCTAAAATCAACTCCTAACTCTCTCTTATATATGTATTTATTTTTTATTTTTCTAATTTATCTTATTTACCTTATTTATGGCCCTATAAAATAAGTAGAAGTCTATTTTGTAAAAAAATAATATTTATACTTTTAATTAACTACCTTTTGACTATTATCTATATTTCTAAGATAATTTGCTATAATATTTTGAAATAAGATCTTCTAAAATATAATATTTTTTTCACTCTTTCACCTATTAGTCATATTGCATCACAACACTAGGCATTGACTCAAATTATGCTTTTGATTTTGTATTGATGTATATATTCACTTAGTGAGAATGTTCAACAAATAATTATTTAGTGAATAGTTTAGATTAAATAATTGAAATTTATATAATAAAAGATTTCAAACATGGTAATTTTTTAAAATCAAATAACCAAGATTCAACATCTCATATTTTTAGGATCATATAATATATCAAATCCAAAGTATCATTGTTAAAACTTTATTATTCCTTGATATTTGACTCTCATATGGTATGGAGTCAAAGGAAAGAGAGCGGAGGCAAGTGATGTGGTTTTTAATATTTGATCCACCCCTCTTTTGATATTTTGATTATAAAATCATCCACCTTGCAAGGTAGATAATTTGGTGAAGTATCAAGTGGTATTTTGAAATGTTACCTAGAAAGGCCATGTTTAAAACCTCCTAATGTATATGGTTGGGCAGCACATGCAATAGTAGAAAATTTGATAAGATTATAAAGTGTTCAAACTGCAGTATGGCATAGAATAAGATCTGATAAAAATACATGTTGATGAGACTGTTTTAGATTCAATAAAATATAAAAAATATTACATTTAATAAATTAAATATAAATAAATAAAATATTACATTTAATAAATAAACATTTAATCAAAATTTTATATTTAATATTACATTTAATATTTATTAAAATATTTTGTAATTCAGAAATTTTTTTGTTTCTATTTTTGTAATCAAAATTATTACAGTACATACTCAAAAGCTGAAAATAAAAATGTGTAATTTTTAATTGTTTGGATTCAGAATAGATGCTCAATATAATAATTCATGGATTTAGAATAAAACAATATATCATATTTGTCAAGTTGTATAACAAGCAATCATTGAGATTTGAGATTTGGAATATAAAAATTGCCAACTATGTTCTTTCATATTATGATTTTTAAACATTATCTTCAAATTAGATTTTTTATTTTAATTATTGAGTTATAATTTAGATGCTATAAAAGAAAATATTTCATTTTATTATTACAAAAATCCCTAAAATTTATTTTGAAAAAAAAAAAAAAAAAAAAAAAAACACTACAAAGTTGCAATACTAAAATAAGTCTAAAATATCAAAAATGAGATGAAAGATTCCCTTGGTTTTAAGTTCAAATCAAATCAACTAACAAACTTACTTATGGATTCTTGTAGTGAACTAAAAATCATTTTTAAAGGCATTTTTGTCAGCCTGTAAGATTGTAAAGATTTTGATATCCTCTTTATTTATTTTTGTATACATTTATTTATTTATTTATTTATTTATAATATGGTGTCTGTCTGTCCAGTAAAATCAGTGATTGGCTATAGTTTTTACTATCCGCCATGTTGTTCATGTACTGAAATGCCGGTTAATGCAAAGGTGTGTAGCAGGAGTGGTGGCGTAAGCGGCGCTCACAATATCCAGTTCACAAAACTTCACCGTTTCTCTCAATCTCGAGCTCAATCCAAACAAACTTGAAGGCGATGAGTTTGTATGAAGATGGAGTCGGTCCCAAGATTGCAGGAGTAACTCATCGAAGAGTCTGCACCAACACAAATCTGATGCTTCCGACACACACCAAAACAGCAATTTGGAAGTTAAGGCAATTTCCAGGTGAGTAATCAGAAAGCCGCAGTTGCACAGATTTATGGTTGTTTTGAGATCTGGAAACGGAACCTACCGCAGTTGTGAAAACAGCAGAGGATGCAAGGCAATCAATTCGCAACAGAAAGCGCCCTTGCAACCCCACCGAATCATAGAAAAAGCCAAAACTCTAACAAAAACTGTGTGTGGGTGTGTGTTAGTGTGTGCATACAATTGGAGGCTAACTTTGTAACATTGAGATAGAGGAGTAGCAATGTTAAGTGGAAGGAGAGGATGGACAAGGAGGTGTGAAAGAAGAAGACTATGCCAAGAGGACGAGAAGGGCATACCATGAGTTTGGAGCAAATCAATGTACCCCACTATACTAATTATTGGTGAAATATGAGGATGAATTATGGGCATAGTTGGCATGCACCTTCTTGACCATGTGTTTATCTATGATCTACTTTAAGTCCCTATTTCTTGAACTACACATTCTTTGAACTTTTTAAAAAGATTCTTGAATATTTTTTAATACAAATCTTAAGAATAAATATTTATGTATTGCTTAAATGTCAATAGATTTTGTAAAAACTATGTTTTTTTAAATGCACTTCTAAAAACCTCACTACTTCTAGACATTATAGTGTTTATATCTGAAATAATTAACACAAAATATTTTTTAAAATACAATAAATTAATTTTATTTTATGTTTCATCTTAACAATGTGTAACAAGCTTTAGACATCATAAATTAAACCTATTATTTTTTTTCTAATGTTACAAAATTTTATAAAAGAACCAAGTTACTTTATTGGTATATTGAAGTACTAACATATAATTATAATACTATTTCGATTTTATGAATCTGGTCTTCTCACACTATTTTTGAAAATGACATTTTTTATTTTTTAGATAATAATATGGATCTGCAAAAAACCGATTAAAACAAGATTCTGTGTCAGAAACTTTCTAGATTATTAAATAATGTTTTTCAATATTGTTAGTATCATTTTTTAATTTGAAGTCATTTTATTTCATTTTATATGCAACTCAATAAGAAATATAATAAATATAATCAACCAAGTTTCTTGATGAAACATCTCTAGATTCACATAATAAAAAATTCAAGATATATGTATAATCACACATACACTCTCTAAAATTCTACAATCTATAAAATTATTTTTACAAGATATATTAATAAACATTTATAAATATTTGAAAAAATGATTATTAATCATTTTCCAAAGTAAAAGATATAAAGTTTTAAAAAGGGTATTTTATTATATTGGTAAACATAAGAAAAAATTGAAATAATATATTAATAGTGAAAAGTTTTCAGGTAATGAATCCTCAAAGCTTACATACCAAATACCAGAAAACTAAACTACATAACTAATTATTTGATATGACGTAATAATAGAATTCATATCTGAAATATTAACTATTTTAAATATTTAGAAAATTTTATGAAATAACAAACAGAAATGATAAGTAAATAAGAATAACTAAAATAAATAATAAATAAATAAAAAATGATTATCATAGATTTAAATTCAGTTTTTTTCATTATTTTGATATATTTATAACTTTACTAAAAATTTTTAGACTAAAAAATACTTGAGATATAGTTTCTTAGTCTTTTTTCTATATATATAAATAAATTATAAACTTTGGCCTATTTTTCTTAATTTTGAGAAAAAAAAGAAAACACATTTACTAAATGATATATTTTTTATATCAAAGGTCTTAATGTTATTTTGTTTTAAATTTTTATTGTATTTTCGTAAACATGTTGAAACAATTATAAGTAATATACATGTGGAGCAATAAATAATAAATAATAATAATTGTAAATCCAAAACTTAAACTGAAACAACTGTGTTATTTTTAGAAAAATACAAAAGAAATGAGTACATATAATCATTATTATTTTTGAACGTATGGTAATTATTAAGGAAAAAAATGTTCAAATTGATTGTTAAACAAAACCAAAGATGCATTAAAGCATTATAAAATATGGACATGAAAGTAAACAAAATAATGTGAGTTTGTAGGAAACAAATTTACTAGTTTTGAAACTATACTTCTCAAAACTAAATTTTTTAATGTTTTATGAAAATATATAAAATTTCATATATTTATAAGTTTAATAATATGTATGTTAACATGTATGCACATAAATTTACAGATATTCAAGAATTCAAATCAAAACTCTTCAAAATTTAAAAATAAATAAATAAATAAATAAATCCTCAAATACCAAATATATTAGGCAATAAATCGCCAAAAATATTTATCGATTAGATTTAAGATTTTTATTGACTTACCAGCATTCTTAAGATCTTTTTGCATTCATTTTATTTTTTTGATAGCTAAACCTCAATAATAATAATAATAATCACCTACTTTGCATCGTCTGTATTGAAACATCTGACATCAATCAATATGAGGTGAATCATTCTTTTAATAAATGAATAAACAAAAGAGTATAACAAACAGAAAACAAATACTTTACCCACCCACACAAGTAAACAAACCACCTTCAAACATTTTACTGCAACTTCCTCAAAAAAAATATTCATTCCTTTTGGTATTTTTAATCAAGAGTGTGAAACTTTGGAAATTGGATGATGTATTAGCCAAGAGTTACATTCAAACTTGCAGTTTAATTTTGGACTATTTTGAGGAAAACAATAATCAAACCAAACCAAACCGCAAGCATGTTTTCATTTCTCACTCTTGTTCATTCAAAACCCATTACAAATTCCAAGAAAAATGGGTACATTCCAGACAATCTATTCATCTGTAAAATATTCCTGTTAATAACATTAAAAAATATATATCAAAATCTTAATAAATCTTAATAAATCAAGTAATCTTTCATGTACCCTTGTGGTACAAACTACCACTGGCATGTGCCAATTAGCGCAGTGGTACACTGAAATACAAGTCACATCTTGCAACAGAATGTCAGGATTAGTGCATGCATTAGACTGGGCTTAGTGGGCTAATCAGGGTACAGCCTTGCAGTTTGTTGTTGTTGTTGATGTAGTGTAATATACACATTATATATTATTTTGGATCTTGTCTTCTGATAACTGCTGGAGCGTGTGAGGGGTCTCATCACTGAATTAATCCACTCTTTTTCCTAATTAAGGTTTTTCTAATTATCCTCAAAGTTCCCATCACCAATGTTGGGCTTCTATAATCATAGAAATCAATAAGAGGTGATAGAGGTGATTTTGAGTCTTTTTTCATTTGTATTTTGATGAATGGAGAAAGTTATTTTTACATAGATATGACAATAAAAGGTTTGATTCACTTTATCAATTTTGAATATTGATCATAACACTACCTTCAAAGACAAATTAGGAAGGAAGTAAACTTGAATGTATTTGTGGGTGTTTATATGGATATATTGATACACTGGTTAGGGTGGATAACATGTTTCAAGTATGATAAATAGAGCAAGATATAATTCTCAATATTATTATTCTATTATGAATGTAGAATATATATATATATATATATATATATATGGTTATGTAATATCAAGTTGATATTTTCTTGGAAATAGTGGTCAAATATAAAACTTTAATATTGTTCACAATTTATTTAAAGTTTCAGCTAATTTTTCAGATCTATTATTAAGCATTCAGAACATTTTGCATACACTCACAGTAAAGGATACAAACAAATTAAATATGAATAAAAAAATTATAACAATAAAATAATAAGAAATTTCTATAAAAAGTGCAATTGAATTTAAATTTAACATTTTTTAAAAAAGCTTTGTTGGATGTAAAAGTTTGGCATAACTTGGATATGACCTCTGTTTTAAAATTAAATATCAAGGACTACTGCAGTATTCTTTAAAGTATTAGGAACAAGTCCAATATTCCAATTTTTTATCCCACAATTTTTGACTCTTCACATGATATAGTTATTCCTTTTTGAAGATTTTAAAAATAAAGAAAACATTGGTTTAATTTAAAATCCATATAATAAAATAATATGGTTTACAGTTAGCCATGATTGGCTACACCTACACAATGATGTGAGCAACTTTTTGCCATAGTTGAATTCATAAGTTGTCATATCAAAATTAAAATCAAATAATAAATACGTTTTTGCATTAAATAGGTGTGTTTATTTATATATACACATGCATGTGTATAACTTTTTAGACCTTCCAAACTTGCCTTTCTCCCATTTAAATGATATTGTCTCCTAGTGAAAGGAGCAAAAATAAAACACTTGTGAGCACTAGTGGGTGAATGGACATATCCCAAAACATTTGGTTTCTTTTTCATATGAATGTCATTAAAATTTTGCAAAGTCACACATTCTAGTATATATTTCTGATAACATGTGTGTGTATATCCATATTCAAATTAATGTGTAACTAATTGCTAAAGAAATAGTAATTTTATCACATGATATATAAATAAATAATTATATAATGAATGTATATTTTAACGATTATTATTTTGTTTACACTAGTACATTTATTATTTTTCAAATTTTTAATGAATAAATTTAATTAGATAGATCCACAATTAATACTACACAAATACTTGTATTGCGATGAAATAGAAGTGTGTACTTATTGGCAAAGGCCATGTTCAATACTCCATTGGCCTTTAATCACTATGACTTATTGAGCTACCCACCACAATGGAGCAAAAATGAATTGGTATTATATTGGTAATTAAATTAAATTGTTGATTATAATATCAATTTAATACCCACCAAAATAGAACAAAAGTTAATTGGTATTAAATTGGTATTAAATTGGTATTAAATTGGTAGTTATAAAATTCAATTATGTTAATTTGAATCCAAAAAGAAGGCAAGATTTGTATTGTGTTATATTACATATTTATCTCAAATTTTTAATTTTAATTTAAACTTTCTTTCTTGAATACTTTATTATTTCTTTACAATATTAATTTTTATTTCATAATTTATTTATATTGAAATTCAATATATCTATGATGCCACTTAAGATTCGGAGTTTCTTTAGTTTGTTGATA
The DNA here is from genome assembly GCF_059467195.1 of Physcomitrium patens. Lineage (NCBI taxonomy): Eukaryota > Viridiplantae > Streptophyta > Bryopsida > Funariales > Funariaceae > Physcomitrium > Physcomitrium patens. The sequence continues at coordinate 15,887,134 of NC_143413.1, read as the reverse complement.
AGGACTAACATGTACTTTTTTTTCTTCCTTTCTTCCTTTCTTTCAATCAATAAATAAATAAATTGAACTGTATAAAAATATTATTTATTAAATTGACTTTTTAGATGTTAGTACTTTTTTTCTAATTTTTATGAAACAATGCATTATAAACGTGTTTTATAATTTTTTTTAAGACAATCATATATATATATATATATATATATATATATGAAATATCTTACCCCTTCTAATTATCTTAAATTTTATTATTGATTTATATATATATATATATATATATACATGTATAATTTTTAATTATGCTAATTTAATTGCACAAACTTGAAACATACAACTCAGATGTAAAAAATCCTTAAAAAAAAACAACGTTCTATTAATTTATATATATATTGTAAAAATTATATATTGGTTGTACATTATAGTTACCAATAAAATTTATGTGGATCTTAGATTCGATAGTGACAGACCTCATTTGCCATTCAAATTAAATTTTTTTTCAAAAGTGGTCTTTAAGTATTCAAGAGAAGATAAGAAAGTATCATTTAAAATCTTACAATAGACTAAAATTAATAAATATTATTTAATTGACTTCATATTTTTAAAATCATTAATAAGCTTGTAAGAGGAAAATCTGATGTGAAACAATTTTTTTTTTTTTTTTATTTTTATTTTTTTTTCTAATATTCCATGAACAAGGTTATCTTCTAAGCATGCTTTAAATCCTCCTTAAAATGTGGTTGTTACTAAGAACTGAGAAGTCACACTTCAAATCTTTAAAAATATTTGTATAAGGAATCTATTTATAATAATAATTTAAAAAATGTTTAGAATCAAAGTATAACTTTTTCCTATTTAAAATTACATTAAAAAAACAATTCGATCCATTTTATGGTCCCTTTTCACCTTATCCTACTTTTAAAAGATAAAACTTTCAAAGGAAAACTTTTCTTTACCAAGCATAGAACTTTTACAAGACTTTTAGACCATGGGCTTTTACAGTGAGCTTCTACATATAAAAGACCTCCTAAATATCAGAAACATCAGTTGCCATTAATTATAACACCATTAAAAACTTACTAAAAAAATACATTAACATTAAAATCAACTTTATTTTTAAAAATAGATATTAACATTAAAAATCCAACTTTATGTTATGTTGATACTCTAATCTCCAACACTCATTACTATAATGGTCAATATATATATATATATATATATATATCTATATATATATATAAACATTTGTTAACATATGACTATCATTCTCTGTCAATCAAATGCAATCCTAACAAAAAATGAGGACATTCAAGGGTGATCTCTTTTCTCTCCTTTTCCTACTCTCTCATGCCTTGGAAGAACGGCTTCAAACAGAAGAAAATAAATAAATAAATACCCAATCACATGGGCTTGCAAACATCAAACAGAATTCTGTCCTTTTTAAAACCCATTTTTAAGCATTTAAAGTGGAGCCCATGCAACAAAGACAGCACAATTGTGTGTGCATCAGAGGTGGGCAGTAGTGTATCAAGCAAGACCCTGTTGTCACTTCATCTAAACTAACTCACAGCAAGTAAAGAAAGCAAGTCAAATATAATAGCAAATCTGTCTGATTTCACTCTTCACTTGATCTCAGACCTTTATAATTATGTATGTCTTCACATGTGTGTGTGTGAATATATATACATATATATATATATATATATATATACTCTAAATGTTTCAGCCCATTTAGCACCATCATTTGCAACATCAATGCAAAGTACAAAAAAATAATATCACACACACACACATCAAAAATGAATAAGAAACTATTAAAAAAGCCACACTGTAAGTCAGGGTTAAATAGCAACCTTTGATGGCTGCACTGCAAGGATGTGGAAGCAGTGTTATGAGCTTGCAGCTTAAGCGCAATTGTAATTGAAAAGAGGCACTGATACAACTTAATAGGAGTTTTTTTTGTGTAGGTGGTCCATGTCCATGATATGTATCCCTGCAAAGCTCCTTTTGCTAGCTTGTAAGTAGCCTGTCATGCTGATTAAGCCCCCATGGACTTTAGAATGGAAAAATGTTACTAGTGAGCTTGTGGGATGATATGCATGGAATGTGATCAAAGGGGGTGTTCAACAGTCTAACAGCCACTGGGCTTCATGCTTTCTCTCTCCCTCTCAGTCCAGTCTCAGCTGGGGCACCCACCAGGCTTGACTTCCTGGTCAACAAGCCCTTGCTACTCACAAGCTTTCCCCCAACTCAGTCAAAACAGCAGGCTCTTCTAAATACACCCAGTAACTGTTGTTGAGCATCAATTTTTTAGCTTGGGAAGGAGTTGCTGAGTTCACACCATATCCAGGATTGTCAAATAGCCCACCTATTGAGTTGAGTTGCTCATTCTCATCATAGAAATGACTATCAAATCCATGCCCATGTGGGGGAGGTATGTTGTGCTTGAGCACATGGAGTGAAAGCATGATCTCTAGTGAGGTTTCTCCACAGGTGGATAGTAAAGTTGGAAGCAACAGTAAGATTGCAGGGGGCTTCACTAAGATGGAGTTGAAGGATTTGTCTACAGTGACAAGGAAGCAGTTGCATTTGTACTTGGAAGATGGGGTCAATGCAGCTGGTTTGTAGAGATAGCAAACATGTATCCAAATGTACAAGAAAATTGTTTCACAGCCTCTGTGAGCCTACACAAGTTTGTGTGTGTGTACAAATCCCCAAGTTGTGATGCATGCCATTTGTCCTCAGTGGACGAAGTTCAGGACCTGTGTAGAGTCATTACTGCATGCACAAGGGAAGGTTTCCTCAGTCTTCTTGAAACGCAGACCCTGCAGCTCTACTGTGAGATTTGAAGGCTCGTGTGCCGAGGCAAGATGTGTGTGCGCGCTTTTGAGAGAGGAGCAGGGCGGTTTGTCAGAGAGGGCGAGAGAGAGGGATGGCTTCAAAGAAGGATTATCAGTACTATGTCAGACTCGCTGGGGTGGTTCAGTGACGTTGTCATTAGCCACTGACCTACAAAGCTCTAGCTGGCGATCAAGACTGTACATGGGTTGTCACCTCGTCTTGAACGAGTTACAGCTTAGCTGGTGAAGGGAAAGCTCTCCAAACGATCTTCATACCTCTGAATTACCGTTGTCATTGCACAGGGAACAATTGTACCTTTGTACATGTATTCTGCGTGTGAGAAGCAGGGGGCTGTCCTACGAACTAGACGGAGCCGCTGGGGCGTCAGGGGCGTCATTACATGGGGTTGATGAGACGGCTACCTTGCCTTCGTAGATCGTAGCATTGGTTGCGTTTCGGTATCACTGAGGGTCTTTTGCCCTGTCCCATTTGACGAAGTGAGGATTGTGTACAGCTTCACTGAGTTTTGAAAAAATCTTTTAGAGGATCTCTGTGTGTGTGTATTTGAGAAGAAAATGCAATCTCTACAGGTGTGAGTCGATAAGCTTGAAACCGAGGAGTTAAGGAGAGGAGAAGAGTGAATGAGGGGTCTTTTTTGTTGCTACAGAGCTGCACTCGTTTCTCGCAGTGAAGCCCCTGACAGTGGAGTAATAGCGCGTTTGTGTGTTGATTAACTATTATCTTTTTCTAATCGAGGTTCCTTAAATGTGTACCATGGTGTGCTTCTGCAAGTGGAGAGCATTGCAAGCGCTTTCGGAGATGCATGTGTGCCTTCCACTAGCGTCGGACGATTTTTTATATCCTCAATACTCCAAGCGCACTTATCAGATCACTAGAGTGTTTGGCAACACTACGTTTGAGAAAGATTGGTGTCTTTGAAGCGCACTCTGGCGCTTGTAATGGTGTTGAGCTAAAGAATGGAGAACAAGGAACGCTACGTTTGGAGCTCAATCGGTGCTCGTCGTGATCTTAAAGCAGGTGTGTCAAGTTGTGAACCCACCACTGGGTTTCTAACTCTGGCTTCGACTCTATGGAATCTTGTAAGCGAGGAAAAGAATAAAAGAGAAATTGAAGTTGAGCATCAAGATAGGATCCTATCTTGCATCAGGAGCATTTCGCCGTCCTCATTTTGAATGCTATGTACATTCCAGGATCACGCCGTTGTTCAGCTTGGAGATTGCAATTCTGAAGTCTGCAAAATCCGCGGTATTGAATTGTAGGCGTTCAATTAGGAGGATTAAGTTTGATTGCGCGATGGCGCAAAGTCCACTATTCGAGGATGGAGTGTCTTATCATGCAGTCTGCAGTGAAACAGTTTCTTCGGAAGAATAAAACGAGTGGACAAGAGAATATTATAAATGATAGACGACGGATAGGTTAGCTGATATAATCGCCCTACAATGTGGACAATAGCAGCAATAATATGTGAAGCAGCTGCAAACAATGGGGAGAAGAGCTAGACACAAGGCCGGCACTCAAGTTCCTGCTCTTGGAATACTGCAGTGGCTGTGTGGAGCACTTTCACTATTCCAAGTTTTCAATTTCCTAACACATGTTCATTGCCTTGACGGAAACCCCGAAGGTATGATCGTTCATTTTCACATGATTTTGTTGATATCGCCTTAGAATCATAATTAGCAGAGGAGTGGACAATCGCCGAAAGTGTTTTTCTGTGGCTTAAGCCTGATGATGGAGAGGCACAAATTAAATTACTACAATGCAGAGTGCATGATTTTCACCTTTGGAGTGCAGTGGCCTAAAAATACATTAGGCTCTCCCGTGAGCGTTAAGAAAACTAGGACTATTATCAGTCAATCGAAATGCACTAGGTAATGGGGTATGGTAATCGGTGGCAACTTACGCACTTTTGAGAAATTTGTTGTGCAAAAGTGGAATGTGGCTTAGGACTGACTCTGAGTTACAGGGCATTAACGTTGTATTCTGAAGCCAATGTGCAGTGAGGTCTTTGGCTGCAATCAAGCAAGCATTTGAGGATCCCGAGAACGTACTTGCGTCATGGGATCCGAACTATCTATCACCTTGCACCTTCGCCTTTGTGGAGTGTGATGCTAACCATTCTGTCTACGGCTTGTAAGTGACACCCAGAACACTTCACAGTCGCCCGATAAGAAACATTATTGTCACAAGAACTTCAGCTTAAGGGAGGCATGTGTTGGAATTTTACAAGAATTACTCAGATTTATTGCGTGTTGCAGGGCGCTACCTTCTCATGGTTTGTCTGGAAACTTATCTCCTCTTATTGGAAGCCTCTCAAATCTTCACCGCCTGTACGTACCTTCACCTCACTCACAGGAAAATCTACATTGCAAGCATGTATCTATTTTGAAGTGACTGCAATGCCATCATTTTCTTTTTCTTTTTATCAAGGTAAAGATTCATGATCTTTGGTTGCAAACTGACAGGATAATTACTAACAACTCGATATCCGGCGAATTACCCTCGGAGCTTGGAAATCTTTCAAAACTTGTGGTTTTGGACTTGTCCAGAAATGACTTCTCTGGTGCAATTCCCAGCGCTCTTATGAACCTGACAAGTCTAATAACTTTGTGAGAAACTATTTCACTCCTTAAGAGGCTTCAAGCGATCAGTGTTTCTGTTGATATCTTCTTCTGATTAGGATTAGCTCCATGTATTCACTTCTTCTTCTTTTTTTCTTTTTTTTCTTCTTTTATTTATTTTTAAATTTCTTGTTGGATGCAGAAAAAAATCCGACATCTTACTCTCATTTTGATTTTCTCGGTATTTAGTTTCATTGAATATACCTTTTCTGAAAGCTTGCCACTACTCCCCCTGTGATGCAAAAGAGATGCTGGCCCTCTCTTGTGTTGGTCAACCCACGTAAGTAGTCGGGAGATCAAATTGGGGCGATGTAGCTCACTTCCCGTGTGGTTTTGACAGAAATCTGGGAGGGAACCACTTCAATGGAAGCTTTCCAGTATTCGTTGCCAATATGTCTTCATTACAATCACTGTGAGCTCTAGTTTCTCGCACACTGACTCCTTGGAAACTTCTTCACTGGATGTGATTGTGATGTGAGAAAATGCGTACGTGCAGACAATTTATGGTTGAGTGACGCTTGTGTGTGCAACATTCTACCCGGTTGAACTTTACTTATCAGTCTGATTATTGTTCTTGTTTCGATACCAGGGATGTTTCATTCAACAGCTTGTCAGGCTTTGTTCCTAATCAGACATTGAAAAATTTAATGTAAGGATTCTGAACATTGCTAGTTAACAAATCAAGCTGAATCACCTCATACATTGAACCTCTCATTTGTCTGAATCAAATGCATGATTTGTAGTTACAGAAGGGCGAGCTAACATGCTTATGAATTTACACGAGTTGCAAGGAAGTAGATGCGGGAATACACATAATTCCTTGTATATTTTGGGCTCGATGATATGGGAAGATTAGGATCGGGCAACCTATTGTGTAGCACTGGATGATTCTATGTCAATATTTGTCAGAGTGAGTAGAGATATGCTTCACAAATAGCTACTGACATCTTTGATGATCTGGGTGTCATTTACGAACGTCTTTCAGGGTGGATGGAAATCCGAATTTGTGCGGATGGGCTGTTAGAAAAGAGTGTCCCGGTGACCCTCCACTGCCCAACCCTGCGAACATAAATGTCGTCGATGGTTCGTTTCTGTCCTATCTTTTCATGATTCCTGCACTATGGTATTTATTTATTGAAGAGTTTGCAATATTTATGAAAATTATTTTAAGACTACTGGCTTGGAGGCTCGGGGATCACTACATCTGCGATCAATCCACAAAGGCTTGTAAATTCTTGATAGATGGTACATTACAAGATCTTCATGGCCAATCGGGGGGCCTCTCTCAGATGATTCTTCTTAGCTCATTCTAATTTAATTCCTTCCAGCTCTGTTGTTGATATTTGAAGAATAGATATTGTAATAACCACGACAGGTGCTTACCAAGAAATTTGTCACGGCATATGTCAGGAGAGGGATGTACATGTATTCATGTACTTACCTTCAGCATGAATTAATGACTACAGGCAGAAACAGGAGATCAAACACAACTGCTGTAGCGGCCGGTTTATCATTGGGAGCAGCAGTGTTGGTCGGATCACTCCTGTTGGGCTCCCTGTGGTGGCGTCGTCGTAATGCCAAACAAGTGTTCTTCGATGTAAATGGTAAAATGTTTTTAGCGGTCCTTCCATGCCCAAGTCTTACGTCAATCACCATGAAACCATTTTAAGTGGATGAAAGAAACCATCTTCGTTGCGCTAGTTGATCATCCAAGTCGTCGTGTTCGTCATCCTAGAGGTGAAACTTACTATAAAAAGAAAAATAGCTGAACATTTTCATTCAGTTTAGAAATGTGGTCTATTTGTTGTATCGAATTTATTGTTACTTTGCAAAAGCATCCTTGTTTCACACTTGAAAACTTTGATTGCAATGCAACAGAACAACAAGATCCGAATGTGCTACTGGGTCAGCTTAAGAAATTTTCATTTCGGGGACTTCAGATAGCTACTGACAATTTCAGCGTAAAGAATATACTCGGTAGAGGCGGCTTTGGGAATGTCTACAAGGGCCACCTATCTGATGGGACAGTAGTGGCTGTCAAGCGATTGAAGGGTGAAGGCAGTCCTGGTCACGAAATGCAATTTCAAACTGAAGTTGAAATGATCTCATTAGCTGTTCACAGAAACCTCCTGCGCTTGCGAGGATTTTGCATGACTCCCTCTGAACGGCTGCTTGTTTATCCTTACATGCCCAATGGCAGTGTAGCATCTCGTCTTCGAGGTAGGTTAATTTCTTATTTTGTCTAACGAATTCTTTAGAAGCTACTCACTATTAATTTCCCTCACATGTGAATACCAGGTTGCCCAAGAACGATCATGTTCCCCAAGAATCCGGGCTTTAATTGTAGGCGTGAGCAGTTTGCCTAACAATTCCCTGCTCGTAAATTACAGAAATATTTACTCATTGTATTTCTTTTGTTTGTGTTTGTTAGATACTGTTGGGGGCAAGCCAGCATTAGATTGGCCGAGACGCAAAAACATTGCCTTGGGAGCCGCTCGGGGCTTACTCTACTTGCATGTGCACTGCGACCCCAAAATCATTCACCGGGATGTGAAGGCGGCCAACATACTGCTTGATGAAGACTTTGAAGCAGTAGTTGGAGACTTCGGTCTGGCCAAACTGTTGGACCATCGTGACTCTCATGTAACTACTGCAGTTCGTGGAACGGTTGGACATATTGCACCTGAGTACCTCTCCACTGGTCAATCTTCGGAAAAGACAGATGTATTTGGCTATGGTGTGCTCTTGCTCGAGCTCATTACGGGGCAAAGGGCGTTTGAGTTCGGACGGCTGTCAAGCCAGAACGACATGATGCTCCTCGACTGGGTAAGGCTACTATCCTCGAATGCAACATGTGCAGATTGGCATTCGAAAATATTGACAGAATATATTTTTTCTGATCAATTTTCTAGGACCCAGTTATGACCATAGACGATCGTTGTTTGGTTACTAGGTCAAGAAACTTCAAGCCGAGAAGAGACTAGATTTACTGGTGGACTCAGAACTCATGTCAGAGTACAATTCACTGGAGCTTGAAGAGATGGTGCAGGTACAAAGCCTTAAAATTTCCTCTAATAATGGATCCATCTCTGAGACAATTTGTTGTCTTCTTCCAACACTCCTAACATTCTTGATATGGCATCAATATTCCTATACAGGTGGCACTGCTATGTACCCAAGTCCTCCCCGCAGAGCGCCCCAAAATGCTGGATGTGGCGCGAATGCTGGAAGGTGATGGCCTCGCAGAGAGATGGGAGCAATGGCGTGAAATGGAGAGCCGTATGAGCAGGGAAGCACTGCTCCCACGGAGGTTCTGCGAACTTGTTGAGGATTCTTCATGGGACATAGAAGCCATTCACTTGTCAGGGCCCAGATAGCGGCACACCAAGCATTCTTTTCACCATCAAGTCACATGAAAATCTGCCATTTGGATGACACAGAGCTCTTCAGGATTTAGAGAATCAGACGCAACAGCCCAATGATGTAAGCTTGCTCCCTACTGTGTTTTGTTCAGAACAGATCGTTTGTTTGTTCCTAAACTTCAGTGAACGATAGCTTTAGTTTGTACAAAGTAATTGGAATTTTTCTGTGCAGATATAGTCTTACAGAGAACACTGAGCCAGAGAGGTTGGCATTCCACACCATTTATGTGAGATGTTGACTCCCTCTAAGTGAGGATTATTGTCTCCACTGTAGAATGGGTAGTTTACTGGATGAGAGTCTGCAATTGTTATGGACAATGAATAAATATATTTGTTGCAACATGTGCTTGCTATTCAGGAGTTACTCTCATGAGATGAGATGCAGGGGGTTTACGACCCCGTCAGAGGGCTCACAGATTGTTTTAGTTTGAGATTTCATTGTTTCTCTCACCACTACTCATAATGACCAAAAAAATTAGAGGTTCTGTTGTGCTCTTCAATTTTTGTTTCAGAATCCTGTTGTTAAAGGTTACTTAGATTGCATGGTTGGTTATAAAAGACTGCAAAAGTTTGTGTTGTCAATTTCAAAAATAGTTTATGTGAGTTTTAATAAATTTTTCTACTTTGGAGACATATTCTACCTTAAAGCTTAAAGATATGTCTTGTCAGTTCCTTGTAAACTATAATTATCACGTTTTTGCTGTAAAAACATCTCATGTGGACTCAAGTTAATACTATGGTCAATAAGTGTAAATTAAAAGCTACATAAATTAAAGGTACAAATTCAATTTAAGTCAATCAAAGGGGTTATTATTATTGTATTTATTAGTAATGAATTACTGTTCATAGCATTTAGTTGCAATTAAAATACTAAAACCAGTATGATAAAATGAAATGTGTGTCCATTTATGTATAAAATCATTTTTATGTACTTTTGAGATATAATTTAAATATATTCAAGTCTTAATAAATTTGAATATCATAAAATTATTAAATAATAATGAATCTGTTTTATTACGAGAGTGATTTATAAAAAATTCTTGAAACCAAAATATCATGTTGTGTATGAGGCTGAAGAAGCATAGTAAATGTATGTGAAATTTTAAGAATTAGTATTGTATAAATTACAAATATATTCTATCCTCTAATATATATATATATAAATATATATATTAGTTGGTAATTCTGAATGCTTTTTAGCAAACTGCAAACAAAAAAATGAATGTTGCAAAGGAATATCTTGGGATCTTTAATTTGTGTTCAAATCATTAATCTCAAATAAATAATAGAATATAATAAATACAAGTTAATTTTTCACTAATAAGAATGCAAAGTTGCATATATATAATATCTATTGTGGATGGACATCAATGTCATAAAATTTTTAATTATTTTAGGTTGTATTTTAGTTAAACATAGCAATGTTAATTCTTTTAATTATTTTTTAAAATTAAGAATATATATACATATATATAATAAGAATGCAGATTTATTTTTTCAAAAGTTTCTACAATTAATAAAAATCAAGTTTAAATTAATGATGAACAATCATAAACTCTAAAGCATTATGATAGTTTTCAAAAAACAATTACTGGTTATAAAATTATATATACATATATAGATAATTTAATGACTGTATATGTGATGTCTTACTTCAAATTTGTTCCATATAATTCTACGGAAAGAAAAAAATAGCTACATGAAGATACCTAAAAGATTCCAACGATATAAAATCAAAAAGGTTCTACTTAAGAACTGATTATACCAAATATAATATTAATCCTGGATCTATTCTTATTACTTGCAAAGCTAGAAGATTGTCATTCAAGCATCTTGTGTTTTATTGCACAATCTACTAGAATAGTTTCTATAAGATACTCATGTAAGTGTGTAAAATATGTTCTATAGATGCATCCTAAAATTTACAAAATTGATAGTTACAAAAATGTAGAATCTTGTAGAAGAGTCTATAACCAATGTCCCTTGAAATTATGGCCTCATACATTGATGAGTATAAAGTTAAAATACTAGGATATGAACCCGTTTTTATTCCTTCAATATATTTTAAAATTACAAAAAATTATTCTTATCAATCTTCTACATAATTTTAGAAAAAATTAAACTTGCTCACAGTCTTTTATATTCTGAGTTATCTTGCTGAACTGAATAATATCACAATTCAGGTAAAATAAAAAATAAAAAATAAAACCCTAAAAAATCACAAGTTTCACAGAAGATTATAATATTATTCTTACACAGCTGGTATTGCTAAAATCCCTTAAAAAAGAGGCATGACATTGGATAGAAAAAACAATTACACACACACACACACATATATATATATATATATATATATACTTGTAGAAGATAATACCCATGATATAATTCAATAAGAGATACCCACAATACACTTAAAAAAACACAAAAACATCCCACCCAGAAAGCTCATCAGCATTCTTTAAAGTTTTAGTGGGTAATCCCAAGCTGGAAGAAATGCAGAAACAGTCCCACCTCCTGACCAGCCCCCATTTCTATATACTCGTCGTCCAGTGGACGATTCGTCCAACCACTTCTCGCTCAGGCTGACTGAGCAACACAACACCCCTCTGCTCGTCCACATCCACACCCGCGATCCAATCCGTTCGTCCACGTCCCTCCAACGTCCACGATTCAATCCGTTCGTCCACGTCCCTCCAGGAGCATCTTCCGTCCGTCAACGATCGCGTTCGTCGAAAGAATCTTTCGTTCATCTAGTTATTCATCCATCCATACAATCGTTCGTTCGTTCGTTCGGGGAGGAAGAGGCCCACGTTGATCTCTCTGGGGCTCTGGCTCTGGGGATCTGGCTCTGAGGCTCTCTCTTCCGCTGGAAGGCCTGGCAAAGAAGTCGACGAGATGAGAGAGGTGAGAAGAATCTCACGTGCGCGCTCCCCCGTGGGGGTTGCTCATGATCACCGCGCTCCACCAGATGCTTTTTCTGTGTCTTTCCATTGTTTGGTCCTCGTCGAATGCCACCCGATTCGTCGATTTCCCCTCCTCGCTAGCGCAGCGGCACCACCACCACCACGCCGAAGAAACGCTGCGAGAGATTGAATGTGAACACCGTGCTTCCGATCCGGGTTCCTTTTTTGGAAAAATTCGGAATTTTTTCTGGACTTTTTTGAGAGCTTCGAATAATCGGTGCTGCCCGCTCTCGACCCCCATGTGGAATTCGGTGAGTTTTGTTCAACGCCATAGGTGTTAGTTAGCTGGTTTGGTGTAGTAGTGGTTTGCTGGACTCAATTGGATGTTGGAGCTTTTGAGGTTATGGTTCAGGCTGGCGAAGTGGTGTCGGGCTTTTTTTTTGAGTTCCTTTTTAGTAGTTTGTATGTCGGGGAGGATTTTGCATTTTGTTTAGTGTTTTCGACGAAGTCACCTTCTCTTCTTGGTTCTTAGGATTTGTGATAGGATGTGTGTGTGTTAGAGAAGGGAAGTGACATGAGCTTTATGTTTTGTGATCAGGATTTACTGCAACCCCCGGAGGAGGAGGCGGCTTTGCCTCAGGAAGAGAGGCCATTAGCTGCCGTGCCAATGGCTGAACCAGAGACTGATTTGTTTGGGGCTGGAAGGGAATGGTTGATCTGGAACCAGCTCGTGCCCGAAGAGGACGTAGTTGCCAGTTGCTGGACTCAGCTTATTGATGTAGAGCAAGATGATGGGAAGGTTAGTTTCTCTTGCTACTCTGTCCACACAAATCCACATATATGCAAGTCTCGAGCGTGAGGGCCTCTTTCAGCAGTTGCTCGTGACTTGGGTCATAGAACGTTAAATTATATTGGACAGGATTTAGCATGACAGTTAAACAGCTACATGAATTAAGCAGTGATGGGAAACGGATGGGAGAAACATGATGTTTATCTTTAACGACATAGATGATTCAAACCAATAGTATGGAGTGGAAGAGTGCGGGGATTCAGAACAGAATGGGAACTTTTTATTTTGTAGGACTTGAACCCCTACGGCGTGTATATGTACACGTCAAATTTCGGTGCATATTTGTAGAGTTAGAAGGATGCAGGGTCTGATAGTCTCTAGTCCTTATAGCAAGTTCCTTTATGTCAGCCCATGTACTCAGAAAACTTGATATGAAAGGATGCTTCGATATGAGAGATAGATGGTCACTTAGGATCCTGAATCCAGTAGTGGTAGTACCACTTTTAGTCTATCAAGCGCACCCTTTATTCCATTGAGTATCTCAGAATGAAGCCACATTTGTTGAAGTCTTTCATTTATGATGGGTTTTTTTGAGTGTTGGTGCATTTTGTCAAGTCTCAGGTCAATTTTCCCTGGAATAGCAGTTGGAATGTTCTCCTTTATGTACTTACAAAGTAATTAGAGTTTGAGAAGAACAATGGATGTAGGATATTCTTTTGTATAATCTCTTCGTGGTCCATGAGTTGGTAGCTTGAATGGGGTTCGGTTTTCAAGCGGGTTCTGGGGATTGGACTTGTGACTTGCGTTTCTTAATGCGAGCCCCCTTTATGTGGAGCTACATACAGGGGTGTCATTGAAGTAAGATTTTGATGCAACTCGTTAATTTTGGTGCGTTTGTGAGAGCCTTTGTTTTCTGTGAATTTCTGATTCGAACCGAGTTGTCTGACGTCTCGATTATGTTTTTTTTATTTCTTCAAACGGCAGACCTTAAACCATACCATTAAGTATATGCCACTTCAGACGCCCCTCCAGGTCGAGCCTGTGGCTTCACGGCCACCTACCACTGAACAACGTCCCAAAAGTGAGTTTCCAACTGCCCATCCCACTATGTTGAAGCAGAGGTTTTCAAAGTATGGTATTTGTTCTATACTGTGCACATTTTGATGTTTCATAACTTAAGAGGTATTAAGGTAACAGGTTTACTAGGGTTGTTGATTTAATTCAAGTGTAGGCTGGCTTTTCTGTGCTACACGTATATTTTCCTGATGGCTATGCTTGTTTTGCAGCAGATATTGATGGATTATGTGAGTGATCGTAAATGTCGTGGTAATGTTGCTCCTAACTGACTCCATTGTTTTGGATTTATAGGCTCATCAGGTGCTACTTCTGCTGAGAGTCCAAAACCATCTTCCTCAGAAGCTGGTACATCAGGGTCGGCTTCGAAGTCACGGTTGCGATGGACTCCGGAGCTTCATGAGAAATTTGTTATAGCTGTGGCGCACTTGGGAGGGCCAGATCGTAAGTGAGCTCAAACGATTCAGGTTGGTCGTTGTGTAGCTGATGAGAATTGCAACATTTAGTTGGAAGGGTTATGCCTGACTCGCTGCTTTCCCCTGTGAAGGTGCAACTCCGAAGGCTGTACAGAGGTTGATGGGTGTTCAAGGCATAACGATCTACCATGTGAAAAGTCATCTCCAGGTTTGGATTTGCTCTATGCTGGTTTTGGGTCCTTTTCTTGGTTATGAAATTGTCCTCTTGAATATTTCCTTAACAAGCTTATTGTTTCTGCTTCATGTACAAAGAGTATTTATAGACTTATTGAAAGTCCATTAATTATGCCGAGTAACTAGTGAAACATAGTTTGTTCTCCTTCACTGCGAAATGAATCAGGGTGAGAAATTTGGTTGTGAAAGCTCAGAATCATATGAAAACCTTTCCCGATCCTTATTCTGTGTGACGCGTCGGTTTTCCTAATTGCCTGTGATGCTTTATTGATATATTTCAGAAGTATCGACTCGCAAAGTACATGCCAGAGATTTCGGAAGGTGCGGTTCATTTTGCTGTTTCATATTTTTGCTTAGACTAGACGTAGATGATGTTTTTGCACTTTGTCATGTATTATTAATTGATGGATCTTGGTTAGTGCTCAACTGATTTGATGACATCGATTGTGCAGAAGCAAAAGCTGAACGGAGAAAGCATGACAGCCTGCTAACGTCTCTTGATCTTGGATCGTAAGTTGATAATTCATGACACATTAGTAACACTTCACATCATAGCTCCGTTGCCAAGGTTACGTCCCAAGATATCATTGCATCATCAGCCTTGGGTGGCTGTGAGGGACAACGATTGCCAATTAGCATGCTAATATATTGGTACTTTTTATTTGTACAGAAGTTACCAGATTGCACAAGCCTTGCAATTGCAGATGGAGGTCCAGAAGAAGCTTCATGAGCAGCTTGAGGTATGTTTAAATGGGTTTCATTCATTTGCCAAACTTACTTTTCTAATCATAATCATGTTGAACAGCCCGATTCAGTTTGTGAATCAAATCTAGTTTTTGCATTGGACCAATTAGAACCTCCAGCTTTTGATAATTTTTTTGAAACTCAGTTTAGTTAAACTGGCATCTGGCAGATCCAGCGAGAATTACAACTACGCATTGAAGCTCAAGGTCAATCACTTCAAAAAATGCTTGAGCAACAGGCCAAGCTAAACCACCCTGATTTGCCTATTGGCATGCCCTCTTCATCAACAAATACGGTTGTTCCCACTCCATCGTCTCTGGCGCTCTCTGACAGCAGTAATACGACCACTCGATCCGAGGATCAACATGCAGAGAATAGTGCAGTGAGTACCACGTTGGCGCACAGCCAAACGACGATGGACAAAATCGATCAGAAGCAAACTGAAGCAGGCTTAACCTCGAACACGTTGCTCACTGAACCTGCCGCAAAGAGGGCTTGTCATGAAACCAGTTCTCAAGTGAATCTATCTGGTCAGGCGAACAATATTGTGGTTCCACGTACTAAACCCTCTTATGCTTGGGAGTCTCCGTCGCCACAAGTCCAACGTTCCTCCAGGACAATGCAAGAGTCCCAACAATTGCAGACCTCGACTGCAGCAGGGTCGCCTCAAAAAGTTCCTCAACAAGCTCATGCAGCTTCCATTTCTCAGCACCCTGGGCGTGTGGCACAAAAGCCTGTGCAAGCGTAAGGGGAGACCGTGTATTCTAGAAAAAACAGAAAAAGAAAAAAAGAAAAAAAAGAAAAAAATAGGAGAATTCTTCTTTGGTTTTGATTCCTACACGAAATGCTACATGCTTTGCTCCACCCTTCTTTGTACTTTGTATTGGCAAGAAAAGGGAAGAAGCTTTGTACGATGTTACTGGCCATTCACCATGATATGAGTAGGTTTTTGTTTGGGGATGAGGTCCTATTGGGATGCAGTACAAAGCTTCGAAGTTTTGGAGGTAGCCAAAGTTCTACTTCATTTTCTGCGGCTAAATTCTATTTCATTTTCTGAAAGAGGTACTTCATTAATGTATCCTCGGTGGTTGGCTTCAGGAATATCGAATGTAACCAGGATTCGTAGATCTTAATGCGTGTCCATCTCTAATTGTTGGAGATGGTTGCCGGTTCATTCTTGCACACATTGCCCTTCTTTAACCTTGGTTAGTGTTTTTTTTTTTTTTTTTTTTTTTTTTGGTTACTTGACCTTTCCTTAGGATCGCATTTCCTACTCTCCAATGGATGTGGCCATCATTTTCTCTTAGAAGAGCTTGCCGCTTTGCAAGCCATTGTTAATATGCTGCAATATCATTATTGTACTGTGCCTGAGATGGGACGCATTTGTCTAAAGATGGGTTTTGTGCGGCTTGATTGCCGTTATGGACAGAAATCAAGTTACTGTAGCAGCAAGAGTGGAAAGTCTGAACCATTTACTGAAATCATTTTGTTTCCTGTAAACCTTTGTGGCCATTCCAATCGTGAAAGCTGTTTCAGTTGGTGAACCTTCGGAAAGTCAAAAGAGTGGAGTTGTCCATCGTGTACCATAACAACTAAAACAAACAATCAAACAAAAAAACAAGTAAATTGTTAAATTAAGTAATAAAGAAATTAGTTGGTGTGCAGGTTTTGTTTCAAGATCATGGGTGGTGAAGGCGTACGAATTTTTTATCATGAGTTGAATTTTTTTGAACGTGATCCTAAATTTTCTATGCAATAAGCAAACATATTTAACTTGAAGGTTTATTACGAATTTCAACTTTTTCTACACCATTTCGGAATCAGAAATTGATTATCAAAGTGAACATTCTATACACACAGGCGTGGACTTCACACATGTACAACAAAGGTGAAAAAATACATGAACTGCATGTATTAAAAATAGGAAGTCAAATGATCAAATTTAGGATTAGATCCAATTTGGTGCCATTTCCAATTTTCCTCCCCTTCTACAGGATTGCAAGATTCTTCAGCATGGAAAGCAGTTAAGGAAGTGGTGCTGCCTCACTTGTATATATATATATATATAGTGATTAAACACTGTTGAGTTGCTTTGGAGATCAGATCTACAGAATGAGTTTGATTTTGTTTCAAATATTTTTGTTTATTTCTTTATTTTTTTAAGTTCTCCAAAGGTGACATGTACATTAATGTATGTGTGTGTGTATATATATATATATATATATATATATGTTTAATATTTTATTGACAACTACTAAATCCAAATTACATTATGTAGGACATTTGGAGTTGGCTCCTTTCATTCAAACAAAACCATGTTGCTTATCTTTCATTATGTTGGTTCTCTCTTCATTAAAACAAATTCTCTTTTTTCAACAAGAAATACAAAAACTCTGCTGCACATGTAAAATGAAAAATCCAAAATATAAGTGCAATAGAACATACATGCTTCCAAAAAGTTTCAAACCTCCACTTTCTCTTTATATAGATTCTTTTTACATGTACTCTACTGTTGTGATTTTTAAAACACCAAATATTTACTATGAACTTGACAGAGTCAAATGAATCTTCTCTAATTTTAACAAAAATTTCTCTTAATATTCAACACAATCTACAACAAACCTGCAGCACCTTTTTAATCCAATATTTTACAGTTTTAATTTTTAATCTTTTTACCTTTTGATAAACATATCAATTGAAAATAGCATATTATTTCTGTAATAGGGTGTCTTATTACCTTATTCATTCAACGTATTGTACATGTTATTCAGTTCATAGTTCCTTATTATTACGTCCACATTTTCATTAATTTCAATAGTATATACAACACAGTTGAATTTCTAATCTATACTACCATTCCAAATGTATTATACTCTACAAAAAAGACCGTCCATTCCACATATATATTCATACTAAAAATAGAATTACAAATTAATCATTTTTTTCTAATAGTTACTTTATTTATAAATTTTGCCTATCTAATAAAAGAGATATTAATGGTTATGATTATTTGCTTTGATTAGATAGCTAAAAATTTGGATAGTTTTTTAATTTGAATGAAGTCATTAGACATAACACATTTTGTAAGGCAACTATTGGTCTTTATCTATCTAAAAGTGTTTTGAATGATTGTGCTCAGAATATTTTTTGATCATATTATTT
This sequence comes from Physcomitrium patens, assembly GCF_059467195.1. NCBI lineage: Eukaryota > Viridiplantae > Streptophyta > Bryopsida > Funariales > Funariaceae > Physcomitrium > Physcomitrium patens. The sequence continues at coordinate 15,868,915 of NC_143413.1, read as the reverse complement.
GGATATCTGATATATAATTATTAAGATGTGAATAGAACATATAAACTAAAGAATAGAATCAATTATTTTTCAGCATTATTTTCCTTCTAAAAAACTTTAAAATAAATAAATAAATAAATAAAACTTCTTCATATTTTATAAATTTCTTTTATTATAAAATGTTGGATATTTGACTTGAAACAAATTTTTATCACACTATATAAGAATAAACCTCTTTTAATCTTTGATATTTTTTTTAAAAGTATATTAATTAATTGAATTTCAATTCTACTTTCTTGTTGTAGCTTCTTGATTCTACTCTAGCAAAGGTTGATTTAATACTACATATAATAGGTGGTTTTATCAGAATAAGAAAATAAACACATTTGAGCCACAACAAATAAGTAGTATATTGAAGCATATGTTGTGTCTATATCAACTAAATTAACCACTTTAAAGATGCTACTAAATGAAAATGAATATTTTAAATCCATATTGTATAGTGCATATTATTTTTTGCAAATCATGTCATCCAAGTATTAATATTAAAAACTGAAAATTTTAAGATTTTTTTTTCAGTTTTTCAACAAAGGGAGCAATAAAAACAAAGGCAAAACAAAGAAAAGAAGCACCTCCTGTTTACCTCCACCAAATCCTTGAAATTCGAAATCTAGAGTTCTTTTCTTAAAATAATAAAAATAATATTTTTATTTTTATTTAAGATATTCTTTTAATTAAGAGTCTTGATTTGGTATTCAAATTTCAAAAGTTTTAATCACGTCATTTATGATCGGCACTTGCAGGCTAAAGGATTCACAGATATTTCTTTTTATCATTATGAGCTCGTTATTCCATTTCATATTAAAATCCATGGCCAAGCTAGCATAAAATAAGTGCAAATATAAACGTTTACTAATGGTAAAAAGTTGAAGGAATCTAAAGAGATCTCTTTAGATTGTAATATTTAAGGTTCTAATTTCATTATTAAATATTACAATTACAATTCACCCATCCACATTTTTCATGAGCTACATAAACAATATTTTGCATAGCCCCAAAGTTTTATATTTTACTTCTTGTTTTTCTTTTTCTTTTTATTTACATTGTATGTGTGTGTTTGATTATATTCATATATATACATGAATATATATGCATCACTGATTTACAAAGAAAAACTTTTATAATTGTGACAGTCTTTGAGGGAGTTGTTATAACAAACCCTTCTCATCAACCCTAAAATCATTGCATTCATTTAAAGTTATGGTCAAGATTGGTGTTGACAAGTGGGTGCAAATTGAATTGAATGCTTTTGTGTGATACACTTGTCCATGATTCTCCAAAGAACAAAACAAAACAAACTCAAACGCAAGTTGGGCTACAGATGCATTTTTAGGGTTTTTGTGGATTACTTTCTAGAAGAGAAGCAAACAACCAACAACATGTGAAAGGCTCCACATGCATTAGCATCAAAACCATCAAGTCTTGTTTGTGATTTTTTCTACTTAAATGCAAATTGTGACTCACTCACACACTCACCCACAAAGGATTATATTGCAACACATGCTTTAGATGTGAAGAAAATAATGTTAATTTCGTGTGTCATTAAGCTTGTAAGTCATTGTTTTATTTATAGTAGGTTAAGATTTAGTTTAAACAAGTGGGTTTATACATCTATATATATACAACCTGAATATGCTATTTTCTTTCTCTGATCAAGTTAGTTTTATAGAGAAGTCTCTGCAGTGCATCCAATTTTCATCTTGAGCAACATGAGGTGTTGAAATCTATTTTAGGGTAAGTAATTTATTTTTATTTTTATGTAAGCTGTTAATATTTTTGGTACAATAAAAGTTTATATACTACATAGTGTTTTATTCATGAACATGTAATTCACATAAATATTTCCTTTAGATGAAATGTTTATTTTAGAAAGAAACATGACTATTTATTTTTTAAATTTTAAAAATATGTAAAATTATACACAATTCAATTAATTGAATAAAGGAGCTATAGATATATATATATATATATATATAACTTTGTTTATTTATAGTAATTTTCTTTAAAATTTTATTATTTGGATTAGAAATCTAAATTAGAAAAAAATTAATTTCAACTGTAAATTTATTAAGTTTTTTTTAAAATAAAAAATAAACTATTAGTTACTACAATTACATTATAATTTAATTAAATAACTCTACACAAGATGTCTAGAATATGATATAGATAATAATATCACAAGAAAGAAAGAAAAAAGAAAAAAAAGAAAAACATTGTAACCAAATCATTACACAATACCAAATTTTGTACTTTTTAATAGAAGTAAAATCACAGATTTAGACCTGCAACATCTTTTTGGCAAATGAGTGATAGATTCTGTAATTAAGCTTTAAACATAAATATTTGTAATTTGTACTGGTTTTAAATTCTATTGATTACCATTATATTGGTACTTACTAATTTTCTTTTTTAATACTATACTAATTTATACCATTGCATTGTAAAGCTTTTTTCTTTAAAATTTATAAGTTTAGAAGTAAATTCCTTTTAAATGAAACATGGTAGCTATATATAACATTTAAGTATAATGATTAATTATCATTAAACATACATTCATAAAACATTTATTTATACTTGAATTAGAGATTTTGATTTTTAAGAGTACAAATCATACATGAATTACAAAGATCTAACATATCCCATTGAAATTGTTAATACCAATAATTTATTATGTGTACATATATATTTAACAACAAATCATTAACCAAGTAAATCAATTAAATAATAGAACCAAATTACATCAAATTTTGGTTTAACATACATTGTTTACTTCAAATCAACTCATCTCTAACATTATTCTATTTTTTCTAAATCTAAAATATTCTACAAAAAATCCAATTGTTATGAGTATGTTCTAATAAAAGCACTTAAACAAGAATTGCAAAGTTCAATAACAAAAAAATTGATGTAGGTTGACATATTCTTGAGAGTGCATTCTATATAAACTATCATAAGTACATATTATATGAGTGTAAATTATATTATTTTTAAATTCCAAATCTAAAGAAAAAAACCCAACTTGATCTTTTCTCTATTGAATTTTGAATAAATATGATATCAACAACAATGTTAGGAACATCAAAATGTGCAATTGATTTGTGATTTTTGTACATTTTTATAAAGAATATGTGCTTGTAAAAAAAAATAATAATAACTTAAAAATTTGTATACTAAATTAATCTTACACACTGAAAAGAATTTACAGCTAAAGTAAATCACAAGATTTATTTGAGAGCATTTTATTTACATTAAATTTCTACTACATTGATAATATCAACATGTATCAAACAGACATAACCATCAATATATTGTACTTTTAACATTTAAGGAATTGGTCATGATAATAAAATATTGTGGAAGAATTAACGATGATCTATATATATATATATATATATATAATAATTAAGACAGAAGTTCAATTTTTGTTGAAAACAGTATCTAATTACATTTTGAGTTTAAAAAAGACAAAATCATCATATTTGATAGAATCTGATTTGATTCAATGGTTTGCTACCTCTTGAAGCATCATGTGGTTTAATTATATACATTTCATATTATTTAAGGAAAAATAAAATTGATTGAACATTTATATCTGAGATATCATTTTAGTTGTATTTTACAGCCGTAGATTTGCAATCCAATCTAACAGCATTAACAAAGATTGTATTTACAAAAAATTAAAAATTAAAAAATCACTGTAACATAATGTGGTTTCGGGTGTACAAAAATTCTTTTATTTGACATAAATTAATTTGGTACGGTTCTCATTGCAACCTACAACTATTCCATGGATTGTAATACTATAAATATGTACATTATTGATTCTTTAAAATGCATAGAATTGGTTGTATAGACCTGTATGAACATCGCATGTAAAAAAGTTGAAATAAAAAGGAAATGAAAATTCTTCCACTAAATCATGATGGTAATTAATTAATATTGTTTATACAAAAATAGAAAACACCAGATGTGAAATCACCATTTAAAGAAATCAATGTCTCTTCCTGGGGAACGTCCTCCAGGGGAACGAAGCGAACTCCAGGGGGAGCAACTCGCTGTTGCGAACGGACGTCCCATGTCGTTCCACCCCCTATCGCCAACCTGGCACGGGGTCCACGTAGGCTTCTTCGTTCGCAGCCCATTCCCCTCCCTCCCTCCGTCCGTGCCCGTAACCCTAATTCAGGCGGACACGTCGGATTATCTCTCATCCCCCCAACTGGCTCGCCGCCACGCAAATCCCACAGCATCGCCCAATCACGCTTCACACACACACACACACCCCACTTCATCCCTCATCCCAAAATCCATCTATAACACTTCCAGGTAATCATCCAGAAATTAATTCATCCATCCGCTGAGGGACCGCGTTCACACGGACGTGGGGGTGGGAGGAGGTGCATAAGCTGTCGTCCTCGTCGTCCTGGTGGGGGTCGTCGTCGTCGTCGCTCACAAGTGGAGGAATAGTAGTAGTAGTGGCAGTAGTCACTGAATGACTGACAGGCAGTGTTGTTTGTTGTTGTAGTTGTTTGTTGTAGTTGTTTGTTGTTATTTGTTGTTGTTGTGTGAGTGTTGTGAGTGAGGCGAGAGAGAGAGAGAGAGAGAGAGAGAGAGAGTGTGTGTGTGAGTGAAGAAGCTTCAAGGTCGAGGAAGGTGAAGCCAGCCAGACAGCCATTCCATTCCATTGCATTCACTGGTGTAGAGAGAGTTTGTTCTGGTTTAGCAAGAGAGGAAGGTTTGGCTCCCTCCTCCTCCTGCTCCGTTGGTTTGCTTGCTTCAGCATCGTCTCTTTTGCATTGATCCCGACTTCCTAGCCTTTCTTCTTCTTCTTCTTCTTCTTCTTACTTTCACTCCCTTGCTGCTGCTGCACCTTCTCTCTGTACTATCTTCGGGTTGTACTTGTAGGCTGTCGATCGATCGGTGCCTGTTTTTGTCTGTTTTGTTTTGTTTTTGTTTTTTTGTTTTTTGCTTTGTTCTGCGTGTTGTGTGTGCAGTTTGGCTGCATTTTTGTGTGCCGCGAAGGTCGTTCATTTCGTGGGAGTTTTTAGCGTCCTGAGTGGACTCGTCCGGTGTCGGAAGTGTCAGCGTTTGGTGACCTCCGTGCAATCTGCTGTTCTTTACGAGTTTTTTTTTTTTTTTTTTTTTTTTTTTTTTTTTTTTTTTTTTCTGGTGGTTTGTGGATTACCGACGGTTGTTCTGGTCTTGTGTCCGCGGGTGTTTGTTTTTAGAGTTGCGGGCGTCTGGTTTTTCTCGGTGTTCCGGTTCGCAATTAGGGCTGCTGGTCTTAAGGTCCCCCCCCCTTTTTTTGTTTTTTTTTGTTTTGTTTTGTTTTGTTTATTTAGATCCCTTCCAACTTCTCGATGATTATTTATTTATTTTTCTTCCGTTAGCAGTTTAGGCTCTTTTATCTCCTCCTGATGGTTGTGTCGCTGTTTCATTCTTCCGTTTTTCGGTTTCGTTCCTTTGACTTTGTTCCTTTCGTACTTACTTCAAGCGTTTAGAGTTGGTCGGCCACAGCAAGTACCTCTTTCACAATGTCCCATTTTATTTATTTTTTCTTTAGGCCGTCGTTAAACAATTGATTCCTACCTTGGTGTGTCTTAATCTCTGGTGTTAATGTTGTACGTGGAAATTTCCATATCAGAAGTTGAACCCGGGCGAAAGAGGGGTTTGGATCGAAGTTTGGGATACGAGAGTGTTCGGGTTAGGATGCCATCTGGTGATTTTCTCGGCATATTCATTTTTTCTTCAATTTAACTCTTGCTACTAGCCATCTAACGCACTCTCTGCTAGTGTTTTAGTTTAATTTACGCATAAATCTTGAAGATTTATGATGGATGCACACGTAACTTATATACACAGCCTGAGCATTTTTTTGTGGATTTTGGGATCTGATCCTTTTTTTCATTTCAAAATAACTTGCACCTGCTAATACCAGTCTTTTTTATGTTAAATTGGAGTATCAACCTCACAATTTCTGTACATAAAATGTAGAGAGTCCGCGGATCTTGAATTTTCTGTATGTATGTTTCCATTTGCGCACAGCTGATCTAGAGTAATCTCTGTGCGTAGGCGATTTTAATCTTGCCTTCGAAAGCACAAACTTTCTCTGTTCCCTTAATTTACACCAACATTCGGCCTGTATTTTTATGTTGTAGAGTTCAAACGTCGAATTACTGTTCCAATCTGAAGTATTTTTATCGATCTCTTGTGTTTTTGCTATGGTCTTAGTTGGGAATGCGTCCAGTTTGGCAAGTTTTGGAATACATCTCGTCTGGTAGATACCAATTTGTCAGATATTACTATTATTAGAGCTTCTATCTGGTATATTACTGTGGTGTGTTTGAAGTCATGATATTACGAGTTCTGAATCTTGAATGCGATGCTTGCATGCCATTTTCGACTACTGTCTATGAGTACATTACGCCTTCGAAAGGTTTGACAGAAATGTGCGTTCTTTACTGATTTCGAATGAAAACTTGTGTTGCTGTTTTGATTCGTACCTAATAGCAATTTGCTGTAAGCTTTTATCGTTTTGCATAATTTTGGTGCCACGTCTCGAAGGTCATTGTTTGAATGTCGCACGTTCGTAGGAGTGTCTTATTTGTTTGATGTGTTTGTGCCGATGAATCGAAGTCAGTTGTTGTTTTTGATCTCTGCTTATGAGTGAATTGGGACGATAATTGTTCAGGAAAGCTTAAAATTGGGGTATCTGACGATATGGCAACAACAACTCTATCCATGAGCCCTAAAAGCCCTATGAGAAGCGGTACTACGGATCTACATTGTAATTGCTCTGTAAGCGCTTTGAACTAGCCTCACAATCCTGGTCATGTCGACTGTCCAGAACACAACTAATTGTGCAACCTTTCGCAAGTTTTCTTGGTCGTAAAACGTAAACGTAGAGTCCATGCATTAGCTTGCGTGATCCAATATCTAGCGCATGTTCGTGACACAACTCTCACATTTAGCGGAGTGAGGTTTTGGATAGCGAAGTATCCTCATCTACTGCCATTTTATAATCATCGCTAGATCATGTTTTTTTCTTTTTGACAGGCTTCTCCGAATAACCATGAAGCAATGGAAGTTGAGTCGGTTGAACCGAAATTAAGCTCTCCAGGAGCACATCTCCAAATTCAAATGGAGGTACAGTTCCTCTACGTACGATGAGTTTGTTCTACACTTGGTTATGAAGACTTTACAGTTTGAGGGTATTCACGTGGCTTTTTGTGAACTACTGTCATAGTTGGATTATAATTTTTTCACCTCGTCGCTAGTGTCAGTACACAGAATGAAAACGACCCATCCATGTCAACATAATTTGTCTAAATATTCATGTTCTCAGATTTTAGTCACTCCAATTAAGTTGACAAATCATTGTGGACAAGTTTGTTGCGCGTTCTCAATGTGACATGTTTGTCTGATTGAATTCTGTTTCTATTTCAAGTGGTCAAGCTCCCGCAGGAGTTAAGGATTTCGTGACGTTAAAGAATTATAATTAAGTCGTTTCTTTGATGCAGGAGAAGTACCTGCTAGAAAAGATTCCGTCTCCGATTAGAGTGAAGCCACTAAATTCAGGAAATGAAACTTCATCTCCTGAACTTTCTCCGCCTCCATCACCGAAACGCAAGAGAGAAGTAGAGTTCATCAAGGATTTGGAGGACGTTGCTTTCACGGCTGTTCTCCCTGCAAAGAATATTGACTTGCATCGATCTCAATCAACATTCTAAACGAACTTAAGCTATCATTCAGCTTCTGCATCGCAACTGGAAAAATCAATTCTCTATCAATGGTGCTGGTACGTAGACTTAGCATCAGTGCAAGAAGATGTTTGTAGACCGATTGTTAAGGAAGATCCACATTTTGATGAGTTTCGCAGTGCACGCGTATTGGCATTTTAAAGAGTCTTGTAACGAAATTGTATCTTAGTAGGTTATAGATTTTATCTATACATTTTACTTTGTTGGAATATAGATCTAAACTTATCATAGTTACCGTCGTAACAGTTGTCATTGTTACATGAAGGGAGCCAATGAAGTTAATGTGCTCGTCTCATACTATGTACAGCAAACTAGCTTCCGCCTGTTAGTGTGCGAGGAACGGACACGTGATCTGTTTGATGCAGCTTTGCATCATAGCATGTCAGTGTGACCACTAGAAGTTGTTTCGTCAGTCTGCTGCATGCAGTCAATTGTTGGAAATACAAATGACGTTTCACTAGACATTATTGGGAAGGTAATTGATGTAATTGTGTCATTGATGGGAAGGACTAGACATTATTGGGAAGGTAATTGATGTAATTGTGTCATTGATGGGAAGGACTAGACATTATTGGGAAGGTAATTGATGTAATTGTGTCATTGATGGGAAGGTAACAATACAGTGTTCTTCAAATATGGATTCAGCATTGCTCCATTTTCTATGCTGAATGTTGGGACAGTTGGTATTTCCCTGTGGGCAACTTATTTCAGGTTATAATGTGTCTTGCAATTTTTGCGCTCGAGTAAGTGATTACTAATGTCGACAACTTGCGAATATTCATTCGAAGAGATCGGGGACAGGCCAACATTAAAATGGTTCTTAAATGTTCTTAAGTTGAGTAATCTAGAATTTGAAATAGATTCTGGAGCATATATATATATAGAACTGGTTACAACATTTCAATGTGTTTGGATAACAGTATTGATGTTCATTTCTATTGATGTTTGTCACTGAAGAGTTCAACACCTCTATGTACATCGCTGACAACGTCAAAAAAAATTTACATTTCAAGATGTCCGAGGTCGTGGAGACGAACGCCTGGTGTTTATCAACTTCTGACCCCACTAATAACCCAGTACTGTCTCCGAAACAAAGAGCTGAATGACGTTGACAAACCACTGCTAACTGCATCTTCGCACGCTATCTCCACGGGAACTGACGCTCCTACAAAAAATATGGAACTGACACTAAATCTCTTCACAAGCTAACAACCAGAAGCTGATCTCTAGCTGCTCTATTTGACACTGATTACATACATTAGCGTCTGGTGAAGTTAACTACACCACAAGGCGGTTTGCCAGATGCCATAGATGACAGGTCAAACCGCCTAAACTTATCAAGTTAAGTGCAGATGAGAAGCCCTGTAGCATACTGAAGTGCTCATTGACACTGGCAAGCTTCTTTTTGTGGTCACTCATTAACTGCTTCCCACTTGTTAAAACAGTTCCTGCGTCCTCCACACCTCTTCCTTCCTCTTTTTCCAATTTAAGCTTCTCAAACATGGCCTGCATCAATATATCAGATCAAACAACTTTTCAATTGGCAGTATAGGATCGCTCTAGAGAAAGATTTGAATACAAAGTGAGTTGCTCACTTGTATCATGGGCAAATCTCATCCCTCAGGATCTGGTTGGGTACTTTGGAGTCACTGAATGATCCAAAAGTTAATAAATGAGCATTGATTAACCTCCTTATTGAACCAATTCATCCACACATCCAAGCGTAAACATTAATAAAGCTTTATAGTAAACAAAATGACTGGTTTGCACAACTGAATCATTATTTTAGTACGAGGCTGCAACCGTCATTACGAAATTTACACGACTGCAGTAATTCATACCTTTGTGGCCCGAGGTTCCAGAACGTACGCGTTGAGCAAAGTGGAGGCAATCATCACCGCAAAGTTCAGCAACTGCACTCGTTCTACACTCTCAGCAGAAAACCACGGATTCAAAATGGAATACAGCAAGAGCAGCAACCCCTGCCCCAACGCCAAGATCCTGAGATACACAGGGAACATGCGGCTCTGCACGTATCCAAATTGCTGCCGAGGGATGTGCTTCGACAAAATCAGGCCCGACACAAATGTCATCCACATGCCGGAGCCATACACCGTGGAGAATGTAAGGAGGTGCAAGGCGCGCGTTGCCGCTAACAGGAACCCCACGGGCTTCCTGAAGAACACGTCCTTCCAAGTGCGGAGAGATCGCCCCCCATCATGACTTATTTTCCGATCTTTCCCCAATCCAACTGAAGTTGCGAGCTCTTCACGAGCTTCATCTGCATATTCCCCCGCTTTGGAGCGTTGGGCCTCGAATGCCTGGCCTGCGTTACGCACCCTTTCTTTCAGATCTCGTGTTCCTTTGGTTATAACCGAGTCGTCTTCAGCGCTTGAATCGTCGTATTCCGGGTGATTGGGTAGATCACCTCGTCTCCCTCTGGAGTCTACAGGTGCTCGAAGGGTATCATATGCTTGATCCTTGGCACGTTTGCCACCCTCTTTCACACTCTCAGCTCCTTCTTTCGCGTGATCCTTCACAAGGCCCAGCTTTTCCCCAAGTGTGTGTGCAGCGCCTTCCTCACCGTTCATAGGGTGACGAAACACAGTGTCATGAAGCTCTTCAGTAACATGAGTTGGAGGTCGCCCTATTCCTTGCCACACATATTTCACATCGCCAATCACAACGTCCTTAGGTGACGAGACGGAGACATGATCTGGGGACACAACGCCCACACGGCGCCAGCCCATGGATTCCACCACTGCGCCGAGATCCTGGTTTGGCTTTAACTTCGAGCTCTCAAAGTAGTCGCCTCTTGTGTCTCTATCGCCGGCTCTCTGCCTTGAAGCTCCATAATAATCTCCGGTGTCCTCCTCCTGTCGGCCAGGGATGTAACCTCCAACTCTGTCCCTCACATCCTCGTAGTAATCTCCCGCTCTGTCTCTTGCGCCCCTGTACGCACGTCTCGTCCTATACTTCACCCAATCATAGTAATCTTCAGCTTCATCTCTCGTCATGTCGTAAAATCTAGAAGGAGCGTCTCTGTATCGTCGCCTACCATCCACTCCTCTATAGTAATGTTGACTGGGTTCGCCGTAGTAATCTCTCGCGCTCATATAACGACGCCCTCCCTCGTCGTAATATCCCTCGGCAGTGTCCGTTGCAGAATCAAGGTTTTCCCTGTAATGCCGACCCACTCTGTCTCGCAAGCTATCGGCTGACCGTCTCGCAGACTCCAGAATATTATGATCGCCATCCCTCGTCCAACCCTTCACACTCTCGCCGACATTCTCAGCTGCATTGCTGGCTGTTTTCTTCGCAGAGCTTGCGATGTCGTCACCCGCCGTCTTTGCGTCATTGTACACATAGCCAACTCCTTGCCCCAAAAACGGTAAAAAGGAGCCTGCCTCATGTGCGCGTGCCAACAAACACTCCTTAGTCTTGCACGCTGCGTCTTTCATTTTCCCCAGGATTCCATGACCAGCATCTTTCGTCTCATGGGCAGCGTACTCTCCTGTCTCCTTCGCCTTCTCGGCAGCATCAATGGCTGTTCCCTTAGACTTGTCCACTCCCAACACTACATTGTCAACCACGGCGTCACGAGCGTTTCCAACACCTTCAGTAACTTCATCCTTTGCGTATTCCGCAGCGTCCAGGGTCCTATCTTTTGCTGCCACACCGGCGTTATGCACATCGTCTTTGGCATCTTGAGCTGCATCATACGTCCCCTCTTTAGCCCATTCGAAAGTATCAGCTGCAGCGTCAAGAGCGTGGGCGGTAGCATCAGTGACTGATTCTTTTACAGACCCTGCTTTGTTGTATGCAGCGTTAGCACCATTTCCTACCCATTCTCCCGCTGTTTCGGCTGCGTTCTTGATACCTCCCGCCGCTTGGTGTGCTTTGTCACCCACGTACTTCCCTGCGCAACAAGTGCAGATATTAAAAATAAATAAATAAATAAATAAATAAAGAGAGCAAGAAAAGAAGCTGCAGTCAGCAAATGACAACAAAACAGGAAGTAAGATCGCGCTTAAACGATTCAAAAGCATTCAGAAGCTCACAGTTACTTTTTTGAATAACAATATTTTCCTATCCCTCACTCAACCCTACAAAGGTGGTGGCGGAGTCAAACGCTCTGAATGCGCGCAAGATCTCGATTCCAATGATACATTCATTGTCTGTCTGAAGCAGCGAAGGGCAGCATTGAACTAAGATGGAATGAGACTTCGACATGCAGGTGATTCATACGAGTGTATATTGAAACCCCAAGACTTTCTGAAATACAAAGTCCTTGACCAACCTAATTGCGAACGACCACACATGGGACATTCACATGCACAGATATAGGCTTTGCATGTGAGGAACAGTACCAGAATCAACGGCCTTGTCCTTCGCGGCCTCAGCAGTGGAACCCAGTTTCCCAACCGCGGCATCTCTAAGCTGTGCGCTTGCCTCCTCAAATGCATGCTTCGCCTCGGCTGCCTTCGCTCTAGCAGCGGCCAGTTGGTCCTCTGGCTCCGGCTTCTTCCTGAACCATTTCCCGACGGGCCTCGTCACACCTTCCACTACCGTATCCCTGACCGACCCGGCCGTCTCCTCCGCCTTCAACAGCGTCCCTTGAGCAGCCTCCTTCGCTGCTTGCAAGGGACTCTCGCCATCGCCGGGCGACTTGATCAGCATAGGCTCCGGTGAGAGCACCATAACGGAGCCCAGCGAGGACAGTAACATCGCCAACGCAATAATGTTCATCATCGTGCTCGTAATCCCTACCCCGTAATGCCTCCAACAACCTTCACCAACTCAACCCCTCATTGATACATACAAACCAACAAACAAACAAACAAACAAAAACATTAACATAAACAACTGTAACGCACTGAAATTCACGCAACAAGAGAAACCAAATCAGGGACGGTGAAGGGCAAGGATCGGGAAAGAAAGGAGTAACGAAAATTGTGCGAAATGTGTCCACTGAGTAGTCGAAGTTTATTATTATTAATTAGATTGAAACGGGCTCAGGGCATGCGCATGCATTGCACCGATGCCACTTGGACGAGGCCAGCTCGTCGGCGTAGGAACCCCATAAAAACATGGGGGCACATTTCGTCTCCACTTGGCACAGTGACCTCGTTGCCACTTGGCGTAACGTGGGCCTGTCTGGAGGGTCCTCCAACTGTCGCCCTGGGATGGCATTCGTTACTCTTGGACGTCATTCGTTTTCTCTCGCGGATGTTGATGATATATGCCATGTTGTTTCCGAAGGTTTTCGTTTGTTACTGGAAGGAGAATATAAGACGGCATTTTGATGTGTAATGTATTTTTTAATACTAAATAGATAGACAGATAGAATTTTTAAATCAAACCATGCATTTACAAAATCAATCATTTTTTCATTGGTTTTTAATCAATAAAGATCTAGCAATGGAGAGTTTTTTGACGATGGTGGGTCAATTTAGTAAATGCCTGGGTCAATTTAATAATTATATATATATATATATATATATATTTATATATATTGAAGACCCTTTCATTTCTATTGGTATTAAGTATTTTTTATTTTGAAATTTTCAAAAACTATTTAAAAAATATAATTTTTGTTACTATCATTGTTAAAAGTATAACTAAACTTTTTGATATGATCAAATCCAAGTTATTTAAATTTAGATAAATATTATGTAACAATTTTGAATATCAAGGCCTAATTATATTTTTAATTATTGGAATCAAAATATAATATTTGGATTAAAAGAATACATTGATTTTTTTTAAAGTTGCATATTTTTTTCAAGCCAATTCCAGTTCAGTTACATAAGCGTGGCACCAATGCAATAATATTTGTTCTTAGTTAGTATTATTCTAATTTTGTGCCATTTTTTTTCTTGTTTATAAATTGATGCAACAAATAAAATATAAAATAAGAAAAATAATATGAAATATTTTAGAATATATCTCTTCATTTTTTATAAAATAGTTTTGTTCTGTTCATTTGCTTTGACATATTTTGCAAAGACAAATAATCAGTTTGCACATGTATGATTTTAAATGTCACCAAATCTTTCTTAATATTACTTATTTACTCTCCTTTCTTAGCTTGTAATTTTATATGAACTAATCCTTTATTTACTTAACTTCTTAATTGGTAAATTTATTTAACTTGTAAACTTCTTAATTTATAAACTTATTGTAAAAACTTTTAAGACTTCCAAATCACACAACCAAAAGAAACTCAAATAAATAGTTTAACTAAATCATAAAAGAAACATATTTCATAGTTCATATATATATATATATATCAACAAGGATTGTTGACCAAGGATATTTTATAAAAATTGTACATGATTCTTAAAAACCATTAAATATGGTTTTATGTGTTGAAAAGATTTTGAAAATTACAAGAGGTTCTAAAAAAGCCTAAAAATATACACAATTGATAATAAATAAGACATAATTTGAGTAAGATTACCCAAACATTGTAAAAATTCCCTTTGCTTCAATAAATTTCAAGCATTAAATTTTGTATTGCAAAGTTTTAAAATCCTTAAACTACATCCACACTATCATTGATCCATTTTTTTTCCAAGTAAGTAAATTCAACAGTTAGAATCCAATTTTTTAAGAAAACATCATATAAATATAATCAAACCACATTTCTATAATTAAGTTTTTTGTTCAGGGCGACATGTTATCAATTCATTCAACGGACCCACCTCACTTCACACAACTTCCAAACCTCACAACCTCCAAAACAATCAACCTCCAACACAAAAAGTTTCTCATCACGACCACAATGAAGTGAAAAAAACTTGTCTAGGCCCCAAATCCACACAACGAAGCTTTGTTTCAAGAGGCATTCAGGGAGAGTGGAAGAACAAGATCATGAATTGTGTAGTTGGAATAGGCTTCAGCTTTGGATTAGCTTTCAATTGTGCTTCAGAACAGACATGCTCGGCGAACCAGACACCATGTATTCTACTAGAAAGGATCCACCTTTCACAGTCCAGAATTCACTGATTCTGAGCAATTCCCTGAGCAGTGAATGATCTGAAGCGGTGAAGCCAAAACCATAATGGAGCTGCAACAATCTTAAGTCTAGCCTTACAATTCACTGATCGCAACAGCCATGCCTCCAACATCCACAACCTCCCAACACCCTTCATTAGAACGTCACAATTCACGAAACAGTCAACAATCTTGCAGTGGCATTTTGTGCTTGAAGCCATGGATGTGTGGATACTGCCTGCAGCAGCAGCAGCAGCTTCTTGCCCACAGTGCTATTCGGTTTCAGACTGATCAGCTTCAGTTTTTTCTGTGCGACTTCAATGCTGTGATTGTGTTTTTTCAGGTATGTGAGTGCTGGTTTGGGAGGTTTGAATGACGCATGCTTCCGTTGTGACATGAACCATTGATGCTGAATGATTGTTGTTGTTTCGGCGCTTTGATCAAACCTTTGATCAGTTAGCGTCGTGGAAACTTGAACCTGCTTTGGTCTTCTTCTTCTTCTTCTTCTTCTTCTGCTTTTTCTTCCTTGGGTAGAATCTGTCACATACTCATCTCGAACATCGGTAACCTACATGGTGCAGGAAAGAGTTTGTAAGACTGACATGTATTGGTCACTCACTGAGGATAGGTCTTATGTCTCCGTATCTTACTGCTAATGTCCACGATTTTTAAGAGTCGGCTCTAGATTTGTCGATGCACTCTGTGAACCCACCGATGGGGAGCATAAATTGCGCAACCCTACAGTGATTCGCATTCCCTTGCAGATTGCGAATCTCTACTACAACCAGTGACTGCCATCACCAGTGGCATGTGAGCCAGAAGGGTCTAATTAGGTCTTAACTGCTGCAATTGCTGGAAAATCACCGAGGTTTCATACAATTGCGTGTTTTGCTTTAGGTCTGGCAAGAGCTCCTTGAGGTTTGAAGGCGCAATAAGCCCTCCAAAGTCAGAGTTGAAACAGATTTCGAAGTCTGTGAGCATGGCCATTATTTCGGAGTACGAAGAGGAAGAAGAAGACTCAGAAGAAAGACCAGCGGTGGTGGGTGTTATCAACATGCAAGATGAAGAGGAGGATGGCTATGAAGATGAAGATGAAGATAACGACGAAGATTATAACCCAGATCCATACTTTTCCTCGCAGCCCGTCTACGCTACCAACAGCATGCGGCCGTTTGACGAAGTACTGAGGTATCTTCTCCAGGAGCACCAACAACAGCCTCTGGATTTGCTGTCCACAGTGATTGAGTATCTCTTTCGGAAGACCGGGATTGCAATGCAGGAAGGGGTGGATGCCCGCGTCTCGGAGATGCTATTCGCTGCAAAGCGGATGCGGGTGGACGGCGACGATATCGAGGATGTCTTCGCGGGCCCGGACAAGGTTGCCAAGCTTGACGAGATTTTTGATGACCCGGGGACCAAGGAGGAAGACAGTCCCCATGTAAGCGTCTCGGAGAGCACGAAAGGCCTCCAAGGCTCCGTAAGTTCGACGTCTGAGAGCTCGAAGAAGCAAGGGAGTGCGGTTGAGGATGAAGAGACGGTGATCATCACTCCCACGGAATACCTACAAAAGGACATGTGCGAGGATCCCGAGGTTGCGGTTTTTGTTGCAAATAACAGCGGGTTGTATCACCAGACCGATACAAACCATGATACGAAAACTGATATGAAATCTGAGACAGAGATTACTACACTGTCAGAAGTGGAGCCGGTGACAAACAATTGGTTGGCGGGTGAACCTGGGAACATTGAGATTCACTGCAAGGGGAAGAAGAAAGGATTGGAGAAAGGTGAAAAACCACAGGACTTGGGTAAGTTACAACCACATGACATTCGCGAAGTATCTGATGAGCATATGGCTGTGGAAAGCAGATGTTATTAGATAGATCTTGCAGTTGATACTTCCCAACACCTGCAAAACTTCATGAGACTGTCTGGAACACAGAATGATGGGACCCATTGTAAACTAGTGAGCTTGGTTTGAGAATCGTGTCTATAGGTGTCTTGGCAAATTTCTCAGAGATTTTTCTCGAGAGATGTTACAGTTACCAGAACTAGGGTTAAGAGCCCAGATCGTTGTCTACTGCGAGTAGGTGGTGGCAATGCAGCTGACTACGATATGCTTGTTACTTTGACATTCAGACCCGAATAGCGGCAACGGAGCAGACCTTGGGCACTACTCCTGGACACAAACCCTCACTGATACTGCGTTAATCTTTCCGGTGCCCGCCGGAACCAAAGCCAAGTCTGTGGTTTGCGAAATTCAACCGAGGTATCTGAAAATTGGCTTGAAAGGTGAAATACCTCTTTTGGAGGTAAAATTTCCATGGAATCTCAGTGGTGTTGAATTTGTCCATGGTTGTGCTATTCCTGACCGACTACTAGTCTACAACTCTGAAAACCCATCCACCATTTCACGCATTCGAATCCCTCTTGCCAAACATCACTGAGACGTTCTTCACAGTTTTAAATGATTCATGAAACTGCGAGATTCAATTTGAACATCATCCATTTCTTCACGAGGCTTGTGTGACATTGGAACACAAATCACACCACCCATCTTGCTGAGATTATCTACTTGCTATTATGTTCATCTCCAATCAGTCATCAGTCAGCAGTTGACTAAGAAACCTGCTACAGAATCAAACATGATGTCACAGCAAAATTCCAGGCAAGACCGAAAGGCTTAAATACGTGAGAATTTCAAGTCAGCAACTACACATGAGTGAATGCGATCATTTGTGTGCAGGGCGACCTCAACAAACCTGTGAAACCAAGCGAGTGCTTCTGGAATCTAGGTAAGTTTTCCATAGTGTGCTCAAAAATTTCCGCCCTTGGAGAAACGTCCAATGCACAAAACTTTCAAAGTTTTAGTTTCTCCTGTCTTCATTCTTGATGCCCTAAAAAAGATCTAATGATTCCTCTCTCTGTCCATACGTCTAAAATCAACAAATAAACAAAAAAACAAAAAAACAAAACAGTTCTAAAATCACAACGTTGCCTTGGAAATGATGCAGAAGACGGCAAACTTTTGACGATTCACCTTCAGAAATGGTACACTATGGATTGGTGGCACGTTGTGGTGGAAGGAGAGCCAGAGATCGATGTCGAAAAGCTGCAGCTACCTCAAGCATCGTTGTCTGACCTCCACCCAGACACACGCCAACACATAGAGCATACGCTGGTACAGGAGTGATTCACCGCGATTTTACACACCTCACCATCAAGCCATTCTAGAACAAATTCTGCGACCATTGTCTCCTGCGATGAACATTGTGATGAATCCATTGTTTGGGCTTCGCAAAATCGCATGCAGATCGCAATTGTCACGAACTCCACGCAGTTATAGAGATGCTCTCGCTCCTTCATTCGAACGAATATAAATGACCTCATGTTCGAAACTGAATACCTTGCTTGAGAACCTTTGACATGCTTGGTTTTCTATGCAGTTTGAACAAAAGCAGGCTGCCATGGGAGTGACTGACAGCGGTGAAGAACGCAAAGCCGACGCGCTTCGCAAGTTCATGGGAGAGGTACTACTCTGTCACCCACTAGTACACAATTTTCACATCCAATTCTGGGATATACTCATGCGATCTCCCATGCAAGCTTCACGCTCGAGGTTGAATGTCATCAACACAGAAACATGACATTGAAATGCGGGTTTCCATGCGACTCATCTTGTTATCTACACGGATGATTCGCTGCCTCATCTTCGTGGTCATAGTTTGTGTAAGTGCGTGTGTGTGTAATTGCATGCTTGATGACCAGGGTTTGGAGCTTTATGCCTGATCCTGCAACGAATTCAGCAACATCACACACGTATTATTGAATTGTGTTGCTGAGTTAGCGTCCACTATTGAAGGGTGTTGTAATATTAAAAGATTCCTCTGTGTAATTCAAAAAGAGTTTGTGTGGTATCCGAATCAAACTAATGTTGTGGTAGTCGGTGTAGCTGCGTCAGATTCACGTAATGCTAACTCCAGTGCTCGTTGTTGCAAATCTGTCTGACGATTTCATGTCGGCGTTATGTTGCTATAAACTAGGCATTCCATTCAATTGCTCATTACTGCTTTTCAGAAAAGACTTAATCTATTCGTGGCCTATTTGCATAAAGCAATTGGAACTGAATAAAGTTAGTTGAAATGGACATAGCTGTGAACGTTAAGTTCATTCATCAATCTATTAGATGGACATGTAACATCAAGAAATTTACAAATCAATTATATATTTTTTATAATAACCATGTTTTATATCAAAAATAACTTTAACTTTTTTACTTTTGATATGTGTGGATATGGTATGTAAAGAGATTCTTTTTCAAAATCCATTAAATTTTAGAAACTACAATAAACTTTATATATTTAATTCATAAAAATGTATTTAGAATTTAATAACACATTGGTAAGCATTAAAATTGTTACATTCACAAGGTATATAGTAAACAATATCACTATACAATTTTCAATGCTAACAATAGTAGATGAGAAGTCTATACAAATTCAAAACTAACTTCAAAAATTTCCAAACATCAATGATTCAAGAGCTTCATGCTATGAAAAGTTCTTTAACATGTACTATAGTCTAATCAAAATGCTTAATTTATTAGCGCAAGTACTCTTATTGTAAGTTCATTTGTCAAACAACTATACTTCCAGAATTTATTAAACAATAATATTTATATAAACTTCATTGTGTATTAGGTTAAAATATCATCATTGTAGCTAAGTGGCTCAAGCTTTATATTTCTATCTAAATTATTGTTTTATATAATTATTTGAATATAGAACCTCTTTTTGTAGCATTGTTGCTTATATTATATCAAAATAATGAAAGATCAAAGAAAAAACTACTACAATATTTAGATTGAGTGAACTATGTTCCTAAATTATAAATACAAGATTTGTACAAGTGAATCATGTTTTTTATTTAGCACAATTAGTAAGTATGAAGTAAGCAAGTGTTCCTTATATTTTCTTCCAAAGAACTTTAGACAAAGTGAGTGAGTGCTCTTTATTCTTGCAATTTTTTTTTTTAAAATAATATAGAAATTAGAAGAACAAGATGATAGAACTTGGAAGTTGTAGCAGTATGATGGTTTGAGATTCTAACAAGCTTATAAATCTTAATAACTATTACATAAGGCAACTCAAAATAAAGGCCATACTTAGATAAGAAAATGTTTGGAAGTTGATAGAGAATCATATTCAACTTGTATCATTTTCCACAATAGTCTTAAAACTATAATACACAAAGCAATCAATAAAAAATACAAAAAATGTTGCCTTATTAAAAATTTAGCTCTTAGTAAATGACAACCTTCTTGATTTTTTTATTATCTTTAATGATGTGGCACTTGTAAGGGCTAGTTTCTATACCAAGTCTACATTTGGGAACTAGTTATACTTATTGATGCTTATCAATCAACCTTACATAGTAAAGATGTCAAAAAGATTATCAATAGAAGAATTGTAGAATAAGTAGTTATTTTCAAAATGTAGATATCTAGTGTATAGTATAAACAGGGATAGATAACTGCTGAAAAAGTGGTTTAGCAGGTAGAATGGATGAATAGTCAAGAAAAGTAGTTATCATCTGTAGTATAGGAGTTGGTATCTCGGGGTAGTATAAGGAGGATGGGAGAGGGGAAGAAAATACCAGACTGCGATAGTACTGAGCCGAGGATAAGCTTGGTGCTATCTCTTCTTCTTAGTTTTCTTGTTTCTTTTGTGTTAGTATTGATTCTAGTGAAAATGATCGATTTTATGAATCAATGTTTGATTTACGAAGTTGTTTATGGATCATTGTTTATCAATTGTTGTGAAAGATTGATAATGTATGGAAGTTTCCAACCACTGTTTATCACAAGGTTGTAAGTTCAGTGGAGAGGAATTGTAATCGAAGGAATTATTTCGATCAGATTTTATGGATTCGAAGTTGTTCGTTCCAGGGTTTGGGTTGTGCTTGTGTGTTCGCGAATTACACAGGGTACTGAAATCAATGTCGTAATTGTTATCATATTGATATGAGAGAATGGATAGTAGGAGGAAAAGTTAAGTGTTCTTTGGTATTGTAAGCATTTAGCAGTAGCACTTAATTGTGTGATCCTAACAATTGGAGCTCATATACATGATCTTTCCCTATATTCAAATTCCCCTATATGGATTTATTCTGGGAGGTTTCTTCCAGAATAAGTAAAACGACAACCACATTTTGGCACCGCTGCCAGGGATTGACAACATTATTGAGTGTTAGGAATTAACTATCGAAGCAGTAAAGGAGATTAGGAAGCAAACTCAGTAGAAATAATGAAAGAATATGGTTATTAAGAATGAAAATTTAACAGCAAAGAGAATAAAGCAATCAAAGGAAAGAACAAAGAGATCACAAGCAAGAAATTTATTGTGTAACGAGCGAGATTGTAAATTGAAAAAGAAGCATCAACAAAGTTGGATTAAGCCGTGGTTGCATGCCTGTCGGCATATCCGATCGTATCCAGAAGACGATCGCCCTCTAATATTTCAGAAGTACATACCATTAAAGAAATTGCCAAGAGCATTTGTGAAGAGCACAGCTAATAGTCCAGCATATCTCTCGAAGCCGTTAATGGAAAGCGAGGAAGGCACAGAGGAATTAGGTACCCTATTGGATATTTTTTCAATTGGAGATACGTCCGATTCTAACAAGACTAGTTCTGAAGATCAGCATAAATCACTTGTCAATAAAGACCAATTCAGAGTATATCAAAGCCTGTCGTTTTCACCTCATATTCAACCAATGAAATTATTTGGAGATAATAATAGTCAATCGAGAAGGCCTGGAAGTCCGAAAAAGACATTTGCGGGAGATAGTTTTTATTTTAATAAGGAATTGAGCGGAACACCGACATCTTTAATGGCGTCCGGAGGACCAGCAGTTTCGATTGCAGTTCAAATAGGTGTAGTGGGCAATCAAACGACTAGCTTTGCACCATTACTTACTTTTTGGGGTTTGCCAGGTGCGGATCTAGATCAACATTTGTTTCAATTCTTAACGACATGTGTAGCCAATAATGACAAAACTGAAGATATTTGGTTAAGATGGCTACCAACGATATTGAAAGATACAGCATTTGAGTGGTATAACCGCCAACCTGTGGGACAATTTATCAATTAGGAGGCATTGAAAAATACATTTTTAGCCCATTTTCGACCAATTGGTTTTGAAGAACGTCTTAGAGAAAAATTAATGAATAGCAGAATAGTACCAGGGGAAGCGGTACAATCATATTATGGTCGTATAGCAGATATACTTTGAAAATGGCCAAATAACCAAATGCCAAAATCGTTTGTGTTGTCCATATTGGTTAATAGACTACACCCACCAGAATTGAAGATGCTTGTAAAGGAGGCCCAATTAACCACCATTACATCATCTCTTGAGTGAGCAAAAGTATGGAAGGAATGTCACTATGACTAGAACTTAACAGTTAGAGCCACGATGATTCCATCTCAAGGAGGTTATCAAATGATAAATTGGAATGATGCACCAGGAAGTTATCTGGGAAGGAATGATTATGGTACAATTCTACAGGGAATAGTGGATGCCGTTCCATTGCAGGCTATACCACCATCATCATCACACCCGTATGCGCCTTATTTCGCATATCAAAAATCAATACCTACGAAGAAATTGCCAAATGTATTGGTATCGAGGGATCCCAATGAGTCATTGTTGTTAACATTGACAAAAAAAATGGATGAATTGGTTGTGAATCTGACCAAGGATAAAGAAAAAAGGCATAAACCAACCAATATGCGTCCCAATTTCTGGTGCAGTAATTGTAAGGGGCAAGGTCATTTAGTAACAGAATGTCCTTCACCACCCCAAATGACTATAGAATGTACCTTTTACGAGGGCAAGCATATTACCACCAACTGTTGGAATTTATGGAAGCAACAACTCAGTAATCAGATAATGACTCAACCAACTTTGTGGGATGTCAATCAAGTACAAACGAATAATAGATTTGGCTGGAATGGAAATCGAGTGAATAAACAAAACAAGAATTATTATAATTTTCTCAATTCTAAATTTCACTAAGAAGGTGTATCCAATACTCATGGATTTGCGATGAACCAACCAGGATACCATCAATATCCACCCATGATGAAGCCAATGCCAGACTCTACAGTAATAATGGGTCAACGAGGATCCTTTACTCATCTGATATAGAAAAGACCTAGCCGTTATATACCCGTAGAGACACCCAATATCCCTTAAGGAATTGGCAGGAGACCACTTCGTTGCTATCGTTGCACACAAATTGGTCATTATGCCAATGAATGTCCTAATCCAAGGGCCAGTGATGATTATGCTCCAATATGTGGAAATTGTAAGCAGTCTCGTCACACTTATCAACAGTGCAATATGTCCTTTAATTATAATAATCGAGACTAACAAATGTAAACAAGCCAACCGACGGAGGACAAAGGTTTTGTTCAACAAGACTCACCAGTACATCATGTCGAGATGGTGAACGCAGTGCTTACCAGAGGCTAACAAAAAGATAAGAATTCAATTCAAGACTTGGATGAATCAATCACAAAAGAGCAAGTAGTGCCGTCCACGGAGCTAAACAAACTAATATTAATATTGGGATGTATCCCAATATTGAGACCTCAACAGACTGAGGAATCCAATTTGGTTCCACGTGCTAATTTGTCGGGACCATCAAGATCGATTCCAACTGACCAAATATCAATACTTGTACAACCCAATAAAAGATCTTATGCATTAAAGGAACCTTTAGTAGTAGAAAAGTTGGCAAAGTTACTAGCGGCAATCCAAATCGCCAAGAAGGAATTGCTGCTGAACGGAGTAAATTCGAAACCAATGAAATGCAAAAGAGCATTGGGAATTACTTTCAATATGGAACCCTACGACATTCTGAAGGATTTGGATGCTATTCAGCCTTCAATTACAATGAAGCAACTTTTGGCTGTAGCACCGGAATGTCAATCTACATTGAATTCAGCGTTAATATGATGAAGATCCTGCACTAAAGAAATTCATGAAGTTAGCTTAAACCCAGATCCGGTAGCATCAACAATCGATGTATCAATCGATGGCATTTTAATTCCAGGGGTACAAGTTGATGGTGGCTCCACTGTGAATTTGATGAATACAGATACAATAGAGGACTTGGATCTAAAGCAATTGCTACCTATGACATTGGTCTTGCGAATGGCAGATCATAGTCGGGTAAAGCCAATGGGAATCTTATGCAATATTACCATTGTAATCGTGGGATTGACATACAAAATGGATTATATTGTATTCCGATTACAAAGTTCTACATTATCATATCCCATTTTACTAGGCAGACCTTGGCTTTATCAAACCAAAGCTAAGAATGATTGGAGCCGAGGCACATTGACAATTGGAAAAGGCTGGGACTTGATTGTTCTACAGATGTACTCGGTATAATATCATGGAGAATCTCAATTGCCAGAATCAAAATTTACATCGGACAACGAGAGTCAATCGATTGAGGAAGATGGTGATGCTATAGGTTCACCACAATTTGGGGTAGGACAAAACACTTCAACAGCAAAGGCAAGGGTCTACCAATGTGGAGGTCTCGGATAATATATACTGCGTCAAGAGGATGCGACTAACTCGGATCATACTATTGCCGAATGGATGAACAATCTCGCAGTCAATAGAGTCAGCACATTGGAACCAAATTTGAGTGGTTCATATATGTCAAATAATACAAGATATTCAAATCAGCAAAAGACAATTAAATCAGAGGTTGTTGAAGACCCTGTGTGTCAATCCATTAATCTGGGCACCAACGAAATGCCACAGCTAATTAAAATATATGCCGATATTATCGGTATAGAATTGGATGCTTGAAAATAGTTTTTCGTCCATCACAAATCTTCCTTTGCGTGGTCGTATGCGGATTTGAAAGGGATTCCAACTGACTTGTTTGAGCACCAAATTATTTTGGAGGAGGGTGTTAGGCCAATTCGTCAAAGACAACATAGGCTTAACACAAAATATTTTCTTTTAGTGAAAGAGGAATTGGATAAACTTCTCGACGTGGATTTTATTTATCCTATTCCGCATAGTGCATGGGTATCGTCAATCATGATGGTTCCGAAGAAGCATGGAAAAATCAAGATATGTTAAGATTTTCGAAAGTTAAATGCGGCTACTAAGAAGGGCTATTTTTCGTTACCGTTTACAGACAGTATTTTGGATGCAATGGCCGGACATGAATGTTACTCATTTTTGGACGGATTTTTAGGGTATAATCAAATTAAAATTGCCGAAGAGGACCAGTTGAAGACTATGTTTACTACAGATTGGGGTACATTCACCTATAAAGTAATGCCATTTGGGTTATGTAATGCCCCGGCTACTTTTCAACATGTAATGACACAAGCGTTTCAAGATTACCTACGTTTATCAATGGAGATATTTCTAGACGATTTTTGCACCTTTAGCACAATGGCTGAACATCTAGCATGCTTGGATAACTGTTTGAATCAATGCAACAAGTATGGGATATCTCTAAATTTGGAGAAGTGTCAATTTGGCGTACCATCGGGAAACCTATTGAGACACATTGTCTCTGTTGAAGGTATCGCTATGGACTCCGATAAAGTTACTCGTATATTGGGTTTACTAAAGCCAAATACAATGTCGGACATGTATGATTTCATCGGCCATGTCAGCTACTATCGGCATTTTATTAAATCCTTTGTAATTATCTATCAACTGTTAATCCATTTGTTAAAGAAACCCCGGTTAGACGGATCTAGCCTAATATGGATTGAAGACTGTACTTTTGCATTCGACAAATTGAAATGAAAATTGGTATCTGCCCTAATTCTTGTAACACCTTGTTGGACAAAACCGTTTCATGTCTATATAGACGCGTCTAATGTTGCTAATGGATCCATTCTCAGTCAAAAAGATAAAAAAAGATTAGATCATCCCATATATTATGCAAGCCGATAATTCGTTATTGCAGAACAAAATTATAATACAACCGAGCGAGAAGCCCTAGGAATAATCTACTCTGTACAAAAATTCTGCCACTATCTACTTGGATACCCATTTGTGTTCTACGTTGATCATGATGTGCTTAAGTACATGATAAATAAATCTCAATTGAGCAGACGAATTGCTCGATGGATGTTACTTCTCCAAGAATTCAACTTTACGATTAACATTTGACTTGGCAAAAAATATGCCAATGCAGATCACTTACCCCCTTTATCTAATATACTGGGTAATGAGCCGATAAAAGATGCTCTTCTGGATGCACAACTATTCACTGTGGATGTCATTACACCCGAATATGGTGAATTGATCCAATATCTAACGTTTCAGACTTTTTCCATTTCTTATAATGAAAAATTAAAGAAACGTTTGATTTTAAAAAGTGCACTGTATACGATGATTAGAGATGCCTTGTACAAACAAGGGTGGGATGGAATTTTACGCCGTTGCATCTTTCAAAGTGAAGTTCGTACCATTTTGGAAGGATGTCATTTGAACAGTTGTGGAGGACATTTTGCGGGTGATAGCACTGCACATAAAGTTTTAATGGCTGAATATTGGTGGCCAATAATGTTTTCGGATACACACCAATATGTTTGTCGTTCTGATCCTTATCAACGAATTGGTCGCCCTACTGGAACTTCTGCAATGCCATTGGTACCAATTTTGGCATAGGTACCATTCGAAAAATGGGGTATAGACTTTGTCCAGCCAATTGCACCTGCCTCTCAAAATGGACATAAACATTATATTCTAGTAGCCACTGATTATGTCACCAAATGGGCGGAGGCCATAGCAACAAAAACTGATAATGCCAATATTGTAGTAACATTTTTATATGAGAATATTATCACTCATTTTGGTTGTCCGAAAGAATTGATTAGTAATTACGGTACACATTTTATTAATGCAACAATTGAAGCATTAACAACGAAGTATGAGATTAAGTACCGCAAAACTACACCTTATCATCCTCGAGCCAATGGACAGACCGAAAAGACAAACGGTATCCTATGTAAGATCTTAACAAAGACTATTTTAGGAGTGGGAACCGATTGAAATGCTAAATTGTTTACAACTTTATGGACGTACCGTACTGCATATAAAATAACTACCAATTCTATCCCATTTCAATTGATATATTGTCAGGAGGTAATTCTATCAATTGAATTGGAAGTCCAAAGTTTACGAATTACATTGGATGAACATCTGGGAGACAGAGAATCTCTTCAATATAGGTTAGTCCAATTGGAGAAATTGGATGAAGCTAGGGCTATGGCTCTCTTGATCATGGAAGCTACACAACACCCCACAAAGAGTTATTATGACAGTAAGTTACGACTGAAATATTTTATACCCAATGATCTGGCGCTACTTTATGATAGCCACTTTAACAGCTTTCTCGATAAATTTCAAGTACGATAGCATGGGCCATATCGGGTGGTAGAAGGTTTTCCTAATGGTTCTGTTCAATTGGAAGATTTTCTGGGAACCCACTTCACAACACACGTTAATGGGAACCGATTACATCTATATTATACGTAAATCTGGGACAAATTTACTTAGTAGAGGGTGGGAGTCTCCATAATAATGATTATCAACAGGATTGGAAAGGTTGTGATAGTTAAGAAACGATTGATGGTTAGTTTTGGGTACTGAAACTGACTAGTCAAGAAATTAGACATTCTTGATTAGACATGAGATTAAAATACACTAGATTAGATGTTCTTAATTTGGACCCCAAATAAGCAGTTAGGAGCAGGGCACTCATAGAAGGTTTCATTGTTGCAAATTTCAAACATTGTGCTTTGAACTGTAAGCTTTACGACAGTAATCAGTAATAGTATTAGTACAAGGAAGTATTGAGAGTTTGATTTTCACAATTTCGATAGAAAGAGCGAAGAGAGCACCAAAATAATCCGAAAGTCATCGCAATGTGAGGTGTAAGTGCAATCTGGGATCGCCGTCTCTTATAGTTATCAATAATATGGAACCGATGAAGTTAGATATCTGTTGGTCATTGAAAAGGCAAAAAAAATTTAGAAATACACAGTTATTTAAGTTTTTGCGAGGATCGGATAAACTACCATCAATTGATGTAGAACGAGTGGCAGAATATATAGAAAATTATGATCTAGAGGATGGTTCGAGTGTGTTAAGAAGAGTCCTGATTGGGATAGATGAGAATATTTTATACAAGGTCTTGCATTTACCAACCGGAGAGCTTGAGGTGGGAGGAGACGCGTCAAATGATTTCAGGCCAAGAAGCTACTTCAAAGGAGGAATGTCGTCTCTCGAGCAAAATCAAGGATGGAAGGTACAAGAGGCACTTACGCCCAAACTTATAGAATGGATGCGGTTCATTCAAAAGTGATTAGCATTGAATCGGCATACCACCTATATGATGAAGCGATTACTATTTTCAGCAATAGGAATACTAGAAGGCATGGTATTCAATTGGGCAGCTTATGTGGCCACAAGGATACATGCAAAAATGGGAGCTAAGTGGAAGACGGGGAAGTTTGCTTCACTATTATGTTCCAATTATGTAAACTTAGTAATTGAGTATACATTGAAACAGGAATCTCAACCAGTAGTTCCAAGTTTACAAATGGGAACAGTTAGTCCAGGGGTAATGGTGTATGAAGTGGGAGAATTCAACAAAGTAGCAGAATGGGAAGCAAGACCAATATCTACACGAGAGTGAGTTCCAATTCGATCGACAATAGAGATGACGACACCGATACCAGTTCCAAGAGAAAACAACCAATTAGGATTTGAACGAGGTGTAACGAAAGGGTTGAATCTTAAGGAAGTTATATTGGGTCAAATTTCCCAGCTACAACTTACGGTGAGTAAGCTTGAAGATGACGGTAGTTTAAAAAGGTAAGTAGAAGTGAGCAAAAAAATAATATTGGAGTAAAATTACAAAATCAGGGAATAGGAACAAGTCATCAAGATAGAATCGGAATCCAAGATGCGAGTGAAGCATGAATTGGATGAAAGAGTGGAAAACTGGTCAAAGGCGAAACAGAGGATTCAACATATCCTAAAAAATCAAAGGCAAGAATTACTACAAACTCACAAATCATATAGATTGAAACAGGAGAAGATGAACACTCAGTTGAAGATGGAACGAGAAAAGAAGGAGGCATTGGAGCTTAAAAAGAAACAATTGGGTGACCAATATCGAGACAAAATGGATGAGCTACATGTAGAAATTTTTATTTTGAAGGAAACAGTAACAAAATTAGAGAGTGATTTGGTCAATATTGATCAGTTATAGACATCTGCCTCAATGGGAGTAAGAATTGGAAAATTGGAGGAGAAATTGCAACAGCAGTAGTAACAACTAGAAGTTAAAGATGCTAGAATCCTCCCATTGAAAGCTCAGGTTTGAGAATTGGGAGCGTATAATGAAGATTTAATAGCTCAATTAAGAGTAGAGATTCAGGACGGGTTGGAAGAAGAAGATATAGTATTGGAACAAGACCAAATGGAATCGGCGCCAGAAATCGAAGAGATTGAATAATCCAGTTAAAAAAAAAAGGGATTGGTTTTTGTTTATCAATACTGTATTTGCGGGGACACTGTTTAGTTAGGAGTGGAGCTAGGTAGAATAAGTAGTTATTTTCAGAATGTAGATACCTAGTGTATAGTGTAAATAGGGATAGATAATTGTTGAAAAGGTGGTTCAACAGATAGAATGGATGAATAGTCAGAAAAAGTAGTTATCATCTGTAGTATAGGACTTGGTATCTCGGGGTAGTATAAGGAGGATGGGAGAGGGGAAGAAAATGCCAAACTGTGATAGTATTGAGTCGAGAATAAGCTTGGTGCTATCTTTTCTTCTTAGTTTTCTTTTTTCTTTTGTGTTAGTGTTGATTCTAGTGAAAATGATTGATTTAATGAATCAATGTTTGATTTACAAAGTTGTTTATGGATCACTGTTTATCAATTGTTGTGAAAGATTGATGATGTATGGAAGTTTCCAGCCACTGTTTATCGTAAGGTTGTAAGTTCAGTGGAGAGGAATTGTAATCGAAGGAATTGTCTCGATCAGATTTTGTGGATTCGAAGTTGTTCGTTTCAGGGTTTGGGTTGTGCTTGTAAGTTTGTGAATTACACAGGGTACTGAAATCGATGATGTAATTGTTATCATATTGATATGAGAGAGTGGATAGTAGGAAGAAAAGTTAAGTGTTCTTTGGTATTATAAGCATTCAGCAGTAGCAGTTAATTGTGTGACCGTAACAATTGGAGCTCATATACATGATCTTTCCCTGTGTTCGAATTCCCCTATATGGATTTATTCTGGGAGGTTTCTTCCGGAATAAGTAAAATGACAACCACAAGAATATATTAAAAAATCAATTGACATAAGAAACAAACTTTTCTTTATAAAGAATCCATCTCGGGTTGCAACATTTGTTAGCTTATGATAAATGGAATTTCTAAAAGCCACAAAAGTATTGTTCAAGTATTAAGTAGTCTTGATATTGTTCTAATATTTGAGCAATTCACAACCTAGCTACTTACAAATATAGCTTGATAAGAGCAAAAAGCATCATAGCTGAATAATAAAGATGCCTTGACAACCTAGTTCTATTGAGGAACCAACATATAATATTTTGGCTACAATGTACCTCAAGCTAAGTACTCACATGGCTCAAACTTCAAAGCTTACAACACTCCTAGAGGAAGTGAATATTACAAAGATAGAGCACATTACGATAGGGATTTTCAACACCCTCTTTTCAATTATTATAACTATGGTCACCTAAGATATATTGCTATAAAAGTCTAAAAATAGCTATAATAACATAATTATACAAGAATAAATTAGTTTAATTATGCTACTTATGCAAATATTATAGATAACTTTAAGGGAGCACTATCAAAGTTGTTAGGGCATGTTCATAACTTTCAATCTTGATACATTAACAATTGAGCAATATTTCATGTGATTGGCTATAATAACAACATCAATTATCTTGAACATAGTGGCATATGAAGGAATATATAAACCATTGGTGGATCAAACCATATTGTTTCAAAAGTTGGCGCATCAACTATGAAAACCAAATCTAGTAAAATAAACTTAACAAATATTTTTTATATACTTAGTCTACACAAGAGTCTTATTTCAGTAGGGATAATTTCAAATATTGAAAACTTAGTTATTTTTTTTCAAATACTCATGGTTGAATACTACATAATCTTGACATCTTGTCTTTTCTAATTTCTCTATTATGAATAAATTTAAGATATTAGAAATTTTGTTATATTTTTAAATACTCAGTTTTAGATATTAAATAATCTTCACAACAAAAATAAGAAAATATTAAATAGATCTTAGATTTTACTAAATTGATTCACATGTAATAAAAAATATGATAATTATAATAAATGTGATTGATTTTCATTGATTATAGATCCAATAATAGAGAAATGAATCTAAAGATTAATTTTTTTTCATAATGGTTAAGGTCAGTAGATCTCTTTAATAAAAGCTTAATACTATTTAACATTCTTCCAAAAATATTATGGCTATTGGATATTAAGATCTAAAAATGGATTATATGGACCTAAAACGAATTATTAATTAAACATTATAGAAGATACAAATCATAGTGATATCTAACATTGTAGATATGGCTACTTTAAGTATTATGGTCTCACTAATTTTCTAAAATAAAATAAGGTAATTGACTTATTCATATATAAAAGCTGCCTCTTTCAATGATAACATTGG
This sequence comes from Physcomitrium patens, assembly GCF_059467195.1. Classification (NCBI taxonomy): domain Eukaryota; kingdom Viridiplantae; phylum Streptophyta; class Bryopsida; order Funariales; family Funariaceae; genus Physcomitrium; species Physcomitrium patens. Next base: position 15,837,310 of record NC_143413.1, on the reverse strand, counting down.
AAAAGTTTTTTTTATTCTAATAAGAGATCATCTAGTCCTTCAAAATTAATACATTCCAATCTTGTTTATCTTTTATCAACCAAGTCATCAAAAGGCTCTTGATACTTTAAAATCTTCACAAATGATTTTTTATAAAAAAAATTAAACATACTTCCTAATCAGCAAAGCAAAAACATTTTTAAGATTTATCATCTTCAAACAACTTATAGAAACATAAACTCAAAAAAAAATTATATCACTAAAGATAGTTCATGGTGATAAATTCCTATTACATGAGTTCAAAACTTACTATGATATCTATGGTATTTCTTGACAACTTACTCAAGTATTAACTCTCTATCAAAACAAGGTTGCTAAATAATGTAATAGAACCATTGTTGAACGTGCAGCTAATGCACATCATCTTAATATTTTATGGACAGAGGTAATAGCTACAACATCCTATCTTGTCAATTAGAACCCTACCATAGCCAACAATGGTATCATTCCATAAGAAAAATATACAAGTAAATTATCCAAAATCATCCATCTTCAAATTTTTAAATGCATTGCTTTTATCCATATTTCTAAGAACAAAGAAAAAAAAATAGACAAAAAAATAAGAAAATTCTTCATTATAGGCTTCAATGAATAAAATAAATTTTACAAACTATTTTTTTATAAAAAAAAGAAGATTTTACTCACTTAAGTCTTTACCTTCAATTAAATTTGAGTAGTGAAATGAAATTGAATTTTTTTTAAAGATCTAAAATTCTTCTAGTCTATAGCAACATAAATCTCATCACAAAGTAGGACAAAATGGACCAAAACAAAATTGAATAGAATTAAACAGAATAGAATATGAAAGATAAAATAGAGCAAAAAGAAATAAAACAAAATAGAACAAAAAAATACAAACCTAACTTTAATAAGAAAAAGGGACCAAAGCCATATATGAATGAATTTTTCAAATGGCCTTGATCAATCCTATTTATACTTTGTCCAACCATCTTGAAACTTTTTAAAATATTCCTAATATTGAGTCCCACTAAGATTCTAAAAGATTCTAAATATAGGCACTATCTTAATAATTGTCCTTTTAGAAGGATCTAGAAGTAGATTATAGTTAAATAACTATCTTTTGTTCTTATAGAATATTCTATAGTAGATCCCACATGAACTACAAACCTAGTTCCAATTCTATAAATTTCTAGAAACTTCTCAAAAACAACTCTAATTACCTATTTCTACGTGTCAATAATACAATTATTTTATCTATGCCCCATTACAGATATGATACTATCATCTCTTAGCAACAATTCTATCTTCTAATGAGTTATTTCTATCCTTTTATCTTAAATTAAATACATTGAATGAACCTTCCAATTTAGATATTCATTCAAAATCTATAAATCTAATACAAAATTTAGATTTCTTATTAGATTAAAATGAACACAATAGTTCTAATAAATAAATTCCATCAAATATCCCACAAAGAGAAATTTATGTAAAAGCACACAATAGGGGACTCTCATTAACTAAATACTAGCACAAAAAAAGCCAAGAATATACTAGATTATTGTCAATACTACATAAGAATTATTTTGACATTAGCCACCAAAAAAATAGTAGAACCACCTATATATAATAATCAAGCTGCATAAGATGAATGGTGGCTTGATGCTATGCAATAAGAAGTTCATTCTATAAAAAAAAAAAAAAAAAAAAAAAAAAAAATCAAATTTAAGACATTGTGGATGAATTGGTTGATAAAATTTCCATCACTAGAAAATAGATCTTTAAGGCCAAGAATACAAGGATCACATGATGCAATTTAAAAGATAAAAGCCAAAATTGTTGCCAATCATTGTCAACAAACTATTCATATTGATTACTTTAATACATTAGTACTAATAATATGCATAGTAATCATCAAGTATACTTTCTTATAGCCAAAAATAAATAAAAAGTTAGATAAATGAATGCCAAAATTAACATTTTCAATTGGTAGACTTAATGAAGATGTTTATATAGAGATATCAAATGGATTTGAAGACACTGGTAATCTATCAATAATACATAAACTCAAGAGAGTACTCTATGAACTAAAATAGGCTCCAAAAGCATTATATGTTAGAATAGATTCATAGCTTATAAAACCATAATTCATTAAAAACATAATAGATCCAAATTTATATCATATAGAGCAAAATAACAAACTTATAATCATTCTATTATACATAGATGACTTATCGATTACATGAGATGCCAAAAAATAAATCAAGCACCTACAAATGGTCTTATCAAACAACTTTGAAATGACAAACTTAGGTCTAACAAAATTTTATTTGGAAGTTGGATCGAATACATTTGTTTACCAATCTAGCTACATCATAAAAGTATACATTAGAAAACTACTCAAAAGTATTTAGTATAACAAGTTGCACCTCAAGCAAATTTTTTATGGATCCAAGTCCACAACTACAAAAATTAATGGACACAAACTATGTAGACTCCAAAATTTATAAATTAACAATTGGTAACTTCATCTATATTACAAACAGACAACTAAACATATGCTCTGGTGTAAATTATCTCAGTAGATACATAGATTTATTGGAAGAAATATAATTCATGGCAACAAAACAAATTCTTAGATACTTGAAAAAAATAATAGACTTTGGTCTTTACTTATCTTCAACATTTAGCAAATTGTATTTCATATATGTAGATGTTGACTAAAAAAGAGACTTAGCCATGCAAAGATCAATATCATGCATTATTCACAAGTTGGATGATTCAACCATATACTAGTGAAGCAAGTTATGAAATGTAATTTCCCTATCCAACACTAAAGCCAAATAAATGTAGCTCCAAGAAACATACACCTCTAGAAATTCTTTAGAGGATTAAAAATAAAAAAACACAATTCCTACATCCATCTTTAGCAACAACCAATCCTACAAGTCAGATGACTTGTACACAATCTGACTTGTAGACAATCCAATTATACATGAAAAGACCAAAGGCATAAATATAAGGGCACATTTCATTAGAGAAAAAGTACAAACACAAGAAATAGAAGTAGACTATATCTCTACATCTATTTATTCTTTAACCAAGCATGTACCTTATACTGACACAAAACCATTACCCGCAGTGTTCTCTTCTGCTAGAGCCTAAAACCCTAAGGACCCTCAAACCCAAATACAACTCAGCTTGCTCTACAGATTTGAAGGATCTATATGGTAAGCCATTGAAACTATTAATTTGGCGCTCACACTCCTTCCACAAAGTGTAAATACGGGGTCTAACTCCTCATTTGACAGTGTACGGTTTTCTCTCCCGTAAGGAAGACAAGGTTGCTGATCTAGAATAACCAAGGCGAAACACAACCCGTATCATCTCCACTCCCCGCTGAAGATTCAACTAACTGCGATCGCATTCGACTAACCTTTGCATTATTGACAAGCTCCTTTACATTATCAACTGGTTGATCTAAACAACCAAGAAGCAACTCTATTAGAACATTGATAATGCGCCCAACAGCAACCACAAAAATCCAAGCTGACGCGAGCAAGAACTGCCACTGCTTTTGAACATGAAGATCAAGAGTTAGTAAAAATCGACTAAATAATATTCCAAAAAGTCTTCTTAAAATTGCAGAAGATAGAGACACGCACTGTACTCAAAGCTTCGATCTGTTGTCAAAAATTTACTGCAACATCGGTTGGCAGTAACCTGACTCGCAACATCCTAACTTGAGAAACAACGTCGAGAGCAAGAGGGGCTGTTAACGCAAATGCTCTCAGAGCAAGTTCATCGGTCAAACTGCAATACGTACAGAACCCGTTAAACAGTAATATTTACAAAACTCTCACTGCGTATTAGGTTAAACCTACATCACATTCGGTTAAATCTACAACGCATTAAGTTAAACCAACAGCGCATTAGGTTTAAACACTGTGGCTGCTGCTGAGTGGCTCAAGCTTTGTATTTATACCTGAACTCTCTTCTTGTACAATCATCTGAATATAGATCCTGAGGCGCTGTTGTCTACATAACAGACACACGCTTCAGTTTGCTCTTGAAGCTTAACGAACACAGGCTGCGGTTTGTTCAGGAAGCTTTAAGAGGAATGAGAGTAGTCGAACTCCACTGAAACAGCAGGTCCACTCAGTTCCTTGAGAGACCTGGCTCAGCAATTACAGGTATTCACTACGGCACACCGCCGACTTTACACAAATATCCAGTTTTCGGGTACAGCTTCTGCTGCAGTCGACACCCGTTACTCATACTGTAGTAGAGTCCGGAGCCTGACTAACCACCTGCAGAAAGTCTCTCACTCATTGCTAGCCACATGCATCCACCACACTGGCAATCGTTTCTGCAATCCAAGACAACACGAGTGAGAACTGCAGACTGGCGCGAGTTGGAAAACCAGCACCGGAACGATGCAGCCGCTTCATTTAGAGATCATACCCAGCTCCCCAAGCGTCGCACAAGCATGGGTTTCATTCGCTCTTGTATCTGTCAGCGCAGTTTAAGTCGCGATTCGAATAATGAACTCCCTGCCATCTCTTCAGAGCCTGACGAACTGGTGGGGGAGTTGTTCCACCCACCATGGGTTTCATCAAGGGCTTCAGCTTGGCAATGCGAACGGAAGCATGCATCGTTATTGTCGTCGAAGGTGACGCGTCGATGGAGTTGCGAAGATGGCTGCGAGGAGAAGACCATGATCTCGAACTGATCGTGAAGCAGGCTGCGGTCGAACCCAGAAACGCCATGTGCGAGACTCTCGGTACTCGGAATTGGGTGCCTGCTCGGTGCGCTAATAGGGGGGGGGAGAATCCCTCATCGCCGACCCAGTCCTTTGACCGCGGCGTTTTGTGCCACGTGGGGAGGTGTCTGCCAAGTGGAGTCGCTTTTACTTTTTTTAGCCTTTGGAGTGTTGGTGACTAGACATGGGTCCGATGGTGTCAATCTAGCGTTGGCTGTGTGAGCTTTTACTTCATTGCTTTGTAATTCTACTAATGGTAAGATAAATCACTCCGAGAAGACAAAATATTTCATACCTATCATATGGTAAAATCATCTAACCATCTAATTCTGCTTATATTAGAAAGATATAACATTATATAATTGTTTTTAATATAAATTCAATTTGACGTAGTCTGTTTGTGTTTTTCCTTCTATTTTATATTTTCGTTCTTTTAGTGCAAAGTAAAATAGATTAAAGTCTAATGGAAGTGCCGAGTAATATTATTTGGAGAGTTATGAATAAACTGCTAACAAGAAAGATTGTTGATGCTGAATATAATCTTCTGAAAGCATGATCAGTGCTATTTTTGTAGTTCTATTTTTAATTTCATTTCCAGAAAATTTCACTATTCCAATGTCTGTGTGTTTTTTTACAGAATTCAAATATTAGAAATTCACATTCTGAACATTACGTTCCAAATATGCTTAATCCAAGACAAGAATCCTCTCCATGGTTACCAAAAAAATAACATAACATAAAATAAAATAAAATCCTATAACTTGTCATTTCCTACTATCAGTCCACACATGGCTCACTTGCATCCGACCATGTGTTATGTAATAATCATCTTCTCCTGTACCTCTTCAATTGATGCCTTCTGCTCATTTTATACAACCAGGCAAGACTGTGGATAGGAAGTGAAGCCACCAAATCATTACGTTTTCTACTCTTTCATGTTATTCTCGCAGTTGGTGATTAACAAACGATCACCAAATATCTAAACAAGTGTCGAAGCTTCCTCCTGAATTGAAGAAGGGGGCGATTCCGGGCAGGTTTTGCAGTATTCAAACAGAACTCGGCGCGCGGTCAATAACCGCCTCGGTAGTAACGATGGTGAGATTGAAGAGATCATGCAGTCATGCAAGCTTTGGGGGATTATAGCCACGTGATTCGTCTTCAAACCGGCATCTGTCTACTGACACAGTAATCGTCGTTCGATAGCTCCAAGAAAATCAGTTTCCACAGACTTCCCTCTCAACAACAAGACCATCGAGATGATGCTGGTGTAACGAACGGGTCGGCCAGAATGGCACTGCTCTCTCGGGAAAAGAAAACCAAACCCGATGGAATCACGGTGCACCGATGCTGCTCATGAAACCAGTTTTTGGATCCACTCCCCAGGCCGGATACCCTCCGGAGCGCAACAAGACGAGGATCTTTCTGCAAGAGAACAAATCAACGCGAGTGCTAAGAAGCATCTTGTCGTAAGGTCTAGCTAATATAGCTGCCAGGTGGCGAGATGTCCTTTTGTGGCGGTGGAAGGGATGGGTGCTGTGATAAGTAAACGCTGGCAAGTGGTCGTTGAGCTGCTGAACCCTGCTGACAAAGCGTGGATTAGGCTCTGAATCATTGGTATAATGATGTTGAAAATTCGTCTAATATCCCTTCGAAAAATCAGGTAGGAAAACAGTTATTTTCTTTTGTCAATCACCCCGTTGTCTGGACAGAAGAGATGATTCTAGAGCTCAGCTGCGATGAAAGTGGGTGTACGGCAACTTTCTTACCTACACAGGCGTTTCACCTAATTTGACTACCCTAGTTGGGTGGTGATAAATAAAGTCAAGAAACTGCGGCCGGCAGCTTATCCTGTAATCAATATCAGCTGCGGTACACAGCATGGGCAAATCAGACATCGGACTGTGCATGAACTTCGGATCATCGATATGAGTTTTTGGATCGTAGATCAGTTCCAGTAATCACGGACACAAATTCTACTCTATGATCTTTGATAAGAAGAGATCATTAGAACGGAGCTGAAGTAATCCAACGGAGATATTTAAGAAAGTCACTCTGTTTATTTCAAGCCAAGTTTATCACATTCGATCTGTTCTCAAATTTAGTAACTATTCTTACACCAACTCAACATTTATCAATTCATTGAATCAGGACCACTACCCTCCGTCTGTGCACAACGTTCCTTTTGGTCTAAATCATAATGTTAGACTTCCATTGCTAATGTTCGATGGTTGCATTCTATCTCCATACCTCGTAAAGCATGCTCTATTTCTTCAATCATGTTTGCAAAAAGAAATAGGTAATATTTACAAACCTCATGCAATCCACTGTTCGGTCTGTTTCCAAGTAAGATAGCTGCCTTTTTCAGCTTTTGAAAAATTGCAGCCAGATAGTAGTTTGTCCTAAAGTCCTAGCTTTGTTGTCACATACTGTTCACCTCTCTCGTGGCAGCAGGCAATCGATTTCAGAACCCTATCCAATCCAGACGCGTGAATATTTCCGCCGTCATATGCCTTTCCGAAGGTTGTCAGACTCCAAAAAACTGCCTGATGGTGCGAAGTAGAGTTTCTGACGAGGTGGCCATTGCGCCTCAAATTCTTCCCACAAATGGAAGCATGGATTTCTTCACTTTTTCCTGTGCGCCAAGCTGTTGAAATTAGGGCAAAATGCTTCGGTCTAGCAGTCAAGGTTCATTGTTCCAAACCCTAATTTGTTGCACTGTTGGAGTGTAGAATATCAGGAGAACGGCCCCTCGGAAGCAGTTTGGAGAATGCTGCGGAGAATCCCAGTCCTTCAAGTGTAAATTGATAGGATTAAGATGTATCTTGCTCACTGAGATGGAAGCTAAATCTCAAAATTTGAAGTTGATGGCCACAAAGGAGGATTTGTTTGACATGGTTGCACTATTTTAATACATTTTCCAATTTGTATTGTTATTCATCATGGAGATTGGTGTGCAAGTTTGCTTAGGAGTGAATGTAGGAAGGACTTTATTGGAAGGTGTCAGAGTGAAAGTTTAAGTACAAATTGAGAAGTGAATGAGAGAGTGTCACTGTGGATACCATCCGAGAATACTATTTGTTATTGGAAAAAGAGAAATATGGAGCATACTTTTTAGAAAGTATTAGGAAAAGACATCAGGAGTGAGCTTCAAAGTCATGGACTCTACCTAATGTTGCCCTCTCACGTTGTCATCTTTTAATTTATTATAGTAAAAAGAAATTTGATTGTGAATAAGGTAAAATGTGATGAAAAGAAAAATGTTAGTGTTCAAGCAAATCACCTCCATATCAATAGAAAAATAAATAATTAAATAAAGGACATTGACAACTCTTCAATTCATTGTTACTGGATTGGATATTTTGGCTATTTTAAAATCACTTTATTCAATACATTCTCTTCTATTTTGACACCCATTATTGAGAATAACACACAAATCAATGCATTATGTCTTGACTTGCAATATAGTATTTGCTTTTAGTATGACAATTTGATAATTCATGATATCTGAAATGTCACTCCACTTACAATGTATATTTTCAATACCATGAACAGACCCTGTTTTTGTTTTCATTAGATTATAATGGTAGTAGCACCTGTGTGTTCCTTGAATTCATGGTTTCAATTGTTGCAATATATATATATATATATATATATACATATTTCGAGTACAATTGGAAGACTGTTGCCTCCAATTCAAAGGCAATAATAATTTACTGCTTAATTTGTTTGTACAAACTTAGATTGTTCAATCATTCAAACATGTCTCTCTGTAGAATGTATTCCATCATGTGAAGTGGCTCTCTCACCTCTTTATGCACGTGACTTAGATGGTGTTTCAACCTACTATTTAAAAAACATCACCATAATAGGTCATTGGTTCCCATTATGATAAAGAAAGACAGTGGTATGGATGTTTATGTATAACATGAGTAAAGAGATGAGCATACTTATGCTTTTTTTTTTCAACCAACATCTCAAATATCACATAGAATTAAATATTTTGAAAATACTCAGAAGAGAACAGATTTTATAGAAGTAAAAAAAATACTTAGATTGTGTTGATGAAATAGTAAGAAATTTGTGATATTTGGAAGATAATAGTTATGACTCATATATCAATTAGATGCACTTATATTTGATAGACCCTTTGCATATTCTCCTTTACTAAGTGTGTTAAATGCTCAGAGAAGAATCGATTTTAGGATCTTAAATAACCTGACTTACAACTCTTGTACAAACTTTAATCTTCTCTTATAATACATATTAATGTGAATGAACTATTATTAACAAAATGATTAATAATCCATTTTAAAATTTTATTTTATATTTTATTATCTTTCCTAACATTCTTTTGCATGAATAGATAGATGAAAAAAAACCAACAAATTGTAAGACTGAATCATGAGAATTGAATTTTACAAAATTACAAAACAGTAACAAGATATGATAGCCATATATTCCTGATCAGTAGCAATAATAACAACCTATATAAGCAAAGTTGCACTATGGAAGCAAAGTTGCACCATGTAAACGAAAAAAAAAAAATAAATAAATAAATAAATTAATATGCAACTAGAAAGTTGAACTTGTAAAATATATAATCTTCAATCTAATTTAAAAACTTATCTATTTATTTAAAAAATAAAATAAAATTGTATGTCGAATTTTTCTACAACCCCAGTATTTAAAAAATAAAAATAAATTATGGCATTTATGACATTATTTATAACACAGCTTATTATTTTCCTCAATCTATCTACACAAATCAATACATGCTATTGCAATTTGATTACTCTATTTTTCAAAAAGAAATTGTGAAGAATACAAATTTATAAACTACAAGTACATCTTGTAACGCAAAAATCAAAACTCCTTTATAGCTTTTTGTCACCTATAAAAAAAACATCACAAAAAATTTCTCAACATTTAATGCACAAGTGTCCACATAAGCATAAATCGAGCATCAAAGAGGAAAGGCGGGAAAGAGGTTCAACCTTCGACGCTAATTTGCTGAGGTGTAAGCTGAGTAAGCGGTGTCCACGTGGACGGCCCGTCGCCGAGGGATCGAAATCGGACGCGAACAGCGGCACAGCCCGCCTTCGCGGGCGGCAGATCCAGCTTGGCAACGAAAGTGGGAGGCAGGGTCCACTCTCGTGACGCGCGGTGACTATCATCGCCGGCTTCGGACTCGCATACAAAAAGCCCCTCCGTGAGCGCCACAATCTTTACTAAGTGCGCAACTGTTTTGGAGAGGATGATTGCGAGTAACAAGGCAGTAGCTCAAGCAGCCGAAGTAGAAGAGCAACAACAAGCAAGCGTAGGATGTCGTAATAGTTAGTTACCTGCGCCTCGGTCTCATACTGATTATCACACCCAGTTTCACGCGAGAGCCGTGTGTGTAAGATTGTGGGTCCTTTTCTACCGCTGAGCTCTGAGAAGGCGACGTGCAAATCCCATCCAGATTGAGGGATGCCCTGCAAGCACCATTGCAGCTCTAGTGCCATGTACGTCGGAGTCGTGGACTTTATGGCTTTTGCTTAGTTGGTTGCGATCGGTGGTGTACGTCGGGTGGGGTTGGCGTCGATGTCGGTGTGTAGGTGATGGGGTTGGTGCGATGGGATGGGATGAGAGGGATGAGTTTGCGTTTTGGAGCGTTTGGTGTTGGTTTTATAGCTGTAGTGAATTGGAGTGAATCGGGGTTTTGTTTACAGTGGTGGCCTTGCGCTTGTGGGTTGTGATCGCAGATGAAGAGCCCGCGTTCCTATCTGGCGCTACTAGTGGCCAACTTTGAACCCCTTTAGATACATTTCTTGAATTCTTAGAGGTGTTTAGAGTTGGGCTTTGGTTCCCATTAGTGTTTGTGTTGGCAACGCACTTCTCCTTCTCTCTCTTGATCGGTTTTATAACGTTGACAGAGTCGGAGAACTTGTGCCGTTCTTTTTTCTTGGTTTATATACTTGTCTGTCGTTCAATTGATCCAGTTGTCATCGTGTTAAATTCGGCTCTCTGTCTTCTTGTTTTTGGCGCTGCTCTCATTTCCCTGCCTTGCGATCGGTCAAAGGCATGGAAGTTTGAAATTGTAGTGGCTGGTTCGATCGTTGTTTTGGAAAGGCCGTACAATTTCTGAAACTAGTCACAATTCTGTGGGTCGTCTTTCACTGCCGTTGGAGTCGGCATGCTTGTAATCGATTCGACAAGATATCGTGAGGAGTGCGTTGTCTGACCATTATGACCTTACCCTCGGTGTCGCTTACTCGAATTGTTTCCGTATGCAAAAGCGATCCTGCTCATTTTTTTTTTCGTGAATATGAGTTTTGACGCGCGTAATGCTGTTGATCGCAGATACTCTGTTACTTACGATTAAGCACGTGAGAGGTTTGTATCCCTTCAATGGCCGCCACCGATATTTCCAACACTCTGTCGCTGAGTTGCAAGAAGTCCAACGCCGCACTCCCCCACACTAGCAGAGTCTCCGCCCCTGATCGCAGCGCCACTGGGAAGCTCAAGCGGATGCCGCATTTGTTCACACGCATTCTGGAGCTTCCCTTGCACGCTGAGACGCCAGTGAAGGTCGTCGAATCCCGTGATTCCTTCCAATTTGAAATGCAGCAACCAGGATCAGCCGTAGATAATGTGAAGGTTGAAGTCCTAGAAATTGTACCTGGTGCAACCAAAGTCCTTGTTCGCGGAGTCGAGCGCTCCTCACCCGACGTGGACATTTCAGATGTGGATCTCTGGCGCTTTCGGCTGCCTCCTACGACTCTGCCTGAGAAGTCATTTGCGCGCTATGACCATGGGACCCTTTTCATAACGATCCCCAAGGTTTTGGTGTCCTGTCAAGAGAATCCCGACGCGAAAGAAAACGGAAGCACTCATTCGGACACTTCGTTGTGCGAAGCCCGTTGTGAAAACAACAGCTTTCAAGGTTTGTCCAGCGCAGAATTGGGTCAACTCGAGACCGACGAAGAGAGAATGCAACGAGAGGTGCTGGAAGATCTCGAATCCTTCGGAAGTCCCAGGAAGACGCGGCTGTCACCGCGTGCCAGTAACAGAGGCTTCACCCCTCAGCCAGTGATGTCGCACTCCGATCTTGAGAAGACGAAAGAGGCGCTGGAAGATCTCGAGTGCTTCGGCAGTCCAAGACGGAGCCGAAGCGCCAGCTGCACACAATCCTTTGAGAGCCACAGCATCGGACCCCATCAAGAATTCTTCCGGAGTGTGGGATCATTGGCGGGTGGCCTCTCTGTCTATGTACAATAATATGCACAACCCAACCTTCAAAGGTAATGTGTTCGTCGGAATTTTTCCAAGCTCTGCTTCAAGAACCCATGTATTTTCTTGCGAGTAGCTAGTTTTGGAGCTCTGTATCGCCTGAGGATCTGTTCGAGCAAGGTAGCAGTAGTGTACATTCTTATCTCAGCAAGACACAAGGTGTAAGATAAATAGTGAGGAGGGTAGGCTTGCTGTAGGATTATCTGCCGTGCCTCGGTGTACCAAGCTCAGGAGTAGTCGATTTGGTTTGCGGCTGCTCATTTGAAGCGGAAAGTGTGGAGGGATTAGGAGCTTCTAGTGTAGTGAGAACTAAACTGGTTACTAGATACCTTGCCTGGTGTTCACGACAAGTTTTACTTAAGCAAACAACCCAGGTTCTCAACTCTGTGTGGCAGTTTCTCGTGGTCGCTCAAGCTTGAGTTTCTGTCACGTCTCTTCATAATGCGTGGTGTCACGACATTTGTCCGAGTCGCGACAAACAAGTTGTGAGCAAAGGCGAAAGAACTAACCGTTCAAGCGAGCTTTGTACAAGGTGCACTTCTGTAACCCACTTGAAATCTGTTGTCAAACCACAAGTATCAACAAAACATCAAAAAATAGAAAAGCACATGTCCATCTATGGAATAAATTCATGAAATCGCAGCAGAATACTGCTTAAGCTTCAAATACATTTCACTGCGGAGCAATGACGACCTGGAGTCAACCTAGATGTTTTGCAGTACTAATTTAGTTTTGACTTTATTTTGACCTGATTGTTTGTGGCCGAATGAGTAAATAGTGAACTTAGTGCTAGAGGTTAGAGAACTTAGAGGGGAGAAATAGAAGAGAGGCCAAGGGGTGGGAAGAAAGAGAAGAATGGTGGAAAGAAAGACAAAACTAATTTTTTTAAGGCATGATCTTATCGTGCAACCAATACCTTCAAAGTTTGAAACTTGCACCTTGTGGTTAAACATGCCTCTCTAATTATCCATTCTAGCCCCTCTAACTAGGATTGGATTCTTTAAGTGTTGCAATATTCATACAAAATTATATTCTACCCAGCTTGTTGTGTGCCTATTATCTATGGTAGTAAGCAAGTAGCAGGTTGAATAGAATTCTCATAGATGGTTATAGACGAAATTTGATAGTGTAGCATTTACGGATGGTACTAATCTAAAGGATGTTCTACCAAAACATTTAATAAAGAAGGTGTGTATAAGAAAGAATTTCAAAGAATTAAGTTAAATTAAAAAAATAATAACACAAAGAAAAAACTAATTTTAGTTGAATATTTTTAAAGTTTTTTTCTATTTTTTTGGAAAAGATAAGTAACAATAGAGAAAAAAGTTAACTTTAATAAAAGAATAAAAAATAATTATTCAATTAATGACATGTTGTCACGGTCATAATCATGTAAGCTAATAATTACATATAGAAATAGGTAGAAGTAAGTAAAAGTAGATAAAAGTAAGTTAATTCTATAATATTTAATATAGAAGCTTCCTAGAAACTTCCTAGACGCTGCTTTGACTTCATAGGTGTCTTTAATTGACTTTTTGGATTAGAAACGTGGTCAACAAGTTGGCCATGTGCCACATATGTTGTTAGCTTGAAGATCAAGCTAACTATGTGGCCCACACGTAGAAAAACTTGCCTTGTAAGTCAAGGCATGTGTCCTACAAAGTCAACACATATTGGAGGTCCTATAGAACGTCGCCACGTAGCCCCTAATTAGATAGTATATATAGAGACAAGAGTGAAGGCTTCTTCACTCTTGTCAACTCCTTTCTTGCTTCTAGTCTAGTTTCAAGGGTCTCTAGTTTTCTTGTCTTTTGGCAATAGCCATTCTAGTTTCTCTTTTCAATATACATACTTATTATTCATATTTTGTTACTTTTCTTTGAGTGAAGGCTTACTTGTCTGAACTGTTTTTTCATCGAGTTCTTGTCCTTGACAGATTGACAAGAGTGTACTTACAATATCAGAGCTTTGTTTTTCTTGAGTAAGAGCGGATTATCCTTTTCTCTTGACAAGGCATAAGCGTATTAGAAGTTTGCGGATTACCCACTTCTAAACTGATATTGTTCTTAGTATCTTCTTTGTTATCAAGTCTTTCTTTTCTTTTGTCTTGAGCAGTATCAAACAAATTTTTCTTCTTAGTGTCATTATGGCAGAGCTTGTTGAAATGAAGAGTGCAATGGCACAAATGCAAGAGCAAATGAGGGAGTTAATGCTTGCGATGCATCAACTCAATTCACCAACACAAAAAAGAACAAGAATAGCAGAAAGTGGGGATATAGAGATGATCGGAGCTGCTTCAACATCTACAACAAATCACGTTCCTTCTCCAATTGTACAACACCCTATAAGCACTAGAGAACCAAGAATTGCCTTACTTGAGAAATTTGATGGTACAAGATCAAAGTTTCGAGGGTTCATCAATCGAGTACAATTGGCAATTGAACTTCAACCGCAAAGCTATCCAACTCCAGGATCACAAGTCAGGTTTATTGGCACTCTACTTTTTGGTTCTGCATTATCGTAGTTTTCGTCTTTTCTTGAACAACGAAATCCAATATTGGACAATTTGGAAGCTTTTTTGGCGGAGTTTCGATCTATGTATGGTGAACACGATGCAACTCGTGTTGCAACAAATAAGATCCGAATTCTGCGACAAGGAAATCGCTCAGTAACAGTATATGCTTCACAATTTTGACAACTTGCAATTGACATCAAGTGGGATGATGCTGCACTCATCAGTCAATTTCTTTATGGATTGCAATACGAAGTAAAGAAATTGATGCTCAACTTACCTGATCCTCAAACTTTGAGTCAAACAATCGATTTTGCGGTAAAATGTGATAATCAACTTTTCGAATTTCGATCCGAGAATCATTTACGGGAACCTCAACGTTATTACTCAATGGCAACATCAACATCTTTGCCAAACGTACATTCGAAAGTAAAAGACATGCAAATTGACGCGGTACGTTTTAAACCCCTAACTGAGCAAGAAAAGGTTCGTCGTCGTCAAGAAGGATTATGTTTATATTGTGGAGAACCTAAGCACACTGCTCAACATTGTCCAAAGAAACGACGCAACTATAAAATGAGGGGTACGACGGTCAAAGAAAACAACATGTCGGAAAACGAATTCGTCCAGCTACAATAGGGACCGTGCAGCCGGAACCTTGTACAATTCCTAATGAAGGTCCTATCCTCTCCTCAGAACCCTCTCCTTGTTTTATAATAGACTTATATTTAGGACCTAAGAATTACAAAGCCTCTGCTTTATTAGATTCGGGAGCCTCAACATGTTTTTTAGATGAACAATTTGTTAAAAGTCGTAAAATACCCTTTGTACAGAAACCTAAACCAATACATGTAGAAGACATAGATGGTCGTCCCTTGTCTTCTGGAGATGTCACTCATGAAACTCATCCTATAAAAGTAACAATAGACGGTCATGATAGCTACATAGCTTTTAACATAATTAAATCTCCGTCCAATCCAATTATTTTAGGTTTATCCTCGCTTGAAAAATATAACCCTCGAATAGATTGGAATTCGCGTAAACTTGACTTTTCCTAGAGCGTTATTAATAGTTCTACCAACCAAGTAAAAAATTATAAGTCTAGTATAGTAAAACCCGTACTGATAGGTGCAAAAGCATTTATACACGCAGCAAAAGAAAGATCAACTTTTGTGTTACAAGTTGTATACATTTTGGAAATAATATAGAACATTGCCACATAGCTCTTAGTCAAATAATATATATAGAGGTAAGAGTGAAGCTTTCTTCACTGTTGTTAATATATTTCTTGTTTTTATTCTTATTTCAAGAGTCTTTAGTTTTTTTTTTTAAAAATAGCTATTCTAATTTAATCTTATACCATCTTTAAGTGATTATATATTCTTTTCTAGTGATATAAGAATATATTGAATCTCTGGTTTTTTGTAATTCATGCCCTTGACATCCATTTGAAAAAAATACATCTTAAAGATCTTTATAACAATTGTAATATCATCTAGATTGAAATAATTTAAGTACTTCATTTGGTAATTCTACTAATGGCAGTTCTTCAAAAGAATCTTATAGTTATTTATTTCTAATATTTTTAAAATAATTCTATAATTTAATTTTTATTTTTTTTCTTGATTTATACCATCTTAATGTCAATGATTAATTACTTATAGGTGGTGGCTGCTGTCCTAATGGAAAACTTCCATCCTTTTATGAATACATCCATCCAATATTCTACCTAAACTACTTATTATTATTTTATTTACTATAAAACATATATCTTGAGCATATTTTGTATATTATTAAGATCATTTGTCCATTTATCTATTTTATTTCTTGACCTATTTACATATCAAGAGCCAATCTTTTAATCAATAATAACTTATCTAAAGTAATATCTTTTATAATATTACTTATTCTACTTTTACATTTATTTGTATATTTTAACACTTTTATTTTGCTATTGGTCAAAGGCTTTTTATCCTAATGCCTTTCTCAACATGTGTTTTCTATCTTTTATTAGTGTCTTTGTCAACAAATTAGTAAGCATATCTTCTATTGCATAAAAGTTTATATCAATCATTCTCATTTCAATCTTCTCTCCTATGAAGTGATGTTGAATGTCAATGTGCTTCGTCCTTAAATGATGCTTTGGATTCTTTGAAAATACAAGACATCCTTAATTGTCACACTCCATTAGAGTTGCTTTCTTTTGCAATTCTCCAATGTCTTTTAAAAGTTGTCTTAGCCATATTGCCTCCATTGCACCATGGCTTTTTGCCATGTACTCTACCTCTATTGTTGATTTTGCAATTGTTGGTTATTTCTTAGAATTCTATAAAATAGCTCCCACTCCAACAAAGAATACATATTTCATTATTGATCTTCTATCATTTTCATTTCTAATGTAATCTACATCACAATAACCATGCAAACTAATGTTATAATCTCTAAGGTATAATTTGAAATACAAAGTACCTTTTAAGTACTTCATGATCCTTTTCAAGGTCGCCTAATGGACTGGTCTAGTCTTTGACATGTATTGGCTCACAACACTCATCATATATGCAAGATCCACCCTTATGCCAACTATTACATGCATAAGTAAAACCACTGCTACTTTATATAAAACATCTTGCATTTGATCTTCAACTTTAATAAATTCTTCATTCAAGAGCTTCATCAACTTCAAATTGGCCTCTAAAGGTGTTTCAATAGGTTTATACTCTTCTATATTGAATCATTTCAATACTTCTTTAATGTACTTACTTTGGCTCATTGTAATGGTTTTCTTAGTATAATCTCTCACAAACTCTACTCCTAAAAAATAGTGAAGCTCTTCCAAATCACTCATCTCATATTCTTTTTTTAACTTTATCTTCAACCAATCCATCATCTTCATAATATTGGTTAAGATGATCAAATCATCAACATAGAGAATGACAATTTATATGAATTCATTTAATTACATTACATATAATAGAAATGATTATATTCACTCCTTCCAAATCTTTCATTCACAAAAAATGTATCAATGCATTAGTATTATGTCCTTAGAGATTGCTTGAGCTCATATAAGACTTTTTTTTAATTAATAAACAAGATGTTTTTTGCCTACTTCTACAAATCCTTGAGGTTGCTTTATGTAGATGTCTTCTTTTAGATTTCCATTCAAAAAAGCCATCTTCACATTCATTTGATGCATCTCTAAGTCCATTGTTGCGTCAATTACAACAATGGTTCTAATAGTGGTGAATTTGGTCACAAAAAAAAATATCTCATTGAAATCCATATCAACAACTTGTAAGTAGCCTTTGGTAACCAATCTACACTTATATCTTATAATGTTATCTATTGTATTCTTTTTGGTTCTAAAGACCTATTTATAACAAATTGAAGATTGATTTGATGGAAGTTGAGTCAATTCTCATGTTCCATTGTCTATGAGTGATTTATATTCTTTTTCTATGGCATTCCTCCACTTTATAGCATCCATGGATTTCATTGCATGATACAAACTCAATAGATGAGCAAAGAGTACAATATTGCCATGTTCTTCACTTACTTGAGGAAAAATGTAATTCTTCTACCATGTACCAAGTTATTTTCTATCTTTCAAAGGATATCTCCTCTCACTTCATGAAGCTTTACCTTCTTTCATTCCAAGGTTTCTTGTAAGCTTCTCCTCTCTTAAAACTTATTTCTTCATATTAAAAGATTGGTATTCTTCATCATCATCATCATCTTCAATATCCTCATTGTCTTTATTGCTAATTTTAGCAATTATAGGTATACTATTGACTATCTTCTTTGGCTCTTCATCTTGATTTGAATTTCTACCATCATCAATGTTATCACTTTTTTCTTCTTTTTTTGCTGAAATTAAAGATGTATCTACAAATATAGTGTTACTTCCAATTGAATACATCTCTGAGTATTCAAAATAACTCTTATACTCCAAAAATTCTACATCACGACTCTTGATAATCTTCTTGGTTTCTAAATACATAAGCCTATATGCCTTGGTACATTCACAATATCCAACAAATATAAATTTTGTATCTTTGCATCAAGTTTGGACCTCATATAATTTAGTATCTTTACACATGCAATCCATTCAAAAATCTTCATATATAAAACACAAGGTTTTTTGCCATTCTAAGCTTGTTGTAGAGTCATTAATGTGAGTACACTTTTTAAGCACCTATTCCTTATATATACCACATTTACTTCTGCTTCCTTCTAATATTCATACCTAAGGTTTTGTCCATGAAGCATACTTCTTGCCATCTCTATAATGGTGCAATTTGCTCTTTTAGCAACTCCATTTTAATTTAAAGTGTAGAGAATGGAGGATTCTCTTGCAACACCTTAAATCTTCAAGAATTCATCAAAATATTTTGAAATGTATTCACTTCTATTATCCATGCTCAACACTTTGAACTTATACTCATATTATTTCTCTACAAGAGCTTTAAACTCTTTAAACTCCTTAAACCTTGAAAAACATTCACTCTTAATTTTAATGATGTAAATCCATATTTTTTTTGAAAAATCATCAATAAATGTGATAAAGTATCTTTTTCTTTCAATTGATGGTAACTTCATTGATCTATGAACATCTGAATGTACAATCTCCAATAATTTGCTTGCACGTTGTCATATTGCATAGTTTTCTATCTGAGAATATACTAGGTACCTAACTATAGAGAGTTTAGTTTTAACTTATTGGCCAAGCTCCAATAAGTTATTTAATCTTAAAAGTAGAAGACAAATAAATACTACAATATTAAAAAGATATTGTATTGATAAATCCTTTTATATTTAGAAAGTTTATACGTAAGGCTTTCTAAAATGCCTAGAAATTTTCTAACATTCTTGGCTATACCAAATCATAACTAACCATTCGCTAGTAGATTACATTTTCAATAACTTTAAAAGAAATCCACAATCTCTTCTCAAAAGCTCATCTTTATACAAAAATTCAACCATAGCTCCATATATCTATCTTCAACATATATTCTAAGTCTTGGCTTCCAAAATACTCCTTTACTTTGTATAAAATGCTCAATTTATAATAAAATCCCTTCAAAATATAATATTCCCGCAAAAGATTTCTTCTTCTCAAACTTTAGAAATTCATATCTCTTGATCCAATTTTTCAGATTTTACCAAATTCACAGTTATTATAGAATTAATCCTTAAGCTTTATCTTACAAAAATTTAATTATAAATTCACTACCGATCATCTAGCATCTTAAAAATCCTAACAGGTACTCTAAAACCCTAATTCACAGGCACTTAAGTATTATTTTCTTTATATCTCACAAACCCAAAATTTAAATATTACAAAACTTATGTATAAAGTTTAATAGTATAAAAATACTCATTCTTGAAAAATTTTAGATAAAATCTTATCAAATTGCACAAGATATAGCTCAAAACACAGCTACTTGCAATTTGGGTCACTTACAACTCCTTAGATTCCAAATACTGACTTTAACTTCCAATATCTCTTTCATTTTAACTCAAAATTCATCAAGCAGTACATATAAAGTATAGCTAAGAAAGTGTTCTCCTCAATCCTAGTTGCCAATCTTTAGTTGCTTTCTGTAAGTACGTATTATATCCAAAAGAGTGACAGTAATTACATAATTGACACTTCAACTTTGAGTGCCTATATCTCCTTCATAAAAACTCCAAATAACTGAAAATCTTTACTAAAACCATAGCCAAAAACCTGAACCTGCAGATCCTAGCCTTTGATGTTCAAATGTTCCTAAAAAATTAATCCTAATCCCTAATATGGCCTTAGGAAGCCTCTTCAAAGCCCATTGGTTATGATTTTTGACCAATAGGAATGGATATTTTCATCAATCATCTCCATTCATCTATATGGATATCATAAACTCTCTTTTTGCTACCAAAATCCCTCTCTAATCCTTTTCTTTATAAGATTTATATAATATATGCCCTAAACACCAAATTAAAGAATCAAAATAAGACTTCAAGGGTCACCAATGTCTAATAAAGGTGACTCTAAATATTTAAAGTTACTACCAACAAAATCAATGTCAAAAGCTACTATCAAAAGAAAATAAAGTTATACAAATTCTAATAGTAATCCTTTTAAACAACCTCCTTTTAAAGTAGTAATTTAACTACATTCTACAACCAAATAAAATCTAATAACCTTAGATTTTACCATGTTGCTAAGTAAATTATATATTAAATACATAATTACATTATTTTCACATGATAGCCGAACCACAACATGATAACATGTTGCAATTCCTCTTCAAAATGAAGCCCTTTATTGTTTGCTTTATGTACATCCTTCACAAGCAAGTGTCAAGGCATTAAGGCTGAATTAACCAAGATCTAAGACACTTATCATATATTGGAGCTCTTTCATGCTTTTGGCATTTAAATAACCAAGTCGTTGATGCCAAATTCCAAATTTGTCTAAATCTTGTGGAAAATCAGCAAATGCTGCTACTTTTATTCCATTCACCTTCTTACAATTGATGAAATAGAGGTTTCTATCTCTAAGGCCTTTGGCAACATATTCTCTATCCAACGTCTTTACAAAACATCCATTCTTATCAAATTGAATCTTATAACCATGTGATACAAGTTTGCTCACAGAAAGAAGGTTTTTTTTTAAATTTTAGTACATATAAGACCTCTTTCATTCTGATTTTCTTGATTTGGTCCTTCACAACTATTTTCACAACAATGGATCCAATTCCAAAGGCTTGTACCATGCTATTTTCTTCCAACAAAACTTTGGTTGTTAAAATTTCTTCATAAATATTAAATGAATACTTATATGGTGTCATATGCTTAATAATATCCAAATCTATAATCCACTTAGACATAGCAGCTATGGAGGCTCTTTCACTTGCCATGAAAGCATGGTCATCTCCATCAAAGTTATCACGAGTATTGTTTGTATTCTCCCTATCTCTTTTCTTAGCTTTATAATAATTTTTAATAAAGTGACATGGTTTTTTTATAAATTTAGTAATTTCTTATATTTCTTTTTGAATTATCATAGTAGTGAGAATAGCTACTTTTGCCTTGTTTTGAAAATAGAGCCAAATCATTACTTTTAAGTTTTTTTTTTTTGTCACTTCATGAGCAAGTTTTGATGTGACATAATTCATGGTAAGCTCTTTCATATTGATAGACTCCAATTCCACAATAAGATAGTTGTAGGACTCAAGAAGGCTCATGAATAATATCAATATAATATCTTTATTATCAACAACTGCTAGTTGATTTGTAAGTACTTTCACCTTATTGACACAAGTCATAAAGTCATTTCTTTTTTAAAACTTTATGATTAAGAACTTCCTCCTTGTCTAGAGAATATTAGCAAGGTTTCTACTCTCATAGATGTTGCAAAGAATCTTCTATGCTTTTGCTGATCCATTGCAAGCAATTACATGTGAAAAATTGATATCATCCAAATTTGATGCAATCATGACATTTATATTTCTTCATCTTGACATCAGCATCATCTTTTAGAGGCTCTTCACTTTCATCTACGATGTCTCAAAGATCCAATGAAACCAAAAAAATTTCTATTTTTTTCTTCCAATGGTAGAAGTTTTTATCCCTAAACTTCTCAATTACTTTCAAACCCTCATTTTTTGAAGCCATTTCTAAAAAAAAAAAAAAAAAAAAAAAAAAAATGAATTAAAAAAAATCAAAAAAAGAGAAGAAAGAGCTCTCAAAATCAACAAGAAGATGTTGCTGCCTTAGAAACCCAAAATATCATCTTTGTGAATAAAAAAATTATTTCATTATTTAATCACTCTCAATTTCACTTATAAGACTTCTAACAAGTCTTATACTCTATCTTAACCTCTTGTATAAGCTTTGCCACTCTCCAATCATCTCTCTTCTTTTATAAAATACTTCTAAACTCACAAAATACTTCTTATTTCTATAAAAAAATCTCAAACATAAAACGACAATATTAGATTATAAATGATGTAAATCAGCAAAGAAATATAATACTAGTATTCTAAAACATCATTTTAAGGTATTTAACAACCTCCAAGATTATCAATGCACTTAATAACAAGTAAGAACAAAACTATATCAAAAACAACCAAAAGTTCTATTCTTCACAATAAGTAAGACTTCAAAGAACTTCAAAACTCACAATTAAAGGTAAGTGGATCTATAACCTAATGAAGAACAAGCATTATAAAGTCACAACACTTACCATCAGCAAGGTTATATACAAAGAGATTATAGAGTAAGATATCTCTCACTTCAAATGCATGTTACTTATAAGTGGTGGCTGCTACCCTAATGGACCCTCTTTTGATAAAATCATCAATCTAACATTCTACCGAGACTATCTATTATTATCTTATCTATTATAAAAATATATCTTTAGCTTATTTTTTATACTCTTAAGATCCTTTGTCCGTTCATTTACTTTATCTCTTAGCCATCTTACATATCAAGAGCCAATCTTTTAACCAATAGCAACTTATTTAAAATATTAATTTTTATAATATTATTTATTCTACTTCCACATTTATTTGTATACTTTAAGAGCTTCTATATATGTTATATAATAAAAAAGATTTATGGTATTTTTTTATAGGACATCCAATACATATCTAACTTTAAAGATATATGTCAAATTTACAAGACAAGTTTCTAATATATACACCAAATTGCCAAATTATACCACAAATAGCTAATATGTATAACATGTAGCAAATTAGTGAAACAAGTGGTCAATACATGCAATATATAGATAATGTGTTGGCCAAATTTTGAATCTATTAATTACCTACAAACAATTGTGAGATAAAATTCATATCTATAAAAAATTTTAAAAAACTTTTCTACTAGATATTATCAAATTTATTTATTTTTATTTATACTTAATTTATCTTATTTTTTAATTATAATACCAATATTAGTATTTGTAACAAACACAATTGCTATATTCTTACATGGCATTTATATCCATTCACTAATATAATATCGGTACTAATATGTGAAATATTTTAATTTATTTTTGGTATTACCTTGAATTTAAGACCTCTTCTACTTAAAATTCTTGGTTGTTATTTTCAACAAAAAGTGGTGGTAAATTTTTTTAATATGTTAATTATCATATAAGGCTTAATAAGAGACATGTATAATACAAGATGGATCTTCACAGATAGTTGTAACTACAATGAATATGCCACTAAATTTAATTTTTTATTTTGATAATAAATAGGCAAAGCCTTAAAAATTCTAATTTGTCTTAAGTTCAATTAGTCTTAGTATTATAAGAAAGTAATCATATTTTATTACAAAATTTGAATAAAGGTTTTTCTTTTCTAAAAATATTTTTACTATTTTTTTGTCGTTCTTAAGCTTCTTTTAATTATATGTTCATTATTGTGTGAAACTTTTTCATTCTACTCATTAAATCTTCTTCTATTGGATTTTTAACTTTTAAAAAATCAAAAGTATCAAATCTTAGATTATAACTATAATTAAAAAAATAGTGTGTATTAAATGAAAGAATATTTTATAATATTATATAAAAACTTTACTAATAACAAAAGAGTTATCTATTTATCTTGATAATAGTTGATGGTGTATTGCAAATATTGTTCTAATATTATAATATTACAATAAAAATATATTAAAATATGAGAATATTTTAAAAAATCTTGATATAAATTAGAGCCTATAATTAAATATAATATCACTTAAAACACCATGATATTAATAAATATTATCTTATAAGATTTTAGTAGTCTCTTTATCAATAGTTGTTTTTGAACATGATACAAAACATACAATTTTGATTAAAAAAATCTACTGTTACAAAGATAGATTTACAATACTTTGATTTAAAAAAATTTGTAATAAAATCCATTGAAAAATATGATTATGATTTTTTTAAAATAGGTAAGGATTGAAGAAGTCTATTAGATTGATGATGTAGAGTCTTTGCTCTAGAACAAATATTACATGTTTAAATAGATTTTTTTAATTCTTTCTATATTTGAAGAAACTAAAAATCTTTTAAAATAAGTTTCAATATTTTATTATATCCATAGTGGTATATTTTAAAAAAATTATGTTGTACTTAATATTCATATATTTATGCTTTATCTTTGAGAATATATAAATGTTTTTTATAATTAAGAAAAATTTCTTAAACTCAAATATTTTAGAATCGTTCTGAAGTTTTTTTTTTTTTTTTTTTTTTTTTTAACATTGAAAACAAGAAGTTTTATCAATATACTTGAATAAACTTCATAAAAAATAAATAGTATAAATTATAATTATTCACTTAACAATCCAAAGGAATTATTTGTTTCAATTTCAAAAGAATAGTTTGATATGAATTATATGTTGTATTTCTGTTTTTTGATGCAAGATAAGAATGTCTAGATAATGCATCTAATAATCCTTTTTGTTTTCTAAGTCAATATAAAATATCAAAAATAATTATGAAAAAGATATATTGTAATGGATTTGGTGACAATTTAAAACATGTATTGATATAAAATACTCTAAATTTTTATGATCAATATAAATTATAATAAAATGAGAAGTGCCTTCTAGGTAGTAATACCATTCTTAGAATGAATCCTCAATTACAAGAAGTTCTTTATGGTGGATCTTATAATTAATTTTTTCTACTAATTATTTTTTAAATATAAAAGCAATAAGATGGAACATATCATCTGTATCTATTTGTTACAAAATTGCACCTAATTCAAATTTTGATGTATTTAAGTTTATAAAAAATAGATTTAAAAAATCTTGGCAACTTAAAAGAAGGATTAAAATAAAATAATATTTAAAACTTTAAAAAATTCTTTTGTATCTTAATTCTATTCTAATTGTTTT
This sequence comes from Physcomitrium patens, assembly GCF_059467195.1. Classification (NCBI taxonomy): domain Eukaryota; kingdom Viridiplantae; phylum Streptophyta; class Bryopsida; order Funariales; family Funariaceae; genus Physcomitrium; species Physcomitrium patens. The sequence goes on along the minus strand of NC_143413.1, from coordinate 15,811,883 downwards.
TCAAAAATTAATTGAATAAGTGGGAAAGTGTTGTGTTATGTGAAAACTAAATTCGAAATGCAGTAGGTATTTTGCTATTGTAAGTAAATTATATTTGCAACTAACAATTCCAATAAGATTCTAAATAAACTTTAATTGAACCTTAACAATTATAGTCAAACTTTAATCAAATCTTAAAGAATTTTAAATAAATCCTAAAAGAAACTTAAGATAAATTAAAAAAAAAAATCATAGAAATCATAAAGAATATTAAAAAAATCCTAAAGAAATTCTAAAGAATTCATAAAGAAATAATTAAGAAATTTTTTTAAAAAAATATTTTTTAAATCATTAAAAAAATTCCAAAAAAATTCTAAAATTAAATATTTTAAAAATCATAAAAAATACTAAATATATATATATATATATCAAAAAGAATCTTTAAGTAAATCCTAAAAATATCCTAATTAAATTTTATCCAAATATTAATAAATACTAATAAAATCCAATCTAAAACCTAATTAAATTTAATCAATTATGATTAATCTTAAAGAAATCTTAAAACTTCAATAATTATTGATAAAATCTTTGATCTTACTTAAAATTTACATACATTGCAATATCATGGTTAAAAATGAGCACAACAATTTAAAGAAGAATCCAACTTATTAATTGAGATTTTTTTTTTATTAATTGCTCAAACATTGGCCATCTTCCTACTCTAACCATGATGTTAATCTTTTAGCAGCAATAAATACTTATTGAATTTTAAACTTATACTCAATTTTTTTAAAAAATAAAACTAAGTTCAAAATGTGCTCATAAAAATCTTCTTCAATCCAATCGATAGATTATTTAAAATCAAAAAAACTCTTATTGACTTTAGAAATCCAAATTTTAAAATTCTAACCTAGTTGGATTTTAATAAACTTTGATGTAATTTTTATATGGAGTTTAAATCCTAAATCCTAAATCCTAAACCTGAATCTAAATCACTCAGAACTAATTTTTAACAAAACCTCAGCAAGTTTTTTTAGTAATCTTTTTCTCTAATCATTAAAAGAATCCTAGATTTTTTTATAAAGACATATTTTTATACCTTTGGATCTAATTTTGACCTATGTTTATAATTGCTCTTCTCCAAGACTCAACATCTAATTTTTAGGTAATTTTTACTAGAGGCTACTATTTACTTTTATCTTAAGATTCAAATGATACTAATTTTTCTTATCTATCTTATTTTTTCTTGTTTATGATCCTACAAAATAAATAAAAACTCATTTTACAAAAAAGTAGTATCAGCTCTTATTAGTTTTATTACCTCCTTGAAAATTATTTATATTTCTAAAGTAATTTTTTATTATATTTTGAAATAAGATCTTCTATAATGTAATTTTTTCTCCTCTCTTTCATTCATTAGTTATGTTATAACACAACATCCATCTTCTTAAGATTTTTATCAATGTCTTTGCATAAAGCAATAAGTTCATTTTGTGATAAGTTATAAATTGGTTAAACTAATGGTTGTGCTCCTTCTAAAGATCAATTTCACAATCATAAGGTTGGTGTTTTGATAATATATCAAAATTTTTCTTTTCAAACATGTCTTAATATTTTTTATTCTACTTTAGGATTTTATTGTAATTGTCATTTGAATTAAGACTTAATGTTGCAAAAATGACAAGTGTATTTCTATTATTTATAGCTTATATAAATACCTTGACTCCCATAAATAAATATTGAGATAATTTTTTATTATTAAAATTAGATCTTGTAATTTTTCTTTGTAATTTTTAGTCAATATTAATATTATGTAATTCAAACCAAGAGAAAGTAAGTATCACTAGATTTAAAAGAAATTAAATAATATTGAAGACAATATTAGATACTTGATCTTCTAATACTACTTTCAATAATTTGGCTTCTTCTACAATATCTCTAGATGCAAGTAGTTATCCATCAATAACTTTATTGGAGATGGTTGAATTTTTTTTGAAAATATTAATTCTTACTATAATAGAAAGTCTTTATTTATAAAACATGTTGAGATTCTAATATCTAAAAGTGCTTGAATTAAAAATTTAACATCCTTTCTAAATATAGCTATAAACACTTTCAAGAATAAATTTAGAACATATATGAATATTAAATTTTTTTCTATCAAAGTTGTAAACTAATAGAGAATACTTTTAGATAGAAGTGTATATATAAATTCAACTTGAATAAATCTTAACTTGTTATAGAAATCTTTAAAATTTTAATCTTGTTCTATCAAAATTCTTGAGCATACTAATCTTTATCTCCTTCATATTTGTAGTAACAAGACTTTTTAGATTCACTTGTGAAGTCAATCTGTTTTTGCTTCTTTCAAGTGCACAATTTCTTAGTATAAATATTAAACTTCATTGTTGACTTCTTCCATAGTCATAGAAATAGTACTTCCATGGTTGACATTAACAATATGTGAAATTTTTGTCTAAGAGTATTGACTAACTCGTAAAGATTTGCAATAGTTACAAATCTATTCTAACTTCTATTAAGTATAGCATCAATAAATTATTTTCTTCACATCTCTATAATAAATAATTTTAATAAATTTATAAGTTAATTTAGAAGAAGGTAATCTACATCTTTTAGTATCAAATAAAAATTTCTACTAAGATGAGTAGTCTATTGTCTTTAAGCAAAGAGTCAATATTAAAAATATAAAAAAAAATTTAAATGTGAGTGGTCCACAACCATTAAAACACAACAAAAAGAAGTGAGTACATTACCTCACTTCAATTAGGAAGACTTGAACTAAAATAAAAACACAAAAATGGCATTGAAAAGAATGAGAATGGCCTCATACTTGCCTTTATATATACTATCTATTAAAAAACTATGTGCTATTATTTCATAGGGCATATAGTACATCTCTAACTTGTGGGGCATATTTCTAATTTGTACAACAAGTTTCCAATATGTACACATTGCCAACTTGTAATACAAGTGGCTAAATGTATGATATGTGGCCAACTTATTAGTCAAATTGTAAATCTACCAATTACTTATAAACTTATGTAAAGTCTACATAGCTAGTTCTACTTATTTAACTAAATATACTAGAAAATATATCTATCCATTACAATATCATTTCTAAAGTTATGATATTAAATTCATTATATATCAATATTAATTTTAGAATATATATATATATATATATATATATATATTCATTATTTATTTTAATTTTGATGTTCTAAGTTGTCACATTGTAAATAGTTAATTTGGTAGTTTTATAAATGATGGTTCTTGAAACAAATCCATATGCTACTGATTTTTGATCTTATCAAAAAAAAAAAAAATTACAATGAATGTCACAAATGTGCATAAAAAATTGATAATTTTTTATTTTAAAAAATATTTTTTGCCATCTTGTTATTATTATTAATGATTGGTTATTAATTTAAATGAGTGATTTTTTGAAAATACAAAAAAATTAACACATTTTTAAGATTCTTAAATAACATCTATGTATATTTACTAATATTATATTTTTATCAATATACAAGATGATCCAGTTTCTTTTGGCACCACCTTAAATCTAAGACTTCTTTTGCCTCAAAATTTTACTTGTTGTTTATTCCAAAAAAAGTGATAATAATTTTTTTCTTGATTATTATTATTATTATAAATTTTCTAATATCTTCTGAATTAAAACTATAATATATATATATATATATAGATTCTAGTAATTACAACCATTGTAGAACTAAATTGATATCAACACTCTACTTGTAGACTACTTGTACACTGACTTGTTTTTCCGACATGTCACAAGATTAATCAATCTCAAAGTTACAATAAATTAATCATATCCTATTATCAACTTTAATTGGAAGCTGTTATTTTGATTTTTGATTTTTTCCCGGATTTTTTTTCCGGTTTTTCGAGCTCTCAGTCTTTTGCGGCCGTTCGCGGCTGCTTTGATTGTCGATCGTGGTTCGTTCGCTGTCGTATTTGTAGGTGGTTTCACATGCAGGATTCGTCAGATTTCTGGTGGCGTTGATGAGGACGACGACGATGATGACGATTGTTTTGTGCAGATCAAAAGGAACAGGGGAAAGAGGAGGCTGGCATTGAACTCCGGTGTGGCCTACTTGCGCAAGAGGTCTTGCAGATTGGGGCAGAGATTGTTGAGAGAAAGAGAGAGAGAGCGGGAGAGAGAGCGAGGGCACAGTGTGATGTTCCGGTACAATTTCTGACAATCTTGCGCATTTGGGTTATTGTGGAGGGATAAGATGCGATGAAGGCGTCAGTGAGAGTGAGGGAAGGGCAGCGGCCCCTGGTGCGAGCCAAAGTCCCGGTGCAAGTAGTCGGACTGCCATTCTACTCTGGTATCACCGTCGGTGATGAGAAAGAATTGGCGCTGCATGTGGGTACCAATATGGATGCTGGGCCGACGTGCCGTGTCTCGTACAGGCCTAATGACTACCTCTCGCCTCTGGCCGTGTTGTTGAAGATGGGGTTTGGAGTGTGGGGGTCTCCACATGGCGCGCCCTTCACTATTGCAGCGGAGTTTAACTTGGTGCGCCGAGAGAGTGTGTCGTTTATGCTCCGTTTGAAGCCTCGGGTTGGCAGCTTCAGCCTCCGGAAGCATTTCTTGAGCACAAGCGGGACTCTTGCACGAGAAGGTAGCGTGTCTTGTTCTTCTGGTCATGCGGAGAGGAATAAGGATATGGGGTTTCAGGAAGAGGTCGAGGTTGCCGTGGCGGAAAGGCCAGGGGAAGCGATGATGAATCAGTCTGCTGGCGGACAAACGCAAGGCGATGGGCTTGTATATGAGACGTACAACGATTGTGGGATTATTCCTTTGGGATTAGGTCAAGTTTCCGGGTCGATAGTTAGCGAAAAGAAATGCTACTTGTCTGACGATCCTGGTAGCCCTGACTGTACTGGCGGATTGCGGCATCCTGGTGAGAGGTCTAGTGATTTGGAGATACCTGGAGCGCAAGAAGTAGGATCTGTGGGCATGGATCTCTTGACGCAACGCTCTTTGGAGAATGGAGACGCATGTGATTCGCCAGATTCAGGCGTGGAAATTGATAGGGATGCTTCTCTTGGCGACCATAACCACCAACCTGAGACTAAACGGAATGGGTTGCTTCAAAGTTGGTCAGGTAACGCACACAGCAGTTGGGGTCTAACCGTGCATAGTGCGATTCCGCTAGGCAGACGGGCTGTGGGGCAAGTTCAATGGGGAATGCGAGGGCCATCTAGGGCAGGTGACGAAGGTGGTCGCTGCTTTTATGGTTACAAACTGCCCGTTCTTGTTCTGGACAAAATAAGCATCAGGAGCATTGATTTCCATAGGAATTTACAGAATGTTGGTAGTGCGTTTTCGTCTGACAGTGGGCCTTTAAGCAATGAGGTGAGGTACCTTGAGAGCCCTGTGGATGATGGATCTCAACTGGGTTTTATTGCATCCATGTGTTATTCCATGCGGAACCAATTAAACAGCCTGCACTCAGACCATAGTTTCCTGAAGAAGGTCATTGAGGACATGAAGGCGGAAGCAGATCAATCCTCTCGGGGAGAAAAAAGAGCTTCAACTCCCAAGCCTCGGACTAAATCGACACAGGAGGAGGATTCCATACGGTCGCAGTTGTTTGAAGAATTGCACAAGAAGACTAGCTCACGAACCTCGTCGAAGGATGGTTTGATCAATTCGGGCTTTTGTGACGATAACAGAGGCGTCCCCAGTGCTCAAAATCAGGAATCAATCTTTGATATGCCAGTCGAAGGTCTTCTTAGTGACAAAAGGTCTGGCGACCTCCAGACTAAAGCTAGAGGTTCTCCTGAGCGTTCTGTAAAGCAAGGTGGGAAGTCTTGATGGGGGTATGGCCACTTTCTGCAAAGGCGATGGGATTTTGCGGATTTAGTGAGTTCACATCACTCAGCATGATCCAGTGTCCTTTACAGGTGGATTCTAGACGAGGACTTTGTATAATATCTTGACCAAGGGGTTATATGAGATGTGGAAAGAGCTGCTGCCGGAATTCCGAACACCTCCAAGATATGTGGGTCGTGGGTTACGTCATGCGATACAATAGGAGATCGGGCAGGTGCGTCGAGCATGAGATGAGCCTGGTCGTGTATAGGCATATTTAGTGGAGGTTGCTCAGCTGTTTACGAACAAGCTTGTTTGCATGTCTTGCAGCTTGCACTCTGTGAGCCAGGCATTACGAGGGACGTCTCCTTTCTTGTGAAGTTCCTTGGGTTTTGGCTGAATTCGTTGACTATGTTGCACATGGGCATGAACTGTTAGAGCGTAATTTACACGTCTTATTCGTGTGTTAGAGCCCTGTGTATATAGGATCCAATGTGTTTTTATTAAGGTTGTTGCCTTGTTCCTAAAATGTAGGTGCTCCGGGCAGATAAAAGAATTCCCAATTCTTATAGATGAGGGAGTTATACATAGTTATTTGATTGGAGTGTACAAAATTTAGAGCTACTTTTCAGTGCAGGGGTTGTCTAGCACTATGTTCAATCACTCCACTCATATTGTATACGTTTATTGGAGTTTTGAAGCCATTGAATGTTCGGAACACTTGATTCACGGATGCATATATTTCCTCTATCTTATTGGTGGACCATGTTTATTAGCGATGGTAGCACATGGGTACCAAGGTATGACAGTTGTTAAAAATTCGTCGTAATGCAGACAACTCAAATTCATTCGAATCACACAACAGTACTTGCAGGAGGTAAAGAGGAAGGGAATGCAGTATCTACGGACGATGCTCTTGACCTGCCCTGAGGTTCAGACTACGAGGATTTGATCCCGACTTAATATCTACTTTGGGACCTGAGGTAGTGTGATATTGTTGAGCCTCTCCAAAGCTTTAACTAGACTCTGAGTGCCAAGGTTACCATCATCATGTGCCTTCAATGACACATACAGCTGCTGAGCCTGCACGCATTCAACAGATTATCAGAAAATGAAAGCATTACTACTGATGCATAGCGTTGCAAAAGTTTATCAGTCAAGTGCCAATTTAGCATCAAAATCGACACAGGAAAGGAGTGCAGTACTTACAAGAGCAAGTCCCGGTAGTGCGAGTCCCATCTGCTTGCATTCATCTAATGCAATCCCTAGATCTTTCACGAAATGGTTCACATAAAAGCCTGCATACAAAGCCGCCAACCACCCAGGTTGACATGAGACAAAAAACTTGAAGGTGTCACAAAAATCATGTGCGCTTTCAATTGGAATTAAGCACGGAATAGTGGGGATACAAATAATGATCAAGTCAAAATGTACAAACAATTATTCAATCTGAGTATGATGTCAACCTGGAGCAAAGTCACGGTTCTGAATGCGACCAGCATACAAGTCTAAGGACTTAGAGCCGGCTGCACCCCCTGCTATTGCTTGCAAGAACCTGAATCATCAGGACCAATTGCAAAATTAATAGGTCGTTACTTCAGATTCCTCTCTGTACTCACAGCTCTACTGACTCAGTACGGAAGTTCATGCCAAACAGCACCGACGTTTTTAATACAGAGGAAGGAGACATTCCCCAGACTTAAAAACCTCTGAATTGGTTTATTTTAATCGTTAAAACCTATATTATTGCAGAGTGGTGAGGCTTATTGCTTACGTTGTAACATCCAGTCCTGCTTTATGCGCATACATCATTCCCTGCAAGGTCCAGGTCACTAGGTTAGCACAATTTCAATTCCCACAAAATTCATTCTCCCATTTTCTTAGAAAATATGGTACTAGATGTTGAATTAGCACCGTTACCGACTAAAAAGTCGAGATTCGTCAACTTGAGTGCAAAAGGAACATTTACCTCTACAAGGCCAACCATTGTTGATGCGATCGTAACCTGTAAATGGAATTTGAAAATTTGAGAATGAATCAATATCCCATCCTAGTAAGACCTTAATATCACTTCTGAAAAAGAATCGCATGTAAAAGGGACAAAATAAAGAGCTGCAGAAAGAGCGAAGGAAGTGTTCGTAAAGTACTTGATTCGCTAGTTTACAGCTTTGCCCGCACCCTGCAGGGCCCATGAATGTTGGAGTGCCCATGCACATAAATAGAGGTCCCAATGTACTAATCTGCCACATTCAAGTCTCAAGAAATGAGGAATTACAAACCGATTAGCAGTTGCAGCGGACAGCAAGTGATATGCATGGCTCTTCATGACCTCATAGGTAAAAAAACGAAATCTTACTGGGTGGGATGGGTTCATAAGCTTAAAACTGAGATATTTCACTTACAGTTTCTTTTCGACCTCCAGCCATTATTGCAAGAGTCCCTGCTTTAGCTCCTTTGTCTCCCCCTGACACAGGTGCATCGACTGCATCACAACCTCTATCACACAACCCATAAGTTAACAAAACGTCTCACATCTCCACAATGAAAAGAGGAATCACAGCTAGCTTAAAAGGTATCGTAATACAAAGCTCATCCCCAGAAATCAACTATACATACCTTTTTTGAGCAGCATCAAATATCTCACGAGCCAAAGAAGGTTCACTTGTCGTCATATCAACCACCTGGCCATACATAGCATTTCATCATAACGTGCCTGGGGATTGCTACAGTAAGAAGTGAATGGTTGATTGATCTGCATACATATCGTAAAGAAGTGAAGACTTCACTAACAGAACAGGTCTAGTGATATTACGTACGCACAATTCCACCCGGACGAAGAGTTTGTAGAATTCCTTTCTCTCCTAGAATCACTTCCCGCACGTCTGCTGGGTATCTGTCAACACCAAATTTTGGAAAACGCCAACTTTTAACTATGCAGAAAATGAAAACCTCATGTAAACGCACCTAAAACAAGAATATGGTACATGCAATTAGCGATACATAAACACAAGGACAAACTTACCCCACGATCATGAAGACTACATCGCTATTTTCAGCAACAGCACTTGGAGAGTCGGCCATGACTGCACCTTTCTGACATAGCCCTTCAGCTTTGCTGCTTTCCAAAACATGAGCCGAGTACAAGAGATACACAACATTTCGAAATCACTCATCGAGTCTCAAAAATTCTAAAATAATTTTAGGAATTGGTCAAAGTGGGCTGAACTCTCTGAGTAAAGACTCCTGTGTCTGTTTTGGTTTAAAAATCTTCAGTTCAACAGCTAGACATCATTGGCGAGCGAAGAGGTCTACATAGAACCTGTTATACTTAGAATGCTGGAACATATCTGATACTCCAATCTATTTACTTTCAAATCGAAGTAAGTTATCCTGCATTCTTGAGCAGCTATTCATGAGTCAAACTGGATCACAATATGAGCAAGCAGATAGCAGCTTCGACAGATCAGTAGAAAACAAAGCATTAAGATCTGACCTAGGAGTTCGATTGTAAACGGTGACGGCAAAGCCAGCATCCAGAATGTGGCCACACATAGCCTGCCCCATCACTCCCGTCCCTATCCATCTGCACCATCAGTCACCACATTCAGTGGCGATTCCATTCCGAGACTGCAACCATTTCTCAAAATTCGACAGAAAGTGACCAAGACGCCGCGGGATTTATTTGCTAACACACGACGATGCCTAGATTCTAGACAGAGCCTAAGATGATCAATCAAATTGAACTACAAGGACCTCTTAATGGCTACAATTGCAAAAGGTAACAGAAATTGACTGACCGAAAAACAATAAGGTCACAGTAACCAAGACTTTACCCGACTTTTGTCCGACCTGCAACAACGCCTTGCTCAGTTTGCGCCATAGCCTTCACAGCCGTAGTATAACTCCTACACCCTATTTGCCGACCACAAAAAATTTCAACACAACCGACGGCAAACCGTCACATGAAACCACCGAGACAACTCCGATCAATGCTAAGCTCACGAGTCACCAACCACCCGATTCCGCACTACAATCAAACGAGCTTGCCCTCCTCCACTCAATCATCACCTCATCCACCTCTCAACCTAGATAGCGATCAGAAAACAGTGGTTTCCACAAAATTTCCAAAGCCACGAAAAAACTCGCAATTACCCTCCGAGAAAAGTCCTGTGACAAGTTTCATTTTAACTTCGATGGACAACAACAAGCAGTAGCATCGACCCTGCGACAGATTCTCAAATCCAATGAGGCACAAGGAAGTCATCATCACCTGAGGAGCGGAAAAAAGGAGCCGAATAGACGTGACGGAGGTGATACGACGAGCACAATTGGAGATGCGGCCTTGGCATGCGGCTGCGCTGTAAATTCGAAAGCAAGCTCCGAGGTGAGCATCGGTTTATCATCGCAACGGTGGCCATGGCTAAGGCTTCAGGTGGCCCTGCGACTCGTCCATGGTTGAGACAGTCATCGGGCGAGCGGTGAACGCCGAGGCATCTTCACCGTCGCCGGCCTACGGTCACGATGCTAACTGTCCCCGTCCCACCCCCGTTGGCTTCATGTGTGAGGTGCGTCCTTCCCCTTGAAAGTTTGTATACTCTTCTGATTCTGTAGTCGACAAACTTGATAGTGTGATGCATGCACAGTGGAAATTTTTTGATACTAGTTGTTCAGTTTCTTCAGTAGAAATTTCACTTTTATTTTGTATTCCTATTTTTTTGATTCGTGGAGAAGAATATATACGTCGTGTTGCGAATCGAATCTACATATCTATTTGCAGAGTGTGCTTGGTTCTACGAGGTTCAAGAACATCCGGATTGACCGTGGCTGTTGACTGGTGCCGTGTTCAGGCATCCCTGCTCTCTCCTTGTTCCTGCATGTTTTTAATTGTTTCTTTGATTGTAGTTCAGTCTTGTCTAGTGATCAATGTGTTTCCATGAAATGATTTTGTCGATACCGATTTTTGTTGAGCTTTTGCTTAAACCTACGCCACCATCTTTGTAACACAATATCGGGATCGAACCGATGTCATTCTGTTGCCTGCGGTGTTGTTTTCCTGCTCTCATTGAAGGCCTCTGTTGTCAGATTTAGGATTGCCAGAGTTTATTTTCTGAGAAGTATGCTTGCAAGGAAAATTTGCTTGCATGCATTTTACTTTCAATCCAGATTTGATTGCATGCATTTTACTGATAATTTGATTGATCTGATAATTTCTATCCAGATTTTAGCTGATGGTCACCATATGCGCTAGTGAGCTCCTTTCACTCTTCGGCCAACGTATTTCAGCCCACAGGTCTGGTCGTAAAACGGACCATTTGTGTGCCAATCTTGATCAGTTCTCTTTTGATAGATACTCTACACAGATCAAATCAAACGTTGTTTCCATCATGACGTGTTTGTGAAATCTAATTCCGAACACAGATTTGCGAATCAATGCGAAGAAGCTCAACTGTCTTCTCAGTTGAAAGATTCTCACACTTAAAAACCTATCCATCGCACAACTTCTAGATCGTTTTTATGAAAACCAACCATGTGATGAAGCCCTTGATAGCGGACATCCGCATTTTGTTATTTTAAGAGACGCCACTTTTCTATGAAGATTATGACGTGTGGACTTCTCTGCACTATTTCAACTTCAGCAGCAGCCACGGGGATCTTCATGACATTTTTACTTACATCAAATGTTACAATTTTTCATTTATCAGATAATCACAAGTAACGTTGAGCTCTCTAGACTTGATCTCCGTAACAATTAGTCTACTAATTTCATACAAGAATTAGGCGCGTGCATAAATTCACCTGGGGGTGGATTTATCCGAAATTAACGAAATGTTATAAGTTCGATAAATCGTCTGTTTGTTGGATTGAAATGAATACGGACTAAAGGTCGTACTAGAAACTTTATAGAACTTAAACCGTTTACTGCCGATCCGGATTTTTTCAGCCAATTACATCATAGTATATAGTGGAGGCTAGTGCTCTGATGCTCCAGATATAGATGCTGTGCGTTGCATGGTATTCTAATTCTTCTGGTAACTTGCAGATGCTGTGCAAGAAACAATGGTCTGAAGGGTACGTGGTTGCTTATCGTCCTTGAAACTTGTGTGGTAGCTGCGACGATTTTCCTGAAGCTCAGGAATCGCTTTATTGGAATTTCGTGGACGATAGAATATTTCTGTCTCACCAGGGGGTTTTCGTTCTGGTTCTCTCTCAATGATATTATGCCTTGACATAAGTGGAAACAGGTGTTCAGTATCACGTCCCTTTCGTCAAGATAGCTGTTGTGGAATAGTAGCTCAGTCATAGATGACCAAGCTTATAATCGGTAACAAGAATCGTCACGGAGCAATCACATAGTTTTCTCAAGGTGAGCAAGGATGTAGTTGCAATGGTAAAGTACATTGAATTTAGGTCAAACAGAAGAATGTTGGAGCCTCAATAGTGCTCTTGTAGATTGGATCATCCCAAGGAGAAATCTTTCATATTTGATCCACTTTTGTCATTGTAGTTTGGGGGTTGCCATCTGTGAGAGATGTAGCGGGATGTCCTAGTTGCTCTAAAGAACACGGAGCAACTAGTTTGAGAGCACGTTGCTGCCAAAGAACTTGCATGAGCTTGTACATCACAACGAGAAATCTTACCGTCGATTTTCTTAATTTTTAATATGAAATTCGTTATATACAAAGAACATTTCCATTGTGGATTTCAATCTTATTCATCGACTACAATTTCTGCACGAAAGAGTTGATAATGTAGAAGTTGTCAATACCACTGAAGTTCCTTCTAGTGAAGTTCAGCACAGCAATTTCACAAACTTTCAATTAACCAATTTTTTTGTTGAGGCCTTGCAATTGCTATCATTGTTGAACAATTGATCAATTAATCTGTGTCCTAAGATTAATTGTTATCATTGTTGAATGAGTGTGCAGGTAATTGTTGCTCCTCATCTTTTTAACTGGGCTCAAGCTTGTCTGCAATTCAAGACTCGAGTGCTGCACACGTCTGTGCAGTGATTCTTTCGAAGATTCAAAAGACAGTGAGATACACTGACTGATGCGAAGACACTGGTGGTTATGCACCGGTAACTTGCTTTGAAAGCTGAAAATTATCTCAATGTAGAGATACAGGTTGATGAATTCCACAGATTCATGTTCAGCCGGACAAATATCAATCCTACAGTGTAACGGTACACTCATCTCAGTTTCTGCATAAAGAGCATCTTTGCCAAAAAAAGAAGTCACGGTTCTAATAATCATCAGCAGTCAGTTACGAAGATATCAACAACAATCTTGAGGGTGCAGAGCGATCCCGAATTTCTGATGTCAAAAGAAGTACGCGGGAAGACGTGAGAGATCTTGAGATGAAGGACAACATCGCAGTAGCTGGAGATAGAGACGGCGCTCCGTGCTAGCGCCTTTGTTGCTTTCTCAGGTACTTGAATCCTCAACCCTACAGCTGCCAAATGGGAATCATCGAAAGACAGCTGATCGTGCTCGTTTTTCGCACACAAAATCAGAAACCAAGCGTATTTTTTGCCATGTGAATTAAATGTGGCATGGAGCAGATCTCTGTCACATTCTATCGACAAGCTTGGTCGATCCCGGCAGAACTGACGACTCGTGCACGACGTGGGGCTGTGTCGGACTCCAGACTGCAGACTACTCCATAACGCCCTCCACTTCTAGGTCTGTGTGTTTTTACCCTAGTGATCCTTACGCTCACTTGATCATGCACATGACTCTTCTGTCTATTGTTGTAATCAAAGAAATCCGATTCGGCACGTTCTTTTAAGTTCCCTAAATCTTCACACTTGGACACAACTCGACAAAGATGCTCATTGCTGCCGCAGCGGCAAGTATATATTAATCCCAATGAAAGTTGTCTGTGGGGGATTTTTTTTCTTCTAAATAGATAATAAAAAGCGCCATATATTACTGTTGGTATTCTTATGAGTATGTGCACTTTTTGGGCTTTTGTCCCACGGTGTTGTTGTACTTTTTATCCCATTCGCATATATCAAGTCATATTTAAGTGCTATCTTTAAATTGTATTTATATTATTATCACCAAGATATCAGTCTGTTTGATTGTAATATTTAGATTAATTTTAAAATTAAAATTATAAATGTAATGCATTATTTTTTTTAATAAATTTACAAAAGGAGATTGCTTAATAGAAAGTGAACTGCATAATTATTTCAAGCCATTAGATTTTCAACGTATTGAGAATTTTGACATTAATGATATTGAAATATTGCAATTTAATTTACGATAATCATCATTTTACAAATTAAAAATTAATAAAAATAATAACATTTTTAAATCTTTATTGATTTCATTATTATTATTAAAATGCTTCAAGATTGCATTTCAAAATTAGTACTTAATTTTGATATTTGGATTTTTTTCTAGTTTTTTTTTTTTTTTTTTAATACAAAAATGTTATATTCAATGCCTTGATTAGTATAGAGTGTTAGTAATAAAACATATGTTATCCTGATACCTTGATATTTGGGTAGACAGTAAAGAAGAGAGCATCTAAGCTATTACAATTTTGTTATGAACTATTTATAATTTTAAAAAAATGATCAATTGTTATAAATTGCTAATAATTTCACAATTGATACTACTTTGTAGCATTCTATTATTTGTAGAGATCTTTTTACCTGTTCTTATTTTTAACAATTCTTTAGACACCTAGATTTTTTTCAAGTTTCAAAGAAAGGCTTCTTTAATATCTAAGTATTCAATTATTTTATCAAGAGTTTTTTTTCACATCATTCTACCATCTCAGAGGTTTTTACAAAGTAGTATTTATTTAAACATGTTAATGATCCCAAATTTTCTTCTTAAAAGATTAAACATTTCTTTGTACTCAAATTATTTATAAAGAAGATCTTCAAAGTAGTGACCAAATAGGTTTTAACCATTATATGAGGATGTGATGTTTTTAGCAAAATACAAAATCTACATGCATCATCTTTTAGGATTAGAGACTAGTTCATATATTATTGAGGTTGTTTGGTTCCAAATATGTTTTGTTTTGACAAAATTCCTAAAATCTATAAAACATTAGTTTTGATTATCCATGTACACATATTTAATGTAGTTCTGAGGTGTTTCTATTGGATTGGTTTTTTATGCATTGATTGCTATATTCCTATGAATTGTGCAATACATTTGAAATTGTTTTTTGAAAATTGGCTTCTAGGATGCTATACAAGCCTATTTAGTCTTTGAACTTGGAAAGTTTCTATCTTTTCTTTAGCAAATAATATATGTAATTTGGATAGAAAATATATAAATGTTGCTAAAATATTTTTTAGAAGGAATAAGAAATTAGATATTGCTTCTAGCTAAGAAATAAAATTGTGATTAATTTTGCATTGTATATCCTTTTCTTTTATACGTCTTTTTTATAAATTTTGTTGCTCTTTCCAAATTAAAGTATGAGTTAATTATAAAAAATTAAGAATTTGATAACGATGATTTATTATTATTTTTTAAAAAATTACAAAGAATATTATAATGTATAACTGTTTATTATCTTAGAATTATTATTATTATTATTATTTCAGCCAACATTTGGATCACATTCTTTAATTATGATTAAAAAAAAAGGTTCATACAAAATTTAGCATTCTTCTCTCAATATTTTGTATGTAGTTAATATAAGCCTATGTCTTTAAGATACTTGGTATCTTCTGTAAACCTATCCATATGAAGATGAAAAAAAAATTATATATATATATATATATATATATAAAGAGGATACTACTTACTAAAATTGTTCTTCTAATTATGTTAAATTTAGTTAAACACCATAATACTTGTTTATGTTTTATTTTCCTAACTAAAAAGTTAGTAGTATTAAAATTTAGTCTAGAGAAGATACTTAATAGTTTAGAAATCTTATTGATATTAATCCAACTTCAACTATTATTTTTCTATCCTATTGTCATTCAACTATTTGTTTTATTTTGTTTGTTTGTTTGTTTGTTTATTTATTTGTTAGTTCGTTTTATTTTTTATTTTTTTTTTGTATTTCCAATATGTAAGAGAATTATTCTATTTTATTTTAAAACCTAATACCAAATTGAAAATTTTAAGAACATTCTCTATCTTATAAATTAAGCTTTTTTTCTCTTTGTAGTATAAATATAGAGTCTATAAATATACAGTCATTAGAGTATTAAGTCAAAATCTATTGGTCTTTTCTTCCAAGTAGTACAATATTAGAGATGTTTTTTTTAGATGGTAATTTGAATATTTACTATTCAATATGAAATGAAAAAATTAATTAACTTTGAATTACTATATCTTTCAGGAATCTAGAATATTATGCTTAATTGCATTGCAATAAATAAAATAAAAATACTCATTTATTATATTATATCAATCTTAGTATACTATTGGTAATATATAATTTTTTATATTTTCTAAAATATATATGTTATAATTAACTTCTAGTTCTTTAATTTTAATTTTTTTCTTCATAAAATATTATTTGGTAATTTACTATATTCTATTAAATTCTCATAATCCGAATTTCTTTTGTTTATTTGTTTAATATCTCATCTTCAAAGATAAATATTTGTTTTTTTTAAATAAAAAAGAAAAAAAACAAGTATGATCTTTTTAGAATAAATCATAATTGCATCAAATTAATAAAAGTTAAGTGTATTTTTGTTAGCAAATATTTCTTCTTTTTAATAGAAATATTTTTATGGCTTGTAATGCTTAGGACTTAAAGCCAATGTGTTTATTAGATATGATTCTAAATTTAAATTATATTAAGTTTGTATACAATTTTATGAATTGTATAGGATTTTTATTATGTTTTTAAGGCATATAAAGAAAACAAAGATCAAAATGTGAAAGTTAGCTTGAATTTTCTATACATTAAAAATTAGTCATGTTTATGCCAAATGTTTTTTTTTTTGTTAGAAATACTTCTTTGCATGTTTTAGTCTATAAAAAATATCCTTCTAATTAAAAGAAAATCTCGATGGTAAAATATTTTCTTTTTGGATTTCTCACAAAAAAAAAAAAAAAACAAAAACAAAAACAAAAACAAAAACATCAACATATATGTTATTTTATTTTTATTTTTATTTTTAAATCTAATAGGATATAATACATAGCATATGAGTACTTCTAATATATTAAAATACCTATTTAGCTTGATATTTTTTTTAAATTAAAATTTAATTTTTATCTTAGAGCTTGTGTTTATTAAAAACAATCTATATTTTAAAACAAGGACTAATGCTATGAAGTAGCTCTGTAATTAATGTATTTTAGAAGTACCATTTATTACTTTAAATTAATAAGAATTATATTCAAATTTATTATTTATAATCTGAGGCTAGATAGAAGAGAATCAAAGTTTTTTATAAATTAAAGTCATATCAAAGAATGTGAATAATTTTTGCTTTAATAATTGTCTATATTTTACCAAATCATTAAGATTTTAGACTAATCAACAAAAAATAATTATCTCTACTATTGCTTATTGTTTAAAGTCTTTGAATTATGTCATTAGACATAGAAGATAGTAGATTATTTAAATCAATTAGAAAATAGAAGCATTATAAACTTATTTATCTAATTAGTTTATATTATATGCATTTATAATTGTGAACACATTGTATCTCCTCTTTAGATTTAGCAAGTTTTGTCAAGCAAATACATTGCCATCTTTTTGCAAAGGAAACTTGGAGCTCAACATTGGCTTTATTTTAAGTTCTCAAATGGCTAAGTGAATAACAATCTAATAAGACAATATCAAAGTTTTATAGGAAAATAATTTGTATCAAGTCTTATACTTTCTTTAATCTAATAATATATATATTTTTTCAAAGGAGTTCCTTCTATCTATTGCAATTGTATTTTTAAAACATTTTTTAATACTAAAATTTTAAAAATTTAATCATTGTAATATGAAAAAATATTTCTGATTTTGGAATTATTTTAAGATTAATATTATATAAATTTCTTTACATATACAAAATGTACAAGGGCTCATTTGTTAAATCTTAATCATTTCATATATATATATATATATATATATAAACTTAAAATTACAACATTAAATACTTCTAAATCTTTTTTTTTTATCCACATTGTATTTTACTCAAGGACATTAAGCTCTCAAAAAATCTTCAATAAATGCAATTGCATTATTCATCCTCCAATCTAACCTGTTTTTAGAGCTAAATTGAGTAGCAATGATAGGTTTCGGAGGGCCCATCGCATTTATGAGTACCAATGTTGGAACCAGCATAATAACTGAAAGAGGGGCTTGTACACGGATTCTTCCTCAGTCAAATTTGGTGGACCCAAGTCCACAGTAAGTGTTTTCAGCCCCAAATTTGTAACTTTGCAGCGAGCAAGTTAAGGGTGGGACAAATGGCGAAGCCACAACTCTGGTTCCTGTCGTGTGAAGTGGCGCGGTGGGTGTGCTCCTGTGCGAGGATTGCTTGACGGCGCTGCTGCAAGGATCGCCTGGCACACACCCTGCGCTGGTGTCGTTCCGCATTTGGGTGCGAAATTGGAGGCTGCGTGATGATGGTGGTTAGTGAATTGTCTCAAACAATTTTGTGTAGAAGTGCTGTGATGGACTCGTCATGGTTTCCGTGGGTGAGGAGTTCGAGCGACGCGTTGGCATTCCTGCTTCAGTTCTCAACGTCATCGTTGTGTATTTTCTGATTGCGAGCTGTGGGGTTTTAGGGGTTCCGTTTGCGGTCCAACTTGGATCCGGACGGAGTGCTAGATGTGGCCGGGAATGGGCGTTAGGTTAGACTGTGATGTTCACTCAGGGCTGCGAGGCATTGTGTTTTTCCTTTGGCGATGGAGGTCGAGAGTAGAAAGGTGAGTGTTTTCGGAGTTGAAGTTCGGTTATCGATGGAGTGAGGCGTTTGGTTTTTCGCTGCAGTGGATCGATTGTTGTGTGCTGTGAAGCTGCCCGCATGTTTTGGAATTTGAGTGCTTCGTCTTGGGTTTTGTGGTTCACAGGCGCAGATAGGATACGTGAGCGTTGGTTTCTGAGAATTGTGGCCCTTGCTGCAGGGTACTTTTTGGTCAGCACCGGGGGAGTTAGTGTCCCAGTTCTTGGTGCAGGCATTAGGAGCCTGAAACATGTTGACAAGCGACCGGAGGTACGCCGGCAATGTTTTGAATTCGTGATGAGAGCAGTTCGAAGGGCGAGTAGTGTGTATGGGATACCTGCTCTCCATCGGTCCCGTGTATTGAGGCGAAGGAATGGAATGGAACTCCGAGACGACGCCACGGCATGCTTAGATAGAGTAGCTCTGTCAGGCAAGCTAGGTGTCCGTGTGCGACGAAGTGTGTAGCAATGGCTGTGTGTGTGTGTGTGGATGTGATCGTGTTCGGTGGAAGCTGCACAGAATGTTTTGGTGAAAATGTAGAGTCCGTTCCAATGGAGCCGTTTTCAGCAGTCTTTGAGACGCGCATTGTGCGACGAGCGTTAGTGTGCGCGAAGATGCCTTGAAGTGTTTCCGGGATGAGAGGGAGTCCTCATTGTGAAGTCTGGTATTTAGGTAGCAAACTTTTGTTCGACCAGCATTTGTTTTGCGAGTTCGCTCGTTCGTTTGTGTCGACGACGGAGTGTACAAGCGACATGAGCTGAAGCCGAAGTTCATTGTGGAGTGAGAGTGTGGTAGACGAGTGTTTGTGGACAGGGTGGGAGCTTGAATGCGGACGTGTTGTATTATCGGCGAGTGGTTCGCGGCGGATTAGGGTAGCGGTCGATGGGTGTAATGCGTGTGGGTGGTGTGCAGGAGAAGCTCGGCTCGACGGGGTTTGCAAGTGCTAGGAAAAATATCTGCAGTACCCAAGCCTATCAACCTACCAAGTCAACGGTAAGGCCATCCCGTTTGGGAAATGTGCAGTGGTGGAGTGGTCGAATGCCCCAGGTTTTCATAGACGCCTATGCAACGGAAGCTTTGTATTGGATTCCGGGGGTGGATGCGCATTTTGGGTTTATGAAGCTGTCGTGGTTCTTGTCTTCCAGGTTGGAGAATCGTGGACTCGACCCCAATGTGGAGATATTACCGAGGTAGTGTCGTCCGTCGAACCTGAATGTCTGCAGTCGGTATGAGCGATGGGTTGTTCACTGAATGTGAGGTGCAGCGTTCTCATAGGCAGTATAGTTGGAGCATTGGCTGCCGTGCTACTTGTCGGGATTGTGTCCTGCATGTTAATGAGTGGTAGCTACCATGCCGTTTCAACGCTATTCTTTTTGCCCAGTTTAGTAGAAAGCTGGGGTTGTAGTGAACATCGACCGGGTGTGGTACGGTTTAGGATTCTAGTATCACCGATAGGATATATTAGCCAAGAGCGGGGGTGTTCGGAATTGAGACACTGAATGAGTTAGATAAGGTAGTATCCGTGGTAGCGTGTATCCAACCGTCCTCTTGTCATGCGGAAGTATGGGTTGAATGCATGGAAGTTGTGGTTTGTGAAGGCGTGGAAAAGATGGCGATGGACGCCAATTGAATGTCGCGATTTTATGTACAGAGGGAGCGTGAGCTGGGCATCCGCGGGACCCTCACCACCAGCGAGTAGCAATGCATGGGGTACTCCAGCACAGGCGTCTTCTCCGCCGAGTTGCAGTGGAGCATGGGGACCGAAAGTGGGTGCGGTATCTATGGGGAGCAGTGTTATCGGTGGAGGGGCAACTTTGGGGACCCCAGGAATTGTCCCACGCCCAAGATCAGGAGGCAGTGGCTGTCGTCCGATGTCGGCGGAAAGCGTTGCACAGGTGCAGCAATCGTCCGATTCGCTTCCGGGAAACACGGAAACGAGCAGTGTGTGGATTGCAAGGCCGTCCTCGGCTTCTGGAGTCTTAGGTCAACTCCAACCGCTTGTAGCTCAAGCCCAAGCCCAAGCACGTCCTAGGAGTGCTGATATCACACGACCTACTCGCAACCTGTCTGAGATTGGGCATCAGCCAGCGGCTTCTTCTCTAGCAGGCAACGCGGCATGGGCGGGTCGCCGCAGACTGGTACGATACCGATGCACACGATGGTCTTTCTTGGGTGGAATGCGCATTCTTTTTGTTGAGAAGGGCGTCAGCGCATTGTGACATGATGTGCGGTGGTGGTGTGGATTGTGTTTCGAAAGTTCTGAGGAGAATTTGCGGGATGTTGCTGGTTCAGCACATTGGATGTGGTACGGGTGATTATTTTTGCGGCTGTCACAGTCGGGTAGCGCGTCAAGTTGGGATTGCGAGTGGTGGTGGACACGTATGATAGGTGAGTGTGGAGAACTGATGAATAGAATGGGTGGCTGTGGGTCAGGGAGAGGAGCCTCATCAGGCCTCGCGGTTTCAGGTGACGAGGACAGACTTTCCGACTTTGGGTTCTGAGAAAAACCCAGAATTGCGTCCACAGCAGAGTAAGCGCGGCTGGGATTGGCAGAGAGGATGCATTTGTGATATTCGCGACTGCACATGGTGGCATAGCTGTGGATGCGTTTGGGATGCTGAGGCGTGGGGTGTTTGTGTGATGTGCAGGCACCTCTGGTGCTGAGCGCGGGGCTCCAGCGGAGTCTAATGGGCCACATACTGGAGAGAGGAGGCCACCTACAGCACCATGTCCTCGCGGTAAGATTGCTGGACTCAGTGATGCGGTATTTGCAATGGCTCTCATGTGAGGTGCATTGGCGTTTACTGAATTGGTCAGAGGTGAAACGTTGGAATACATTGCTGGTGTGGCTCAGGTTTGGTTAGAGGTGATGAAACGATGGATTGATTGTTACACTTATATATATTTTGTGTGGCAGAAGAGATACTACTACCAAGGCCTCGCAGCGCTGGATACAATCTTCCAGAGCGGAGTGGTGCGGACAACTGGAGGAGAGAAGGTCCGGCATTACGAGGGCCTCCTCCGCATGCGGAAGGAAATTGGCACAGGGACGGACCTTATGTGAGGCCATCTTACGGTGGACAAGGTTCTTATCCGGAGAGTTGGCGACGGGAGAGGGGTTCGTCGAGTGGGGCAGCAGACGATAACTGGCGGCGAGGAGGAGCTCCACCCTTGGGTCAGTATGGACCTCCCCCGGAGCATGGTCATTATCCCCATGAGAGCCCAGGGTTTATGCATGGACCTCGATTTGGACCTAGGCCGGCAGGTTTCGGTCGTGGAGCACCAGGTCCAGGCGGATATTGCCACCACGGCGACGTGTATGGTAATGTGGGGCCGTTATTGCGATCAGCAGGTCTAATGCACCCGACGAAGCCGAGCATGTTCCAAGGGCCGGTTCCTTACGATGGTTTCTATGGACCTGCAGGGCCAGGGTACCAAAACATGGAAGATCCAGAGAGGACGATGATGGGAATGGGCGGCAGACCAGGGCCATACGGCGGATACGGACCGCACAGAGGGCCTCCTCCGGAAGCGTTCGGGCGATTCGGACACGGGGGCATGAACCAAGGCCTTCGACACCACCGGGAGGGGAACTTGCGAGAGCCTGGCGATGTGATGGAAATGGAGGTCACGAAGGAAGAGGATAAGGGGGTGGCAGTCACATTAAAGAGCGATCCTGTAGCTGCAGCCCCGAAGGCGAGATTGGAAGTTTCGAGTGCGCCGAGAGCGAATGCTGAGGGCCGGGAGATCGCAGAAGACAAGGAGGAGGGAGGGAGGAAGACGGTGAACGTGATGGTTGTGGACAAGGAAGTGGTGGCTAAGATGGTGATGAAAGACAGATGGGAGAGAGGGAGCCGTCGAGATGCGATCCAGAGTGAAATAAGGGAGGTGAGCCATGCTGGTGGCAATGTTGAGTCGAGTACGTTGCGATTCGGCCCCTATGGTGGTGGAGGTGGGGGGAAGTCCAGCATTCTTAGAAATGCCCCACGGAATGCAGTGGCAGATGGAACAGGCGGTCCAGCGGGTGCGCATCATTGGAGGCAGGCGAAATCAGGTGGTGTGGGCGGTGGTTTGGAGAAGTCGGAGGCGGAAGTTCCGAAAGATGGCGAGAAAGGGCGCATTTTGAGACGCCCAGAGAGCCCGAAAGTGCAGGCGGGGCGTGTTGAGGGCGGGGTTTCAGACGTGAATGTGGTCCAGACGAGTACAAATCACGAAGGTAGCGGAAAAGAGGGGATGAAATCGAAAGGTAACATTTCTTCGCATGATGGAGAAAAGGAATGGAGGCCAAAGGTCCAGATCCCTGAGATGAGTCCAAGGCATCCTGCGGATGTTGCATCACAGGATTCGACAGCGGGAATTGCAGGTTGGGCATCAGCAGTGGAGGGCACGGAGAGCAAAGGCGCGCAGTGCATGAGGGGGCCAAAGGGTGCTTCAGGCAATAGTGTGGATGCGCAGGTGCTGTCTATCGCCTCGCTTGTTGGCTATGGGGTTGTGTGGAGCTGTCTGTACATTTGTTTGTGCAGGGCGTTGTGAAGATCGGAAGCATGTATGTTGGATTGGGTAGACTGGGGTATGGCTTGATTAATCCTGCGTAGTGTTGGATGTGCAAAGGCAGCGTGGGATGGGAGGTTGTGCACGGTATGTTCTGACAATAATTTTTGGAACTTGGAATGGTTACAGCGGGCATCGATGGAAGAGAAAGCGACTCTAAAGGCAAGCAGGTTGGCGAATGAGGAGGAAGAAAGAATGAGGGAGCAGAAGGCGAAGGCTAGGGCAAAGCTTGAGGAGCTGGATAGGAGATTCACCGCGGTACGGGCAGCAGCAGCCGAGGAGGTGATGGTGACGGAGGTGTTGAAGCCCAGTGTTGAAGGAAGTCGGAAAGAAAGTCGGGAAGCGACGCAAGAGGTTCCAACAGTGGAGTCGAAAGCAGTGGTGCAAAGCGGCAGGAGCAGCGGCAGCGGCAGCATGAAGCGTGGCGGGCGCAACGACCATGCGAAGTGCGAGCGTGACAGGAAGGCGAATGGGTGGAAAGCAGTCGTCGGAGAAGGTGACAGGGGTCAGGCAAACGGCGGCGCTAGCATGATTCTGTCAGCGAGCGTGAGTGGTGATCTTATATTGAGTATCCCTGTGGGTGTGGGCGAAGCACGTGGTGAACAGGCGAACCGGCGGCGCGAGTCTCGTCACAGGGGTAGGTGGGAGAGGAAACAGGTGGTGGGTGGAACAGAGGATGGGGAGCGATCAGTGGCAGCGGCCGTTGCGTCTGCCGACAATCCTCCGACTGGAGGTAGCAGGGGCTGGAATATGGACAATTTGGCACCGAAAGAGGTGGATTCAGGAAACACAGGTCATGTGGGAACGAGCAACAGCGATGGGCCAGGCAGCCTACGGAAGAGCAAGAGCAAGAGCAAGAACAGTCGCAACAGCAGGAACAAACAACGTCCGGAAGCTCCGGCTGTAATAATTCCGGAGAGCATTCAGTTTGGTGACATAGTATCTGGACTGCACAGCACGGATTTCCGCATCTTAGGGAGTGAGGTGCCAGGGGATCCCGGCGCAAATGGATGGCACATGGATACGGGTAAAGACGTGAGCATGTCAGGCGATGCTTTGACAGGGGATGAAGGATCAGCTGTATCGACTAATGGAGATGTTCCCGGTAAGAGGATGCAACGCAAGAGTCGCGGTGGTTGGTGTCAGAGTCGAAGAGATCGGGGATCCCAAGAGCAGCGAGCGGCTGAGAAGTCCCATGGGGTCGATTCGATGGTGTGGGCTCCAGTTCGATCTCCTGGAGCCGGGGGAGGGACGAGAGGGGAAGGGCCGCATATGTGCGATCAGCAGGAGGAGAGCGTGTCGGCACCGCAGCAAGGACGCGGGAAGAGGGCGGAGATGGAGCGGTATACTCCGAAACATTTGATGAAATGTCAAGTGAGTTCAGAGCAAAAGTCGTTCCCACCACATGCGCAAACGCAAGGAGTACACCACCAGGTCCCTCAGGATGGCGTCGCGGTAAGTACGGTGGAGGCGGAGTGCCCGCGTGTTGTAGGCCTTCCAGACGGCAAGCAGTCGTGGATTGGGGATGAGAAAGGCAGTCATGATGTCAAGGCAGTGGACTCTGGCAGCAAAGGCGGAAGGTCCCATGGATCGTGGCGGCAAAGAAGCTCTTGGAGTGAGAGCGCGAAGGATTTTCCTGCTGCGAATGCTGGTGGATCCGGCCTGGGAAATGCAAAGCATCATCGTCAGCGGGCTGATCAGAGGTGTAGTAAAGGGGTAGGTCTATCTTGTCGCAACCATTCGGGATCTGAGCAGTTGACTGCTACAACACAAGCGACGGCAGTTGGTGCTCCAGCTGCAGGTGCACCTCCTGCCGCAAATCCAGGTCCCGCCCCCACCCTTGGTCCGGCGCAAGTGTCCGAGAGGGAGTATCCCGCGGACAAGAAGCTATATCAGCCACCGCGGCCTGCGGCCGGTGCGAGTCGGCATAGTCAAGATTATCGGGGGCAGGATGTTTGTGGACAAGAGCCTCGTGAACAGAATTACCTCAGGCAAGGTCCGTACGGATCCGATCACAAGGAGCAGGAGCAGGGCACAGGAGGACATTCCCGGCATTCCAACACAGCATCGGACAAAGCGGTTGCACGCGAGAGTTCAGGGTCGCAGAACGGCGGCGAGCATCCCAGGAGCCAGAGTGCTGAGAAGGAGCGGACCTCCTGCCAACAAGCGTACGTGACCCCGCATGCACAGCAGAAGACACATTCTGCAGCAGCTGCAGTGGAGTCGAGTCTGTTGGCGTCGACCGAGAGAGAAGGCCAACAGCCGCAAGGTTGGAGTGGTCCGAGCCAGCATTCAGGCTCGGGCGGTGAGCAGGGATTCTCTAACCGAGGGCGGTTGGAAAGAGATCAAGCGACGAGGACGTCCTCCGGTCTGCAGAGGGGGCAGGGTCTCTGGCAACAGAGCGGCGGCAACGAGGGGTTTCGATCAGGTTCGTTGCGTCCACATCTTTCAGAGAGAGGTGTAGGAGGGACCCGCGATTCGAGCAGAGCGGATGTGCCTAAGCAGCAAGCAGGGAAGAGCCAATGTGGGCATGGGTCAGAACAGGCGAGGCAGCAGCAGAACAAAGGTGGTCAGCAGACTGCTCCGGTGGCGATTCCAAGCGTGAAAGCAGAGGGTGGGAACTGGGGGGGAGAAGGTGGCAGTCCACCAGTGGTACGTGGACGGGATTGTAATCATGGTCGGAGGGGACGATTCTGCGGCCGTTCAGGTCCTCGGAGCATGGAGGCGGAGCATCGACGAGATCCACCTGCGGCAAAACAACGGCTGGTAATTGTTGCAACAGGTGGGGCTATGCCCAGTGAAGTTGGAATTTAGCAAGGTCAGTTATTTGTCATGCTCTCGATCGGGAGTAGGGAGGAGTACGGGTGTGGGCCGGGAATCGGATGGAGAGCTGTAGTTTGAACTGATAGTGGTACGTAGAGCAATATAAACAAGGAAGGTGCGGTAGCCTGCCCTTTGGCTTGAAGATGAATAGTGTGGTGTTATTCTTTGCAGTGGATCTGGATGTGGCATTATCCAGTGGTGTCTTGCATAGATGGGATAGCATGCGCCTGGTATGTGGGACGTGCATTGAAGGGAGGCTGAAACGTGACGAGGTTGTGTTTCAGGAGGTTTGACTAGGAGATAGCCCAGCTGTCGTGGTGGTGCGGGGTAGAACGGATGCTCAAGTGCTGCACGCTGCTCGTTCAAATTGGGGACGCTGCTGCTACGGTTATGATGGGCATAGATTTTGTGCATGCGCTTATGACGGGAGGTATGCGAGAAATTGGTTTGAGATGGTGAAGTAGCGTAATATAACGCGAATTGCGTGGGGTTTCAGCTTAATAGTCACATCTGGATAGAGGAAGCTCTTTGACGGTGGTGTTAAGACGGGGTTTTGGGCTGTTAGTGAACAACTGATTCCCAAGTATAAGCTTTCTGTACAAACTAGTCCTTGCAAGGCCCTTGATTTGGCAACCTTAGAGTGAGTGCAGTGGTTGTCAAGGAGGGACTGTGAAGTGTACCTTGGTTTAAATGGTGCATGGAGGTCTGAAAAATACTGGATTAAGTTTGGCGGTTTTTGATACATTGAGCCCTGAAAGGGGTATAATTTTGTTTTTTTCGCTCATAACAAGAAGAGCGGGATGTGTTGTTTGCTGGTGTCCCTCTTATGACATTTACACGTTGAAAAGTCTGGACTATCCATTTGGGGACATTTCATTCGCAGGCTCAATTAATGAGGGGATGACTTGGGCCCAGTCCTCGGGCAGGATTGATATGTCTTAGATGCAAATTCAGTGCATGCTTGCATTGATCATAGAAAGTAGAATGATCTAACAAAGATGTATGGAACATTTTATCAGAGCACTACCTCATTACTGAAATGCACTGAACTGGAGGCAGGATCTGCATGAGAGGGATGCCAAACAGGATTGTGGGAACTTGATTTGTCATCTAAATGCTGCACAATTTCATTTGGTGCTAAGAACAGTGTCATGTAGATACATACTGAGGTTAATAATTGAATTGACATGGTTGCATGTGTTTTCATTTTAGCAGGTTAGGATGTGTAACTTGGTGTTTCTGGTATGCTTTGAAGAGGTGTATAACCTAATGTGAGCCAGATACATTTGGTGTGGTGTTCTATGAGAGGTTGTTTACCCATCCATTTATCAGCCTTTCAGTAGAGTGTACCCTTGAAGTGATTTTCAATTGCATTGTGATGAAGATGCCTGCAGGTTTGCTCCATGTTGTCCAAAGTTGTAGCAATCCATGGCATTGATGCTGAAATGTGGATATGCTTAAAAATGTAAGTATTCAATTGCTTGGATTTTTTGACATGAAAAGTTTGGTAATCATGTTACAAAGATTACACATTAATTGTAGGCAGTGATATTTGCAAGTATGGAATAAAATATGATATGGTGCCAGTTCAAACACATTGATAGTTACTTACATCTAAAGAGATGTAGAATTTTGAGACTTTATATCATAATAATGTTAAAACTCTTCCCACACTCAAAGTTCATACAATTTAATTCTAAAGTTAATTTTTTGTAGTAACCAGTTCTAAATAGATGTTTTTGTACTACCAACTTTATTGAGTTCTTAACTTGTTACATTTCAGTAAAAATCAATAATTATATTTAAAATTAAAAATTTGTCTATATTGATATTTTTACCAAACATTCACTAGTTTGATGTGTTGGCACCACAATAAAAAATTGATCAAACTAAAGCATCATCACACTTTAAATAATTTTTAGTTTTAGAGTATTGCTAATGCCACCACAATTTTTACTATAGTCACTACATTCTCTCATGTAGAACATGCCACCTTTGTACAGTACCTTTCAAATTAATCGAATTTTCTTTATTCAATACTTTTCAAATTATTTGAATAAAATTTTTTTTGATTGAATTTTTTTTTAAAAAAAAAACTAAAAAATCTAAAAAAACATGTTAAGTGGGTGGTGGATTGTGGTCGCAATACCAAATATTATAATTGGTAATGTTAAAATATTGGCAATACCAAAAATTATTCTTATATTTATATGTACAAGTTATTTAAAATTTATTACCAATATATTATCAATTTTATTATTTTACAAAATATATTACTAATATATTACCAATTGATAATATTACCAATACTTTAAAATTACCAATTATAAGTCAATTGGTAATATAATGGTAATAACATTAAATGTCAATTGGTAATATATTGGTAATAATATTATATGTCAATTGGTAATATATTAGTAAATAGTATCCATTAATACATGTTTTGATAAAAATAAATAATATCTATTAATTTAATAATATAAAGACTAATATATCCTAGTTTTATTATTTATTTAATTATTTAATTTTATTTACATGAATGTAAATTTTTTTCAATTGATCAATTAAAGAAGTTTGAGATACAAATACAAATTAAGTTCTAAAAAATATACTAATATATGATTTTGAAGAAAAAATTTAATTAGACAAAACTTAAAGGAATAATGTGTATCCATTAAAATTATCAAATTTTGTTGTGAAACATTGAACGGCTTCTAAAGATTCTCTAGGATCTAAATATCTTTATTTTTTGAAAGGCTACAAAAATGCAATTTGTTTCAAAATTTTGAATGAGAGTGCTTGAAAGTTGTTACACCTATGAAGAGGTTGGTTACTAATTGTGAGATTTTAGACCCAATGTATACCCTAGTGTGTGTGTACCGAAAAAAAAAAAAAAAAAAAAAAATTACAAGTCTTAGGTTCTGTAATTAAGTATTAGTGGTAGACTCTTTAAAGCTATTTATCTGAATACAATCTTTTTAAGGGTGATGTGATGGAGAGTATTCAAGAAATTGATAGGAAACTTGCTACAGAAGTTGGAAATGCTATATTAAACAATATCATATACCAGATTGCAAATCTTGATCCAAATGCATGGAAGGTGTGTAGACAAAAATCCAAAAACCAATCGTTATATTGTTTAAAAAATTATAACAAACATAAAACTACTTTTTCAAAAAATCACCACTTACATCACATAGTTGTATCCTATTTTCAAGATGCAATCCAAAATTTTAGTTTTTTTCTTTGACAAAATATATTCAACATTTAAAAATAAACTCTAAATTATAAATATAATTGAATTAATAAATGTATATATATATATATATATATATATATTTTGTTTTTTCATTAAAAAAAATGATTAAACTTATTGCAGACAGATGGTTTAATTGATTGGTATGATCGGCAAGATAGACAATGGCATCCTACCATTAAAACACCTCTTCACAATCATCAAAAAACTATTGAGTGCATTCAATGGCACAAGGTTTGGGCAAGGGAACATCATCGAATTCAATCCAACAAAGCTTCCAAAGAGATCTTTAAACACTTGAAACAATTCTCCCGAATTCAAGCCCGCACATCAAGTTGGAGAATTTCCAGCTACGGCAATGAAGAAAGCAATGAACAACTTCCAAAGCTCAATGCCAACCTTCTCCTTAATGAAATGGAACCAATGGGTAGAATTCAAGTAAATAATCAAGATGATTTTGTATTCATGAATCAACGTGAGTTTGATAGTCCAAATGATTTGGGTGGAGATATTGAAGAGGATAAACAATTGATTGAAGCCAAAGAGACGGCTAAACTTATCCAACTAAAAGAGGTTTATTTTTATTTTTTATAACCTTGTTTAAAATATAAATATGACCTAAGTTTTATAATGGACTTTTTATTCAATTTTTCACATTGAAATTTTGGATTTTTCATGGAATGTTTGGATTGTAGTGGCACAACTCTTTACAATGGATTGTGTGTAGGAAAAGTTTTTAGAAGATCAATTGCGTCCATGGAGGCGGTCATTTCGACAATCATGGAGACCTTGTCTACACAATCATAGCAACAAGCATCTTAGGAGGCCTTTCAAGTATTTTTTCAAAATGGGGTTTCATCAACAAATCAAGACTATCCCATACACAATCACTCTTGAACCAAGTCAAGGATATAAACTTTTGCCCATGGAAGAGCGCGAAAGGTGGAGACATGAAATGCCCGCGGCACAATATGTTTTGGTATGATTTAAAATTGAGTCTAATTCATGATATTGGTACCAATGCTGGATTGATAAATCTTTGGAAATTATTCCATTATGAAAAAATTGCATAAATTCATACCTAACTGTTTCCATTCTTTTTCATTTTCTTTATTTTTGTTGTTTATTTTATTTTGAAGGAAAAAAAAAAAAAAAAAAACCCTATTTAATGTAATCAGGAATGTCAGCTACTTGAAAGAATGATGCTAAAGATCAACTACTTGAATAATCCTCGATTTTGTAGAGAACCAAAGACTTCTCAGGTTGGTGTTTATTTGAGTTGTATGCGTTTTTTTTCTCTAAGATGATGTAATATGAAATCAACTTGTAAAAGTACTGTAGTATGTGAAATAAAAAAATTTCAACAACTAAAATTGAAATATATTCTTGTTGTTGGATTATGACTTGGTTGGTTCTAGGCTTTAGAAATTTATAGAGAAAAAGACCCAACTAGATGTTTGCCATATTGGATAGAGTCTCCGGCTAAAGCAATGAAAGAATATATTCATTTGAATCCACCAATTTTAGTTTTTGATGGCTATGGTAATTTCTTTCATTCATAACTTCTTAAAAAGATTTTGAATATACATATAGATTCCCATGTATTTATTATTTTTTTAAATGAAAAATAATTTTAAAAATACTTAAAAATATTTAGATAAAAAACGAAAATTTCAGTGAATGAGATTTACAACAGACCAAAACAGAATGAGTTTCCAAAAGACCAAATCATTCTGTAGGTTTTATAAAATGAAAATACAGTAAATTTCTCTGGAATTTTCTTCAAATTTTTATTTAACATTGATTTATTCTTCTGTAGTTATTATGTCATGAAATACTTATTGGGATTTATATGCTCTAGTTGAAAGAAATATTAAAATTAATTTTGGACATAATTTTCTCATATTGTTACTTTTAGGATTGAGCATCCAAGTATGGTGGACCTAAGGCTTTTCAAAATTCATTGCAGAACCTGAAAAAACATATGTAGCACATTTGCATGTTATGAATAAAAGTCCTTGGAGCCAACGCCTTCGGTAAAATAAATCCAAAAAATCATAGCTATGTTTGCATATAAAAATACACACACAATCACAGAACTAATTATCATGTGATTGTATCAAATGTCAACGAATAAAAATGGATGCTAATAAAATTCATTAGAATGTAAATGAAAGTTATCACACAAATAAATATTTATGGATTCACTAATTTGACAATTTTCTGTCATGTTTAAGAAATGTTTACAATAATACATGCAAGATCAATTCTAATGATAAAAGACTTCTCTTAATCAGATTCATAAAACCATCTGGTGACAAATTTTCTATGTTTTCCAAAGAAGATCCATTTCAAGGGAAAATATTGATATCAGGCATGTTTTGCCGGTTTGATGTTGTATTCAAACCAAGATCAGCTATTGACTGTAGTGATGAGATACAAGTTCAATCAGAAATGGATACGGTTGTCATAACACTAAAGTCAATAAATCCTTTTCCAATTGTGGTATTCCCCCATATTATCAATTTGGGTTATTGCCTTACAAACCATTCAGTAGCAGCTTCTTACACATTCACATGCAAAGAGGCTGGAGCTCATTTTGCAATGTATGGATTTTGTAATGACTTAGAGTGGACTTTAATGGGCACCAAATGGACCCAAGACCCTCGTTATGTAGGCCTTCAAGAGCGTTACATTGAAAAGAATCTTATTTTTTTCCCTCCATTCTTAGCCTACCCTCAAGAGACAAAACTAAAAAAGAATGAAACACAAGATTTGATTGTCCTCTTTCAACCTTCGAAGTGTGGACCCTTTGGTGGAGTGTTGCAAATTGAAACATCAATGGGCCGCCATTGGGAAATACTTGTGAAAGGCCATGGTGTGGCACTTCAAGTAACATGTAATAAGTTTGATGGAAGAGAATGGAGAGTTGGAGAGTTTGAAAGGGGCATCCCATTTGGTAGTTGCACCATTGGAACAACATCAAGTCATTTTGTATCAATCAAAAATGATTGTGAGGTTCCCCTACGTTTTTATTGGTTAAATTCTAAAGAAACCCAAATTGCCTCAACAAATGAAATCACTTCCAAAGGAAATAAAACTTCAAAGAGTGTTGTGCAAGAAAACATTGGTGTGGAATCTCAACTTGAATTTGTGATTAAACCTACATTTGGTGTGATTCCAGCATTGAGTGAGATGGAGGCTATTGTAAGTTTTACACCAACCAATTTCAAAAGCTATCAACAAATGATGTGCTTGTATGTTGATACTCGAGCTAGTCATCCTCTTGCATCAAACAATTGGAAACATGTCAAAAATGAGCTTTTGACTCTTGAAAATGAAAATGGAAGTGGAATGAGTGTTGGAACACAACCCTACAATCTTACAAATGAAGAACTTACAATTGAAAGAGTTGATAACATGGGTAGTGTTTTCAAGGTTTTAGAATTTCCAACAAGCGGGTGTGGAATACCCATAGATGTCCAATGCATACCTTCTTTTCTAAGCATTGCTGGTGGGCTCACAATTGGAACGGTTCGGAATTACAAGATCAAAATCCAAAACAATAGTGGATCAAAAGTAAAATTCTCATGGGAGCGACCTAAAACAGTGTACGATAATGGTGTCTGCAGCAATGCGGTTTATTTTGAACCATTTTCGGGTGAAATTCAAGGTTACGAGCATCTAGATGTTAATGCCATTGTGAAAGCAAGAAAAGTTGGTTCTTTTCACAAAGTGTGCCGCTGTCTTATAACAAGTTTGAATGAAAGCAGTAAGGAAGGAGCTGAAATATTTTTTCAAATTTCAGGGCATACAAGGGGCCCTTGTATAAGTATAACACCTGCTGTTATTGACTATGGTTTAATACAAGTACGAAATCTACATATTCATATTTTTTTTAATTATTTATGACTTTAACTGCTTTACTTAGAAGGAGAAATAATGGTATGAATGTAAAGATATTTACTATTATGTTAGTATCAAAATTTACCATATTATTTTGAAAAGATTGTAATAATAATAATAATAAAAAACAAAAGGCTTGTACATAACGTCCCCAAAATTTTATGCCAGATTGGAAGCACATACAATCAGGATCTCATATTAACAAATGAAAGTGGGTGTCAAGCCACATTCAAACTGTACACAGTTCATGATCCTGAACACGACAAAATTTTGACCTCGAGAGGCAAACCCGTTTCATTATCATCATATGGTGATGCTTTGCAAGGGTTTAAAATGGGTTTTCCTTCCCCACACTCATGCCAACAAACAAAAAATGAACAATTTGGTCCAACGGATCTCATAGAGTCTTTTTCCTTGGTGAAGGTTTGTAGACGAGTATGGTACCCGAAGGGTGTGCCATATCCCGAAGATGATTTGCAACAAAAGATCATCTTCCACCCAAGTTCCGGAGTGCTTGAAAAAGAACAATCATGTACCATAAGGGTATGTAGTTTTGATACAAGTGGGATATGATGACATGGGGTGAGATTGTGATTTGATTTTTCCATTTTTATTGAGAAAAAATGGAAGTACTTATAATTTGACATGTGAGATCATGAATAATGGATCAAAATAGTTGTTTATTGTTTTATTATTCAATCAGGCCATTTTGAAGGGAACCAGACTTGGGTACATGCGTCTAGCCATTATTTGCAATGTAGCAGAGTTAACAGGTCCTACAAGTATGGCTGTGGCCAGAGCAGAGATTGATGCGCCCAGAGCCTGTTTGCTTCCACCAATGATGGACTTAGGGATTCAATATCTACATTGCAAAATTGAAAGGACTGTCATTTTGAAAAACTTACGAGCACTGCCTGTGTGTTACAATTGGTGGAACAATGACGGAGTTGGGGATCACAAGCAAGCTCAAATTTCTTGGTCCCAAGGATCCGGCAAAATTCCACCAAGGGGAGAAGTTGAATTGACATTTACATTTGATCCACAAGGGGTTGGTCCTTTTGAATGCATTTTGGTGTGTGAAGTGTGGAAACAACAATTTCCATTGGGATTGTTGCTCAAGGCATTCATTGTTGACATACAAGTGAGTTTTCATGTGTTTCGTCTAGAAGTGGATGACGGGTACCAACAATCTGGTCGTAGCATTGCTTTTGAGAGGATTGGGAAATTGCAACATGAAAGAATGTATGGTCGACCTTCAATAAGTGGTGGTAGATGCTACAAAGCCCCATCTCTTGATGATCCTAAAGTCCCATGTTTGGACTTTGGACGGCGTAACATTGTGCATCGTGTTCACTCATTCAAGCTCCTCATTCAAAATCACTCGCCCATAGAAGCAAATGTACATGTGCGAGTCACAAACCATCCAAGTGAACCTGAGTTTGCTTTAGTGGAAGATGAGTTATGGATGCTTTCAGCTTTGACAGGCCACTTGTCAACCTTGACTGTGAACCACCGAGATCCATATCAATCAGCCTTGACGAATAAAGCACAACAATTTCCATCACTTGCACCACAAGATGCAAACCATTCTCGTTTTTTTTCTAGCATGGGAAAGTCAATGGTGTGGCGCCGAATTGAAGGTGCAATGCATGAAGCCATGATCAAAGAAGGCCAGAGTGTGGGATTTTTAATATATCCTTTATCTACTGGAGTTTTACAACCATGGTCTGAATGGTCATGTGAAGTTGTGTGTTTTAGCACTTTACCTGGATTTTACAAAGACACTCTTGTTGTGAAGGTAATCCTTTTTTCAGATATAGCAAAAGAAAAATAAAAGAAGTAATGCTAATGATTTTTCAAACATTTTATATATAAGTTTTCTATATATTACAAAAATGTACTTAATTTATTTTTAAAATGGTTGTATGATTGGTGTTTTCTTTTAAATATGTTACACACATGATTTTTTTTTGAAGTGAATTCTACCTTTTGAAAAACAATAATAAAAATACTAATATATGTAAATATTTGAACAGATAGGACAGCTATTGCCATTTTATATACCTGTAGAAATTGAGTTGGTGGGAAATCCATTGGTTTCAAGAATCAATTATTTAGAGCCTAGTGGATTACAAGATATTAAGGAAACTCCTGAGCTTGTGTTGACGTGGAACACAATGCCAGTGGGGAACCCAGTTGTGCGTCGAGCATTTTGGATCTATAATACATCACCCTTCAATATGGTGGTTGAATGGCAAATAATGAAGCCCATGTTAAATGAAGATGATCTTGATGTCAAAGTTGTTTTTGACATTGAAGAAAATCATGAGAATATGTTACATTGTATGCTAATTCCGGAGAGGAATGGAGAAGATTGGATCATTAGAGTATGTTGAATTGATTCATGCTTGCTAAAAGAATTGATTCTGAAACTTGTGATTATAGTTTTAAAGAAAATCTGTTTAGAAGATATACATTAGATTTAATTATTCATGATTATACAATATCATATTTTCTATTTGAACAAAATGAACTTTATTCATGAAGTTTCATTTCATTAATTTCAATGATAATATTTCAATGTTATTTAAAGGATTATATATATATATATATATATACAGTTTCTTTATTGAAACCATAAAACAAAAATATTCCTTACACTTGGTTTGGCTCCTGTCTAATCAGGTTTGCATTCAAGAGCACTTGGGCATTGACTTCAAAAACAAAATACACTTAACATTTCAAGACTTCATGGAGCCATATCCAAAAGCAGAAACTCCTCCATTTCGAATTGTTCCACAAAAACAAGTAACTTACACATCATTACCCAATCCGTTTTCATATACTTTCAACAACAACCATTCTAATCCTAAATCGACCTATTTTGTCACTATTACAGTAGAGGTATGTGCGATCGATTCTTGGCATTCACAAAACACAGTAAATTCACAGCGAATTCTTCACTCGCAACCATTCGGTTCAACACCTGCATCAACATCTACCCAATTCTCAACAATACCGTCACACCCACCCATTAAAGCACAGCTGGTTTCATTTCTATAGACAATACCAAACCCACAGCAACATCAAATCCCTTCTTTGTTTTGCCCATTTGAACATCTTGAGATCGTTATGCTTTGGATAGATAAGTTCAAGACTTCGATTCATGCGGAGTCACCGAAACAGCCATGCACTGCAGGTGATACTGGGCCAGCGCAGCAGCCAATTCTCCGTCACTTTCCAGTGCTCGGAAGCCGCGAGCTACAAGGCGATCTTCATCGGCAGAACGCTGATCCACGACGGTCAGTTCCAGCTCAAAGCAGAGGCACCGCAGTTCGCATTCGATAGTACCCTCGAGAAACTAGACAAGCAGTTCATCTACAGGCGTCCGTCGACAATGCACGTCTGCGAGCACGTCGTCACATACTTCAATAAACGGACCTCGCAGTTCCAGTCGCTGCTGGTGCACAAGACGTCTGTAGGGGACCACGTGCACCTGGAGCAGCTGAATCAGAGGAAGTCTAGTAAGAAAGGGGGAGCGTGGGCTGAGTTCGGGAGGAAAAAATCAGGAGTCCACAGACTGAACCACGAGGATGACATGTTCGATCAGGTGGCTAGTGATGAAATCGCGGAGGAAGGGAATTATGCAGTGAGCGTTCTGGACATTCCCAATGCTCTGATCACGGATGCGTTTGCTCCCAACCAGGAGATTGATCTGATCCAGCCTCTGCGTGTGACTGTCGTTGCTCGTCTTGTTGTTCCAAGGTGAGAAGTTCTATGTCTCGCTGCTGCTGCTTTTTGTATTTCTTATGTTTTCTTGTTGAATCGATGATGTGGGTAGAGTTGGAAGGATCTATATATTTAAGGGGGTTGGCAGTAGTCTCAATGCTTACTTGTTGTGAGGCAGGCGTTACTGCCTTTTAAAACTTTCACTGGTTCGAGACTTGCACGGTCTAGACAAGGCTATTGAAAACTGCCATTGAAATGAGTGCGCTTGCAATGCTGTGTGGATGGGGTTTAGGGTTTAAGAACTCGCTTAAAGTTTTGTGTGGGATTCATTGCCTGAGTTGTGATTGTTGTGCCACGTTATTAATGTTATTGTTCTTTCTGCAGGTTGTATTGTAATGTGGATGATAACATAAGTTTCTTAGTACATGGAAGTCTGCCCATTGAGCAAAGATTTGAAACGAAGTCTTTGTTTCTAACCAACACATATCTCGAGCGCATTCTGTTCTCCATTGTGGCGCCTCCACCTTTCTATGTGCTGAATGCGACCCATGGCATCGTTGAGCCGATCACTGATGGGGCGGCTACACGGTGTTTGTCAATAATAAAAGACCCAGTGCGGGAACCTGAGCCGGGTCACTACAGGCTACTGGCAGATTGGACTCTGCAACTTTCTCTTCGATTCAGACCTCTCCTTAATGATGGAGATTGGTATCCGGAAGACGAAGTTATTGAACAAGAACTTGTCATTTCATTCCAAGATAGACACAAACAGGTAAACCGAATTGTTGAAAAGTGCTTCCATTTTTAATTTTTGATGTATCAAGTGATTCGGTGTGAACGATCAATGCTCCGATCATTAGATTTATCCAAGGACCTGTGAGATGAGACATTTTATTTCAAACCCGAAACCTTCAAGTCTAGACCTTGATTGCCTGAAATGTGCTCTGACAAGAAACTTACGACTGTGTAGATAATCACTATGTATGGAGACATCCGGTATCCTGAGGTGACATTGCAGACGGAGATCCTCTCGTTCGGGACAGTAGTTTGTCCCGATTGCGCGCGGTGTCAGGACTTCACCATTTCAAATACAAGCGTTGTTCCTTTAGACTGGCGTATTGTGACAGAAAAGAGCCACCTAGACATGGTTGAGTGTGCTGAGCTTGATGGTTTCGTCAATTGGGTGCGTTCTTTGTAACCCTTCACTTAGATGCATTATGAATGTTTAGTTGATTGGTGTCTTTGCTTGATTAACATACGAGCGAATCAATATGGTAATTGCAGCAGCATTTGAAGGACCTCAACAAAAGATGGCCGGTGATATGGAAGGCAACTCCCGAGAGTGGACGAATACCTGGCAGAGAAGGCTGTATGGGCGAAGTATACAAGCAAATAGTCACTATAACATTCTCTCCGTTCGAGCCCCTCGCTTACGCCGAGACTATTTGGATTGAAGCCTTCCGTGGTAGAGGTCACAGGCTAGTTCTGGAAGGTCAAGGAAGCGCGATTATTACACCGAGGCCTGTAGTTGGTCTGGCCGCCCCCGCTGCCACTGCAGGGACGGCGAAAGCTTCGTCCAAAATGACGAAGAGAAAGTCGTCAGCCAAAATATAAACAGACCATCCCGGTCAAATTTAGGCAATTTAAGATACTTCAGGTGATTCATAGCAATCTCATCAAGGCCATGCTCGATGCTCTTTCTAGGTCGATCGCTTGTGTGTGGGAGACCCACGTATGCGCATCGAAGACCATTTTCAAATCGAAAGTACTTACAGTTGTGTACGGCCAGGACGTTGTCCTTTGCCATCACGGAAGCAATCACTTACGCAGTCAACAATCCTTGAAGATCTATGTTGGCTCTTTAGAATTACAAAGTCTACTTCAGTAAAATGTGTTTAAAATTTGCGCCAACATTCAAACACCGATTTATATTCACATCTGATTGAGTACGATTGTCCCGTGTGAAAGGACCATTTGTCGAATTGTATTGCACTTGATGATGAACTGCTATCGACCGAACAGGACGGAGTGGACAAAGTTGGAACGTGGCTCCATTTACATCGAGCTCGAGAACTCTTACGAGAGTCGTCTTTTACATACAGAAAGTTTTCGAATCTCTGCAGTACAAACGAGAACGACCCACTCATCCTCGACCACACAGGATGCGCGTCCACAAATAAACAACGCTCATGTGCGTAATGTTAGTAAAAGTGAAACAGAAATATACGAACATGATTGGTAGAGGGAGTCTTCAGGTACAGAACAAAAAGCACAATGTGTCGTGGAAACGCAGCTGCTCCCTGTCTTTGACTTTAGCTGACATACCAAAGTCAGCACCAGAGAATCCGGAGGAAGTCACCGCTTCCTTTGTCAAGCCAGCAGTTCCCGTGACATCGGAATTGCTTGTCAGGAGCAGTTATTATTCAAGCCTCAGATTTCTGCAATGCTTGTTGTAATAAATTAGATTCGTTACAGATACCCTAATATAGCTTTCATGCACGACCCCTTGGGAAAATGTGACAACAACCACCTCTACTTCAGTAATCCTCATTAAGTCCTATGCTAAGCAAGTGCGCTCTTTATCAATGAGCTTCAAAACGGAAGTGGCGGATGATGGTTGTTCTTCATCCCATCTAAGCTTCTATTTTCCCCAAGAAGGAGACCATCGCATAAAGGTTATTACTGAGAAAGTGCACACCCTATTGTGTTAACCCGAAACTTTTGGGCCTGCAAACCACGATGCATTATCAACGTGCAAAACCAGCCGGAAGTTCCAGCGACTCTACATCTTCGAAGATGAGTAGAATATGTCGATATTGCCTTTACCATTTAACAAAGAAATTATGTACAAGAGTTCTATGTGGCGAACATGAATTGTGTTTAATGCACTTAGTTCATGCATGCAAACTAGTACAGATGAATATTCTTACCCTTACCAAAGAGTTAGCTTGTGGCTGCTATGACCAAAAATCTCCTTGATTTTGGTCCACTGACGTTGGATCACAGATGTTCATCGTGGCTATAGCAACGTTAGTTGGCGACATGGCGTCGCACTCCATGTTGCACATAATCACAGGCACCTCTGAGCCCAGCACGTAACGGAACTGCACCCGTTCCACGAGGAACCACAACTTCCAGGTCAACTCTAATCGACTAGAAGATATGGTGATGCTTCCGTATTTCTTATGCACTATTGTACACTTTGCCGAGCCTGAGATTTCTGGAAGTACGGTACCGCTTTGTACAGCATCCTTTTCAATGCCACTCGACTGAACATGGATCACTATTTAAACACCAAACGACTTCCACAGTCGAAACACCAAGCTTTCTCTGAGAGTTCTGCAGTCCGAGACCTGCTGCGTCTCACCTGGACACCACAGGCGAGTGGTTCTGAGCCAGTGGCTGATCCAGTTTTTTCCACCAAAGTATGGCGTTTCCTCGCTTCGTTTTGTTGAAAGTGGTGCTTCTAGGTGTGTTGGTGGTGGCGGCCGCCCATGTGAGCCATGATTCAGATGATGTAACTGATCGAGGCATTCCATCGACCTCCTCATCGCATCATGGACCCGGTGGTAGGTTCAGGTTGACAGAGGAATCTGGTGCAGGACGAAGCCTCCTAAATATTCAGGACCCTTGCGGTCAAGGCAATTCTCCTGCCTACAATTGCGCAAGGATTCTTCCCAGGGGATCGAGGAGGCCTGTTTGCTGCAGTAGTCCGAGGAGGCAATGCAGGGATATTGGTGCCACAGACAGAAACAACTGCGGGGCGTGCAACAGGAGATGCTCATGGAACGAAATCTGCTGCGGCGGGAGATGTTATGACTCACGAAGAAACTCAAATCACTGCGGGAGGTGTAATATTAGGTGCCCTCGCGGCTTCCAGTGTATTCAAGGGACTTGCGGGTACAATGGACATGAGTATCGCTAGATGTTTCACGTCAATCAATGTTCGAGGGAGTCTTCGCGATTATTCAAAAGTTGCTCGTTTCTCATACTCAACC
This sequence comes from Physcomitrium patens, assembly GCF_059467195.1. Taxonomy (NCBI): domain Eukaryota; kingdom Viridiplantae; phylum Streptophyta; class Bryopsida; order Funariales; family Funariaceae; genus Physcomitrium; species Physcomitrium patens. The sequence continues at coordinate 15,770,883 of NC_143413.1, read as the reverse complement.
TTGTCACATTGCTTGTCCGGTGTTCCATCCCATCGTTGGCCACCAGACGATTCTCCTTGAAAGAAACTGAGCATTCGATGAATCCAGGAATATTAATGGGCTTTCAACGTTAGTAGATCTTCAGTTGATTCTGCTATATAGAATTTAGAGGTTATGTTATGCTATTGTCCTGCTACTAATTAAAGGGTCTAATAATTTCCGATTTTACCAATAAGGTTCAAATCCCCTTCAGCTCTGACTATGATGGGGTCCTAGAGGATATTGGCTTCTTTCTTGACTTCTAGGAACTTTGCTATATAAATATATTAGGGAAAAATTGGATACGCCCTTGAAAACTAAGAACAGGGAGTATACAAGGTCTAGTGGGAATCATTGATTGAAAGTGCGGAGGGACGGATGCAATAAGTATCACACAAGAAATTATCTTGAGGATTCATTTCTGTAGAGATATCTTTGATTCCAGCCAATGTAAAGCTTCATAGCTACTCTTGGGTGAATCGGCTCAAGGGCTATTTGATTCCACCGAGGTTATCTCCTATTGTGAACACAATAAACATTATGAAACTTTTACTAACAGATGGGCTCAAAGGTTTTCTTTATTTGCTTCTCAAAAGTTAACGTTGTGCTAAATTGATGTATTTTGTATTTCTACATGTCTCATTCAACTTATCATTCGTAATAAGGTACAAGTGCATTAACAAGGGGAGGTGCACTCGCTTCAAACATGAAAGACATGTCAACAACTGATCAACATTCCACATTCCGTCACAAGTAGATATTTCAAAAATGTCCCGTGCAGCAAAATAAAAACATTTTATTGTTCCCGGGAACTTGATCTCAACATTAACGTGCTGATGTGGAGCTTGAACAAATTGCTCTGTAATGTGGAAAAAATTTCTCAATGAAACCTGAATCTACCTTACATGTACGACCGACAATCTAATTCCATCAAAGACGACAAAACGCATTCTTATCTGTCTATTTCTAGTTGAATCTAGATTGAAGCGCGGCAACCCAGAAAGGACTAAGCAAGCATGGAAAGCAGCTCATCTTATCAATTTGAGTATAATCAATGGGTGTTAGATATTTCGAATTGTCCGATTATCCAGGAAGAAAATTAAGCCAGGGAGTCTCGGAATCCCCAGTTACATCCCTTACCACAGATGTTAAATTCACGTAAACGTATTTCAACCTCCCACAATCCATCAAACATGATTGAGAAGATATTGAGCTACGGAATTACTGGTAATTATTGGTCGTTGAAATTAACGCACCAGCAGGAATGGTGCATTAGTTGCATGAACTATGGATTGGAGAACTAAGGACAACGGCAGAAGTTGAGTTGGGCCGCATCTTGGAAGGAGGATTTTTCCGAATTGTATGCAATCAAATTTTGGAAATGTAGAAGATCCTTACCCTCACCTCCCATCAATTCAGATGGAGCACCTACATTTTACAAACTTAATTGATAGGATTTGATCCCAAATTGCCGAAAGGATTATGTGTTCCAACTTGGATAATACTTAAAGGTATTTTTGATGAGTTTCTAAAGGTGGCCCTCCAAATTGCATCTGATGTGAGAGCTTTGTTTGGAAACAACAATTGGAATTCAATTACCGTAGACCAACGTTTTTGTATGGCCTTACAAGTAAGAAAAGGCTAGCATATGCTCTTTTTGGTAATGTGAGCAATAAAAAAAAAAAACTATCATCACAATTAATTATTGAAACCTCCTAATTTGTTGTTGCTTTTGCCTTACAATAGATTATTTGGCAAGGGACTATTTTAGTACAAAAAGAAAAAAAGTAGCAAACCTTGTGCTATCAAGGAAATGAATCTCAAGGAGCCAAAAGATCAATATATTCTTACGTCAATAAAAAAAACTAGATAAACATTCAAAGCTAATATAATATTAAACTAGAATGGTTATTGCCAAAAACAAGATGATTAAAAAGTCTTGAAATAAAATTAAATACTAGAAGAGCATTGACAAGAGTAAAGAAGACTTTACACTTGCCTCCATATATACTATTTAACTAGAAGCTATATAACAATATTCTATAGGACTTCCAACATGTGTTCAACTTGTGAGGCACTTGTCTTAACTTGCAAGACAAGTTTTCTATATATACACTACATAACTAGCTTATACTACTTGCTACCAACACATGTGACATATAATGAAGTTGTTGGCTAAGTTTCTAACCTATTAAACAACTACAAACATGTATAAAGTCAAAGCTATGTTTATAAAGCTTCTAAGAAGCTTTTTTACAAGATATTATCAAATTTTTTTACTTTAATCTACTTCTACATATTCATATTATTTGGATAACTATTGAAATAAATATGTATGTATATGATATTATCTCTTTTTTTAGAAATAAATTCTATGAGGAGCAATAATCATATATTGATGAAATCTAAGATATGACAAATTATATTTGCTACATACTTTGATCTTTTTTTCCTTTGAAAGTAGTTAATAAGTCCTCTTAGTCATCAATAATGTCCCATTTCAGAGTAAGAAGACCACTCTATAATTTGATTTTTGTTGAGGCCTTCGTAACTTCTTTCAAACAAAACATTTGTAATACTATCAAGGTTTGTTTCTATCTCTAGTAAAATCACTAAACATTAGGAGTTTCTTCTAAGGTCATGATATCAAATGCACTATATCTTGCCATTTATTTAAGAAAGAATATATTATTCTTAAAAAATTTCATCTCTATTACATTGTCTTAAAGATTGTGATAATTGCAATGTCTTGTTTAGTAAGTTAATAAATAATAGCTCTTGAGTTGAATTTATTAGTTGTTAATTTTTTATCTTTTTAATTCCAAAAATATACATAAATTATAAATATAGATAGAAAGTAAAATATGATATTTTTTAAATTATATTTCTTTTATAGTAAGATTTAATATTCTTCATCTTAATTTTGATGGATATTATCAATGAAAAACATTAGCCTTCTTTGCTACATTTTCATGATTTTTAACAAGCTCATATATGTATTTATTAATATCATATTTATTGTAATGAATAAGATATTCTAACCTATTTTGGTAGCGCCTTAAATCAAAAACTTCTTCTACCTTAAATTCTTGATTATTATCTATTTCTATAGAAGAAGAAGGTATTTATTTTCTTTTCAAGATTTTTATTGTCTTATATGGTTGAAGAAGAGACTTATAGAATACAAGATGGATCTTTATAGATTTGAGTAGGTATAATCTATAAGCAACTAGATTGATTTATACATAAATAAGAAATGATCCAAGCTTATAATAATCCAACTTGTCTTAAGAATGGCTAATCTTCACATTGCAACAAAGTAACCATCCCTTATTACAAACATTGAATTGAGGTCGTTCTTTAAAATAGGCATCTATGTTGGTCTATTGTTATTCTTGAGCTTCTTTTAATTGAGCCTTTATTTTTATATATAGCTCAAATAAATAATTTATCAAATTTTTTGTTAGAAGATTATCAATTTTTGAAAAGTTAAAACATCAAGTTGTAGATGATACTCATAATTAACAAAAAAAGATTTTTGTTGCATAGAAGAATGGAATATATGGTATTATTATAAGTAAATTTTTCTAATGATAAAAAATTTTTTTAATCATCTTATTAGTAGTTGGTAGTATAATTCAAATATTGCTTCAAAACTTGCTATTGCATTTCATTTGTCCATTAATTTGAGGTTGAAAAGCCAAAGATAGTTTTATATCTACCTTTAGAATCTTAAAAATAATTTTTTAAAATCTTAATACAAATTGAGTCCTTCTATTTAATATAATATCCTTGAATAATCAATGATAGCAATAGTTTTTGTCAAAAAAAAGCTTTGTTGTTTCTTCACCTATGATAGATTTTGTATATAGTACAAAATATACCATCTTGGTAAAATACTCTACTATTATAATTATAAAATCATAAGAACTTAAGATTGAAAGATCTGTGCTAAAATCCATGGAAAAAAAGACTATATTTTTTTTGAAATAGATAATAGGTGAAGAAGTCCATAATGTCAATGATAAGGAGTTTTTGATCTTAAAAAAATATCACATAATTGTACAACATTTTTGACTATCCTCTATATTTGAGGCAACCAAAATTCACTCAATATTAGCTTCAAAGTCTCGTTGTATCCAAAATGTTCAATTCTGAGAAAGTTGTGAGAAGCTTGAAGAATACATAATCATGCTTTACTTTTTGGAATATATAATCATCTTTTAAAATAGAATAAACTATTTTAAAATTTAAAATTAAAAGTATTATGAAACTTAAAAGAATTATGCCTAATATCATGAATAAAAGGAGTAGAGGACATACTTGATTGAACTTGCTTGAGAAATATTGAACCAATAATAAATGTTGATTTTATTGTTGAATGATGAAATTACTTTAAATTCAAGGAAATTATTCTTTGTTAATCAAAAGCTACATCTCTTTCTTTAGACATAAGATAAGAATGTCTAAAAAAGCCATTGCACAAACCTTATTATTTTTTAGATTAATAAGTGATCTTGAAATCAAATCTTGATAAAGACATGTTTCAATGGGCTTCGAGAAAATTCAAAACATATATTGCTATAAAATACTTGAAATTCTTGTGATCTATATATATGGTGATTGGATTGAAAGCACCTTCTAGGTAATGGTATTATTCTTAAAATGAATCTATGATTATAAAAAATTCTTTATTGTGGATCTTGTACTTGATATTGGCTACTAAAAATTTCTTAAAATGGAAAGCTATCAAGTGGAGTTTGTCATTTGATCCTATTTGTAACAACACCACATCCTTAACAAAATTTGATGCATCTATTTTCATAAAGAATATCTTAGAAAAGTTGATATAATACAAGATTGATGCAAAAATAAAAACTATCTTCAAGGCTTCAAAAGATGCTTCAACTTTTATTAAGGACATGAATCTCAAAGAATCAAAAACTTAATACATTCTTGTATAACTCAAAAAGAATAGATATTCATTCAAAATTAATATAGTATTGAAACTAGAATAGCTATTGTCAAAGACAAGAAAATTAGAAAGTCTTGAAATAAGACTAAGGATTAGAAAGGCATTGGCAAGAGTGAAGAAGGCTTTATTCTTGCTTTTATATATACTATCTAAATAAAAGCTATATAGTAACATTCTATTGGACTTTTGACACATGTCCAATTTGTAAGAATTATGTTTTAAGTTACAAGACAAGTTTCTTATATATGCATGATGTTGTTAGCTTGTACTATAAAATACAAGCTAATAAGATATCAATATCTTAATATAAATTGAGTCCCTCTTTTCAATATAATATCTTTGGTATTGTAATATATATATATATTTTTTTTTTCTTCAGAAATAAGATAAAAACTCCTATTGGAGATTTAGGATGGCATACAATATTCTTAGCTAAGTTCTTATCAATATTTTTCTTGACTACATCGAATTCATTTTGTGATAAGCTATAGATTAGTCATAATCATGGTGGAGCTCGTTCTTGAAGATTAATGAAATAATAATAGAAACAATACTATAGAAGAATATCTACATTTTTTTTTTTAAAAACGTCTAGATAATCTTGATACTAGCTTGGAATGTCACTTGAAATCTTTCTTCTATCAAAAATAAGTATGGTGTATATAACAAAAGCTAATTCTTCCCTTACAACATGTATGAAAATTCTTTCACCTATCAATAAATGTTCGATTGTATTAGATTTATGGATTTCTACTTGATTAGAAAAATCCTAAACTATTCAATGAAAAAAATCAAGGTTATAAGAAATCCAATCTTCTTCAAGATTATATTGCAGGATTATACTTCTCTAACACAATAATTGTAATATAATTGAATTAAAGAAAGATCTAGTAACATTAAATATTAATAAGCTATTATGATCTTTAGTTGCTACATCTAAAAAAAAAGATTTCATAGATAACATTTCCAAAGGAAAACAAATGACCATATATGACTTTTACATATATGGATTTATTTTTTTTAATTAATTTATTTTATTAAAAAATTTTAATAAAAAATTTTGATGAAATCTTTGTCTATAAAATAAGCTAAGGCTCTTTAATCTTAGAAGGCAAAGACTTTGTGATTTTTTGGACCTAAGCAAACTTCTATTATAAAATAAGGTGAAAGATTTGATAAGAAAATATATCCTTTATTATATATTGCATAAGATTTTAGCCACATAGTTCCTATTATAGTTAAAAAAAACTTATTTTTTGATATATTATCTTTATTAGTAACCATGCTTCTTATTTTTTGATTATGTTGTTTTTTTTAATAATATTAAGTAATGTATTTGGATTCTTTATAATATAGATACAAACCTTTTTAACAATATTAGTTGTGAACTCAATCTATTTTTTTTTATCTCAATTGCATAACTTCTTGATGTAGACTCTCAACCTCATGATTGACTTTTTTTATGGACATAGAAATAATAACTCTATGATTTACATTAAAAATGCCTGAGATTTCTATCCTATCAACGTTGGCAAGCTCATGAAGATTTACAATAGTTATAAATTTATTTTCACTTCTACCAAGAGTATTATCTATAATTTTTTCTTCTATAGAACATTCAAATAAATCTATTAGTAAAATGAAAAGAAGATAATTCACAATGTCTAATATCAAATAAAAATTTCTATAAAAAAGTATAATTTTTTTTCTTTAAAAAAAAATCAATATTAGTAAACTAAATATTTTTTTAAAAGTAGATAGTCTGCAACTTTCAAAATACAACAATAGAAGTAGGATAATCTACTTCTAAAACAAAACAAGAATAGTGAGTTAGTACTCTTGTCAAACTATCTAGTACATGAATTTCAAAGAACCAAAAGATCAATATATTCTTGTATCATTTAAAAAGATTAGATAATTAGTCAAAGATAATATAATATTAAATTAGAATGGCTATTGCCAAAAACAAGAAGATTAAAAAGTCTTGAAGTAAGTCTAAGAACTAAAAAGATATTGAAAAGAACAAAGAAGGCTTCACTCTTGCCTCTATATATATTATCTAATTAAAAGCTACATGGAAATGTTCTATAAGACCTCCAACATGTATTCAATTTTTAAGACATGTGACTTAATTTTCAAGGCAAGTTTTTTATACATATATGACATAATTAACTTCTATTACAAGCTATCAACATATATAATATATGGCTAACTTATTAGCCAAGTTTTTAACTTACTAATTACAAACATATATAAAATTAATTCTATATCTATAAAGCTTCAAGAAAGTTTTTCTACAAGATATTATAAAATTTATCTATCTCAATTTACTTCTACATATTCATATTATTTAAGTAATTATTGGAGTAACTATTGGAATAACTATTGAAATAATTATATATCTGCATGATAACTTCTTGCTCTACCACTCTCTAGTCCATTGTCATTTTTGTACATAATCTTGTAGTAGACATTTATATATAATTTTATGAGTGGCTTTGAGAGCAAAACTTGTTTAATGTTAGTATAGGATTTTTAATTCATCAACCTTGGAAGCTCATAGAATTCCAATTATCTTGCTAGTAGGACATTATTGAATTAGCTTATCACTATATGAGACCAATGTTGCAAGAAAATTGTACTCTAAGAAGAAATAATTTGGTTGCAAGCCTTTGAGTAGCAAAACTATTTTTTGCTTTTTTTTCTAATCCATCCATATGAAGATCACAACCATTTCTTATTATGTTCAAGGTATAAATAATGTCAATAAAATTGACATAGTTGGAAATTACTTTTGATTCCTTCTAGCATACTTGGATATGTTTTATTTCTAAGAATATAAGCTCTATAGGACTTTGCTACTTATATTAAAAAAATACATAGTATAAACAATGTAGGAGCAAAGAACAAAGGCATCTACCTCTGGATGTCTCTCAAGATTAGCTACCTAATTGATTTGTTGGATCACTCTTGGTATAGTAAAACATAATAGATGTAATTAAAAGGTATCTTCAAAGGTGATTTAACCACTTTTAATTTATACGTATTTATGGTAATTAAAGATCACTATACATTATAATAAGATCTATTCTTAGTGCTTTTTCAAGACTATTGATGGTTTTTTTTTATTGATGATTGAAATTTCATCAAGCATCAAAAGGACAAATTGATCCTATATGGTAATCTAATTTTTAATTAAAAAATATATATTTTTTATTTTCTCAAGTTGACATTGAAAGTAGAAGAATCATTCAAACTAATAAACATGATTTGATTTTTATAGAATAATAGGACAAAAAATTCAACTCTAGTATTGGCTTGGTTAAATTATTATTATGTATTTTTGCTAATACAAGCTAAACTTCTACTAGTAATATTAATCAAATTTGAAGAAATTATAGTTTGATCAACCATCTTCTAATACAATGCTCCGTTCAAGTATAAGAAATGAAACAATGATCTTTAGCATTTAAAATGACCATTGCTTTTTTCAATGATAAAGAGATTTGCTTGCAAGTCTAGTAGATAAAGGCATCTTATCTAAACTTGGGATTTATTGATATGCTTAGAAAAACAGAAAAAAATTATTAAAAATTTTGTATTCAAAAGATAAAGGAGTACAACCTTAAGAAACAAAACTCTGGAAGCCATTAGCAAGTCTCATTGCTATCCTTTACAATGATCTATATGACTTTAGAATTCAAGACTAATTGAGTATTATTGTAGATCGACTTTAGATCCTAGAATAACAAAAGATAAAATGTTAAAAAATAAGAAATAAGATTTGATGGAAGCATATAAAAAACTCCTACTCTAAAGAGTTTTTCTATGCAAATAGAACTCATTCTCAATAGTATGGTCAAAAAAAGAATCAAAGAAGGAAGGATCAAAGGCATCTACCTTTCAATGGAAGATAAGCAGTAAATCATAGCACAATATACTAATGACACTTCCTTCACCCTTTTTGGAATAAAAGAAATCAACTTGTGAACTATTCTATATTTTAGAGATCTTCTATCTTAGCTTAGATTTGACATTGAATTGAAAGAAGAGTTGTACTTACTAGCAAACTACTTCTAACAAGCTTCCATGGATAAATTACTTATATATGATACATTGAGGTGGTACAAAAGTAGATATTAACAAAGATAGGTCTAAAATCCAAAGATTCATGTGGTCTAGTTCTCTTTACATGGCAAGATCAAAAGTATTTTAGATACAATGGTGCCAATCAAGAATAGAGGGTGGAATTAGCATACTAAATCTATAAGATGCTATGATTGCCTTCATGACAAAATAAATTATGAAGGCCTATGAACCAAGTATTTTGAATCTCTATGTTATATTATGATTTTGACTTGTGCATTTTCAACCATAGAACACAAGGTAGTAGTAGCTTTTTCTTAGACATATTTTCTTAGTAAGTTGTCAAGCAAAATGTGGCTCCAAAGTTTGAAATCGTATTGGCTTTGCATGGCAAGGGATGGTCCTTGACATCATTGTTGTTTATTATTGGATAGTAGAAGAGATTGGAGGTGACTTACTCTAGTAGTCATCTATCATTCTACTTATAAATCTTGGTTTTTCAAAACTTCTAGTCTATATGGTATCAGACTAAAATTCATCAAAAATGCAAGGATTGATAATCAATTTTTCACTACTGTGGTTTTGTGTGGTAATACAACTATATGAAAAAAAATAAATAAATAAATGGATGTTATTATAGAAGAGGCTAGTAAAAAGTTATAGTAAAAAAATAATAATATATTATAAAAAGATAGTAAAAAATTTAATCTTAATGCTGCCTTTTATAGAAGGAACTTCTATTTACTTTGTAGAAATATAAATAAACCAAATTAAAATAAATGAGATAAGAAATTGATGTAGATATATTTAGAAGAAAATTAAAAATAGATTAAAGAAAAATTTACCTCAAATTATCTAAAATTGATATCTAAAGAAGACTGGTTGTCAACTTGGATCAAAAGCAGACTCCAAGGAACAAAACTATGCACCTATATTGATTTTAGGATTTTTTTTCAAATCAAAGAATGAAATTTGATAAAAGATTTTTTAGGATTTCTTAGAGCATTGGTTTTGAGTGATTCTAGTTTATAATGACTTTGTAAGAGTTTTGTAAAGTTAGGGTTGTTTTGGATGATCCTAATTTTTGTAAAAAAAATAGGTTTTATAATTTGGAAAATTTCGTGAATTTTGTAGTAGATCTATGAGTGAAGTTTTTTTGAATTAAGAATATAATTTTACTAAATATATATATTGTAAATTTGAGCTTAATTAGACAGTTGGATTAGAGGTTATTAAAGTTAAAATAGGTTAAGATCTTGGAAATTGGATTTTTAGGTCTAATAAGATTATCTAAGATTTACAACAATCTATCAATTGGATTGAAAAGATCTTTATTTGAGGTAATAGTTGACTTGGATTTCAACACTTATATAAAATTTGAGAGTACATTAATAGTTTAATTAAGAATTATTGCTACTAGAAGATCAATATTAAGATCAAAGATGGAGGCGGACTGACATCTAAGTAGATTATGACATTTTTCTTTTATTTTGTAAGTTCAATTCTCTTTAAATTTTTGTTTTATTTTTAATTAAGAGATTGAAAGGTGTGTAAAATTTTAAGCAAGATCAATGATTTATTTAATAGATATTGAGGTCCTAAATTGTCTTAAGATCAATTTTAATTGATTAGGTTTTGATTAAAGTTAATTTTAATTGGTTAGATTTTGGTTAGGATTTTTTTAGAAATTGATTAGAATTTGATTAGGATTTGATTTATAATTTAGGATTTGATTAGGATTGGTTTAGAATTTAGAATCTAATTAGAGTTGATTTAGGATTTTGAGTTTTTTTAGGATTTCTTTAGGATTTATTTTGGATTTCTTTAGGATTTTCTTAGGATTTCATAAAGATTTTTTTAAAGTTCTTATAGATTTCTTCAAAGATTATTATTTATTTATTTCTTTTAGATTTCTTTTATATTTCTTTAGATTTCTTTAGGATTCTTTTATAATTTCTTTATGATTTTTTGAGAAGTTTTTTAGGATTTATTTTTATTTTTTTTATAATTTATTTGAAAATTTAATTTATTTTGATTAATATTTTATTGTGTTTATCAAAATTTAATTAAAATTTATATATTATTTTATTAGAATTATTAGAACTTGTTGTTGCAAATTTTTGTTACCTTCTACAATCAAGTGCTTGATATATTTTCAAGCAAGATTTTACGTAATATGATAGTGGAAGCAAAGATTGAGTATGTATTGCTATATATTAAATATAGAATATATGCCATTATAATATTTAACATAGAAGATTTCTAGGGTGCAATATTGTTTGACTCAAATAATTACCTAATTGATCCTAGAGACTAGATAGGATATTATCCTCTTGATTCATCTATACTCCTAAGTTGGACTCTTAATATCAGTTGCTTAATTTGATTATAGCATACTAATAAATTGATATTACACCAATTTTGAGAATATCTCTTAGTTTAATATAAATAATAATAAGAAATCCATATTCTTAATTCATTATGCACCAATACTAATTCATATAGGCCATGGTGCCAAAGCATCTTCTCTAAATGCCTTTTACAAAGGTTCTTCAAATTCCATAATGCCTAGGTATAAATCTATACAATGGTTCTTTGGATGTTTTAGATTAAGAAAAATGATGCCACCTTCAATGCAATTCTATGGCCGGATATGAAGATCATATAATGAGTTTGTCTAGGCACATTGAATTATGATAGAGTAGAATCATTTAAGGTATAGGCAATGAAGAAAAAGAACATAATCTAAGGTAATTTGCTTCAAACGAGGTTTGAAAGATAATGGTGTTGATATGGCCTTGTTACAATAATGTGAAAAAATCAGCTGTGTTGGATGCTTAATGGCCTCTTAGACAACTTTGTATTTCAACCACCAAGAAGTAGCCCTACTTCCTTGGATAGATGGTGAATCTAAGATAAAAGTGGCAAAATCCATAATAAGTACTTACACACACTCATGGTTGAGAAAATAAGTAGTCTAAATTGTATCAACATACCTATTTAACTTGTTTTTTTTTCTTATATTTTATCTTTATGATTAGTTCTTAAGCTGCATTCAGGTGAAATAAGTCTTTTATATTATATATAGAAATGAAGTTTTTTTTATTATTTTTTTTTTAAAAAAAAAACAGAACTATTAAATTTAGCCTTTTATTATTAGTTTTGATATCAAAGAAAAGGTTATTTTTATTAGTAGGTAACTTTAGTGCCTTAAGAGCCATTATTTTGCCTATACATTCAAAAAAAGTCTAAATGTCTCTATTAGCTCATGGGACATTTGATTTCATTGACATTGAATATTACCTACGAAGCGATCACATATTTAGAAATAAATTTAAAACCTTTAAAGGACAGAAATCAACTTTTGATAGAGATAAATCTTTATCTCAAGATATATTTTTGGTAGAGACAAAGGTTATTCTTACAAATTAGATTGGCTTTTAAGACACTTATTTTTGTAACTTGTACTACAAAACATACTTGAATGTAAAGGTAGCTCTAAAATAAAAATAAGCTATATAGTTTTAACTTCAATGATCAAAAAGAATAAATAAGAAATTAAGATATTCTTAAAAGAGCCAAAAGCATATGGCTGAGTAGTTTCAACATTCTCAGTTTCATCAGCTGCATTGATAGCTACAAAAATTATAGATTAAAAGTGCCACACTTAGAACTAAAGTGATTAAAAAGCTTAGTAAAATTTAAAAAATTGGAACCAACATCTATGAGATTAGTAGAAAATAATTAAAAAACTATTACCTTGGAATTTGCAACCAATTTTTTTGCTTGTGCACATAACTTAGAGGCCCTCCTTTACTCAAAATCAGTCACTCAAAGTGTGATACTACAATAAAATAGCCCTGAAAAAAACCATTCTATTCTAATAAAAAGTTTTATTTATATCTAAATATTATATAGAAACATTTCAACAATAGCTCTTTAGGAATTTTAGAGTCGAAACCAACTTCAATAACTCTAATTAAGGTTTTTCAAAAGAACCAATAACAAGATGTAAGTTATTTCAAAATCATTTCAAAAGTAGACTTGCTCCACATAGGAGTTTTTGATTAGAACACTAGTAGTTAGTAGAGGCAATTGTAACAAATGTAATAGCTCTTATAATTGGACTACAAGATTTGACAATAAAAAAATAAGCTTAAATTTTTAGAAGCTAATCTTCAAAAAAGCTCTTTAAGCTCGTGAAAGAATTCCATCAATACAATTGAGATTCAAAAAATTAATCAACCATAATATAAAAAATATATAATATTAAAAGATGTGGTACTTATAAAATTATAAAAAATCTATATTGCATAAGTAAAAATGCCACTATCGTATTCTATTAAAAATTTGTTCTTAAATTATGAAATTAAGGCTTATCTCACAAGAAATAAAAACCTACCTACAAATATTAGAATTGAAATACAATCCACAATCACTATCAAAAGAAATAATTCTTAAGTTATAATTAGATAATCAAATATCAAACATAATGAAAATAAATAGTAAACAATGTTTTCTACATACAAAGTAAGTGTAAAAATATATCAATTGGAAAACTTATAAATCTAGAGATATTGATATTATTTGATTAAAAATATTATTAGATTTATTTTAAGACAAGGCTAAATAAAAACTTATTAACAAGCAATAGGAAATGAAATCATAGCTTTTATAGGCTTCATATCTCTCTACTTAGAAAGTTATATTCTTATATACTACAAATTTTAATGAATCTTGACTAAATACAAGTTAACAAAATAAAATTCTACCAAAAATAAAATATATATCTCAACTATCAATTATTGTATAATCTTTCTTACAAGAATATGGTACACAGTTTACATCTCTTATTATAAGTTTAACTCACTTGTAAAACATGTATTTCAAAAAATTAGTACCACCATTCTATTTTTAAAAAAAGCCTCCCTTCAACCACCATGCTATTTGAATTAGTACACTTATATTCATGAAGACCTTTTCCATATAAATCCATGACAATATCAAGATATATACTCAAATTTATAGACAACTATTCTTTAAAATCATGATTTTTTTAAACTAATAAAAATAATACTTTTGAGATATTTAAATAATTTTTATACAAAAAAAATCAATCCAAAAATATCACATCTATGTACCAAAAAAAGCATATCAAATGATAAAATTAAAAAAAAGTCATCTTTGTGAAATTATAAAAAATTATTATTAGAAGTTTAATTATCATCTTTTTTATAAGAAGAAGCTATTTAAGCTACAAATCATATTTTAAATCAAATATTGTATCAAGATTTGCATTATATAATATTATTTTAATTTAATTTATATCAAAAACTAAATATTTCTTATTTTAAAAAAATTAAATATTTATCATATTTATACATCAAAAATAAAATTAAACCAAAGTCAAAATCTACCAAAATGATTTTAGTAGGCTATAACAAACAATATAAAGCCTATCATTGTTTAAGTTATATTAAAAAACAGCTAATCATCTTCAAAGATTTAGTATTCAATGAAAGAAAATTTAGGCATGTTTAATCAAAAGAAATTATCTTCATCCAATAATAATATCTTTGAGTCTTTTCTAAAATTCAACATGTCTTTTTCTACTACCTTAAGACAAATACAAAACCAACTAGAGCTTTTAAATCCTCATTCCTTGCATACTTTTAGTCCTCCATATCATTAACTTGGATTGTTGACTAATGTACATTCAACTATGTGTAAAACTTTGCAAATCTCTTTTAAATTAGAAATCTATTTCTTTATTATTTTGTCACCAAAGTTAATCCATGCATCATTTCTTGCAATATCGCCTTTACTACCAAGACAATCTAATAGGATTAAAAAATAAAATATTAAATTAGATGATTACATGTTTTCCATCACATCAAATGAATTTGATATTTACATGATCAATAACTTTTCTAAGCTTAATAGTAATAGTATTACTTTTAAAATAGCTTTTTAATACTATAGTTGGATAAATATTGGGCTTAAAAATTTTAATTCTATTAATAAAAATAAAAATTGGAACTAAGTGCTATTACTTTTTAAAAAAGAATTATTAATGCAGAGTAGATTTTGAAGATAAAACTTATATTTAATCAACAATCATCAAAACCAAAAGTTCATCTTCTAGCAAGATGTTTTAAATAATGTAAAAGAATTGGCATTGATATTGACAAAGTATTTATACTTGAGATAAAATGATATATAATTAAAATTCTAATTATTAAGATTGCACAAAAATAAGATAATATTCATCATCTTGATATTAAAAATATTTTTTTTAATAAAAATCTGATCAATAAAGTTTATTTTGTTCAACTACTAGGATTTGCCACAATAAAAAGCAAGGACCTAATTTGAAAATTAAAAAAGATCCATATGTGGTTTAGAGCAAAGTTTGTAATTGTGATATGAACACATTCAAACATATATCATCTCTATAGGTATGATTAAAAGTTCTAACAATTGTAATCTCTATAATATTGACAAAGATAATAACAAGTTTAACTTTGTTGTTTATGTTGATAATTTATTCATTTATTATGGATAGGAATGAGAAAAAAAAAATATGTGGCTCAAATAATTGAGATAATAGTCTTAAAACTAAGCAAAAAATATTTTGGCTTAGAATTTATTTCCTATCTACAAGAATGTTTTTATTTCAATACTACAGTGCCTTACATGCTTCTTGAGTTTTAAATATTGGATTGCAATTCAAAACATATTTCTTTAATACATAGTACCCATTTTTTAACTAACATAAATTCTCCTCTAACAAATAGTCACAACTTTTTCAAAACAATAAAAAATTATCGTTTTTGAATACAACCTAATTAGACTTAGCATACTTTGTCAATTTAGTTTTCAAGTTTATTTTTAATCTCTAAGTTGCTTATTTGGATGTAATGAAGCACATCTTATGTTATATCAAGAGAATATGAAACTTTTGGATTATTTTATAATTAAAACAAAAATAAGACTATTATAGGCTATATAAATATAGATTGTGCAACTTATCTCAATATTTTACACTACATTGCAGATTCTATAGTCATATATCAAAATAAGAAATAATTGATTGCTTCCAAATATTCTACCAAGTTTGAATACATCAACCTTTTGAATTGTGCTATAGAAGTTACGTAGTTAAACAAATTACTAACAAAAATTGACATGTATTTACTTTCAAAGCTTGTCTTTCCTATTAATTACAAGTCTTGACATCATAACCAATATTACACCAAAAACTTTATTAGTTCACTATGACAATTAATTTGATATCAAATTAACAAATAATTTAGTGTTCTATAAAAGAATAAAACATATAGGAGTATATCACCATTTTATATGTAAAAGAGACTCAAATAGAAGAATATCATTAAATTATATTTGAAAAAAACTTCAACTTACTTATAATTCTTTACAAAACTTCTTTCTTGAACTAAATGAGTTATACAAAGGGACATTAGGAATAAAAAAAGTTTAGTCTATTTAAAAATCTTAGAAGTTGAGATACTTGATAGCATCCTTGATATGCTTGAAACTCTTAAACTTATCTCTTTTAAAATACTTCACATGTTTCTCACACTCTTAAGTATTGCAACACGGATCTAAGCACAAGTTAGAAACAACTCATTATAAGATTTTAAGTTGCTTATTGTAACAAGTAATTGTAAAAAAATTCAAAAAACTAAAGAAGTAAAGACTATCTAAAAGAAGGTTTAAAACAAAATGTTAACATACTCCTTTTTTTTTGAATATAAACAAATTGTTCATCTATTAAATAATAAAATAATATTTTAGTTAGTCAAATCTATACTTGATATCCCAATATAATATATATATCCAAGCCTTGAATTCCTTGAGGTCAATCATATAGTTCATGTTTCAGCACTTCCGTGCTATTTGGATAGATATCAATATTGTTTCACACTCAATTTCAATGTTATTTCACAGGTGGTATAAACTATCATCCCAAAATGTCTAACTCAACATAATTGGTAGAAATTAGATATTTAGAAAAGAAAGATAAGTTGTAATCTTTGATGTTTGCACTTCAATAAGTTGCAATTGTTGCTACACTAGTATATTATTGAACCAAACTATATGTCAAGATCTCTGACATTCCTTTGCATGATTCGCAAAATTCAAAATATCTTACATATAAAACAAAAACGAATCAACCTTAGAAACATAGATAATAAACAAGGAGGTAGTAAAAATTAATGTGTAAATGTTATATCTTTGTAAAAAAAAAAAAAACTTCTTCTTACTTTGAATATTTTTTAATAGACTCCCATCACATCCTCAGTCCCATCACATCCTAAACTGTGAGAACACTTACCACACGAATCCACAAAGAAACATAATTTGACGGTCACAGTAGCCATTACAATCAACCCATCATCTTTTTTGATCGTGCTAAATTTGTGAGGCTAGCAATGTATTTGTCGAAATTTTTGTGTAAACCCCAGCAGTATGACTGCGTTGCATCCACAAGCGACTATGACTTCCAATACTCCCATTGCTTCCACCAAATCCGGACTCTCCGTCCTCCAGAAGAAAGAAGGCAATGCTTGATTTACTCCAAACTTCGGACTTCCCAACTTCGGTTAAAAATAAAATCTGTCTCTCGCAATCTGTATATCCAAGCGTCTGTACCTTAAATACCCAACATCGACATCAGAACAATTAACCCGAAATTGTCACATTTTATATTCGTCACACCTTAGCAAAAACTAACTCGACAATCTCAAATATACATGTAAAACTCCAAACCAACACGCCTAAAGGTAAACTCAAGACTTGCAAGCCAGAGCAGAACACAAAAAATCGCAAACACAATCCACTACAAACATGAGCTTCATCAAATCAACTGTAACCGAGAGCACTCGAATATAAAATGCATACACCCCATTCTCACACCTAACAAAGACGAACCAATCGAACACTCCCTTGTCCACAGAATCCTCAAAAATGCTGGCATTCTTCCTTCGCCTAACTATGTCCACATCTCCGGCGAACCCCACATCTTCACACAACACACCCACTCATCACCCATGCCATTTCTCCTTCTACATGCACCGCATGCACCACAACCACACTCTCCACTAACCTGTACCACTCTTCGCCACCGCATCATCAACTTCTCCTACGTTCCGCCACTCCCAGTAACTGCACTCACACCATTGTCCTACGCTAACCAAACCCTCCAAACCACTACTGCAATCTGGAAACGTCTGCCTCCCAGCTACATTCTTTTCATCCGTGTGCCAAACATTCAACCACAACCTCCCCATCGTTCTCACCCCCTGCCTCCTGCTCCGCAACACCAGTATATACATCTGTACACGTGTATGTATATACATACTCACACATATATATATATGTATGTATGTGAGTCTCATCTCCTGTATTCCCACTGACTGACCCTCCGTTGCTCACGCGGGGCTTCTCCAGTCTAACATGTACTGTTTCTCAATAAAATACAATCATTGTACATGAGGAGCATCTTCCCTCCCCTATCAATACCTCCACCCCGCCAATGGCCAACCCCTTGCCACTGCTTCACCCGCAATCTCCAGGTCTATATCCACATACACTATACTACACACGGCCCTATCATCCACGCCTACTTAAGGTGCAACTGGGGAGTCCTCCCTACTACTACCTCCATATGATGCTTCCTCTACGTCTTTACAAACTACGACTGATCGACATGCCGCTTTGCTGTACTACCTGCAGCCACTGCTGCTTCACTTCACAGTCCGCTCCTGCAACCCTTCCAGCTCCCAAACAGGGGCACACTCCACCTTCGATCTCGTTCCACCACCTCACCCGAAACGTAGCCCAAACCACCCTCGCCACTGCCCATCCCCTGCCACGCGCATCGCTTACCCCTCAGTCCCCAGTCACCCCCTCGCTCTCCGCTGCACGTCGAAGCTTCCTGTTCCATCAGCTCTTGCGCACTTCCAACGCGTCAGCTATTCGACCTACGCTTGTCAGCAACTTGTCCAGCAACGTCATCAGCCCTTTCCCTTCTTCTATCCGCAGCTCGCGATCGTGGCGCAGCTGCAGCTGCAAGTTCCGGCTCGTGCTTTCCAGCGCAGCCAGCAATTTCTCTTCTATCGATTCCGGTCGCCGCTTCCTCTTCTTCCTTTTCGTCAGGCTCTCTTCCACCTTCGGGCACCCTGCGCACACGACCCCATATGCTTAATCAATGCGTCGCCACTGCATACGTGCCTGGAACTTGGGATGTTCCACAGTTGCAGCACTGCCTGAAAGCTACCCCTCCCTGCCGTAATGTCAACCCACCTAGACAGCTACCCGACTTGACATATCTATCTCCTGTCCCAGTCGCCGCACCATGACAACCCCCCAATCAGCCCAAGAGCCCATCACTTACCCGTCACGTCCGTCGAGTTCCCCAGCCCGCACTCCTCCGACGACGCCGGATTTCCCAGACCCTCCACCTCGTCCACCAGCACGTCCATCTCCTCCTTCCCAGCCACCGCTGCTTCCGAAGTCACCTTCGCCGAAATCGCAGGCAACTTCTTGCAATAGTTGTCCAACACCTCGAACACCTCGTGCTCGAAACTGGAAGCCAGTTTCTGCTCTCTCCGCTGCTCCGCCGTCATGGCCCAGTACGAGCCCCCGTGCAGCTTCTCGTAATCCTTTATCTTCTTGTAGTCTTTGTACAAGCTGTGCCACCTCTTCCGGCACTGGCTCGCGTCTCGCTCTACTCCCAGTTCCTTGCAGTACTGAAATATGGTCACCCACTTCACATCCGAAGCGTCCACCCCCCTGGCCGTGCTGTCCAGAGACTTGTCCAGCTCCTTGCTCTTTGCAGCCACCAGCACCAGCGATTCGTGCTTCGTCCACCGCAGCCCCCTCTGCCCCTTGTCGGGGCCTTCCATCCTCGGCGAAATGCTCACGCTCTTAGTTGGCGCATACCCGAGAGCACGGCTTTCGCCTTCGGTGGTCGCCACGCCACCAGCGACTTCTTGCATGATTCCTGGATGTCACGGTCGTATACCTGCGAGGCCCGCATAACCACTTCAGCCGTTCCGGGTCTCACAAACGCGCCCGGATATGCCCATGGCGCACCCACTTCACGCGGGGAAAACCTGGCGGTTCAACACTGCCCAGCTTGCGTGCATCAGGTCGTACTTGACCATGACCAAAAGCTACCTCCAGGTTTCCTGCTCTGCTGATCCGAGGCAAAGCCCGCAAACTAGTTCCTCCGAGACCACTTACACACGCCCACCCCCATCACAACGTACTTTCCAGCCACCAATTCTACTTCATGGCTTCACACGCCCAATCCACACTAAAAACCCAAAAGCATCAAACAATGAATCCGACCCACCTTTACCAGCGATTGGCGATACAAAAGCGCAATTGGCGTTCCAAACCATGCCGTCCCAAACCACCACAATTCTCTCCCGATTCCCACCTGGACCGCGACGGCACACACCCCTCGTCAATCCGACCACCCCACCCCGACCCAATTCTTGAAACCCGCGCCCAATTCCCAACTTTCCCACGGCTACATCAAAACCCCTGCGATTTCCTCTTCTGTGTACCGCGCGCTCCTCCTCAATACCACCAATTCAATCCCAAAACAACACCACCGCGCCGCCAATTCTCATCCCACGCTCGACAGCCACCAAACTGTGCGCTTGAATGCCACACCCAGCAATAATAACGGTGCTACTGCTCGAAGCAGCCCCAATTCGCATCCCTCCCCTGCGCTCTCACGGGTCGCTCCACACAAACGCAATCGTCCACCAAGACACACCCCCAAATCTCCTCCGATTCGCACCGATAAACCCAATTCAGGCCGAGCCCGATCCACTACTAGGCGTCGCCCGGCCAATCCATAACCCACGCAGCACAATTCAAGGACCACTCTCTCAATTCCAAAAGGGTGTAGCGAAATTTACCTCAGCGCAGATTGCAGCCCGGGTCCATGCGAATTGTACCTCACTCATACAGCAAGCGTCGTCATCCTCCACCAGAAAAGGGTCCGCGGATTGCAACGGCAGAGGATCACCAGCACGAGGCGATGCATGGCATGAATTGGAAGAGCATCACGTGGAGGAAAGAGGATGCAAGCGTGCTCCCCCAAACACAGAGAACCCTAGTTTTCATCATCTTCGATTCCGGCATCTCCCTCCTCACTGTGTAAGGAGTTTCAAGTCAAGGACTTCAACGAAAAAGCAAATCCCAAAACACCCTTCCCTCCTCGTCACTACGTGTCGCAGAAACCTCCTTATTCAATCGACTGGCTCCGCCATCGTGGACCGTCGGATCGCAGCTGCGGCTCGGTTGCAATCTCAACCGCTGATGAGATTTCTGGGAACGGAGGGAGGAAACGTAGGGGAACCAGAGGGGCGGGCAGGTTGGAGGCCGGGCAGTATGGAGGGCGGTAGGTTGGGAACTCAGAACCCACTCCTCATTGGGCCCGCACTGAATCCACATTCACAGACATGAATGCTGAATTTTGTATAATATAAATATATAAGTATTTAAAAATGTGAATATTACACGATATATACTTTTAATTTTTAAATATATTTTTGAAATATATATGTTTTTAATTTTATTTAATTTTAAACAACTTTTTAGAAAATGTAATTTTGAATTAGTATTTTTTGTACATTATCTTATTGAACACAATGTTTTTTTAAATGTTTAAAGGTAATTGTAGCACTATTTATTTTCTAAAAATAGAAAATCTTAATTTGCATTTTTACTTCAATAGATAACCAATTATTTATTTGAAAAAATCATTTGCATTAATATTGTAAATTGTAAAGACTAAAATACTTAAAAAGACTAACATTATGTAAATTAATATATATGTGTGTGTATGTATATATATATATATATATATATATATATATATATCATTACATTATTAATATGATATTTTAAATTTTAAACTTGCAATATGTGTGTGTATGTATATATATATATATATATATATACATATATACATATATATATCATTACATTATTAATATGATATTTTAAATTTTAAACTTGCAATATGTGTGTGTATGTATATATATATATATATGTATATATATACATATATATATATATATACATATATATATCATTACATTATTAATATGATATTTTAAATTTTAAACTTGCAATAGAATAAAATTTATAAATTATTATTAAAATACAACTAAAAACTAACTTAAATATACCTTATAACTTCAATTATGTTATCTTTGTTAATACAATTGTATATGTGTAGAAGAATTGGATATGTTTTTAAAAAATACAAATATTATAACATAAAAGATACTATGAAGTATTTTATATTATTTTAATTATTTTAATTATTGATTTATCTAAACTATATTTATTATAATAATATTATTCTAATCAACATGTATTACTAAACTAATGATGTTTCAATATATTTTTTGTTTTATGATTTTTTATCTATATTACTATTATAAATATATTTTGGTATTTTAAATTAAATACAATATTTTTATTAAAAAATATTGAAACTATTTTTTTATGTATGTGTGTATATGTATATATATACCATTGTTTAAATTTATTATTTTTAATGTTATACATTGTCCTATAATGCTACAAAACAAGTTTGTAACTTAATTTTTTTTTTAATTTTCAATGCTTAATACAAATTTGACCGTACATTTTTTAAGAAGACTTCCATTGCAATTATTTGGAATGCTATTTTAATTAGAAATTATATTTCTAAAAAAATTAAAAATAATCATAATATAAATAAATAAAAATTTATAAGATTAAATAATTAGTAAATTGATTAATTATCTAATATAGTATCTTTTTTATAAAATATTATTTATTCTTAGAAGTAAATTTTACTAAGTATAAGATATAGTGATTCAAAAAATTGTTTCCATGTTGACATGTTTTAGAAAGAATAGTGTATTACAGATCAATTGTAGTGAGTAATAACACGTGGTTTGTATAGAAAATAAAGTATTCCTTTACAACTACCAAATGAGCCCATATTGAAAAGAATCCATTAGATAATTACAAAGCTATGACCAATCTACTTTGGAGTAGTATTGAAACAATTTTTTGAGTGTGGTGTCTAATTTTTGGATTTTATCAATTACTCAACATTACAGCATTCTATCATCATCAAATTTACTATGATAATATTAATACTAATTTAATAACATCATTAATGCTTACTAGCAGCTACAAAAGCACCATTCTTAATCACAATTCCTAGCACGGACATATTCCAAATTACCATATTTTAGGACCTTTTAGAATCTTCTACAAATTTTTAGAACCTTTTAGATACTTGTAGAATCTTCCACAATCTTTTAAAAAGTTCCATGGGCTTTTAAAGGCCTCTTTAGACTTCTAAAAATTTCCATAGAAAGTACCAAACTTCTATAACCTTTATTATAGTATAAATAGGAGTCTTTGGAACCAATTTTACTATCAATCTTATTCTTTGTCTTTAATCTTGACTTATGTTTTTGTAAGATTCTTGTGTCCTTGATAATTCCTTCAACAATTATGAAATCCATTTCCTACTCTCTCTAAGACAACATCACCTTTGTTCTTCTTCATTCTCAAAAATCTTATCGCCAAATTGCTTTTGAACTTGACTGCAATAAAGTTACTATCTCTAGGCTAGCAAAAAAGATCACTTTTAATAGAGAGAACCATAAATTAGGCAAATCAAAGAAACTCACTATAGTAGATGAAAGAACAATCATTTACCAAATCAACATTAAGAAGACTGAAAATATTGTTGAGGTTACTAAAAACCTTAACAATATTATCAATAATTGTATGTCAACTCAAACCATTTGAAATATTCTCAAGAAATGGAATATGAAAGCTATGGTAAAGAAAAAAAAGCCACTATTATCTACCCGCCATCAGAAATAATACTTGGATTTTTCTCTAAAGTACAATGAATAGATTATGGAGGATTGAAAGAAGATTATTTGATCAAATAAGACAAAAATCAACAGATTTGGATCAAATCATAGAAAGTGGGTGTAAAAACAAAAATGTTAGTCTTTGCTTGACAAAAAGATCCAAAAAATAATTAAGCATGGGAGTAGAAATATCATGGTATAGGATTGTATGGGATGAAATAAGATTGGGAGGATGGCAAAGGTTGAGGGGAAGATGGATGTTAAGCAATTTGTAGAAATACTTGTAAAAAACCTACTCTCTAACATTGAAGAATTTGACATTTCTGAAGATAAGGTGATTTTTCAGCAAGATAATGACCTCAAGCATAACTTAAATTTTGCATGGAAGTAATTTGATCATCATAGGATTAAAGTAATGGATTGGCTTGCTCAATCTCTCAATCTTAATACCTTAGACATATACATAATTACTTATATGATTTAGATAATAGTAAGTAAAAGTAGCTCAGTTCTATAATATCTTTTATAGAAGCTTTGTAGACAATGCTTTGACTTTATAGGTGTCTCTAATTGAATTTTTAGGTTAAAAACATGGTTGAAAAGTTAGCCGTGTGCCACATATGTTGATAGCTTGAAGAAGAAGCTAATTATGTGGCCCTCACATAAAAATGTACTTTTTATAATATACATATTAGTTTATTGTTATTTTGTTACTTTTATTTTAACACAAGTTTTTTATGTTTAAGTATCTTCTTCTGGTTCATATTCCTTACAAATCAATAAGATTATACTTACAATATTAGAGCTTTGTCTTTTCTTGATTAAGAGGGGGTTACCTATTTTTCTTCATAAGATATAAGCATATCAGAAGTTGCAGATTATCCTTTTCTAAACTAATATTATTCTTAGTATCTTCTTTATTCTCAAGTCTCCTCTTCTATTTGTCTTGAGCAATATTAGACTTTTATTTTATAAGTATTATTATTGCAAAGCTTCTTAAAATGAAGAGTGCAATGGTCCAAATTCAATAGCAATTGAGGAAATTAATACTTGCAATGCATCAACTCAGTTTACGACCATGAGAAGCAACAAGAACGGCAGGAAGTGAAGACATAGATATGATTGGAGCTATTTCAACATCTACACCCAATCATATCCCTTTTCCTATGATAGAACATCCTTCTGGTACTAAAGAACTAAGAGTTGTCTTGTCTAAGAAGTTTGATGGCACAAGATTCAAGTTTTGAGGATTTATCAATCAAGTACAACTTGTGATTGAACTTCAATCCCAAAGCTATCTAATTCAAAGATCACAAGTTGTAGAAAATCTAAGCACAATACTCAATATTGTTCAAAGAAGCAACGTAATTATAAAATGAGGAGTATGAATCTCAAAAAAGAAAATATATCAAAAAATGAATTTGTCCACCTATAATAGAGATCGTGGAGCTAAAACCTTGTACAATACTTAATGAAGGTCATATTCTCTCCTCAAAACCTTCTCCTTGTTTTACATTAAACATTATTTTAGAACATATATATTACAAAGCCTCTGTCTTGTTAGATTCAGGAGTCTCAACATATTTTTTAGATGAAGAATTACCTAAAAGACTTAACATATCTTTAATAAAAAAAACTAAATCTATTCACATAGAAATCACAGATGGTCGCTCGTTATCTTCTGAAGATGTTACTCATGAAATCCTTCCCATAGAAGTAATAACTAATGATCATAATAGCTTTGTGATATTTAATATCATTAGATCTCTCTCTAATCTAATCATTTTAGGTTTATTGTAGTTAGAAAAATACAATCCTCGAATAAATTGAATTTTTTATACTCTTGATTTTTTTAAAAGCATAATTAAGAGTGTAATTAATCAAGTAGAAAATTACAAGTCTAATACAATTAAACCTATATTTGTAGGTGGAAGAGCTTTGTTGCATGCTACAAAAAAAAGATCATCTTATGTCATTTATGCTACATCCATTTCTAATGGTGCAAAGACTTTAAATGGTATTCCAAGCCAATATCAAGATTTTTAAGATATATTTGAAAAAAATAATGTAAATACTCTTTCAAAACATTGTCCCTAAGACTATTCAATTGACCTTCAAGAAGTACAACTACCATTTGGACCAATCTACAACTTATCACAAAATGAATTGGCCAAAATCATGATGTATATTGAAGAGAATCTGGCCAATAACTTTATATGCCATTCCAAATCTCCAATAGGAGCTCCAATTCTATTTGTGAAGAAAACAGATGGATCATTGTAGATGTGTTTTAATTATTGAAGATTCAACAAGATCACCATTAAGAATAGATACCCACTACTTTTAATATTTGGACTTCTTGATCAATTAAATCAAGCTAAGATCTATACAAAGATAGATCTACGAGAAGCATACAATCTAGTATACATCAAAAAAAGAGATGAATGGAAGAGTATAATTCAAACTAGATACAGATATTTTGAATATAATGTCATGCCTTTTGGACCTACAAATGTACTAACAGTTTTCAACATCTTATGAATGATGTTTTTTGAGAGTTTTTAGATGATTTTATTGTTGGTTATCTAGATAATATCTTAATCTATTATAAGAATATAGAAGAACATGAACTTCATGTTTGTCATGTATTACAAAAATTAAGAAATATGGGACTCTATGCCAAGATAGAAAAGTGTATATTCTATAATAATCAAGTTGACTTTTTAGATTATATCATTTCAAATGATAGACTTATGATGGATCCTAAGAAAGTTCAAATTATTATGGATTGGAAGATTCCAAAAATGGTCTAATATGTATAATATTTTTTAGGATTTGCTAATTACTATTGGATTTTTATAAAGGACTTCTCTTAAACTGCAGTTCCACTCATACATTTGACTTATAAAGACAAACTTCAATAGAATCAAGAAATAGAAGCAATATTTGAAGCTTTAAAAATAACCTTTGTTTCTGCACCAATCTTGGATTGTATTGACTTTTCTAAAATATTCTTTATGGAAATAAATGCATCGAGCTTTGCTTTAGATGTCGTATTATCATAAATGGGAATAGATGATAAACTTCACCTAGTAGCTTTTTATTTTAGGAAATTTTCAACAATCAACATTAATTATGAAATCCACAATAAAGAGCTTCTTGTATATGTCGATTCTTTCCAAGAATGGCATCATTATCTAGAAGGTACTTCTAGTCCAGTCATTGTATATACAAATCACAAGAATCTTAAATATTTCATGTCAACTCATATTTTGAATCATCGCTAAGCTCATTAGAGCATGTCTTTGTGAAGATTTGAATTCAATATCACTTATCGACCAGGAAAACAACAAGATTTATCCAATGCCCTTTCTAAATGTTCTTATCTTACACCTAAAGAAAGAAATGTAGCTTTTGATCAAGAAAGAACAATTTTATTGAAACAAGAATAATTTCATCTTAGAGCAGTGAAATCAATATTGACTTTTGATTCAACTTTTTTTAAATAAATTTAATCAAGTATGTCCTCTCATCTTCTTTTTAATGATATCAATGATACTTCTTCTAATTCTCGTGATACTTTTAAGTTTGAGTTTGAAAACAATCTACTTTATTTCGAAAGACACTTATATGTATAAAAAAAAAAAAAAAAAATTATGTGTTCTTCAAGCACATTATAATTTTCCAAAAACAATATATTTTAGATACAATAAGACTCTAGAACTAATATCTAGAGATTTTTGGTGGTCACAAATATAGAAGACTATAAAAGACTTTTTTCAATTGTGTGATACTTGTTCAAAGTCAAAAACTCCTCTGCATCGAACTTATAGACTTCTTCAACTATTACCTATTGTAGAACAAGTATGGTATTCTATTTCTATGGATATTATTACAGATCTTTCAATCTCAGCATCGTGTGATTTTATATTTGTGATAGTAGATCGTTTTACTAAAATGGCACATTTTGTATCATGCACAAAATCTATTACAACTCAAGAAATTGCCAAAATATTTTTTGATAATATCTATTCATATCATAGATTATCAAAAGATATTATATCAAATAGGAAGACTCAATTTGTATTAAGATTCTAAAGGTAGACATAAAGCTTTCTTTGGACTTTCATCCTCAAATTGATGGACAAACACAATGCGTATAACAAGTTTTAGAGCAATACTTAAGATATATTATCAATTATCAATAAAAAAATTGGAAAATCCTCTTGTAATTGGTAGAGTTAGCTTATAATTATATAATGCATTCTTCTATGCAATAAATATCTTTCTTTGTCAATTATGGTTATCATCTTTAATTTGATACTTTTGACTTTTTAAAAATTGATAATCATACGGCAAGAGGTTTGACAAATTGTTTTTTGGAGCTTGTGATTTCTCGTTTTACTTATTCCGGAAGAAACTTCCCAGAATAAACCCATATAGGGGAATTCGAACACGGGGAGTGACTAGTTGCTTGAGCGTTCACGTTAGGGTCATACAATTAATTACCTCCAATGTATCGTCACTATTTCCATTGTCTAAGCACATAGGAAAACGATAATCTCTCCTTTCACCTTATCACTCTCTTCCTTGCAACAATTCAGTCATACCAATAACTGTTATTTCCACCAATATATCTTCATTCTTATAATCTCCAACTGTAATACCTCAACATCACAGCTTCAGCACACAATTATCCTCATTCCAATTACTGGAATTCTTCACATAGAACTACCATTCATATTACAGTGTTTCACACAACCACAGATTCACTCTTTCTGCTGAACTACATTCAGATTTCAGCATTCAATCTCTCTTCTTCTCATTCAATAACATATAATTCCATTCACACTTTCATTCCATGATTCACTTCACAATATTCAGAAACTCTCAATACTCTTATTTCAAAGAACATAACAACAAAAGAAAAGAGGTAGCACCAAGCTTACCCCGGCTCACACTATCACAGTAATGGCGGTTTCTTCCTCTCTCTCATCCTCCTTATCCTACCACAAGATATCAACTGCTACATCTCTAATGAAAACTGCTTTTCCTAACTATTTATCCATTTTAACTACTGAACTACCTTTCTAACAGTCATCTATCCCTGCTTACACTATAAACTAAGTATCTACAAATCAGCAAATAACTACTTATTCTACATAGCCCCACTCCTAACTGTGCAGCGTCCTCGCAAACAACCAGTTTGAAATTGAACTGGCAACTCCTTAGCATTTCCCATACTCATTGCTACTGATTACAATTCTAAAGTCACTTCTTCGTCTTCCCCGTCTGATACATTTATTGGGACTATGTTCAATCTGGCCGTTAAATCTTCATTAAGTGCTCCCAATTCACGGACTTGACTTTCCAATTGCAAAATTCGGGTGTCTTTCACCTCTAATTGGTATTGCTGTTGCTTCACCTTCTGTTCCAATTCGCCAATTGAACCTTCAATTGACCCTTGTGGCCGTCGAACGCTGACCAATTGAACACCATACCCTCGAAGGAGCCTATTGTCGCATATAATAATCGTTTAGCCATATACGTCGTATGTCTATTTAATTCCAACCTCTTCTGAACGAAGCGCATCCACTCCATCAATTCTGGTGTAAGTGCATCCGCCGTCCGCCATCCTTAATTCCTTTCTAGTGACGTCATACCTCCTTTAAAATAACTCCCCGGATTGAAGTCTGAAGACTCTTCTGTACCAACCACTAACTCTCCTATTGGTAACTGTAATGCCTTATGTAAGGTATTCTCATCAATTCCCAAAGTCCTTCCTTTTACAACACTCAAACCATCCTGAGGATCATAGTTCGTCAAGTATTCTTCCAATAGTTCTACATCGATTGATGGTAAATTATCTGCCGCTCGCAGAAAAGGATAAAGCTGCGCACTTCTAAAGTCCTTCTGCCGCGTTGCATTCCAGCAAATTTCTAACCGCATAAGTTCGATATTTGTGAGTATACAAAGAGAAAGCTCATCCATATTACTCCTTGACCTCACCCTTCTACCCTCTTCCTCCTTCTCCGAGGCTCTCTTCACCTTCTCCCTCGACATTATAAATCTCTGCGTATTCACACTAATACTATGATTTGTCGTGAACTCTCCACTAACGAACTATTCTTCAATAATTCTAGACAAAATACTGAAGACAGCTACACAGAGTGCCCCTCTCCTAACTGTTTACCCAGTTATGAAACAAGAATCCCTAATCTTAATTGCTGATGTTCTAATACACTAATCAATCGCCGTCATTTGCCTCCGATTAGACACTTATGATGGCAGGCAAGTCATCATGAACGGCACGTCTGCCCCCTCCAATCTTGATAAACCTGCCCCCGGGTTTATGTGTAATACAGGCGTAGTCGGTTTCCATTGATACGGGTTGTGAATTTGGTTCCCGTGAAATCTTCTAATTGGACGGAACCATTAGGAAAAGCGGCCAATACGCGATAGGGTCCATGCCACCGAATTTTAAATTTTCTCGGAAAATTATGAAAACGGCTGTCGTACAGCAGGACAAGATCATTGGGCATAAATGATTTTGTGCGGAGTTTACTATCATAATAACTCTTTTGGCGACGCTGAATAGCTTCCATGGTCATCAAAGCCGAAGCCCTAATCTCATCCAATTTTTCCAATTCTGTTAACCGATATTGGAGAGATTCTTTGTTACCCAACCGTTCTTCCAATGCAATTCTTAAACTGGGAACCTCCAATTCTATTGGTAAGATGGCCTCCTGCCCGTATACCAATTGAAAAGGTGTGGAATTGGTCGTTACTTTATACGCAGTTCGATATGCCCACAATGCTGTAAATAATTTAGTATCCCAATCGATTTCCGTTCCTGAAATAGTCTTGTTAAGATTTTACAAAGGATACCGTTGGTCTTTTCGGTCTGCCCATTGGCATATGGATGATAAGGGGTAGTTTTTCGATGTTTGATCTCATACTTCGTTGTCAATGCTTCAATGGTTGCATTAATAAAATGGGTTCCACGATCACTAACCAATTCTTTCCGACAACCAAAACGAGTGATAATGTTCTCATATAAAAATGTTGCTACAGTAGTGGCATTATCAGTTTTTGTTGCCGTAGCCTCCGCCCATTTGGTGACATAATCGGTGGCTACTAAAATATAACGTTTCTGTCCATTCCGAGAAGCAGGTGCAATTGGTCCGACGAAATCAATACCCCATTTTTCGAATGGTGCCTGCGCCAAAACTGGTACCAAGGGCATGGCAGAAGTTCCAGTAGGTCGACCAATTCGTTGACAAAGATCACAATGACGAACATATTTGTGAGCATCCGAAAACATTATTGGCCACCAATAACCAGCCATTAAAGCTTTACGCTGTCGTATTACGTGCTTTCCTGCTCGAGAACGCGCCGGACGTCTGGCTGTAGAAGGTAGTATGGAGATTCACCGATAGTCAAGCAGTCTATCAGTTTTTGACTGCTGGAATATAAACTACTGCAACAATGTACCGTAAATCTATACGGATGCTCTTCGACTTCTTGTCGAAGTCTTTTTTTTTGCCCCAGTCGGTAGGTCTCTAGACGTTACAGAGAACCCCGAACAACCCAAACTGTTAATCTTCAATACCCTTTTGTACTTACGATCTTGTATCCACTGACTGTCCTGTTAGATTAACCTAATAAATTTCATTCATTCCGCATACTCAATCCTATAGACACCCTTTTAATCCTTCAATCACAGACATAACTCGATTTTACAAAACAGTCAAGAGTATTCAAACCCACTTCATTTAAAAATCCCGATTCACCATTACAACACTGACTTCAGCAGCGATTGCCTCAGTCTTTCCAAAACTCTACGAAGAAGAAAAATCCAAATTCTATGTCTTTCCTTCCCCGACCCGAAGCATGAAGCTCCTCTCTCTAATTCCCTTGATCTTCAAAACCCTCCAATGAAACCGAACTGGTAACCTTGCAAAAGCTTGAAAACTAGCTCCCCCCCGATTCCCCCCGAAAAAAAAAAACCTCCCTCCCTAAAACTATATTCTCCCCTAACCTTATCCTCTGAATTTCTTCAATCTTCCGTCTTAGATCCGGAATTGGCTCCCACCTCAAGCTTGGATCTGAAATTGGCTCTCGCCGTCAAGCTTGGATCCAAAATTGGCTCTCGCCGTCAGAGCTTTCTCCTCTGTTTTTACCTTTAAGAAATCCATTTACCGAAAACAACGTTCTCTGAAACGGCACACAGAGAACAGGACAGCCCGAAACAGAATCAAAACCCCGTAATCGGGACCACATTGAGTCACCCGACCAATTCAGGTCCCATATTGGGTAAGATGCCCATAGTAACCTGGATGCTCGCGTAATTGGGTCAAATTGGTCTTCGCGTCAGACTGGCTGAGGCCTGTAGTAAGACCTGGATTTTCCCGTAACTAGACTGCATTGGATTGACCGGCCAATTCAGGTCTCATATTAGATAAGAGGACCCGGATTGGATTATCGAAATTGGATCCAATTGGCTCCTCGAACCAGTCCTGTGAATTGGTCCTTCTCTTCCTGCTCACTCCCGTTATTGGAATGGAATGGAGCATTTCAGTATGCCCCGGCTGACTGTAACGGAGTGACTGAACCTGACCACTCAGTATTTATACTGGAGTTGGTCGATGCTCCCAATATTCGAGGTAACTGAATATTAATAAAATTCCCCTTTCTTTTTATTTTCACTATATACTCATGTTACAACACGACATCCACCCCCTCTGAACCTGTGCATCCTCCGGTATGCACCAATTTACCCAATTGCTGTTTGATTCAGAATATATCCCCTACGTCTTTGTCCAGTTCGTCTTCGTCACCTTCATTATCCAAATCACTTTCATCTTCTTGCTGCGGAATCTCTGTACCTTCATTAAGGTCTTCCATATTCATCTCCGCGTGTCTTCGTTTAAATATTTATACTCGCTTTCCTACAATTGGTATTTTCAATTTTGTACCATCTAACTCCCGTAATGAGTAAGTCGCATTATCATGAATAGTTGTTATAACATATGGTCCAAATCAACGTTTTGAAAATTTCCGCAAAGTACTATATTGATCATCCAGACTATTATCATAAACAAGTACCCAGTCACCTTCCTCGATTGCTTTTGGTCTCAATCGATGTTGCTTATCGAATCGCGCCTTGTTTTGTAACCTTGCTCTTTTTAACCTTTCCAATGCTATCTGCACATCTTCCGTTCTTTGCTCCAATTGTCGAATCCTAATAGCTAGAAGTTCTTTTCTTGTCAATCCATCTTCCCATGGTAGCATATTCCAAGTAAGTACCTTTTCTTCAATCGGCATAATTGGTTTTTGACCTGTCATAAGTTCTACTGGCATATATCCTGTCACCAAACTATGTGTTGTTCGATCAGCCCATAATGCAAATGACAAAAGCTGTGGCCACTCTTTAACTTTCCCATTACAAGCTTTAACTAATGCTTTCACAATCGATGGGTGACCGCGTTCGCTTTTTGTATTCCCTTTTGGATTATAACCAGTAGTCAGTGATAGTTAAACTCCACATCTTTCAAAGAACTTATGAGCTTCTTGTGCATTTAATTCTCCACGATCTGCAGTGATTTTTCCTACGCATCTGTAGTGGCAAATGACATCTTCAAGCAAAAACCTACAAATCCCCTCTGTAGATTTTGTCCTCAATGCTCTTCCTTCTACTTGATTTGATAAATCTTCATGAGCTAAAACCAAATATCTCATCTGCCATAACCCAACCGGCATAATAACCAAATCAACAACCCATTTAATATGAATAGCCAGAGGATACGTAGGATGAAGACCATCTCGATGTCGGATATTAGAATACGATTGACAGATTTCACATGACTCTACAAATGAGAGCACATCTCGATACATATTTTTCCACCAATATCGTTCCTTGAGTTTAACAAAAGTAGCCTAGATTCCTCTATGCCCTGCCCATAAACTATCATGAAACTCCTTTAATAATTTTAGTTTTTCTTCTCTTTTGCCTATCATTCGTTGTGGCATCCCAATTCCTTTCTTCGGTCTCTTCCATAAGAATCCATGTCGAAGTAAAAATCCATATGCTTTTTTTCTTATTTGTTTGAATTTTTCTATAGACCAATTCCCCTGCTTAGTCAAGGTATTCAAGTAATGACCAATATCCAATAATTCTCCTTCATAAGATTCTTCAAGAAATAGCTTGTCTTCTCTGTTGAGATTTGATATTGAATAGAATTTCAATCCGACATCATCAATGTCTTCAACCATTTCGTCCTCCCTCTCGTATCTTGCTCGAGATAGCATGTCTGCTACTAAATTGTCCTTCTCAGTAAAATGCTTAAATTCTGGATTTAGTGACTTAATATAAGCAATCGAACTCAACATTGCAATATCTGGCGTTGAACACTTAATAATCATTCCAAGCAATGGCAAGCAATCTGTTTCAATTACTACTACTGCCCCAATCAAATAGTATAGATTTTCTATTTTTAGAAAATAAATAGTGCTACAATTACCTTTAAACATTTAAAAAAACATTGTGTTCAATAAGATAATGTACAAAAAATACTAATTCAAAATTACATTTTCTAAAAAGTTGTTTAAAATTAAATAAAATTAAAAACATATATATTTCAAAAATATATTTAAAAATTAAAAGTATATATCGTGTAATATTCACATTTTTAAATACTTATATATTTATATTATACAAAATTCAGCATTCATGTCTGTGAATGTGGATTCAGTGCGGGCCCAATGAGGAGTGGGTTCTGAGTTCCCAACCTACCGCCCTCCATACTGCCCGGCCTCCAACCTGCCCGCCCCTCTGGTTCCCCTACGTTTCCTCCCTCCGTTCCCAGAAATCTCATCAGCGGTTGAGATTGCAACCGAGCCGCAGCTGCGATCCGACGGTCCACGATGGCGGAGCCAGTCGATTGAATAAGGAGGTTTCTGCGACACGTAGTGACGAGGAGGGAAGGGTGTTTTGGGATTTGCTTTTTCGTTGAAGTCCTTGACTTGAAACTCCTTACACAGTGAGGAGGGAGATGCCGGAATCGAAGATGATGAAAACTAGGGTTCTCTGTGTTTGGGGGAGCACGCTTGCATCCTCTTTCCTCCACGTGATGCTCTTCCAATTCATGCCATGCATCGCCTCGTGCTGGTGATCCTCTGCCGTTGCAATCCGCGGACCCTTTTCTGGTGGAGGATGACGACGCTTGCTGTATGAGTGAGGTACAATTCGCATGGACCCGGGCTGCAATCTGCGCTGAGGTAAATTTCGCTACACCCTTTTGGAATTGAGAGAGTGGTCCTTGAATTGTGCTGCGTGGGTTATGGATTGGCCGGGCGACGCCTAGTAGTGGATCGGGCTCGGCCTGAATTGGGTTTATCGGTGCGAATCGGAGGAGATTTGGGGGTGTGTCTTGGTGGACGATTGCGTTTGTGTGGAGCGACCCGTGAGAGCGCAGGGGAGGGATGCGAATTGGGGCTGCTTCGAGCAGTAGCACCGTTATTATTGCTGGGTGTGGCATTCAAGCGCACAGTTTGGTGGCTGTCGAGCGTGGGATGAGAATTGGCGGCGCGGTGGTGTTGTTTTGGGATTGAATTGGTGGTATTGAGGAGGAGCGCGCGGTACACAGAAGAGGAAATCGCAGGGGTTTTGATGTAGCCGTGGGAAAGTTGGGAATTGGGCGCGGGTTTCAAGAATTGGGTCGGGGTGGGGTGGTCGGATTGACGAGGGGTGTGTGCCGTCGCGGTCCAGGTGGGAATCGGGAGAGAATTGTGGTGGTTTGGGACGGCATGGTTTGGAACGCCAATTGCGCTTTTGTATCGCCAATCGCTGGTAAAGGTGGGTCGGATTCATTGTTTGATGCTTTTGGGTTTTTAGTGTGGATTGGGCGTGTGAAGCCATGAAGTAGAATTGGTGGCTGGAAAGTACGTTGTGATGGGGGTGGGCGTGTGTAAGTGGTCTCGGAGGAACTAGTTTGCGGGCTTTGCCTCGGATCAGCAGAGCAGGAAACCTGGAGGTAGCTTTTGGTCATGGTCAAGTACGACCTGATGCACGCAAGCTGGGCAGTGTTGAACCGCCAGGTTTTCCCCGCGTGAAGTGGGTGCGCCATGGGCATATCCGGGCGCGTTTGTGAGACCCGGAACGGCTGAAGTGGTTATGCGGGCCTCGCAGGTATACGACCGTGACATCCAGGAATCATGCAAGAAGTCGCTGGTGGCGTGGCGACCACCGAAGGCGAAAGCCGTGCTCTCGGGTATGCGCCAACTAAGAGCGTGAGCATTTCGCCGAGGATGGAAGGCCCCGACAAGGGGCAGAGGGGGCTGCGGTGGACGAAGCACGAATCGCTGGTGCTGGTGGCTGCAAAGAGCAAGGAGCTGGACAAGTCTCTGGACAGCACGGCCAGGGGGGTGGACGCTTCGGATGTGAAGTGGGTGACCATATTTCAGTACTGCAAGGAACTGGGAGTAGAGCGAGACGCGAGCCAGTGCCGGAAGAGGTGGCACAGCTTGTACAAAGACTACAAGAAGATAAAGGATTACGAGAAGCTGCACGGGGGCTCGTACTGGGCCATGACGGCGGAGCAGCGGAGAGAGCAGAAACTGGCTTCCAGTTTCGAGCACGAGGTGTTCGAGGTGTTGGACAACTATTGCAAGAAGTTGCCTGCGATTTCGGCGAAGGTGACTTCGGAAGCAGCGGTGGCTGGGAAGGAGGAGATGGACGTGCTGGTGGACGAGGTGGAGGGTCTGGGAAATCCGGCGTCGTCGGAGGAGTGCGGGCTGGGGAACTCGACGGACGTGACGGGTAAGTGATGGGCTCTTGGGCTGATTGGGGGGTTGTCATGGTGCGGCGACTGGGACAGGAGATAGATATGTCAAGTCGGGTAGCTGTCTAGGTGGGTTGACATTACGGCAGGGAGGGGTAGCTTTCAGGCAGTGCTGCAACTGTGGAACATCCCAAGTTCCAGGCACGTATGCAGTGGCGACGCATTGATTAAGCATATGGGGTCGTGTGCGCAGGGTGCCCGAAGGTGGAAGAGAGCCTGACGAAAAGGAAGAAGAGGAAGCGGCGACCGGAATCGATAGAAGAGAAATTGCTGGCTGCGCTGGAAAGCACGAGCCGGAACTTGCAGCTGCAGCTGCGCCACGATCGCGAGCTGCGGATAGAAGAAGGGAAAGGGCTGATGACGTTGCTGGACAAGTTGCTGACAAGCGTAGGTCGAATAGCTGACGCGTTGGAAGTGCGCAAGAGCTGATGGAACAGGAAGCTTCGACGTGCAGCGGAGAGCGAGGGGGTGACTGGGGACTGAGGGGTAAGCGATGCGCGTGGCAGGGGATGGGCAGTGGCGAGGGTGGTTTGGGCTACGTTTCGGGTGAGGTGGTGGAACGAGATCGAAGGTGGAGTGTGCCCCTGTTTGGGAGCTGGAAGGGTTGCAGGAGCGGACTGTGAAGTGAAGCAGCAGTGGCTGCAGGTAGTACAGCAAAGCGGCATGTCGATCAGTCGTAGTTTGTAAAGACGTAGAGGAAGCATCATATGGAGGTAGTAGTAGGGAGGACTCCCCAGTTGCACCTTAAGTAGGCGTGGATGATAGGGCCGTGTGTAGTATAGTGTATGTGGATATAGACCTGGAGATTGCGGGTGAAGCAGTGGCAAGGGGTTGGCCATTGGCGGGGTGGAGGTATTGATAGGGGAGGGAAGATGCTCCTCATGTACAATGATTGTATTTTATTGAGAAACAGTACATGTTAGACTGGAGAAGCCCCGCGTGAGCAACGGAGGGTCAGTCAGTGGGAATACAGGAGATGAGACTCACATACATACATATATATATATGTGTGAGTATGTATATACATACACGTGTACAGATGTATATACTGGTGTTGCGGAGCAGGAGGCAGGGGGTGAGAACGATGGGGAGGTTGTGGTTGAATGTTTGGCACACGGATGAAAAGAATGTAGCTGGGAGGCAGACGTTTCCAGATTGCAGTAGTGGTTTGGAGGGTTTGGTTAGCGTAGGACAATGGTGTGAGTGCAGTTACTGGGAGTGGCGGAACGTAGGAGAAGTTGATGATGCGGTGGCGAAGAGTGGTACAGGTTAGTGGAGAGTGTGGTTGTGGTGTATGCGGTGGCGAAGAGTGGTACAGGTTAGTGGAGAGTGTGGTTGTGGTGTATGCGGTGCATGTAGAAGGAGAAATGGCATGGGTGATGAGTGGGTGTGTTGTGTGAAGATGTGGGGTTCGCCGGAGATGTGGACATAGTTAGGCGAAGGAAGAATGCCAGCATTTTTGAGGATTCTGTGGACAAGGGAGTGTTCGATTGGTTCGTCTTTGTTAGGTGTGAGGATGGGATTGATGCTTTTTGGTATGGATTGCAAATTTGCTTTTACATTCAGATGTGCAGCTTGAGAACGCATGCTGTTGTCGTTGATGATGTGGGTGCTTGGAGATTGTCGCTGGGGACACTGTTCAATCTGCTTCGTTGTTTTTTCCAGGGCATACTTTTGTAGTTGTCTGTTCGGTCGGCTTCAGGTTTTGTATGTTGATTGTGTGTACTTATGTAGTGAGCTGGTAGAATGCAACTGTGAGGAAGCATGTGAAATAGATTGGAAGTTGTTGTGAGTGTGGGCTCTGCACAAAGAGACACTGAAAATTCGACAGTCCCTGGAGATGCTGAGTGCAAATTATCTCCCTTCCATTAGCTCGTAATGCCGAATCAACAGACGGCGACTGTGAATGATTGTCAACTGCCATGGAAAAACACCTTCATCTGTAACCAAGTGGCAGATGTTCACCCTCCAGTACTTCTGAAGATCCCTTGGTAAGGAGTGAGATGTCCAGTCATATCTAAGCAGCTTGACTACTTTTGGATTATTAGGGTCAAAGGTAGACGGCAATGTCCCGTGAGAGACAACGTCTAGTTGCAACCAAACTGACTGAAAAGGTAATATATACAGTACTTTCAGTTTCAGAAAGTAAAGGAAAGTTTTTTAATAAACATAAATAAATAAATAAATAAGAGCGGGACTGTCCTTTACAAAATCAGGAGCAATGATCCAGAATAGGAGGTGAGCTTCCGGTTCACTATGAATACAGAGCATCTTGGCTTTGTGGAACACTTGAGGAACAAAACAATTCAGATGAGAAATGAATCAGAACTGTTCCTCTATTCAAATTCCAAATCACGGTGGCGACATAAGCATGCACACAATATAGAAAACTACCTCTGAGCACTCTTAACAACGATGAACTTAGAGTAATTTCTTGCTAGAAACACACACATCTAAAAATAGAAAGGACTATGAAGAATGCATTTTCGTTTAGAGAATGAACCTTTCAAGTGCTAAATTATCTACAAAAGTGCTGAAGTCGCATTCAGCAAGATGTTCGCGCGAACCTAATTGACTAGGTCGTAGTCCACTTGATTCTGTTCTTTAAACAAGTACCTATTGCAAAATCCCAGGACTATCACATCAAGAACCATGATTCGACGCAACGGGAAGCATATACAAGTACTACTGCCTGCTCTTACAGTCGATCGCGTGCTCCAAAGCTCATCCTAAGTGGCTATAAGTCTGTTCAAAACGATAACAAAAAAAAAGGACTTAACTCCTCTTCATTTCTTCTGTTGCGGCCATATTTCGGCGTCCTTCTTCACCTTCTGCACTGTCTTCAGAACAACATCCGGTTTCGCAGTGGTTGTCACTGTCACCTTCATGAGATACAGGTCACAAATCACAGGCTTCTGGACCCCTGCACAAATACCAAGAATGGTGGCTAAACATACATTTTGATTGAGGCGATGCATCGTCTTCGGCAAGAAACTATTTATTCAGATCTTTCAACTGCGACTCTAGACAGGTGGGAACTGGTGGAGAATTCGAGTCGCGGTAGAACCTTCGTTTTTCTTGCCTACTATGCAGCGAAACTAAAAGAGGAGCAGCTTAACAGCCTAAACCACAATAAGTTGCAGAAGAGGGGTTTTTTTAGCTCACCATCCAACCTTCCGAGTCTTTTCCTCACTTTGCGAGCGCACGATTCGCAGCACAAGGGCACCTTTAATTCGATGGTCTGCACCACAGAAAGAAGCAAAGTATGAGCTCAGAATGAACCAACATTTATGGAATAGAAGAATAAACAAGTATTTCAATAAAAAGTAGAAGACAAAAAGAGAAAGGCGATGGTATCGAGAGCATTTGCAATCTTCTACAGGCTGCACTTGCAAGCAACTCAGAATAATTCTACAAAATCAATATCGGAGATGAAAGGGAGCACAACAACCACGATTTATTCAGAGATCAATGTCATTCAAACCC
The DNA here is from genome assembly GCF_059467195.1 of Physcomitrium patens. NCBI lineage: Eukaryota > Viridiplantae > Streptophyta > Bryopsida > Funariales > Funariaceae > Physcomitrium > Physcomitrium patens. The sequence continues at coordinate 15,730,537 of NC_143413.1, read as the reverse complement.
ACCTTCGGCTTGTTGTCATCTTTCTTCTCTGCCTGCTTCTCACCACCCTTCTTGTCGTCTTTTTTCTCCTCTTTCTTGTTATCTTTCTTTTCGTCTTTCTTCTCGTCTTTCTTCTCCTTATTATTCTTGGATTGCTCACTCGTGTGCTGCAGATAATCCTTGTTCGGATAAAACCACTGCATTCAACCAAAAAGACGAATCAACGAACTCACAATCGACAAACAATGCACACGCCTGCCCAGTCAAAACAAGATCGAGAAATAAGACAACCACCAAAAGAATCCGCAACGATACTAAACAAGAACCATTCCTAGAAAACTCACATAATCAAGCGAGCTACTAGGCTGAAGCGGCTGGAAGCTGTGGAACGGCCTAGGATCGCTATAGTAGTATAACGCCGCCATTACCCAAGGAAGACCACCACAAATTCTCACAATACAAAACTTCCCAAACCCTCACACTCGATCAAACTCTACCTGTCCCATCCTCCTTCTCGCTCTCTCTCTCACTCTCTTTCTCTCCCGCTCTTCCTCCTCCTCACTCCAAAAAAGTCCAGAAGCACTTTCTAGAATTCCACGCAAGATGAGGGATATGCACTACAGGAGGTTTAAATATAGAAAACGCAAACCGAGGAAGGAGAAGGCGGGCCCAGCAGGCAAGCGAATCCTCTGTAGCCTCAAGTCCACTCGGGTCACGGCACAAGCGCCATCGCTGTTGGCACCTAGAAATCGTGTGTCCCCAGGAAGTGTAGGGGTCTGGGCACGGAAGGCGATTTGAAGGCCGGTCCTCCATGCCTCTACGGCGTCTTGGCAGCTGAATCCCCCTTCGTTCCTTCATTCGGGTACTCACTCACTTCACGGCGCGTCGTCGCGACGATGCGAGGCGCGCCGCCTTCAACAACGACGCTGTAGTGTTGCGTAATGGGACCCCACGACGCAACTGGAGTTGGGGAGTCTATGGCCGTGTTTGGGTGGGCTTGTCCTATTACTGATTGGTTGGGAAGTTTGGATGGCTTGGTCATTGATTCAAACTCTCCAATAATACATAGATAGATAGATATGGGAATGTTAAACCGACCCACCCATTCTAACGACCATGAAAAAATAAATGACTTCTACATTCATTTCTCAACCACATTCATCATGATTACCATATTCTTCATCAAGGATGGGTTGATTTAGTAAAAGCATGGGTCTATTTAACATTTCCCTATATATATATATATATATATATATATGTGTATGTGTCTGTGTATATGTATAAAAAAATATAAGTTTGAAAATAAATATAAATATATATAAATATATATATATATATATATATATATATATATATGATCTTATTATGTAATAAATAATTATAACAATTTTTTTAAAAGATGTCATGCGATATGGCATTAGGTGCCAAATCTCGTCGAATATATGTAATTTAGTTTGATTAGGGATTTTTCATCCATTGATAGTTTTTCCATTAGTTGATTTATTCATCTCAATTAGATTTGAGTACTTAAGTCAAGTCAAGTTTTGTGAATGATTTTGAAAGTCAAAGAATTTGTTGTAAGAGTTTGCCATTTTAATAAAGCTTTAAGGTTTTTCTTATTTTCACACTTGCATTCTTAGATTTCTTTTTTGTAGTATGAGAGATAGCTTGATTTAATTTGGTTTAGATTTCTAATCATTCAACTAACAAGAATCTCTCTTTTTCTTCAAATTATAGTATAGCAAATTAGAATGAAATAAATTAAAAATTAAAATAAAAATTACAAATTAGATTTTATTTTTATTGTTAGATTTTGGGTACTACTAGGTACCAAAATCAATCAATTTTTTGTTGTAGTACTGTATCAAAAGACATTGCAGTACAAGAGCAAAGTATTGATATGAGGTATTGTGTGTTGAGTGTAATGGGATATAAATAAGATATTTATATTGTTAATATATAAGGATAGATAGTTGGAACCATTTTAAAGAAGTTATAGAAGTTTTTAGAATTGAAGCTAAATTAGTGGACTAGATGTCAAGGACATGAATTTCGAAGAAAGAGAATCCTCAATACACTCTTCTATCATTGAAGAGAACTAGAAAGTCACCCTAAAGGTGATGTAATATTAACTAGAATGGCTATTGCCAAAAACAAGAAGATTAGAAAGTCTTGAAACAAGACTAAGACTAAAAAGGCATTGACAAGAGTGAAGAAGGCTTCACTCTTACCTCCATATATACTATTTAAGTAAGAGCTACGTGGTGATGTTCTCTAGGACCTCCAAAATGTATTGACTTTGGTAGCCACATGTCTTATCTTACAAGGCAAGTTATCTATATATGCGCTATGTAGTTGACTTGTTCCACAAGCTACTATACGGAGATAACTTGTTCCACAAGCTACCAATACATGATTAGCTTTTTGGCCAAGTTTCTAACCTACAAACTTATCTAAAGTCAAAACCGCATCTATGAAGCTTCTAAGAAGCTTCTCTAGAAGACTTTATGAAATTATTCTATTTTACCTACTTCTACTTAATCTTATAAGTAACTATTGAGATAAATATATATGTCCATGATATTACTTTCCCTTCTAAGGACAAGTTCCACGAGGAGCGGTCTTTATATGTTGAGGAAGTCCAAGATGCAACAAATTATATTTGCTACATACTTTGATCTTTGCTCTCTTCGAAGATGGTTGATAGGTCCTCTCAACCACCTATAGTATTTCATACTAGGGTAAGAAGACTACCTTATTATTTGGTCATTGTTGAGGCCTTCATAACTTTGCTCAAATAAAATATTTGGAACATCGTCAGGAATTATTCCTACTTCTAATAAAATCACTAAACATTGGTAGTCTCTTCTAAGGTCGTGATATCAAACACATTGTATTTCGCCATCTATTCGAGGAAAGACATGTTGTTCTTGAGGATCTTCATCTCGATTCCGTCATCTTGAACATTGTGACAATCGTAATGTTTCATCTAATAAGTCTACAAATGAAAGTTCTTGAGTTGAATCTGCTAGTTGTTAGTGCTCCATCTCATCACAAATACACAAAAGCTACAATAAAAGATAGAAGGTAGAATGTTATTTTCCTATGATCTTATTTCTTTTATAGCAAAGGTTTGCTATTCTTCATCTTGGTTTTGATGCATATCGTTGATGAAAGTCTTCAACTTTCTTTGCTGCATTTGCAAGATTCTTTGATGGCTCCCATGTACGTTCACTAATATCATATCTACGCTAATGAACAAGATATTCCAAACTATTTTGGTGCAACCTTGAGTCTAAGACTTCTTCTACCTCAAACTCTTGGTTATTATCTACTATTATAAGAAGAGGTGTTATTTGTCTTCTTGTCAAGATATTCACTATCTTATATGGCTCCAGAAGAGACATGTGAAATACAGGGTGGATCTTCATAGACTTCGATAGATGTAATCGATAGGTAACAAGATTGATTTGTTCACAAATAGGAAAATGTCCTAGCCTACGATAATCTAATTTATCACAAGGATGAATAGTCTTGATATTGACAAAGTAACCATACCTTGTCACCTATATTATATTGTGGTTGCTCCTTATGATAGGCATCCATATTGGTCTTTTGTTGTTCTTGAGCTTCCTTTAATTATATCTTCATTGTTGTATATAGCTCTAACAAGCGATTTGCTAAATCTTCCGCCCCAAGATTATCAACTTTTGAAAAGTCAAAAGTATCAAGACGTGGATGATAACCATAATTAGCAAAGAAAGGTATTTGTTTTGTAGAAGAATATATCATATTATTGTAAGCAAACTCTGCCAATGGCAAAAGAGTTGTCTAATCATCTTGATAATAGTTGATGGTACATTTCAAATACTACTCTAAAACTTGATTTATCGATTCTGTTTGTCTATCAGTTTGAAGATGAAAAGCTGAAGAAAGCTTTATATCCACCTTTAGAATCTTAAATAGGATTTTCTAAAATCTTGATATAAATTGAGTCCCCCTATCTAATATAATATCCTTTCACAATCCATAATAGCGATAGATAATGTCAATGAAAAGCTTAGCTATTTCTTCACCTGTAATAGATTTTGTACATGGTACAAAATGTGCCATCTTGATAAAACGATCTATTGTCACGAATATAGAGTCATAAAAACCTGAGATTGGAAGATCTATGATGAAATCCATAAAAACAGAAGACCATGGTTGTTTTGGAATGGGTAATGGCTGAAGAAGTCCGTAAGGTCGATGACAAGGAGTTTTTGATCTTGAGCAAACATCACAAGATTGTACAAAAGTTTTAAGTGCCTTCCACATTTGCGGCCACCAAAAATCCTTGAATATTAGTTCCAAAGTTTTATTATATCTAAAATATCCTAGTGTTGGAAAGTCATGACGAGCTTGAAAAATACATGATTGAGCTTCACCTTCTAGAACATATAGGTGTCCTTCAAAATATAATAGATTATTCTTAAATTCAAACTTAGAAGTATCATGAGATTTAAAAGAAGTAACTTTGATATCGTGAATAAGAAGATCGGAGGACATGCTTGATTTAATTTGCTTTACAAATGTTGAATCAAGAGCCAATGTTGATTTTATAGCTCAAAAATGAAAATGCTCGAGCTTTAAGAGAATTGATCTTTATTGATCAAAAGATGCATTTCCTTCTTTTGGTGTAAGATAAGAACATCTAGAAAGAACGTACCATAGACCTTGTTGTTTTTTGGGTCAATAAGTGATCTTGAAATTGAATCTAGATAAATACATGCTCCAAGAAGCTTGACGGTAATTCAAGACATGTGTTGACATGAAGTACTCAAAGTTCTTATGGTCTATATATACGGTAACTAGACTTAAGGTGCCTTATAGATAATGATGCCATTCTTGAAATGAATCCATGATTGCAAGGAGCTCTTTGTCATGGATCTCATAATTAATCTTGGCTTTTGAAAATTTCCTTGAATGGAAAGTTATTGGGTGGAGTTTGTCATCTGTTCCCATTTGTGACAAGAGAGCACCTATAGCAAAATCTGACGTATCTGTTTCCATAAAAAATACCTTGGAGAAGTCAACGCAATATAAGATTGGTGCAGAAATAAATTATTTTTTTTAAAGCATCAAATGATGCTTCTACTTCTTTATTCTGCTGAAGTTTGTCTTTACAAGTCAACTGTATAAGTGGAGCTACAACTTGAGAAAAATTCTTGATGAAGATTTTATAGTAATTAGCAAAGCCTAAAAATCATTGCACATCTCATACTGTTTTCAAAATCTTCCAATCTATGATAGTTTGAACCTTCTTGGAATCCATCATAAGGCCTTCGTTGGAAATGATGTACCCAAAAAAGTCAACTTGAGTAGTATGGAATACACACTTTTCCAACTTGGCATATAATCCTGCATCTCTAAGTTTCTATAACACATGACAAATATGAAGTTCATGTTCTTCTGTGTTCTTAGAGTAGATTAGAATGTCATCTATATTATAAACAATAAAATTAATCTAAGAACTCACAAAAAATATCATTCATAAGATGTTGAAAAGCAGCTGGTGCATTTGTGAGTCCAAAAGGCATGACATTATATTCAAAATGTCCATACTTAGTTCAAAAAGCAGTCTCCCATTCATCTCCTTCTTTGATACGAAGTAAGTTGTATGCTCCTCGTAGATCTATTTTGGTAAAGATCTTTGCTTGATTGAGTTGGTCAAGAAGTCTTGAAATCAAAGGCAAAGGATACCTATTTTTGATGGTGATCTTATTGAGTCCTCGATAATCCATATACATTTAGAGGGATCTGTCTTTCTTCTTCACAAATAAGATAGGAGCCCCGGTTGGAGATTTAGAATGGAGTATAAAATTCTTTGCCAAATTCTCATCAATGTACTCGTTTAATGCATCCAACTCATTCTACAATAACCTATAGATTGGTCCAAATGGTGGTTGAGCTCCTTCTTGTAGATCAATTGAACAATCATAAGTTTGATGCTCAAGAAAAATATTCGCATTCTTCTTTTCAAAAACATCTTGGAATTCTTGATATTGCTTAGGAATACCACTTGGCGTTGTTTCACCATTAGAAATGGATGTAGCATATATAGCAAAAGATGATCCTTCTTTTGCAGCATGCATGAAAGCTTTTGCACCTACTACTAAAGATTTGGGCATATTGGACTTACATACTTCTACTTTGCTAATGCGACCTTGGATTACACTATCATAAAAGTTAAGGTTACAAGAAATCCAATCTATTTGAGGATTATATTTTTCTAGCCATGATAATTCTAAAATAATCAGATTAAAAGAAGATTTTATTACATTAAATACTATTATGCTGTTATGATCTTTAATTGCTATATCTAAAGGAATAGTTTCATGGATAACATTTCCAGAAGACAACAAATGACCATCTATGACTTCTACATGTACGGATTTAACTTTCTTTCCTAAAGGTATTTTTTGATTTTTGAAAAAATCTTCATCTATAAAACATGCTGAGGCTCTTGAATCTAATAAGGCAAAGATTTTATGATTATTAGGTCGTAAATATACTTCTATTATAAAACAAGGTGAGGGATCTAAGGAGAAGATACGACCTTTATTAGGTGTTGCATATGATTTCAGCCGCACGGACCCTATTATAATTTGAGAAACTCATTTTCTGATACATTATCTTCTTTGGTAATTGTGCTCCTCATTTTGTAATTGTGTTGCTTCTTTGGAAAATATTGAGCAGTATGCTTAGCTTCTCCACAATATAAATACAATCCCTCTTGACGATGTCGAGTCTTTTCTTGCTTTGTGAGAAGTTTAAAATGTATCATATCAATTTGCATTAGTTTTGGCTTTGATGAATATGTTTCAAAAAACTTAGGAGCTGCCACTATAACTTGACTTGTTCTTCTTCAATCAAATCTTTGTTCTTGATGCCTTTCAAATAAACAATTTTTGCATGCAATGCCTTAAGTAATAAATTATTTCAAAGATTTTACTTTTAGCATTCTTAATAACAAATCTTTGATGTTATCCTTCAATCCATTGTCACAGACACAAAAATATAGGCTCAAGATCTAACAAGAATTTCAAGAAGAACTAGCAAGAACTAGATTAATCAGATGAATACAAGAACAACACCAGAGAGGTAAGCTAGAATCCAAGAGATGTGTTGTCGAGACTGAAGAACTCTTCAGCCTCGATTCCAATATATATTCATATTTAAGAAATTTTTCAAGTAACTTCTACCAACTAAGAAGCTTCCAGAAGGTTCCAAAGACTTATTTCTAAAAGGTTCTAGAAACTTGTCTCTAAAAGGTTCTAAGGACTATGTCCCTAACATCACCCCCTCTTTTAGCTTCGAGGTCTCTGAGAAGCAATATTGTTGTTAATCAGTACTAATACAAGAAAATGAAGATCTGTCGCATAATGTCTGCTATGAACTCCAACTCTTGTTCATGAGACAAGTGGTTTATCGACCCTTGAAGCCAACGGTAGTGGCCCATGCCTTCGACTTCTGACCAAGCATGAACTTTCGTATCCTCATTGTAAAATTGTCCTACAAATACACCTTCTAGTTGACCATCGTAAGCAAGCTAGAACTCAAATACAATCACCAGTGATCGATTACTCGGTTCCTCCGTCATCGTCGAGGTGTAGGTGGTTCTTCATCTCAGGGTTGCCTTTGTGAGCTAGTCGGTTGAGATAATTTGACTAGCATAGTATCTATCTCTTGGCTATCCATATCAGAAAACCAAACTATGGCTACTGAAAAAATTCTATTTTATCTTGGAGAAAATAACTACATCAACTACGAATTTTGGTGGTGCTGTCTCCCTTTTTTATAATCTTGGGTGAGCAAGCTTCAGAAAGAAGCTATCGTCAAACCGGCTTAGGTTTATGAGGATGTTGTTGATGAAATTCCTGTATCTTTTGTAGCGCATTGGTGAGATTTTCAATTGGCTTCCACGTTCACTCATTAATATCATAGCCGCACCAATGAATAAGATACTCCAACTTGCCCTATCTTTGCTGTAAATTCAACACCTTTTTGACCTCGTATTCCACGTGGTTCTTGATCTCAATACTAGATGGCGGACATTGCTATCTTCTAGAAAAAGACGACTCTCGATAAGGCTCCAACAGAGAAACATGAAAGACTGGATGTACCTTCATAGAAGCCGATAATTCCAGACAGTACGCCACTAGATTGATTTGCTTCTAGATAATAAATGGTCCCAATCTTTGATAGTCCAACTTATCACATAGTCGCTTGGTCTTGATATTTCGTCAAAGAAGCCATGATTTATCTCCAATTTTGAAAGTAGGTGCTTGATTCCAAAATCTATCTGTAGATGCCTTGTAGGATTCTTAAGCAGATTGTAATTCAAGCTTCAATATAGTTTGAAGTTCTGATAGTTGCTTCGCAAATCCTTCAGCTATTGGATTGTTATTTGTTAATGGACTCAATAAATCAAGCTTCGGATGATACCCATAGTTAGAAAAGAATGGTGTGTATTGAGTCGACGCATGGAGGGTGTTGTTATATGCAAACTTGACTAGCTATAGATATGTGGTCCAATTGTCTTGCTGATAGTTGATGTTGCATTGTAAGTATTGTTCCAAGTCTTGGTTCACTCATTCCATTTGGCCGTCAATGTGAGGATGAAAAGCCGAAGAAAGTTTGATATCCACCTTCAGAATCTCAAAGAGAGATCTCCAAAACTTTGACACGAATTGGGTTCCGCAATCTGATACAATATCATCTGGTAGTCCATGATATCGATACACATTATCGAGAAAGAGCCTTGCTGTGACTTCACTAGACGATGTCTTCTTATAAGGGAGAAAGTGTGCCATCTTTGTAAGTCGATCTACTATGACAAAGATGTTGTCAAATGAGTTCGATGATGGCAGGTCCGTGATGAAGTCTATGGAAATTGAAGACCATGGTCGACATGGAATCGGGAATGGCTGTAGAAGTCCATAAAGGCGATGCCGAGGATTCTTAGATCTTGAATAGATGTTGCAGGAGAGGACAAAATCCTTTACATCCTTCCATATTTGAGGCCACCAGAAATCTCGAGAAATAAGCTCTAAGGTCTTGTTGAATCCAAAATATCCCATAGTTGGAAAATTATGGCGAGATTGAAGAACTCGGAGTCGTGCTGGTCCTTTTGGAATATACAAGCTTTCCTCAAAGTATAAAAGATCTCCCTCCACCTTGAACTTGTCGTCATTGGCACGTTGCTTGATATCAATGGCTACCAAATCTTCAATGGTCACAGCACATACCTGGTTGAAGAAGTCAGCATCAATTGACACAATAGTAGTGCAAAGCCAAAATAACTCTGACTTCAACAACATTGTACATTATTGATCAAATGTTGCTTCTCCAGCCTTTGGTACAAGATAAGATCTCCTCGATAAGGCATTAGATAGTCCTTGCTACTTTCTAGGTCGATAAGTGATAACAAAATCGAACCTAGATAGCGACATACTCCATCAAGCTTGACGTCAATTTAGAACTCGAGCCAACATGAAATACTCCAAATTCTTGTAATCCATGTATATAGTCACTAGATATGCAGCTCCTTCAAGAAAGTGACGCCATTCTTGGAAAGAATCTACTATAGTAAGAAGTTCCTTATCGTGGATCTCATAGTTAATTTCAACAGCAGAGAACTTTCGAGAATAGAATTCAACCGGATGGAGCTTCTTATCTTCTCCCATTTGTAAAAGTACAGCTCCCAAAGCAAAATCCGAAGCATCAGTTTCTAAATAAAAGGCCTTTGTAAAGTTTGGATGTACCAAGATTGGAGCCGTAGTAAATGCCGTCTTCAGGTCTTGAAATGCCTTCTCTGCTAGAGGTCCCCATTTCAGCTTATCCTTACATGTCAATTGAGTGAAAAGAGCAGCAACTTGAGAATAATTCTTGATGAAGATTTGATAGAAGTTAGCAAAACCAAGAAAGCATTATACGTCTCTAACCGTCTTCAAAACCTCCCAAGACACGATTGCTTCCACCTTCTTAGGATCCATCTTCAAGCCTTTCATAGTCGCAACAAATCCCAAAAACTCCATTTCCATGTGGTGAATAAACACTTCTCCAACTTGGCATATAGTTCTCACTCGCGTAGTTTTTTCAAGATCAAATGAATGTGCTTTTCATACTCTTCCTCGTTTTTGGAAAATATCAAAATATCATCCAAGTAGATGACAACAAAATCGCCAAGGTGCTCCCGAAAAATATCATTCATCATATGTTGGAAGACCGCTCGAGCATTGGTAAGACCAAAGGGCATGACATTATACTCAAAATGGCCATACCTTGTACGGAACGTTGTCTTCTACTCATCTCCTTCTTTGATTCGTATGAGGTTGTAAGCTCCCCTTAGATCAATTTTTGTAAAAATCTTTGTACGTCTAAGTTATTCTAAGAGACCAAAAATCGAGGGTAACGGGTAACGATTCTTCTTTGTTACCTTGTTGAGGCCTCGATAGTCCACATACATCCGCAACGAGCCATCTTTCTTCTTCACAAATAAGATGGGTGCCCCAGTTGGTGATTTTGAATGACGGATGAAGTTATTTGCTAGATTCTCGTCGATGTACTTCTGCAATTCTGCCAACTCCATTTGCGATAGATTGTAGATTGGGCCAAAAGACGGTTGTGCTCTTTCCTACAAGTCTATGGTACAATCATATGGTCGGTGTTTCGGTAGCATGTCAGTATTTTTCTTTTGAAACACGTCTTTAAAATCTTTATATTGCTCCAATATACTTGTTGTCGAGATCTTCTCTCTAGTAGTTGGAGCCGCATAAATGACAAACGATGTGACTTCCTTGGACGATCTTACAAACGCTCTTGCTCCAATGAATAAGGATTTTTCTATTCTGGGTTTTTTACTAGGCTTGATTTTGGATGGTTTTATGGGAAAGGTCATCTTCCGCAACCTCCAATCTATGGATGGATTATGCTTTTCTAACCAAGAAAGACCAAGAATAATAGGATTTGATGGGGTTCTAATAATATTGAAAATAATATGACTACTATGGTTCTTAAATGTCACTTCTATAGATTCTGATTCATGGGTGACACTACCAGACAATAAAGGTCGTCCATCTATGACCTCAACATGAACAGGTTTGGATTTTTGTACTAAAGGGATCTTATGACGCTTCACAAATTCTTCGTCTAAGAAACAAGAAAATGCTCTTGAATCTAATAATGCTAAGGTTTTCAGTTTTTGAAGGCCAATAAACAAAGGGATTGTAAAACAAAGGGCAAGTTGAGTGGAAAGAAAGGAACCTAGTTGTTGTTGCAATATTTCATTGTTTAGCTGCACAGTTCTTATTGTGGCTAGGCATCCTCGTTTTCTTGAACAAATGTGCCCTTGGTCCTGATAGTGCATTGATTTTACTTCTTGGGGCAGTTTTCAACTTTGTAGCCTTCTTCACCATAATACAAGCATAGATCTTCTTCCATACACCGCTTTTTTTTCTTCTAGAGTAAGAAATTTGACACGTACCACATCAATTTGCATGTCTTCTATCTCTGAATGTGAATTCAAGCTGTTTGCCAACATAGTTGGGATGTAGCAAACCGTATGTTGTCTTGAGCATTGGTCTTGGTGACGTTGGAATAGGCGATTATCACACTTCATAGCTTGGCTAATAGCTTCGTTGAGCATTTGTGGATCAGGAAGAGTTAACAACAAATCCTTCACATCGTCCCTTAAATCCCAATAGAATTGACTCATCAATGCTTCTTCGTCCCAATTGATGTCGCATGCTAATTGCCTAAAATCTGATGCATAGACTGATGTAGAGCGCATCCCTTGTCGTAGTGACTAGATCTTTGTTGTAGTCCATTGAACCTTATTGTGTTTACCAAATGCTTCTAGAAACGCCTCCAAAAAGATTTCAAATTTGTTTAGTATGGACGATCGTTTCTCAAACAAAGGAGCAAACCATGATAGAGCTTGCCCTATAAGTAAGGTTCTAACAAGCTCAACAGGTGACTCCTCTGTTGGATAGTGTTCGGGCTGTAAAACTATTATCAACCTGATTTGATTGACAAATCCTCGAAACTTGGAATGCGTACCATTGAACTTATGTAGAAGGCCAACTCGGGGCTCCTTATGTTGTAGAATCAGCGGTGCTTGTCGAACTTGAGGCAAAGTTGCTTCTCCAAGTGTAAAAATTTGAGGCTGGTGCAACCTAGATTGTGCCATCTCAGATGCTCCATCATTATGAAGCCTTGCCACGACTCCTTTAATCTCTGTAGTTCTTTGCAATAACGTAGCGAGGGCATTTATGATAGCATCTAACTTGGACTCCAAACTTTCTATCATACTAATGTCTTGGCCTCCAGCCATTCTAAGAGAAGGACAGAAATGACTCTATAAAAAGACAATATTGGTTTAGAGGAGGGTACTCCGTAACCTCTAAAACGCCTTAAGAGCTTCAAAAAAAGGGGTAATCTACTCTCTCCAAGAAGAATAAGACTCCAATATTGTAACAAAAGAAGTATCAGTTTAGAGGAGGGTAATCCGCAACCTCTAAAACACTAGTACACCTTCAAGTAGAGGGGTAATCTATACTCTAATGAGGAAGAAACTAGCTTTGATATCTGAGGTGAGTGTAGTCTCGACAAACTGTCATGGACTTAGAAATATAGGCTCGAGATCTAACAAGAATTTCAGGAAGAACTAGCAAGAACTAGATTAATCAGATGAATACAAGAACAACACCAGAGAGGTGAGCTAGAGCTTCAAGAGATGTGTTGTCGAGACTGAAGAACTCTTTAGCCTCGATTCCAATATATACTCCTATTTCGGAAACTTTTCAAGTAACTTCTACTAACTAAGAAGCTTCTAGAAGGTTCCAGAGACTTACTTCTAGAAGGTTCTAGAAACTTGTCTCTAGAAGGTTCTAAGGACTATGTCCCTAATATCCATATCAAAATTGGTTGATAAGTGGTTTGTCGTTCTAGTCCACATCGCAAGTAAGGTTTTGAAATTTGGCAGCATATATAGTGGCTGATTGTGATTCTTGCCACAAGGATAAAAGCTTGGTCTCTGCTACTCATTCTCGATCACTTTTTCCAAATGTGACCGTAAACACTTCTAGGAATGAATTCAAATCATAAAGGAGTCGTGAATCTTTTTCCATTAAAGGTACAAACCAAGATAATAGTGTGCCTATAAATCCGACTTGGGTAAATCTATCAGGATATTGGAAAGGGTGCAGCCTTAGATAGAGCTTGACTTGTTGTAACAATCCTCAAAGTTTTGATCTTGTTCCATCAAACTTCTCAGACATACTAATTCTTGTTCCTATTATACTTATAGAAGTAAAACTCCCTGGATTTGGTCGTGAGGTTGATCTACTTGCTTCTTTCAACTGCAAAACTTCTTGCCATAGATTCTGAACTTCTTCCATAGGCGTTGTCGTATTGTAAAAGTTTACAATATACAAAATTTAGTTAGAACATATAATATATTCATAAGACTTGGTGCATGTTAGAATGATTAAATAGATTAATTTAAAGAGAGTGGATTTAAGAAACTTTATTTTGAGTTTATCTTTTTACTTATAGCATTTCAAAAAAAAAAACATTATAGAACCTAAATATTTAGTATGGAGCCTTGAGAGGAGATTAGAGCCTAAAGAAGAAATTTTTAACTAGTAGAAGGCTTATAGGGAGGGATGAAAGCAAGGCATGGTTGGATGAAGGCAAAGAATGGAGATCTTCATTCCTATTGGTTGAAGGCCATGCCCAATGGGCTTCAAGGAGGCTGCCCGAGGCCTAATTAGGAATTAGGGTTTCTCTTTCGAAGTCATTCGAGCTTTGGAGGCTAGGATCAAAAAATTCAGGATTTTGGGTATAATTTGGATGAAGAGTTTGTGTGATTTCGAGTTTTTTTGAAGGAGATATAGGTGTTCAAAGTTAAGGTGTCAAATTTGTACCTACTGTCACTCTTTGAAGCATAACATATGCGTGTGCGAAGAACAATGAAAGATCGGCGATTGGAATTGAAGACGACACTTTCTTGGCTACACTTTGCATATATTGTTTAATGAATTTCAAGTCTAGATGAAGGAGTTATAGACATTTGAAGATAGCACATGTAATTCAAAGGCAGTAAGTAACTCATTTTGTTGATAGTAATGGTTGGAGCCATAACTTGAGTTTTTGGACGAATTTTTAGCTCAAAATTTCTTTAAGTGTGAATTATTAAGTTAAAAATCTATAAATCAAAGTTTCATAGTATTTGAATACTTATTTTGTGAGATATAAAGAAATTAGTATGCGGGTATAAGTAAGCTAGGGTTTAAAGCTATTGTTAGGATTTTAGCGATATTTCAAGATCCATAATAAATTTATAATTGAATTTTTTTGTAAAAGTTCTTGAAAGTATATCAGTACTTCATATAAAATTTAGGGTTATTTGAAAGATCTGATCAAGAGATAAGAGCTGTTGAAGTTTGGGAAACATCTCTTATAAGGATATATAAGGTTTTAAGATCTTTATCATATATTTGGATGTTTTTTTGATACTTGGGCTTGTGTTTTGATGTAATTTCTCAAAAAGAGAAACATTATATGTATAAACTTGGTTTTTTATATCTTAGACTTGATTGAGTATTTAGTAGTAGCTAGAAGCCTAGCGCTTTCTTGAGGCAAAGTCTCTCTATTCCAATATGTTGGTGCTTCCATTGAGAGAGCCTTAAGGCACTAATTATCTCAACAAGTTAAGATGGGGATCAAAATCGAGGATTTGGATTATCAGAAAGAATGGGTGTTATGATTGTCATTTTACTTTTTCTACAATTCCTTTCAAAATAAACCTATATAGAGGAATTTGAATACAGGAAAAGACTACGTGCATGAATTTTACTTGTTAGGGTCATACAATTAACTATATTCCAAACCACTAAAATACTAAAAAAAACTATGATATTTTTTTCTAGTAACAATACTCCTTCATCATCTGATAATAATAGTGTGCAACTCTGCACTGTCAAAATACCACTCAAAATACAATAATTTCCATCCAACACCAAAAATAATATACTTTGCTCCAACAATCTAAATTCATATAATTTCTGTAATCACACACTTTCCCTGTCCAAAATACACACAGCTCTTAATAAACAACAATCATAATCTTTCAATAACTCCTCATATAATTCAATCACTCAGTACTCCAATTACATAATCAATAACTCATAAATCAATCTTTGATTTATTCCATAGACTCACTTTTTAATATTCAAAAATTATCCATTATTCTTCAACAACAAAAAAAAACAAAGAAACAAAGAAGTAGCACCAAGCTTACCTCAGCTCATGACTATTACAGTCTGGCACTCCAACAAACTTCTACAACTCCTATATAATTACTCTTAATTTCTAGATTTTAACCGTAATCCTGTAATTAATCACTTTTAATAACTCAATTAACCATCTGTCCTCCTGAACTGACTATTTTATGGACTATTAGTCTATTTTACCAATATCTTATAGAAACGAACTAATATCTATTCTACATAGTCCTACTCTTAACTATGCAGCGTCCTCACAAATACACAATTGATTCCTTTCTAAAAACTACTTAACAAAATTCTACAAAGTTATTATTTCCTCTTGTCCACTCAATTAATCATTTGCTACATTATCGAATGTAGATTCCACCAAATTTGATTTCAATTGCAAATCTTCTTCCTCCTCCAGTCCTTTTATCGACTCCTTTCTCAATTAGTTTGATAGATCTTCATTATACTCTCCCAATTCATTGACTTGAGCTTCTAGTTTCAAGATCTGGACATCCTGAAGTTCCAACTGATGCTGCTACTGACTCATCCATTCTAGAACATCTTCAATTGACTTTTGTAACTCGCCCATCACTGTTAACTCTTAACTAGAACTATTACTCTCAAATATACAAGAAATACAAGAAAATGGTACTCCAACCAATCCAAAATAACACCATAGAATGACTTTAACTAGTGCTCCACTCCTATTCTTTTACTATCTAATGATAATGACAATAAGTTATCCATATTGTCCGTGGAAGGTAATGGGAAGTAATCTTTCTTAATGGCTGCATTAAGTTTTCAAAAATCCTGATAAATTTAGATTTTTCTGTTCTTTTTTGGCACCATCACGATTGAAAAAATCCACTTACTATTCGATACTAGGTAAATAAAACCAATCACAAGAAGCTTATTCAATTCCTTCTTCACCATGAAGGAATATTTAGGATTAAGGCGATATTGCCTCTGTCGTACCAGTTTAGCGTTCTCTTCTAAAATGATATGATGCTCACAAACTTCAACGGAGATACCTTTTAGATCATCATAAGTCAAAGCAAAAGCGGATTTATGATGCAAGAATTTTTTTGTCTAATAGGTAAACTCCTGTTCATTAATACCTTCATAGACCTAAATTGTCTGAGGCTTTGCTGTGGTCGCCAAGTTGATAGTTTGACATAAAGGTGCAATGGCAATGTTCTATTTTAACTCCCACACTGATTGAAAATTAGTTGATAAATTCGACATGTGCAAAGTATTGAATCCTGTGTTTAGGGCACTAACATGGTGCACATCATACTTGGTCATCCAATCAATACTAACTTGAGTAGAGATTTTTGAATCCGACGGGTATATCAAGTACTCCTTCGAACCGCCACATTAGTACACCACTCCAAGGTGTTGGACTACTTCCACAGACCCCTCTGGAGTCGTGTTGTAATACGACTATATGATAAAAATATAAATAAAAAAGTTTTTATTAATATTTAGTCATCTTGGATATTAGAAACAGTGGCCAATTCTAGTGCGAATATTCAGGGGCCAGTTAATGTCATCCCATTACAAGCAATACCACCATATGTGACATCAGTAATATGCTCCACCGGCATCATCAAACCAAGTACCCTTCGTAGCAATGGGACAACCAAGATAATTTTCTAACCCTACATGGAACAAGCCTAGTAGGTATATATCGATGGAGACACCCAATATGCGTGATGGAGGTGCAAGAAGACTACTTTGTTGTTTTTGTTGTAGATAGATTGGTCATTATGCTAGTGAATGTCTCAATCCCTGAGCCAATGACAATTATACATGAGTGTGTGGAAATTCCAAGCAGTTGGCGCATACTTATCAAAAATATAATGCTCCGTTCAATTTCAATAATCGGGATCAGCAGATTCGAAGCCAGGAAAAAATTGAGGGAATAAATCGAGGTCTTCAAGATACTCCAATAAATTGAGTAGAATGTGTCCAAGCCGTTCTTACCAAGAGTTGGCAAAAGGAAAAAGGACCGATTCAACATTTGGATGAGCCTGATGTGAAGGGCCAATTTGACCCAATTACGGGGACATCCAATTCAGATCCTATTACGGGCCTCTTATCCAATATGAGACTTGACTCGGTTGAGCAACCCAATGAGGTCTCGATTATGGAGGCTTCAATTCTATTAAAAGTTGTTTTGTTCTCTATGCCATTTTGGAGAAACATCCTTTCCATCGAAAGACCTTCTTAGAGGTAAGAATTCCATGGAAGCGCGGTCTGTTGTTCCAATTTCGAGTCCAGGGGGGATGAATATGAGACCTCACGGAGTTAAAGGAAAAGAGAGGAAAAAGAAGAGGGCATTCAAAGATCTGGATTTTGGAATCGAAGAGCTAGCTTCAAGCTACATCGAAAGGTGTAGGACTTGACTTCATAGGATTTGGGAGGACTTTGCAATCGTTGCTCAAAGATAGTGTTTGTATTGTGATTTGGATTTTGTTTGCAATAAAGTTAAGGCTAGTACTCTTGACTATTTTACAAAATTGGAGGAACATCTACAATTGAAATTTTAGAGATATCTAGATGGTTGAATATGCCAAATATATGCAAAAATTTGTGTTAATCAAATGGTATAGATATAAAATATTTGTTCATTAGTATAAAGAGATATCAAAGGTCAGCATATTGTGGTCGTTTAGGATTTCTGTAATATCTGGAGATCTTCTGAATGAAATAAGGTGAATTTTAACAAAGTAAGTTAAGGACTTTAAGGCGGAGTTGCAAGCAAGGTTTGAATGAGAATTAATAGTTAGAGAATGAGAAATTGCAAGTCAAGCTTCATCATCAACTTTCTAGGCGGCGGTCAAGGGACATCAGTGTGGATTTACGACGTTTTCTTGCACTCTGTAAGTTAGATTGGATTGAAACTTCTTGAGCATTTAGAAGACTTGTAAAGAAACTAGTGGCAAAAGTTTTACAACAATCAAATAGACAGATTGAGAATTACAGCTGACCAAAGCTTGCTCTCTAGGATTAGGGTTTAAAAATAACAAAATAAATAAATAAATAAATAAGTAAATAAAATAAAATAAACTAAAATAAAATAAAATAAAATAAAAAATAATACTAATAAAAATAAAATAAAATAAAATAAATAATAAATAAAAAAAGACTTTTGCTTATAATATCTTGAAGTTATTAAAAATAGTATTTCTAAGCATTGTTTAATCGGATTAAGCTTTTACATTGAAATCCGAAATAGTTTATATTTAGATGGTTGAAATCTACTAGCCTACCTAGATACTTACAAAACATTGTTTTATCTTCCACAGCCAGATGTCCGATGCGTTCTTAAGCAAGATAGTATGTAATATGACATAAGTGGTAAATCCGACGTAAAAGCTTGAGGTAGAAGGTATTGGATTTTATTTATTTTTATTTTATTTTTATGAAGAACAAGAATAAAAATTTTGAAGGATCTTTGGGAGGTACTTCAAGTAGAGCTTGTGGTGGAGTTTCTTCTAAAAGACAAGGTTTGTACATGGATCCATCTATTGCTAGTATGTTTTAAGCCTTATCATTATCTATGCAGCAACACCAAAGCAATGCTTGCAAAGAAGCTTTAGTAACCAAAGCTTTGCAAGCAGTGGTCAATAAAATTGAGCAGTTTGATTGAAGGAATATTTCAAAGTATTTAAGATATTATGTTTGAAAAATGGAATTAAATCGAATTTCTAAGAAGAAGATGGTTGAATTATTTGGACTAGCCACGATATCAAAGATAAGAGAACATACTACATCAATTATAGAGCATTATGGAAATTCATGGAAGATTTTTTCATATGCATTAAAAGACGAATATTTCTTGGAGGACACTGATTGTATTACTAAGAAACTATTTCTAGAATGGATTGAGCAACCTAATAAGAATTTGCAAGCAATAGAGCTACTAAAGAAATTTAAGAGGCAGTATTCTCAATTATCAAAGATAAAAAAATTGACATTAGAGCCGAAAAAGGTTGAATTATTTCTTCAAGCTGTTGATGGAGAATTACAATGGAAATTGGAGTTGCTTCTTGAAGACAAAGAAGAAGATGAAGGATTGACAACAAAGAGGAAAAATATTAAAAATGTGGTGGATATGCTTGCAAAAAGAGAAAGGTAGAAAGATAGGAATAATATTCGAAAAGTAGTACAAGCACCTAAAATTCCAGTACATACAACACAACCAATAATGCCTACTGTTCAACCTTCAACATCTTTATCGAAGAAAGGAGAGATGAGAATTGAAGAAATTATATGTGGAATGTTAGATCTTCAAATCAAATTGGTAAGACTTGAAGAAAATACTTCTATAAATAATTTGAAGAATGTTTCAAAACAAGGGTATGTACAAAGATGTATCTAATATGATGATGCTTCACATACTAGGAAGGATTGTAATGAATTTAATAATATGATACAACAAGGAGTTATTTGCTAGAAAGATGGAAAGATTGTATTAAAAGATACAGAGGATCTCCTTCAAACCAATTTTGGCAAAGGGTGTATGAGAGCATTAGTTCAAGATTACTTAATAGAACATGGAATAGCAATACGAGAGAATGTAAGTTATGGTGCTGAAATAGATGACGACTTTGGCGGAAGTATAGAAACTAGTGAATTTTGGACTTTTGTCATTTCCACAATGCAAAAAAGAAAATTGCCTCGAAAAGCATTTTTGAGGACTGCAGCTACAATAAGAGGTGCAACAAGCTGGAAAGATTCTATTGAGTCTCTTTTAGTTCATGCATATATTGCTAAGAGCCAACATGAAGCTTTGATGGAAGAAAAGACATGAGAAAATTTTGATGATACAAGAGAAGGAAATTCTTCTAAGAGGCAAACTCAAGGAAACGAGGCTCGTGAGGTGGTTTCACAAGAATTGCCTATAAAGGATACTTCAGCATCATTGGAAGAAAAAATAAAGGAGACAAAAGATAAGGGTAAATGAATTGCTTATAAGCTACTTTTTAATATTGAAGCGACAATAAATTTAAAAGGGGTGTTAGAAGAACATATATTAAATGCTAAAGTGGAATTCACATTGAAAGAAATTTTGGGAATTACAAAGAAAAAGTTTCATGATGTTATCATTGATAGCATTAAGAAAAAGTGGCAATTAATGGATGAAGCTAGAATGACTCATGCTATTGATGCAAGATTATATAAAGATGAAGAAGAGGTTGATAATGGTTATAAGCAATCAACAAATAAAAAGAATGGATATAATCAACGAGTACGTTTTGATGATTATAGCGATAAGGAAATGGAAGCTTTAAGCCATTATAGTCAAAAACATTGGATAAGGGCAACTACTAAAGTATTTGTGAAAGTAGAAGATATAGAAGAACCAATTGTTGCTTTAGTCGACCATGGTTCTGAAATAAATCTTATGTTTAAGGATCTTTATAAGAAGCAAAAATGGCCAATTAATATGGAACATGGATGGGCAATACGAGCAGCTAATAACACATGAAGTGAATTATATGGAGCTTGTTCAGATATCAAAATTTGGATTGGAGATGTTGCGATAGAAGAACATTTCTTTGTTCAAGTTACAACATCTTATCCATTGAATTTAGGACAACCTTATATTACGGCAACACGGATGGAAACAAAAGTATTTGACGATGGTTCTACTTAGGCAAGGGTATGTAGTGAAGGTGGAAGGAAAGTTGTATAATTTCTAATAGTACCTCCTAATCATAAACAGAATCGAGATAGGTTGAGGGAGAAACCATTGCCAAGAGTTATTGAAGGATTTAAGGATTTTGAGAAAGTACCACTATAAAGCTAGATTATAGAGGTACAAAAGAGGAGGTACTCTCGGAAGATGAAGGTGTCTTTGATGCAAGTTTTATTGGTATTTTTGAGAATGGAAATATTATGTATAAGAAAGTTGATGATTTTAAAAGAAAAGAAAAGAAAAGATTATATAGTATTGAAAGAGAATTACGCAAGTTAAGAACATTAGAAGATGATGAAAGGATTTTAGGTGTTTATGAAGAAAATGGATTGGAGGATTCTTTGGAATTAATTACATCTATTGTGTAAAGAGATAATGAAAAGATTGTAGAAAATCATTTGAAGGAGGTTTGTGTGGATTTTATGGGAGAAAGCCAGATCCAAGCAAAGTTGATGCAATTGGAAGGATAAAGAATGCATGTGACTTTTTAACGGAAGTACGCAGGTTTTTAGGAGCTTGTTTATTTTATTGTATATGGATTCCTGATTATGCTCATATAGCAAATCCATTTTATGAATTATTATGTAAGGATTATCGATTTAAATGGAAAAAAAAACATACTGAAGCAATGCAGAAGCTAAAGGTGTTATTGGTGATATCTCCAATTTTAAGAAAAATTGATTATGACGATAATAAATAAGTAATTCTTATTGTGGATACTAGTCATATTGCTATTGAATGGGCTATGGGTCAAGATGATTTAAGTAAAGATAGATTTGTAGTTCGATTTGGAGCTAAAATTTTAAGTACTCGTCAATGTGCATATTTACAAATTAAAAGAGAATTTTGGGGAGTTATTTCGGCTATAAAAGCTAAAAAGGATTATTTGATTGGTATAGTAGTAGTAATTGAAACAAATTGCTTGCCATTACTTGGAATGATTACTAATTGTTCAACACCAAATATTGTAATGTTAAGATGGATTGCTTATATTAAGTCATTAAATCCAGAATTTAAACATGTTGCTGAAAAAGATAATTTAGTTACAAACATACTATCTCGAACAAGATATGAAAGAAAAGATGAAATAGTTGAAGACATTGATGATGTTGGATCAAAATTCTATTTAGTATCAAATCTTAACAAAGAAGACAAGTTATTTCTTGAAGAATTTTATGAAAGAGAATTATTGGATATTGATCATTACTTGAATACCTTGACTTAGCAAAAATATTAGTCTACAAAAAAATTTAAATAAATAAGAAAAAAATATATGGATTTTTGCTTCAAAAAGGATTCTTATAGAAGAGACTAAAGAAAGAAATTAGAATGCCACAAAGAGTGATAGGCAATAAGGAAGAAAAACAAAAATTATTAAACAATTTTCTTAATAGTTTATGGGTAGGACATAGAGGAATTTGGACAACTTTTGCTAAACTTAAGGAACGATATTGGTGGAGAAATATGTATCGAGATGTGCTCTTATTTGTAGAATCATGTGAAATTTGTTAAGCGTATTTTAATATACGACATCGAGATGGTCTTCATCCTACATATCCTCTAGCTATTTATTTTAAATAGGTTGTTGATTTGGTAATTATGCCAATCGAGTTATGGCAAATGAGATATTTGGTCTTAGCTCGTGAAAATTTATCAAATCAAGTAGAAGGTAGAGCATTGAGAACAAAATCTACAGAAGGAATTTGTAGATTTTTGCTTGAAGATGTTATTTGCCACTACGAATGTGTAGAAAATATCACTGGAGATCATGGAGAATTAAATGCATAAGAAGCATGTGAATTCCTTAAAAGATGTGGAATTAAACTATCACTGACTACTGCTTATAATCTTGAAGGAAATGTAAAAAGTGAATATTATTATATTACATGCTATCTTACTTGAGAACGCATCAAGCGTCATAGAGAACGGAAACACTTAAAATGAAACTCAAGCCTCCGTATCCGGATCCTCATTGGGTTGTTGAACCAAGTTAGGTCTCATATTTGGCAAGAGGCCCATACTTGGACCTAGATTGGATGTCCATGTAATTGGGTCAAATTGGCCCTTCACATCAGACTCACTCGAATATTGAATTGGTCTTTTTTCCTTTTGTCGACTATTAGTAAGAACGGCTCGAACTCATTCCATTTGATTTACTAGAAAATCTTAAGGACCTTGATTTATCTCCTCAATTTTTTCTTAGCTTTAGATCTGCTGATGCTGATTATTGAAATTGGATGGAGCATTACATTGCTGATAAGTATACCTCAACTGCTTGTAATTCCTAAACACTGGTACATAATCATCACTGGCTTTTGGATTGAAACATTCATTGACATAATAACCAACTTGTTTGTAACAAAAATGACAAAGTCGTCTTTTTGCACCTCCATCATGCATATTGGGTGTTTCCACTGGTATATACCTACTAGGCTTGTTCTATGTAGGGTAGAAAAATGATCTTGGTTGTCTCGTTGGTACAGAGGGTACTTGATTCGATGACACGAGTGGGGTGATATTAACTGACTTTGAATATTGGCACTGGAATTGGCCATTGTTTCTTATATTCAAGATGACTAAATATTAATAATATCTTTTTCATTTATATTTTCACCATATAGTCGTATTACAATACTACATCCACTGCCTCTGAACCTGTGCATCCCATGGTATGGACCAAGTAACCCAGTTGTTGTTTAATTCATAATATGTTCTCCAAGTCTTCGTCCAAATCCTCTTCAATATTTTTGTTATCCATGTCAAATTCATCTTCTTCTTAGGAAATATCTATATCTTTACCAAGGTCTTCTGTATTTATTTCTAGGTATCTTTATTTAAATATTTTTACTTACTTTTCTGCAATTGATATTTTTAACCTTGTTCCATCTAATTCCCGTAATGAGTAAGTTGCATTATCATGAACAATTATTACCACATACGGTCCAAACCATCATTTAAAAAACTTCCTTAAAGTATTATGTTGATTGTCCAAGCTACTATCATAGACCAAAATCCAATCACCTTCTTCAATTGCTTTAGGCCTCAATCGATGCTGCTTATCAAATCGTGTCTTGTTTTGTAATCTTACTCTTTTTAACCTTTCTAATGCTATTTACACGTCTTTTGATCTTTGCTCTAATTATTGAATTCTTAAAGCTAGAAGTTCTTCTCTTGTCAATCCATCTTTCCATGGTAGCACACTCCAAGTAGGTATTTTTCTTCAATTGGCATAATTAGTTTTTGACCTCTCATGAGCTCAATAGGCATATATCTCGTTATTGAGCTATGAATTGTTCGACAAGCCCATAATACAAATAACAAAAGACGTGGCCATTCTCTAATCCTCCCATTATAAGCTTTAACTAATGCTTTCACAATCGGTGGATGACTATGATCACTTTTTGCATTGCCTTCAAGATTATAAGCAGTAGTCAGTGATAGTTTAATTCCACATCTTTTAAGGAATTCACATGCTTCTTATGCATTTAATTCTCCATGATCTCCAGTGATATTTTCTACACATTCGTAGTGGCAAATAACATCTTCAAGCAAAAATCTACAAATTCCTTCTGTAGATTTTGTTCTCAATGCTCTACCTTCTACTTGATTTGATAAATTTTCACGAGCTAAGACCAAATATCTCATTTGCCATAACTCGATTGGCATAATTACCAAATCAACAACCTATTTAAAATAAATAGCTAGAGGATATGTAGGATGAAGACCATCTCGATGTCGTATATTAAAATACGCTTAACAAATTTCACATGATTCTACAAATAAGAGCACATCTCGATACATATTTCTCCACCAATATCGTTCCTTAAGTTTAGCAAAAGTTGTCCAAATTCCTCTATGTCCTACCCATAAACTATTAAGAAAATTGTTTAATAATTTTTGTTTTTCTTCCTTATTGCCTATCACTCTTTGTGGCATTCTAATTTCTTTCTTTAGTCTCTTCTATAAGAATCCTTTTTGAAGCAAAAATCCATATATTTTTTTCTTATTTATTTAAATTTTTTTGTAGACTAATATTTTTGCTAAGTCAAGGTATTCAAGTAATGATCAATATCCAATAATTCTCTTTCATAAAATTCTTCAAGAAATAACTTGTCTTCTTTGTTAAGATTTGATACTAAATAGAATTTTGATCCAACATCATCAATGTCTTCAACTATTTCATCTTTTCTTTCATATCTTGTTCGAGATAGTATGTTTGTAACTAAATTATCTTTTTCAGCAACATGTTTAAATTCTGGATTTAATGACTTAATATAAGCAATCCATCTTAACATTACAATATTTGGTGTTGAACAATTAGTAATCATTCCAAGTAATGGCAAGCAATTTGTTTCAATTACTACTACTATACCAATCAAATAATCCTTTTTAGCTTTTATAGCCGAAATAACTCCCCAAAATTCTCTTTTAATTTGTAAATATGCACATTGACGAGTACTTAAAATTTTAGCTCCAAATTGAACTACAAATCTATCTTTACTTAAATCATCTTGACCCATAGCCCATTCGATAGCAATATGACTAGTATCCACAATAAGAATTACTTATTTATTATCGTCATAATCAATTTTTCTTAAAATTGGAGATATCACCAATAACACCTTTAGCTTCTGCATTGCTTCAGTATGTTTTTTTTTCCATTTAAATCGATAATCCTTACATAATAATTCATACAATGGATTTGCTATATGAGCATAATCAGGAATCCATATACAATAAAATACACAAGCTCCTAAAAATCTGCGTACTTCCATTAAAAAGTCACATGCATCCTTCATCCTTCCAATTGCATCAACTTTGCTTGGATCTGGCTTTCTCCTATAAAATCCACATAAATGTCCAACAATAAGAACTTCCTGTACTCCAAATGTAGATTTTGCTCCTAAAAAAGTAAGATGAACCTCTTCAAGTCGAATTAAAATCTTTTCACAATCTTGTATATAATCAACAACATATTTGTGATATCCCCTCTTATCTATAGTTTCATCTTTTTCTCCTTCTTTACATCCTTTGATAGGAACATCATCTATAAAGGACATAGTTTTTTCAGCAATGAAGTCTCTTAATGCCTTGTTCATCCCATTCATCATATGTGCAATAGAGTTAGTAGCACCTTGTAGGAGAGTACACATTTTAAGTAATCCAAGTGGCGTTCTCATAGTTCTTAGATCTTTACTCCCATGCGTAAGTTGAAATTGATCATAATCCGAATATAAATCATCCATTGAATAACTTGTCCTTCCCCCAAATGCTTTTGTAAACTTGTCTACTAAAAGTCCTTTACCTACATTTCTTATAGTTATTACATTCATTGGCTGCATATCTTGAATAAAATATAACAATCCATTTTTCTTAGGCACCGTAAACCAACGACTAGAATATGGAGCAAAAGAAGGCTTCAAAACTTTCATTTGCATCTTTTCTTTCAATAATTCCACCAATTTAGATAAATATGCCCTCGGCAAGGAAATTGGACTTAAGTTCCAAGGCACATGAAGTACTATAAAGATAACCATAGGAGCAACAACATTAAGATCTACACATCCTATTTCACGAGATCCAAAAGCAAATGATTTATCTTATTTCGTAAGTATTTTTTTAAAATATTCAATTTCTGTTGGAAATAAAGAACCATCACATCCAATCTTCAATTCTTCAAAAGTCTCCTTTGTAAACTAATGTCCAATCTCTATTGGATCTTTTAAACTCTCTTCTTATGATGCTTCTTCCATTTGTTCCTTAGAATCTTCAAGTAAAGGTCTGGCAACAAGGTTACCTTTTAATCTACTGTTTTAAATTTTGTCTTTAAAATAACTTTAGGTGCTTGAAAAGATTCTAGTATAGAATAAACCTCCCTCAAAAAAATTTCCACAATCTTATCATTATCCCCTAATCCAATAGATGTAATTAATTTCAAAAAATCTTCCAATCCATTTTCTTCATAAATACCTAAAATCCTCTCATCATCTTCTAATGTTCTTAACTTGCGTAATTCTCTTTCAATACTATATAATCTTTTCTTTTCTTTTCTTTTAAAATCATCAACTTTCTTATACATAATATTTCCATTCTCAAAAATACCAATAAAACTTGCATCAAAGACACCTTCATCTTCCAAGAATACCTCCTCTTTTGTACCTTTATAATCCCGCTTTATAGTGGTACTTTCTCAAAATCCTTAAATCCTTCAACAACTCTTGGCAATGGTTTCTCCCTCAACCTATCTCGATTCCGTTCATGATTAGGAGGTACTATTAGAAATTGTACAATTTTCCTTCCACCTTCACTATATATCCTTGCCTAAGCAGAACCATCATCAAGTACTTTTGTTTCTATCCGTGTTGCCATAATATAAAGTTGTCCTAAACTCAATGGATAAGATGTTGTAACTTGAACAAAGAAATATTCTTCTATCGCAACATCTCCAATCCAAATTTTGACATCTGGACAAGCTCCATATAATTCACCTTGTGTGTTATTAGCTGCTCGTATTGCCCATCCATGTTCCATATCAATTGGCCATTTTTGCTTCTTATAAAGATCCTTAAACATAAGATTTATTTCAGAACCATGGTCGATTAAAGCAACAATTGGTTCTTCTATATCTTCTACTTTCACCAATACTTTAGTAGTTGCCCTTACCCAATGCTTTTGACTATAATGGCTTGAAGCTTCCATTTCCTTATCGCTATAATCATCAAAACATATTCGTTGATTATATCCATTCTTTTTATTTGTTGATTGCTTATAACCATTATCAACCTCTTCTTCATCTTTATATAATCTTACATCAATAGCATGAGTCATTCTAGCTTCATCCATTAATTGCCACTTTTTCTTAATGCTATCAATGATAATATCATGAAACTCCTTCTTTGTAATTCCCAAAATTTCTTTCAATGTGAATTCCACTTTAGCATTTAATATATGTTCTTCTAACACCCCTTTTAAATTTATTGTCGCTTCAATATTAAAAAGTAACTTATAAGCAATTCATTTACCTTTATCTTTTGTCTCTTTTATTTTTTCTTTTAATAATGTTGAAGTATCCTTTATAGGCAATTCTTGTGAAATCGGCTCACGAGCCTTGTTTCCTCGAGTCTGCCTCTTAGAAGAATTTCCTTCTCTTGTATCATCAAAATATTCTCATGTCTTTTTTTCCATCAAAGCTTCATGTTGGCTCTTAGCAATATATGCATGAACTAAAAGAGACTCAATAGAATCTTTCCAGCTTGTTGCACCTCTTATTGTAGCTGCAGTCCTCAAAAATGCTTTTTGAGGCAATTTTCTTTTTTGCATTGTGGAAACGACAAAAGTCCAAAATTCACTAGTTTCTATACTTCCGCCAAAGTCGTCATCTATTTTAGCACCATAACTTACATTTTCTCGTATTGCTATTCCATGTTCTATTAAGTAATCTTGAATCAATGCTCTTATACACCCTTTGCCAAAATTGGTTTGAAAGAGATCCTCTGTATCTTTTAATGCAATCTTTCCATCTTTCTACCAAATAACTCCTTATTGTATCATATTATTAAATTCATTAAAATCCTTCCTAGTATGTAAAGCATCATCACACTAGATACATCTTTGTACATACCCTTGTTTTGAAACATTCTTCAAATTATTTATAGAAGTATTTTCTTCAAGTCTTACCAATTTGATTTGAAGATCTAACATTCCACATATAATTTCTTCAATTCTCATCTCTCCTTTCTTCGATAAAGATGTTGAAGGTTGAACAGTAGGCATTATTGGTTGTGTTGTATGTACTGGAATTTTAGGTGCTTGTACTGCTTTTGGAATATTATTCTTATCCTTCTTCCTTTCTCTTTTTGCAAGCATATCCACCACATTTTTAATATTTTTCCTCTTTGTTGTCAATCCTTCATCTTCTTCTTTGTCTTCAAGAAGCAACTCCAATTTCCATTATAATTCTCCATCAGCAGCTTGAAGAAATAATTCAACCTTTTTCGGCTCTAATGTCAATTTTTTTATCTTTGATAATTGAGAATACTGCCTCTTAAATTTCTTTAGTAGCTCTATTGCTTGCAAATTCTTATTAGGTTGCTCAATCCATTCTAGAAATAGTTTCTTAGTAATACAATCAGTGTCCTCCAAGAAATATTCGTCTTTTAATGCATATGAAAAAATCTTCCATGAATTTCCATAATGCTCTATAATTGATGTAGTATGTTCTCTTATCTTTGATATCGTGGCTAGTCCAAATAATTCAACCATCTTCTTCTTAGAAATTCGATTTAATTCCATTTTTCAAACATAATATCTTAAATACTTTGAAATATTCCTTCAATCAAACTGCTCAATTTTATTGACCACTGCTTGCAAAGCTTTGGTTACTAAAGCTTCTTTGCAAGCATTGCTTTGGTGTTGCTGCATAGATAATGATAAGGCTTAAAACATACTAGCAATAGATGGATCCATGTACAAACCTTGTCTTTTAGAAGAAACTCCACCACAAGCTCTACTTGAAGTACCTCCCAAAGATCCTTCAAAATTTTTATTCTTGTTCTTCATAAAAATAAAATAAAAATAAATAAAATCCAATACCTTCTACCTCAAGCTTTTACGTCAGATTCACCACTTATGTCATATTACGTGCTATCTTACTTGAGAATGCATTGGACATCTGGCTGTGGAAGATAAAAAAATGTTTTGTAAGTATCTAGGTAGGCTAGTAGATTTCAACCATCTAAATATAAATTATTTCGGATTTCAATGTAAAAGCTTAATCCAATTAAACAATGCTTAGAAATACTATTTTTAATAAATTCAAGATATTATAAGCAAAAGTCTTTTTTTATTTATTATTTATTTTATTTTACTTTATTTTTATTAATATTATTTTTATTTTTTATTTTTAATTTAATTTTTAATTTTTATTTTTTTTTAAATCTCAATCCTAAACAGCAAGCTTTAGCAAGCTGTAATTCTCAATCTGACCGTGCGATTATTATAAACTTATACCACTTATGTCTTTATAAGCCTTCTAAATGCTCAGGAAGTTTCAATCCAATCTAATTACAGATTGCAAGAAAATGCCATAAATCCACACTAATGTATCTTAACTGCCACTTAGAAGTCTTCAACTTACCATGTAAAAAATCACCTTATTCCAATCGAGAGATCTCCAGATATTACAAAAACTCTAAACAACTCCAATCTGCTAACTTTCAATACCTCTTTATGCTAATGGTCAAATAACCTTTATCTATTCTGTCAGATTAACACTAACTTTTGTTTGCACTTGGCATATTCAACCCTTTAAACACCTCTAAATTTCAACCGCAGAAATTTCTCTAATTTCAAAAAACAGTCAAGAGTATCAGCCTTGATTTTATTGCAAAAAAAATCCAAATCACCAATACAAACACTGACGTTCAGCAACGATTGCAAAAGTTCTCTCAAATCCAATGAAAATCCAATTCTACACCTTTCGGAACAGCTTGAAGCTAGCTCTCCAATCCTAAAATTTTGATCTCCGAAGGTTCTTTTCCTTATCCTCTCCTCCTTTTTAAATCTATGTGGTTCCATTTTCTCCTACCCTGGACTTCGAATTGGAACAGCCAACGGCACTTCCTCTGAATTCCTGTCTCTAAGAAGATCTTTCCATGGAAAGGACGTTTTCCTCGAAACGATATAGAGAACAAAACAGCTTGAAATGGAATGAAAGCCTCTGTGTTCGAGACATCATTGGGTTACCCAACTATGTCAGGTCTCATACTGGGTAAGAGGTCCATACTTGGACCTGGTGTCACGGCCATAATCATGTAAGCTAATAATTACATATAGAAATAGGTAGAAGTAAGTAAAAGTAGGTAAAAGTAAGTTAATTCTATAATATTTAATATAGAAGCTTCCTAGAAACTTCCTAGATGCTGCTTTGATTTCATAGGTGTCTTTAATGGACTTTTTGGATTAAAAACGTGGTCAACAAGTTGGCCATGTGCCACACATGTTGTTAGCTTGAAGATCAAGCTAACTATGTGGCCCACACGTAGAAAAACTTGCCTTGTAAGTCAAGGCATGTGTCCTACAAAGTCAACACATATTGGAGGTCCTATAGAACATTGCCACGTAGCCCCTAATTAGAGAGTATATATAGAGACAAGAGTGAAGGCTTCTTCACTCTTGTCAACTCCTTTCTTGCTTCTAGTCTAGTTTCAAGGGTCTCTAGTTTTCTTGTCTTTTGGCAATAGCCATTCCAGTTCCTCTTTCAATATATATACTTGTTTATATATATTTTGTTACCTCTCTTTGAGTGAAGGCTCACTTGTCTGAATTGTTTTTTCATCGAGTTCTTGTCCTTGACAGATTGACAAGAGTACACCTACAATATCAGAGCTTTGTCTAATCTTGATTAAGAGTGGATTACCCCTTTTTCTTAATAAGATATAAGCGTATTAGAAGTTGCGGATTACCCTCTTCTAAACTGATATTGTCCTTAGTATTTTCTTTGTCTGCATGTCCTCTCTTCTATTTGTCTTGAGCGATATTAGACATCTTCTCTCTTCTAAGTGTTATCATGGCAGAACTTGTTGAAATGAAGAGTGCAATGGCACAAATGCAAGAGCAATTGAGGGAGTTAATGCTTGCAATGCATCAACTCAATTTATCACTACAAAGAGCAACAAGATTGACAGGAAGTGAAGATATAGAAATGGTTGGAACTGCTTCAACATCTGCACCAAACCATGTCCTTTTTCTTATGGTGGAACGCCCTTCAAATGTTAGAGAACCAAGAATTGCCCTACCCGAGAAGTTTGATGGCACCAGATCTAAGTTTCGAGGATTTATGAATCAAGTGCAACTTGTGATTGAACTTCAACTCCAAAGCTATCCAACTCCAGGATCATAAGTTAGATTCATTGATACGCTTCTTTCAGGTTCGGCACTATCGTGGTTTTCATCTTTTCTTGAATGACGCAATCCAATGTTAGAAAATCTAGAGGCTTTTTTGGCAGAGTTTCGATCCATGTATGGAGAACATGATGTAATTCGTGTTGCAACCAATAAGATTTGTATTTTACGACAAGACAATCAATCAATAATATTATATGCTTTACAATTTCGACAACTTACAACTGATATCTAGTGGGATGATGCTGCACTTATTAGTCAATTTCTCTATGGATTACAATATGAGGTAAAAAAATTAATGCTCAACTTACTTGATCCTCAAACATTGAGTCAAGCAATTGACTTTGCTGTGAAGTGCGACAATCGCCTTTTTGAATTTCGATCTGAGAACCGTACAAGTGGACCTCAACGTTACTATAATTCAATGGCAACACCAACACCTCTTCAACACATACATTCGGAAGTAGAGGATATGCAAATTGATGTAGTACGTTTCAAACCTCTTATTGAGCAAGAAAAGACTTGTCGTCGTCATGAAGGATTATGTTTATATTGTGGAGAACCAAAGTACACTGCTCAACATTGTCCAAAGAAACAACGCAATCACAAAATGAAGAGTATGCCTGTGAAAGAAGATAATATGTCGAAAAACGAGTTTATCTAGTTACAATAGGGATCGTGTGGCTGGAACCTTGCACAACTTCTAGTAAAGGTCCTATTCTCTCCTCAGAGCCCTGTCTTTGTTTTACATTAAATGTTATTTTAGAACCTAAACATTACAAAGTCTTTGCCTTATTAGATTCAGGAGCCTCAGCGTGTTTTTTAGATGAAGAATTTACTAAAAGACATAGCATATCTTTAGTAAAGAAAACCAAACTTGTTCATGTAGAAGTCATAGATGGTCGTCCATTGACTTCTAGAGATATTACTCACAAAACCCTTCCTATAGAAGTAATTATCAATGGTCATAATAGTTTTGTAGTATTTAATATCATTAGATCTCCCTCTAATCCAACCATTTTAGGTTTATCGTGGTTAGAAAAATACAACCCTCAAATAGACTGGATTTTCCGAACTATTACTTTCTCTAAAAGTATAACTAACAGTGTAGTTAAGCAAGTAGAGAGTCATAAGTCCAGTTCAATAAAATCCGTATTTATAGGTGCAAAAGCTTTCTTGCATGCTGCTATGAAAGAATCACCATACATTATTTATGCTACACCTGTTTCTACTGGTGAAAAGACTTCAAGTGGCATTCCAAGCCAATATCAAGAATTTCAAGATGTATTTGAAAAAAAGAATGCGGATACATTCCCGGAACATCGTCCCTATGATTGTTCAATTGACCTTCAAGAGGCAGCACAACCTCCATTCGGACCAATCTATAGTTTATCACAAAATGAGTTGGCTGATCTCAAGGAGTATATTAAAGAAAATCTAGCCAAGAATTTCAAACGCCATTCTAAATCTCCGACAGGAACTCCAATTCTATTTGTGAAGAAAAAAGGTGGATCATTGCAGATGTGTGTTGATTATCGAGGACTCAATAAGATTACCATCAAAAACAGGTATCCACTACCTTTAATATCTGGACTTCTTGATCAGCTGAATCAAGCTAAGATCTATACAAAAATAGATCTTTGGAGAGCATACAATCTAGTACGCATCAAAGAAGGAGATGAATGGAAGACTGCGTTTCGAACTAGATATGGATATTTTGAATACAACGTCATGCCTTTTGGACTTACAAATGCACCAGCAGCTTTTCAACATCTAATGAATGATGTTTTTTGAGAGTTTTTGGACGATTTTGTGGTATGTTATCTAGATGACATCTTGATCTATTCTAAGAATCCAAAAAAACATGAACTTCATGGTCGTCATGTGTTACAAAAATTAAGAGATGTAGGACTCTATGCCAAGAGAGAAAAGTGTATATTCCACACTACTCAAGTTGATTTCTTAGGTTACATCATTTCAAATGATAGACTTGTGATGGATCCTAAGAAAGTTCAAACTATTATAAACTGGAAGATCTCAAAAAATGTAAGAGATGTCTAATGTTTTTTGGGATTTGCCAACTACTATCGGATCTTCATCAAAGACTTCTCTTGAGTTGCAGCTTCACTTACACGTTTGACTTGTAAAGACAAACTCCAATGGAATCAAGAAGCGGAAGTTGCTTTTGAATCTTTGAAGACAGCGTTTGTTTCTGCACCAATCTTGTATCGTGTTGATTTTTTTAAAGCATTCTTTATGAAAATAGATGCATTGGACTTTGCTCTGGGTGCGGTTTTATCACAAATGGGAACAGATGACAAACTTTATCCAGTAGCCTTTCATTCAAGAAAATTCTCAGCAGCAGAAATCAATTATGAGATCCATGACAAAGAACTTCTTGTAATTATGGATTCTTTTTAAGAATGGCGTCATTATGTAGAAGGCGCATCTAGTCCAGTCACCGTGTATATGAATCACAAGAACCTCGATTAGTTTATGGCAGCATGCATATTGAATCGTCGCCAAGCTCGTTGGAGCATGTCTTTATCAAGATTCGAGTTCATCATCACTTATCGGCCAGAAAAACAACAAGATTTGTCTGATGCCTTGTCTAGACGTTCTTATCTTGCACCAAAAGAAGGAGATGTAGCTTTCGAGCAATAAAAAATGGTTCTCTTGAAGCCGAAACAATTTCATCTTCGAGCAATAAAATCAACATTGACTGTTGATTTAACTTTCTTTAAGCAAGTCCAGTTAAGTATGTCTTTAGATCCTCTTGTTCATGATATCAAAAACAATTCTTCTTAATCTCATGATCCATCTAAATTTGAATTCAAGAATAACCTACTCTATTTCGAAGGACGCCTATATGTTCCAGAAGGAGAAGCACGTTTACGTGTTCTTTAAGCTCGTCACGACTTCCCAGCAGTAAGACATTTCAGATATAATAAGACTTTAGAGCTGATATCTAGGGATTTTTGGCGGCCTCAAATGTGAAAGGCAGTTAAAGATTTTATACAATCATGTGATGTTTGATCAAGATCAAAAACTCCTCGTCATCGACCTTTTGGACTTCTTCAGCCATTACCAATTCCAGAACAACCATGGTCTTCTATTTCTATGGACTTCATCATGGATCTTCCAATCTTAGGTTCTTATGACTCTATATTCGTGATAGTAGATCGTTTTACCAAGATGGCACATTTTGTACCATGTACAAAATCTGTAACAGGTGAAAAAACAGCTAAGAACTTTCTTGACAATATCTATCGCTATCATGGATTATCCAAGGATATTATATCAGATAGGAGAACTCAATTTGTATCAAGATTTTGGCGGACTCTTTTCAAGATTCTTAAAGTGGATATAAAACTATCTTCGACATTCCATCCTCAAACTGATGGACAAACGGAGCGTGTTTATCAAGTTTTGGAGCAATATTTAAGATGTACCATTAATTACCAACAAGATGATTGGACAATTCTTTTGCCATTGGCAGGGTTTGCTTATAATAACAAGGTACACTCTTCTACAAAACAAACACCTTTCTTTGCTAATTATGGTTATCATCCACGACTTGATACTTTTGACTTTTCAAAAGTTGATAATCCTGCTGCGAAAGATTTGGCAATTCATTTATTAGAGCTACATGCAACGATGAAGGCACAGTTAAAAGAGGCTCAAGAACAACAAAAGGCCAATGCGGATGTCTATCGAAAGGAACAACCATCATTCGTCTTGGGTGATAAGGTATTGCTACTTTGTTGCAATATGAAGACCACTCGTCCTTGTGACAAGTTGGACTATCGAAGGCTAAGACCATTTTCTATTTCTGCTCAAATCAATCGAGTTGCATATTGTTTAGATCTACCAGAGTCAATGAAAATCCATCCAGTATTCCACGTGTCTCTTCTTGAACCATACAAGACAGTGGACATAGCAAGAAGACGACAAGCTCCACCTCCTCCTATGGAAGTGGAAAATAATAAAGAGTTTGAAGTAGAAGAAGTCTAAGATTTAAGGCGGCGCCAAAATAAATTAGAATATCTTGTCCATTGGCGCGGATATGGTATTAGTGAACGCACATGGGAGCCAATAAAGAATCTTGCAAATGCAGCAAAGGCGGTAGAGGCTTTTCATCGACGACATCCATCAAAATCAAGATAAAAACCTTCTTTATAAAAGAAACAACATCTAGGCAAGATAACATTTAAATTTCAATTCTTGTTCGTAGCTTCGTTGTAGTAGTGGTGCTCAGGAGATGGAGAACCAATAACGTGCAGATTCAACTCAAGAGCCTTCATTTGCTGACCTGTCGGACGAGACATTATGATTGTCACAACCTTCAAGACGATGCAATCGAGATGAAGATCTTCAAGAATGACATGTTCTTCCTCGAATAGATGGTGAGATACAACGCGTTTGGTATCACAATTTGGGAAGGGACTCCCGATGTTTGGTGATTTTGCTAGAGGTAGGAACAATTCCTGATGGTATTCCAAATATTCTATTCAAAGGAAGTTACGAAGGCCTCAACAATGATCAAATAACTGGGTGGTCTTCCCGCCTTGGTATGGGACACTACCGATGGTTGAGAGGCCCTATCAATCATCTTCGAAGAGAATAGAGATCAGAGTATGTGGCGAATACAATTTGTCGCATCATAGATTTTCTCAACATATGATGACCGCTCCTCGTGGAACTCATTCCTAGAAGGGGAGGTAATGTCATGGCAATAATCATGTATGCTAATAATTACATATAGAAATAAGTAGAAGTAAGTAACAGTAGATAAAAATAAGTTAATTCTATAATATTTAATATAGAAGCTTCTTAGAAACTTCCTAGATGCTGCTTTGACTTCATAGGTGTCTTTAATTGACTTTTTGGATTAGACACGTGGTCAATAAGTTGGCCATGTGCCACACATGTTGTTAGCTTGAAGATCAAACTAACTATGTGGCTCACACATAAAAAAACTTGCCTTGTAAGTCAAGGCATGTGTCCTACAAAGTCAATACATATTGGAAGTCCTATAGAACATTGCCACGTAGCTCCTAGTTAGATAGTATATATAGAGACAAGAGTGAAGGCTTCTTCACTCTTGTCAACTCCTTTCTTGCTTCTAGTCTAGTTTCAAGGGTCTCTAGTTTTCTTGTCTTTTGGCAATAGCCATTCCAGTTCCTCTTTCAATATATATACTTGTTTATATATATTTTGTTACCTCTCTTTGAGTGAAGGCTCACTTGTCTGAATTATTTTTTCATCGAGTTCTTGTCCTTGACACCTGGCTTGGATGTCCCTATAATTGGATCGAATTGGCCCTTCACATCTGACTCACTTGAATATTGAATTGGTCTTTTTTCCTTTTACGGACTCTTGATAAGAACGACTCGGACTTATTCCACTCGATTTACTAGAAAATCTTGAGGACCTTGATTTATTTCCTCAATTTTTCCTTGGCTTTGGATCTGCTTATTTCCATTATTGAAATTAGATGGAGCATTACATTGCTGATAAGTATACCTGAATGGCTTGCAATTCCTATACATTGACGTGTAATCATCACTGGCTTTTGGATTGGAACATTCACTGGTATAATAATCAACTTGTCTACAATGAAAATGACGAAGTGGTCTTCTTGCTCCTCCATCATGCATATTGGATGTTTCCACTGGTATATACCTATTAGATTTGTTCTATGTAGGGTTGGAAAATGATCATTGATTGTCCCATTAGTATCAAGGGTACTTGGTTTGATGACATCGGTGAGGTGACATTAACTGACCTTGAATATTGGCAATGGAATTGGCTACTGTTTCTTACATCCAAGATGGAAAAATATTAATAATATCTTTTTCATTTATATTTTGACCATATAGTGGTATAACAACACGACAACATGGTCACCCACCGATTGTAAAAGCATTAGTTAAAGCTTGTAATAGAAAGGTTAGAGAATGACCATGACTTTGGTCATTTGTATTATGGGCTTATTGGATAACTCATAGCTCAATAAGAGGATATATGCCTATTGAGCTTATGACAGGTCAAAAACTAATTATGCCAATTGAAAAAAAAGTACCTACTTAGAATGTGCTATCATGGAAAGATGGATTGACGCGAGAAGAAATTCTAGCTATTAGAATTCAACAATTAGAGCAAAGATCAGAAGATGTGTAAATAGCATTAGAAAGGTTAAAAAGAATGAAGTTACAAAAGAAGGCACGATTTGATAAGCAGCATCGATTGAGGCCTAAAGCAATTGAAGAAGGTGATTGGATTTTGATCTATGATAGTAGCTTCGATAATCAACATAGTAATTTAAGGAAGTTTTCTATGGAATTTCCGCCTTTAAGAGGATCTTTCCACAAAAAGGACATTTCTTTGAAACGACATAGAGAACAAAATGGCTTGAAATAAAATTGAAGCCTCTATAATCGAGACCTCATTGGATTGCCCAACCGAGTCAAGTCTTGTATTGGATAAGAGGCCCGTAACAAGACCTGAATTGAATGTCCCCATAATTGGATCAAATTAGCCCTTCGCATCAAGCTCACCCAAATATTGAATCGGTCCTTTCTTCTTTTGTCGACTCTTGGTAAGAATGGCTTAGACACATTCCACTCAATTTATCGGAGTATCTTAAGGACCTTGATTTATTTCCTCAATTTTTTCTTAGCTTTGGATCTACTCATCCCGATTATTGAAATTGAACGAAGCATTAAATTGCTGATAAGTATGCCCCGACTGCTTGCAATTCCTACAAACTAGTGTGTAATAGTCATTGGCTCTGGGATTGGAACATTCACTAGTATAATGACCAATTTGTCTGCAACAAAAATAACGAAGTGGTCTTCTTGCACCCCCATCAGGCATATTAGGTGTCTCCACTGGTATATACCTATTAGGCTTGTTCTATATAGGGTTAGAAAATGATCCTGGTTGTCTCATTGGTATAGAGGGTACTTGGTTTGATGATGCCAGTGGAGCATATTACTGATACTTCTACTGCTCCTTCCCGTAGTTTTGGATGTTTGATGTAGATCCTTGA
Organism: Physcomitrium patens; assembly: GCF_059467195.1. Taxonomy (NCBI): domain Eukaryota; kingdom Viridiplantae; phylum Streptophyta; class Bryopsida; order Funariales; family Funariaceae; genus Physcomitrium; species Physcomitrium patens. Next base: position 15,691,575 of record NC_143413.1, on the reverse strand, counting down.
TTAAAATTGGAACTTTGAAAGTTATTGAATGCTCAATTTTGTCCATTAGATTGATTTTCATTTTATCCATATGTATTTCTCATTTGAACTTGATTGACATCCCACTGAGTCAGTGGGATCATGGTCTGATTATTAAATTATTATTGCATTTGTCAATTCCAACAATTAGCTATTAAATACTTTTCTCCACAAAATATACATTGACCCATCATTTGTGAGAGTGAAGGACATTTTGTTATCAAATGACTATAGCTCTTATAATTATTGTATCATACATTGGTCCTAATATTGGTAGGCTTGTACCTCTTCTCCTTATACTTTGTCATATTAACAGCCATTTCCTTCATTTTCTTCATCAAGTTCAATAACAAGATTTCATTGGAATCTTTTGGGACTAGTATTAAAAGTAACTCTGTCATAGTTAACACTTATTATTGGTATGAAAAATATGGAGCATATGATGTTATTATGTTCGGTGGTATAGCTTGCAATGGGATGACATTAAATGGCCTCTGAATATTGGCACTGGAATTGGCCACTATTTCTAACATCTATGCATAACTATCCATTGATCCATTCCAAGTTGGATTTTGATAGTTGCCTTGAATTGGAATCATCGTGGTACCCGTAGTTAAAAACTGATCATAATGGCATTCCTCTCAAATCTTGGCTATATTAAGAGATATAGTTACCATATTTGGTTGAACCTCTTTTACTACCATTTTTAGTGCAAGTAGGTGTAATTCGTTGATTACTATGGACAATACAAAAGCCTCTGGAATTTGGTGATTTGGCCACTTGCGGAGTATATCTGCCACACGACTATAGTATGATTCCACTGCCTCTCCTGGATCCATTTTATTAGTCATTAATCTTTCTCGAAGTCAATCCTTAAAACCAATTCAGTAAAAATGGATTAAAAATGTATTCTTGAATGCTTCCCAATTGGAAAATTGATCCACTGGTTGACGGTTGTATCATTCAAACGTCGTATCCTTCAAGATTGCTTGCAACCATCATAACCAAATATCTTTAGTTCTTCTATTATTGGCTATACATGCTGTCAAAAACTGAGACAAATGTTGATCGAGATTCATACTCAGAAAATCCCTAAAATTAGATAATGGAGCCACGCTCATTGTGCGATCGCTCACATCACCCATTTGTATTGCTATTGGAACCGCTAGACCATCCGTCGCCATTGAAGAGAATAATGTTCCACTTAATCTTTTGTCAAAACAACTAGCGCCTTCTCCAATTGATTGTTCTAAATTTTTAAGTTTCCTCAATTTATTATTATTGTCCTTTACTAAGTTAGTCGGTTGAAGTGGGGGTAAAAATGATGGATTTTGAAATACACTGAATTGGCCCTTATTGACCAATAATTTATGCCACTCTACTGAACCAGTTTTGATGGAATTGAAAACTTCTGTTATTGAAAATGTATCCAATGGAGTATCCAATTTTTCTGTGATTCCTCCACTCGCAGTTAACAGCCTCAAAGAAAATACTTGTTTATTGACCAAATTTTTTGCGAGTGCTCTTGAAATTTTTTTTAACAGTATGTACTGTTGAAATATTTGATGTCGATCAGCTTCTGGGTATACTCGGATATGCCAACAAGCATGCAACCATGGTTTAATCTAATTTTATCAATGATTCCTTTTTAACTTCTATTCTTGTCCATTACGTAACAAATTTCTTGCTTACAATCTCTCTATTCTTTCTTTCGACTGCCGTATTTTCTTTACTATTAAGTTCTCATTCTTAATAATCATACTCTTTCATTATATTCTACTGAATTTGCTTCGTATCTTCCATCTAACTAAACCGGCAGTTAATTCCTAACACTCAATGCTATTATCTATCCTTGGCAGTGGTGCCAAAATGTAATTGTCGTTTTACTTATTCTACAATTCTTTTCAGAATGAATCTTTATATGAGAATTTGAACATAGGATAAGACTAAGTGCATGAGTTTTACTTGTTAAGATCACATAATTAATCATATTCCAAACCACTAAAATACCAAGAAATATTACAATACTTCTTCATAGTAACAATACTCCTTCATCAACTGACAACAATAGTGTACAACCCTGTACTCTCAAAAGACCGCTCAAAACAAATAATTTCCATCCAACACCAAAAATAACAGACTTCACTCCAACCAATCTAAATTCACATAATTTTTGTAATCACCAACTTCCTTTGTCGAAACACACACAACTCTCAATAAACAACAATCATAAGCTTTTAATAACTCCTCATATAATTCAATCACTCAATATTCCAATTACATAATCAATAATTCATAAATCAATCTCTGATTTAATCCACAGATTCACTTTTCAATATTCAAAAACTATCCATTATTCTTCAACAACAAAAAAAAAACAAAGAGGTAGTACCAAGCTTAACCCCAGTTCATAACTATCATAGTCTGGTATCCCAACAAACTTCTACAATTCCTATATAACTGCTCTTGATTTCTAGATTCTAACCATAATTCTATAATTAATTACTTTTAATAACTAAGTTAACCATCTGTCTTCCTGAATTGACTATTCTATGGACTATTAGTCTATTTTATCAATATCTTATAGAAATAAACTAATATCTATTTTATAGGTGCCCATGATTTATTTAGGGCATTTGTTCAATTTATAGAAGAAAGGCAGCAGGTGTGTAGAATAAGTAGTTATTTTCAGATTGTAGATACCTAGTATATAGTATAAACAGGGATAGATAACTGTTGAAAAGGTGGTTTAGCAGGTAGAATGGATGAATAGTCAAGAAAAGTAGTTATCATCCATAATATAGGAGTTGGTATCTTGAGATAGTATAAGGAGGATGGGAGAGAGGAAAAAAAGGCCAGACTGTGAAAGTACTGAGCTGGGGATAAGCTTGATGCTATCTCTTCTTCTTAGTTTTCTTGTTTCTTTTGGAGTAGTATTGACTCTAGTGGAGAGAATTGATTTAATGAATCAATGTTTGATTTACAAAGTTGTTTATGGATCACTGTTTATCAATTGTTGTGGAAGATTGATGATGTATGGAAGTTTCTAGTCACTGTTTATTGCAAGGTTGTAAATTTAGTGGAGAAGAATTGTAATTGAAGGAATTATCTTGATCAAATTCTGTGGATTAGAAGTTGTTCGTTCCAGGGTTTGGATTATGCTTGCGTATTCATGAATTACACAGGGTACTAAAATTGATGTCGTGGTTGTTATCGTATTGATATGCGAGAGTGGATAGTAGGAGGAAAAGTTAAGTATTTTTTGGTATGGTAAGCATTTAGTTGTAGCGGTTAATTATGTAACCCTAACAGTTGGAACTCATATATATCGTCTTTCCCTGTGTTCGAATTTCCCTATACGGGTTTATTCGAGGAGGTTTCTTCTAGAATAAGTAAAACAACAATTACATTTTTTTGCTGCTGTCGGGGATTGACAACATTATTGAATATTAGGAATCGAAGTAGTAAAGGAGATTAGGAAGCAAACTCAATAGAAATAATGAAAGAGTATGGTTAATAAGAATGAAAATTTAACAGCAAAGAGAGTAAAGATCAAAGGAAAGAACAAAGAGATTGCAAGCAAGAAATTTGTTACGTAACAAGCAAGATGGCAAATTGAAAAAGAAGCATCGACAAAGTTGGATTAAGTTGTGGTTGCATGCCTATCAGCATATTCAATCATACCCAGAAGACGATTGACCTCTAATATTTCAGAAGTACATATCGTAAAAGAAATTATCTAGAGCACTTGTAGGGAGTGCTGCTAATAGTCCAGCATACCTCTCGAAGTTGTTAACGGAAAGCGAGGAAGGCACAGAGGAATTAGGTACTCCATTGGATATTTTTCCAATTGAAGATATGTCCAATTTTAACAAGACTGGTTCTGAAGATCGGCATAAATCACTTGCCAATAAAGACTAATTCAGAGTATATCAAAATCCATTGTTTTCACCTCATATTCAACCAGTAAAATTATTTGGGGATAATAATAGTCAATTAGGAAGGCTTGGAAGTCCGAAAAAGACTTTTGCGAGAGACAATTTTTATTTTAATAAGGAATTGAGCAGAACATCGGCATCTTTAATGGCGTCCGGAGGACCAGTAGTTTTGATTGCAGTTCAAATGGATGCAGTGGGCAATCGAACGACTAGCGTCGCACCATTACCTACTTTTCGGGATTTACCAGGTGTGGATCTATATCAATATTTGTCTCAATTCTTGATGACATGTGTAGCCAATAGTAGAAGAACAAAAGACATTTGGCTGAGATGGCTGCCAACGACATTGAAAGACACAACATTTGAGTGGTATAACCACCAACTTGTGGGACGATTTATCAATTGAAAGGCATTGAAAAATACATTTTTAGGCCATTTTCAACCAATTGGTTTTAAAGAACGTCTTAGAGGAAAATTAATGAACATCAAAATGGTACCAAGGGAAGCGGTATAGTCATATTATGGTCGTGTAGCAGATATACTTCGAAAATGGCCAAATAACCAAATGTCAGAATCGTTTGTGTTGTCTATATTGATTAATGGACTACACCCACTAGAATTGAAGATGTTTGTAAAGGAGGCCCAATTAGCCACCATTGCATTATCTCTTGAGCGAAAAAAGTATGGCAAGAATGTCACTATGACCACAACTTAACAGTTGGAGCCACGATGATTCTATCTCAAGGAGGTTATCAAATGACAAATTGGAATGACGCATCGGAAAGTTATCTGGGAAAGAATGATTATGGTACAATTCCACAGGGAATAGTAGATGCCGTTCCATTGCAGGCTGTACCACCATCATCATCACACTCGTATGCGTCTTATTTCGCATATCAAAAACCAATACCTACAAAAGAATTATCAAATGCATTGGTATCAAGGGATCTCAATGAATCATTGTTGTTAACATTGACAAAAAAAATGGATGAATTGGTTGTGAATCTGGCCAAAGATAAAGAAAAAAGGCATAAACCAATCAATATGCGTCCCAATGTCTGGTGCAGCAATTGTAAGGAGCAAGGTCATTTAGTAACAAAATATCCTTCACCACCCCAAATGACTATATAATGTACCTTTTGCGGAGGCAAGCATATTACTACCAACTATTAGAATTTACGGAAGTAACAATAACTCAGTAACCAGATAATGACTCAACCAACTTCGTCGGATGTCAATCAAGTATAAACGAATAATAGGTTTGGCTGGAATGGAAATCAAGCGAATAAACAAAATAAGAATTATTCTAATTTCCTCAACTCTAAATTTTACCAAGAAGGTGTATCCAATACTCTCGGATTGGCGATGAACCAACTAAGATACCATCAATATCCATCCATGATGAAGCCTATGCCAGAGTCTACAGTAACAATGGGTCAACCAGGATCTTTTACTCATCCGACATGGAATAGACCTAGCTATTATATATCAATAGAGGCACCCAATATCCCTAAAGGAGTTGGCAAGAGACCACTTTGTTGCTATCGTTGTAGACAAATCAGATATTATGCAAGTGAATGTCCTAATCCAAGGGCCAGTGATGACTATGCTCCAATATGTGGAAATTATAAGCAGTTTGGTCACACTTATCAGTAGTGCAATTCACCTTTTAATTATAATAACCAGAACCAGCAAATACAAATAAGCCAATCGACAGAGGACAAAGATCCAGTTCAACAAGACTCACCAGTGCATCGTGTCGAGGTGGTGAACGTTGTTGAAATAGAGAGAGTTTGCCTCAAAAAAATGCTGGGCTTTTGGTTGTCACTAATTATTCAATCAAGCTTAAAAATAAGGGAAGCCCTAATTTTTTATATAATTTTTCCCTTTTTGAGTAATTACACCAAATACACAATCTTCAAGTAATCCACACTTTCCAAAATATGATAAAATCTTCTAAAACCTTGTTTATTCTTATGTAGAGATTTTTCCAAATTTCAACACCTCATATCTCCTAATCTGACCATCCAAACAAACTTAAATTTTACATGAAGTACTGATGTATTCTTATTAACTTCTACAACAATTTTCAACCGCAAATTCATTGCAAATCTTGAGATATCTTGAAAACCCTAACAGTCGCTTCAAACCCTTATCTTTATATATCCACGTGCAATTTTCTTCATATCTCACAAAATATAAGCTCAAATGCCACGAAATTTGTATGTATAGCTTCTTAACACAAAACTTTACATTCTCCAAAAAGTTTGAGCGAAAAATTCGTCCGAAAACTCAAGTTATGGCTCCAACCATTACTACAAACAAACCCGCTTACTTACTACTTTTGATTTGGAAGGGCCGCCTTAAACTCCTTACAACTTTTTCATATGAACTCTAAAAGCAATAATTCTTTCATAAAAGATGTAGGCCTTAAAATCGCCGTTCCAGTCGCACCTTCCGATCTTCAAAAGCTGCTATAAAACTCCTCACACCTTCAAAAGAGTAACAATATGTCTTGAATAAATACCTTAACTTCAAATGGCTATAACTTTTTCACCCAAACTCCAAATTCCCTAATTTTTGCACACAAATTGTACTCCAAATCCTGAAATTTATAATTCTAGCTTATAATCTCTGAATGCTTCTTTGAAGGCGCCGAAACCCTTGTTAAGGTCACGGGAAGCCTCCTCAAAGCCCATAGGGCATGGTATTCGACCAATAGGGATGAAGTTCCCCATTCCTTGCCTTCATCCGACCATGCGTTACTTTCATCCCTCCCAATTAGCCTCCTATTAGTTAAAATTTTCATCCTTAGGCTTCCACCTTCTTCCAAGGCTTCATACTAAATATTTAGGTCCTATATATATATATATATATATGTATATATTTTAATGTCAAAATCAAAAGAAGTAAAGAAACAAAGTAAAGTTTCTTATATCAACTCCTTTTAATTTAATCTACTAGCCACTCTAACATACATCTAGATTTATCGACATATTATATGTTTTAATTAATTTTTACATATTGTAAGCATTTACAGTACTACAACACAGTGCTTACTAAAGGCCAACAAAAAGACAAGAATCCAATTTAGGACCTAGATGAACCATTCGCAGGAGAGCAATTTGTGCCATCTACGGGGCTAAATGAACCAATATCAGTATTGGGACATATCCCAATATTGAGACCTCAACAGACTGAAGAACCCAATTCAGTTCCATGTGCCAATTTACCGGGACCATCAAGATCGATCCCAACTGACCAGGTACGAATACCTGTATAGCCCAATAAAAGATCTTATGCATTAAAGAAACCTTTAGTGATAAAAAAGTTGGTAAAATTACCAGCAACAATCCCAATCACCAGGAAAGAATTGCTGCCAAACGGAGTAAAATCAAAACTAATGAAATGCACAAGAGCATTGGAAATTACTCCCTATATGGAACCCTACGACATTTTGAAGGATTTGGATGTTATTCAGCCTTCAATTACAATGAAGCAACTTTTGGCTATAGCACCAGAATGTCGATCTACATTGAATTCAGCGTTAATACGATGAAGATCTCGCACTAAAGAAATTCATGAAGTTAGCTTAAATCCAGATCCAGGAGCACCAACAATCGATGTATGAATTGATGGCATTTTAATTCCAAGGGTACAAGTCGATGGTGGCTCCAGTGTGAATTTAATGAATGCGGATACAATAGAGGACTTGGATCTAAAGCAATTGTTACCTACGACATTGGTCTTGCGAATGACAGATCATAGTCGGGTAAAGCCAATCGAAATCTTATGCAATATTGCCACTGTAATTGTGGGATTGACATACAAAATCGATTATATTGTATTTTGATTACAGAGTTCTATGTTATTGCATCTCATTTTATTGGGTAGACCTTGGCTTTATTAAGCCAAAGCTACGAATGATTGGGACCGAGGCACATTGACAATTGGAAAAGGCCGTGACCAGATTGTTCTACACATGTACCCGGTACAATATCATGGAGAATTTCAATTGCCAAAATCAGAATTTACATCAGACAACGAGAGTCAATCGATTGAAGAAGATGACGATGCTATAGGTTCACTGCAATTTGGGGTAGGACAAAACACTTCAACGGCAAAGGCAAGAGACTACCAATGTGGAGGTCCCGATGAATATTTATTGCATCAGGAGGATGCGACTAACTCGGATCATGCTATAGCCGAATGGATGAGCAATCCTGCAGTCAATAGAGTTAGCACATTCGAACCAGAATTGGGTAGTTTCCATATGTCAGATAATACAAGATATTCAGATCAGAAGAAATCAATTAAATCAGAGGTTGTTGAAGATCCTATGTGTCAATCCATTAATCTGAGCACCAACAAAATGCCACAGCTAATTAAAGTATATACCAATATTATAGATACAGAATTGGATGTTTGGAAATAATTTTTCATCCATCACAAATCTGCCTTTGCGTGGTCCTATGCAGATTTGAAAGGGATTCCAACCGATGTGTGTAAGCACGAGATTATTTTGGATGAGGGTATTATGCTAGTTTGTCAAAGATAACACAAGCTTAACCCAAAATATTTCCTTTTAGTGAAAGAAGAATTGGATAAACTTCTCAACGTGGATTTTATTTATTCTGTTCCGCATAGTGTATGGGTGTCGCTACTCGTGATGGTACCAAAGAAGAATGGAAAAATCAAGATATGTCAAGATTTTTGAAAGTTAAATGCGGCTACTAAAAAGGACTATTTTTTATTACCATTTACAGACAGTATTTTGGATGTAGTGGCTGGACATGAATGTTACTCATTTTTGGATAGATTTTTGGGGTATAATTAAATTAAAATTATCGAACAAGACTAGTTGAAGACTATGTTTACCACAGATTGGGATACATTCACCTATAAAGTAATGCCATTTAGGTTATGTAATGCCTCAACTACTTTTCAACAGGTAATGACACAAGCATTTCAAGATTACTTACGTTTATTAATGGAGATATTTTTGGACAATTTTTGCACCTTTAGCACAATAGCTGAACATCTAGCATGTCTAGATAACTATATGAATCAATGAGAAAAGTATAGGATATCTCTAAACTCAGAGAAGTATCAATTTGGCATACCATCGGGGAAGCTATTGAGACACATTATCTTTGTTGAAGGTATCGCTATCGACCCCAATAAATTTACTCATATATTGGATTTACCAAATCCAGATACGATGTCGAGCGTGTACGGTTTCATTGACCATATCAACTACTATCGATATTTTATTGAATCCTTTGCAGTTATCTGTCAACTGTTAATCCACTTGTTAAAGAAATCTTCATCCAACAGATCTAGCTCCATATGGACTGAAGACTGTACTTTTGCATTTGACGAATTAAAACAAAAATTGATATTTGCCCTAATTCTTGTAACATCTTATTAGACAAAATCGTTTCATGTCTATGTGGATGCATCCAATATTGCTATTGGATCCATTCTCAGTTAAAAGGATGAAAAAAGATTAGATCATCTCATATATTATGCAAGCCGATAATTCGTTGCTGTAGAACAAAATTATAATACTACCGAGCGAAAAGCCCTTGAAATGATCTACTTTGTACAGAAATTTTGCCACTATCTACTTGGATATCTATTTGTATTCTACGTTGATCATGATGCGCTTAAGTACATGATAAATAAACCTCAATTGAGCGGACGAATTGCTTAATGGGTGTTACTTCTCCAGGAATTCAACTTTACGATTAACGTTTGACTTGACAAGAAACATGCTAATGCAGATCACTTATCTCGTTCATCTAATATACTAGGTAATAAGCCAATAAACCATGCTCTTTTGGATGCACAATTATTCACTGTGGATGTCATTACACCGAAATACGATGAATTGATCCAATATCTAACGTTTCAGACTTTTTAAATTTTTTATAATGAAAAATTAAAGAAGCGTCTCATTTTAAAAAATACGTCATATACCATGAATGGAGATGCCTTGTACAAATAAGGGCGGGATGGAATTTTATGCCATGGCATCTTTCAAAATAAAGTTTGTATAATATTGGAAAGATGTTATTTGGACAGTTATGGAGGACATTTTGCAGGTGATAGCACCACACGTAAGGCTTTAATGGCTAGATATTGGTGGCCAATAATGTTTTTGGATGTACACCAATATGTTCGTCATTGTGATCCTTGCCAACAAATTAGTTGCCCTGTTGGAACTTCTGCAATGCCATTGGTACCAATTTTGGCACAGGCACCATTCAAAAAATGGGGTATTTACTTTGTAGGACCCATTGCACCTGCCTCTTGAAATGGACATAAATGTTATATTCTCATAGCTACTAATTATGTCACCAAATGGGCAGAGGCCGTGGCAACGAAAACTGATAATGTCAATACCGTAGCAATATTTTTATATGAGAACATTATCACTCGTTTTGGTTGTCCAAAAGAATTGGTTAGTGATGGCGGCACACATTTTATTAATGCAACAATTGAAGTATTAACAATGAAGTATGAGATCAAGGACCACAAAACTACATCTTATCATCCACAAGCCAATGCGTAGACAAAAAAGACCAATGGTATCCTATGTAAGATCTTAACAAAGACTATTTCAGGAGCGAGAATCAATTGGGATACTAAATTTTTTGTAATTTTATAGGCATATCGTACTGCATATAAAGTAACTACCAATTCTATCTCATTTCAATTGGTATACGGTCAGGAGGTAATTCTACCAATTGAATTGGAGGTCCAAAGTTTATGAATTGTATTGGATGAACATATAGGAGACACAGAATCTCTTCAATATAGGTTAGTCCAATTGGAGAAATTGGATGAAGCTAGGGCTATGACTCTTTTGATCATAGAAGCTACACAACACCACCGAAAGAGTTATTATGACAATAAGTTACGGTCGAAATATTTTATGTCCAATGATTTGGTGCTACTTTATGATAGCCGCTTTAACAACTTTCCTAGTAAATTTTAAGTACAATGGCATGGGCCATATCAGGTGGTGGAAGGTTTTCCTAAAAGTTCCATTCAATTGGAAGATTTTTTGGGCACCTACTTCACAACATGGGTTAATGGGAACCAGTTACGTTTGTATTATACGTAAATTTGGGATGGGTTTACTCAGTGGACGGAAGGAGTGTCCGTAATAATGATTATTGACAAGATTGAAAAGGTTTTGATAGTTAAAAAATGATTGATGGTTAGTTTTGGGTACTGAAATTGACTAATCAAGAAATTAGACATTCTTGATTAGACGTGAGATTAAGGTACACTGGATTAGATATTCTTGATTCGGACCCCAAGTAAGTAGTTAGGAGCGGGGCACTCATAGAAAGTTTCATTGTTGTAAATTTCAGATATTGTACTTTGAACTGTAAGCTTTACGATAGTAATCAACAATAGTGTTAGGACGAGGAAGTATTGAGAGTTTAATTTTCACAATGTCGATAAAAAGAGTAAAGAGAGTACCAGAATGATCAAAAAGTCACCGCAATGTGAGGTCTAAGTACAATGTGGGATCATTGTCTCTTGTAGTTATCACCAACATAGAACCGATGAAGTTAGATATCTGTTAGTCATTGAAAAGGTAAAAAGATTTTAGAAATACACAGTTATTTATGTTTTTGCGAGGATCAGATAAACTACTATTAATTGATGTAGAACGAGTGGTAGAATATATAAAAAATTATGATCCAGAGGATAGTTCATGTGTGGTAAGAGGAGTCGTGATTAGGATAGATGAGAATATCTTATACAAGGTCTTGTATTTACCAACTAGAGAGCTTGAAATGGGAGGAGACGCGTCAAATAACTTCAGGCTAGGAAGCTATTTCAAAGGAGGAATATCGTCTCTTGAGCGAAATCAAAGATAGAAGGTACAGGAGGCACTTATGCCTAAACTTATGGAATGAATACGGTTCGTTCAGAAGCGGTTAGCATTGAATTGGCATACTACCTACATGGCGAAGCGATTACTGTTTTCCAAGATAGAAATACTAGAAAGCATGGTATTCAATTGGGAAGCTTATGTGGCTACAAGGATATATGCAAAAATGGGAGCTAAGCGGAAGACAGAGAAGTTTGCTTCACTATTATGTTCCAATTATGTAAACTCAGTGATTGAGTGTACATTGAAACAGGAATCTCAACTAGTAGTTCCAAGTTTACAAACAGGAACAATTAATCCATAGGTAATGGTGTATGAAGTGGGAGAATCCAACAGAGTGGCAAAACATGAAGCAAGACCAATATCTACACCAGAGCAAGTTCCAATTCGGTTGACAATAGAGATGATGACACCAATACCAATTTCAAGGAAAAGCAATCAATTAGGATTTCAACGGGATATAATAGAAGGGTGGAATCTTAAGGAAGTTATATTGGGTCAAATTTCTTAGCTGCAACTTACGGTGAGTAAGCTCGAAGATGAGGGTAGCTTAAAAAGGCAAGTAAAAGCGAATAAGAAAATAATATTGGAGCAAAATTATAAAATCAGGGAACAAAAATAAGTCATCAAGGTAGAATCCGAATCCAAGATGCAAGTAAAGCGTGAATTAGATGAGAGAGTGGAAAACTGGTCAAAGGAGAAACAAAGGATTCAGCATATCCTAGAAAATCAAAGGCAAGAATTACTAAAAACTTGCAAAAATATATAGATTGGAATAGAAGAAGATGAACGCTCAGTTGAAGATGGAACGAGAGAAGAAGGAGGTATTGGAGCTTGAAAAGAAACAATTGGGTGACTAATATCGAAACAAAACGGATGCACTACAAGCAAAAATTATTATTTTGAAGGAAACAATAACAAAATTGGAGAGTGATTTGGTCAGAATTAATTAGTCATAGACATCTGCCTCAACAGGAGTAAGAATTGGAAAATTGGAAGACAAAATTGCAACAGCAGCAGCAACAACTTGAAGCTAAAGATGCCAAAATATTCCAATTGGAAGCTCAAGTTTGAGAATTAGGAGCGTATAATGAAGATTTAACAGCTCAATTAAGGGTAGAGATTCAAGGTGAGTTGGAAGAAGAAGATATAGTGTTGGAACAAGACCAAATGGAGCTAGCGCCAAAAATTGAAGAGATTGAACAATCTATTTAAAAAAAAAAAAAAAAAAAAAAAAAAAATGGATTGATTTTTGTTTATCAATACTGTGTTTGCGAAAATACGGCATAGTTAGGAGTGGAGCTATGTAGAATAAGTAGTTATTTTCAAAATATAGATACCTAGTGTATAGTGTAAATAGGGATAGATAACTGCTGAAAAGGTAGTTCAGCAGGTAGAATAGATGAATAGTCAGGAAAAGTAGTTATGATCCATAGTATAGGAGTTGGTATCTTGGGATAGTATAAGGAGGATGGGAGAGAGGAAGAAAAGGCCAGACTGTAAAAGTATTGAGCCGGAGATAAGCTTGGTGCTATCTCTTCTTCTTAATTTTCTTGTTTCTTTTGTATTAGTGTTGATTCTAGTGGAGAGAATCAATTTAATGAATCAATGTTTGATTTACAAAGTTATTTATGGATCACTGTTTATCAATTGTTATGAAAGATTGATGATGTATAGAAGTTTTCAGTCACTGTTTATTGTAAGGTTGTAAATTTAGTGGAGATGAATTGTAATCGAAGAAATTGTCTCGATGAGATTCTGTGGATCGGAAGTTGTTCGTTTCAGGGTTTGGATTATGCTTGTGTGTTTGTGAATTATATAGGGTACCAAAATTGATGTCATGGTTGTTATCATATTGATATGAGAGAGTGGATAGTAGGAAGAAAAGTTAAGTATTTATTGATATAGTAAGCATTCAGCAGTAGTGGTTAATTGTGTGACCCTAACAGTTGGAGCTCATATACATGGTCTTTCCCCGTGTTCGAATTTCCCTATATAGGTTTATTCATGGAGGTTTCTTTTGGAATAAGTAAAACAACAACAAGGTGCATAGAGAAGATAGGAATATTACCAATGCTTTATAAGTAGTGGTGGATAAAATTAGAAGGTTTGATGGAAGGAATACCACCAAGTTTTTAAAGATTTATACATGTGAAATGGAAGTGCATCGAGTTTCAAAAATGATGATGATCACTACCTTTGATTTGGCAGTGATACCAGAAATTAGGAAAATGGTGCAAGAGTTGCATGCACAGGCTATATCATGGAAGAAATTTGAAGAACTCTTGAAAGATGAATTTTTTGAAGAAGATTCAAAAAGAATCATCAAGGTGACTTTTTTAAAGTGGATTGAGCAAAGGCCAAGGAATCAAATGGCTCCAAATGAATTAATTAGGAGATTTGAAACCAAGTTTAGGCAATTACTATGGCAAGAGAGGCAACTATTAGAAACAAAGAAAAATGAGTTATTCTTGGAAGCAGCTAATGAATATTTTGAAGACAAGCTTCTCTTTCATCTAGTAATTACGACATCTGAGAGTGGTTTTACAAATAATTGGAAGCTAGTAAAAGAGACAGTGGGACTTTTGGCTAAACAATAGAAGATTAAGACTCGTGGTTTAATATCGAGATTGGAACCAATGCCTACATGTCAAAATTCAGGACCACCTGAAAGGATGATCAAGACTATTAAGGATGGTATTCTTGAAGAATTGATCAAAGGCATACAAGATTTGAAGGTGAAAATGACTGAGTTGAAGAAATCCCATATAGCAAATTCATCAAAGATAATTGAAGGCTCAAAGGGATTTGTAGAGGGATGTATGTAGTGTGACAATCCAAACTACAAACATGGTGAATGTGATAGCTACAAAAGTGCAATCGAGGATGATATTGTATATTTCAAAGAGGGCAGGATAAGACTTATAGGGTCAAATGAACCTTTAAAGATAAATTTTGGGAAGAGTGGCATGAAAAAATTGGTAGAAGAGCAAATATCAAGGAATAATGCTGTATAATAAGAAGGAGCTGAGTCTGCTCTGTTATAATTGAACAAAAAATACTTAAAGCTAGTTCCCTACCAACTATAGAAGTCATGATTAGAGGAGCTGAAGCTATCAAAAAAATAACTAGGTAGAATGTTCCAATTGATGTTATTAATATTAAAGTATATTTATATGGAGACAAACATGATGATGACTTACATGATGCCATAGTTGGAAAAAAAGAAGTAGAGCTATTTATAAGGAAGATATTGAACTTGGAAGCAAGAAGAGGTCTCTAAGTAATAAAAAAGCTTATGAAGAGCAAAAGCTAGTGAATGTGCTTTTTTTTACTCATCTAGGAGATATATCAATACCAAAAGAATGGTGGGAGAAAGAAAAAAAGAAGGAAAAGGATGACACATGGAAATCCAAAGTTGAAGCAGAAATTGGCCAAGTATTTATTCTCATGTGTGATCCTATGATTAATGATGGCTACAAAAAAGAACAAGAAATTGGCTTTAATGAGGTTCAAGAAGAAGAGATTGAAGAAATAGAAGAGTTTTTCAATAGAAAAATAGAAAATGAGGTTTTAGAAATATTTACTGGATTAAATATGAATAATAAGGGGGTTGTTATAGATACAACATGTATTCAAAATGAAGGTGAATTTGAGTATGGAGGAGCTTAAGGCTTAACAAAAGAAGCCTAGACCATTCAAATTCAAAAATACATTGTTGAAGAAATATCAAATGAAAAGATAGTTCACAAGGATATAAAGATACTTATTTATACTATTAACTACAACTTTGAGTGTGGTAAAGAAGAGAAGGTGGATTATTATTATTTATTTTGGACAAAAGTAAAGCTTGAAGAGCTTGAAGATATGATTTTAGCTTTGATTATTTATGACTCTAAGAAAAAAAATCATATCTAGGAGACTTTTTGATATGAGAAGTAGTCCATTGATATCAGCCAAAAATAGATATTGAGAGTTTCACATAATACGGAAGATATGTGAATAGAGATTTTTAATGGTACTTTTGACCACCAATATAATATACAAAAGAAATTTACTTAAAGATAGTTTGAGTCATATGTAGTTGTAATAATGCAACATAATGAAACATATATATTTTGTGAGTTGGATGGAGCTATCATTCGAATTCCAATAACAAGAAAGAGGGTAAAGGCTTTTAAGAGAAGAGATAAGCAGTTTCAAATAGAAGACCTTGGAGAATTCTTACCTCAATATTTGGACCAAGAATATAAAGAAGAAGATGCAGACATAGATGAGGATAAAGAGAACAGAGATGGTAAGGTTAGAACATATCGAAGGATATGCAGGTTTGAAGGTGGTGGATGTCGTAGTGTAAAAGTTTACAACATGTAAAAATTAGTTAGAACATATAATATATTCATAAGACTTAATATATATTAGAATGGTTAAATAGATTAATTTAAAAAGAGTGGATTTAAGAAACTTTATTTTGAGTTTATCTTTTTACTTATAGCATTTAAAAAAAAAAAAATTATAGAACCTAAATATTTAGTATGGAGCCTTGAGAGGAGATTAGAGCCTAAAGAAGAAATTTTTAACTAGTAGAAGGCTTATTGGGAGGGGCGAAAGCAAGGCATGGTTGGATGAAGGCAAAGAATAGAGATCTTCATATATGTAATTAAGACCAATTAACAATTATACATGCTACAAAGATGTGTCAATACTATGTATTGCCGAAACCAATGGTTGTTTGGATTGTTCATCTATCCTTGCTATATAATTTGCATCTAGAAAATATGAAATTAGAATATCATTGTTGGAAAGAACAGTTATAGCTTTTTGATATTCAGCTTGAATACAAGTAAGAGTGACAACATATTATACCAAACAAGTGATCATAGAGATTAGATTTGAATACCAAATTAAGAAATAAGGTAAAAATTATTACTTTTATTAGTATCATATCAAACCTAACTAAAGAAGTAGAATAGAAGAAAGCTATACATTGAGATGCTTATTTTAAGATAGTTAGCGATTGATTAAAAATGAGCGATATACAGTATCAAAATTTCAATCTTAGTGATGGCTTGCTTTATTTCAAGAAGTGGATTTATGTACTTGATAATATTATATTCTAAACATGCATACTTCAAAAAAAAATATAATATTTTAATATCTAGATATCTAGGGCAAGAAAAGACTCTAGAATGGATCTTAAGGATATGATTTTGGGTAGATTTGGATTATAATGTTTAAGCTTTTTTGTCCACTTGTGAGTCATGCTAACATAAATAGGCATGCAATATAGCAACTTGTAGACTATTGTAGCCAGTTCTATTATCTATGACATATTGAGAGTAGGTGATTATGTATCTCATTACATATTTACCACAAACGCTTTACAATCACAATGCAATTGCTATCTTTATGGACCAACTTTTGAAGCAACTTCACAACGTTGTAGTACGCTTTGATATTGATGCTCCAATATTTGCATGAGTCTTCTTCAATACTATCTTTTGTCACCATAGATTATTTTGTATCATCTTTTTAGATTAAGATCTTTATTTCATGAGGAATTTTTAACAAGCCTTATTCAAGCTATTAGGTAAATGACTTGCTATGTTTAGGATCTTCCATCTTCACATAGATGGACAAACAAAGCATATAAATCAGACTCTAGAGGATATACTATGGACATTTGTAGCAGTTCACCATAATAACTGAGATGAATATTTAATGTCCTAAAAGTTTACTTACAATGATAGTATTCAAGAAACTACCTCTCAAAGATAAGAACTCGATGAAAAGCAATTCAGACAAGTGAGCCTTCACTCAAAGAAAGATAATAAAATATAAATAAATAAGTATGTATATTGAAAGAGAAATTGGAATGGCTATTGCCAAAAGACAAAGAAACTAAAGACCCTTGAAACTAGACTGGAATCAAGAAAGGAGTTGACAAGAGTGAAGAAGGCTTCATTCTTATCTCTATATATACTATCTAATTAGGGGCTACGTGGCGACGTTCTATACGACCTCCAATATGTGTTGACTTTGTAAGACACATGCCTTGACTTACAAGGCAAGTTTTTCTACGTGTGGGCGACATAGTTAGCTTAATCTCTAAGCTAATAACATGTGTGGCATATGGCCAACTTGTTGACCACGATTCTAATCAAAAAAGTAAATTAAAGACACCTATGAAGTCAAAACAGTGTCTATGAAGCTTCTAGGAAGCTTTCATATTTGTATATGTAATTACTAGCTTACATGAGTATGTCCGTGATATTACCCCCTCTTCTAGGCACGAGTTCCATGAAGAGCGGTCATCATATGTTGAAAAAATCTATGATGCGACGAATTGTATTTGCCACATACTTTGATCTTTGTTCTCTTCAAAGATGATTGATAGGGCCTATCAACCATTGGTAGTGTCCCATACTAGGGCGGAAAGTCCACCCAGTTATTTGATCATTGTTGAGGCCTTCATAACTTCCTTCAAATAGAACATTTGGAACACCATCAGGAGTTGTTCTTACCTCTAGCAAAATCACCAAACATCGAGAGTCCCTTTCCAAATCGTGATACCAAATGCATTGTATCTCGCCATCTATTCAAAGAAGAACATGTCGTTCTTGAAGATCTTCATCTCAATTGCGTCATCTTGAAGGTTGTGACAATCGTAATGTCTTCTCCGGCATGTCAGCAAATAAAGGTTCTTGAGTCGAATCCATTGGTTATTGATTCTCCATCTCTTGAATATCACAACTATAAAGAAGCTATGAACAAGGATTGAAAGTAGAATGTTATCTTGCTTAGATGTTGTTTCTTTTATAAAGAAGATTTTTATCTTAATTTTGATGGATGTCGTCGATGAAAAGCCTCCACCGCCTTTGCTGCATTTTTAAGATTCTTTATTGGCTCTCATGTGCGTTCACTAATATCATATTCGTACCAATGGATAAGATATTCCAATTTATTTTGGCGCCGCCTTGAATCTAAGACTTTTTCTACTTCAAACTCTTTATTATTGTCCACTTCAAAAAGAGGAGGTGGAGCTTGACATCTTCTTGGTATGTCCACTGTCTTGTATGGTTCAAGAAAAGACAAGTGGAATACAAGATGGATTTTCATTGACTCTGGTGTCATGTTGGAATACGAGTATACCGTGAAAATATAAAGAAAGGGGACTTTTATTAATGTTCAATTACCTCAAATATTGGGAGCAACGACCGATTCCAGTGCCAATATTCAGAGGTCAGTTCAGACATTCCATCACAGTAGGTCAAGGCATACTTACTAGTAACGAAATGCTCCGTTTGAGTCCAATAGTGGGAGTCAACAGAATCGAAAGGACTAAATCGATGATTAAGCAAGCCTGACACGAAGGATCAATTTGACCCAATTACGGGAACATCCAGGTCTTACTACGGGCCTCTGAGCCAATATGAGACCTAAATTGATCGAGCGACTCAATGTGGTCCCGATTACGGGGGTTTCGATTCCATTTCAGGTTGTCCTATTCTCTGTGCCGTTTCAGGGAACGTTGTTTCCAGAAAAAGAACCTTTTAAAAGGCAAAAAATGGAGGAGAAAGCTCTGGTGGCGGAGCTAATTCCGGATCCAAGATGGAAGATTGAAGAAATTCAGAGGCTAGGATTTAAAAGAGGGGAGAATTAGGGTTAAAGGGGAGGATAGGTTAAGAAATGAAGAGGGGAGAATTAGGGTTTTAAGAGTCGGAGAGCTAGTTTCATACTTCGGGAGGGAGGGGGGGGGGAAGAAAGATAGAGAATTGAGGTTTTTTTTTTTTTTTTTTTTTCATAGGATTTTGGGAAGACTGAGACAATTGTTGCTGAAGTTAGTGTTGTACTGGTGAATCGAGATTTTAATGAAGGGGGTGTAAATACTCTTGACTATTTTGTGAAATCGAAGTTACATCTGTGATTGAAGAATTAAAAAGGTGTCTATAGAATTGAGTATGCGGAGTGAATGAAATTTTTTGGATTAATCTAACAAGACAGTCAGTGGATACAAAGTCGTGAGTATAAAGCGGTATTGGAGATTAGTAGATTGGGTTGTTCGAGGTTCTCTGTAACGTCTAGAGACCTACCGGCTGGGACAAAAAGGATTTCGACAAGCAATCGAAGGACATCTGTATAGATTTACGATATATTCTTATAATTATTTATATTCCAACAGTCAAAAATTGATAGACTACTTGAATATTAGCGAATCTCCATACTACCTTCTACAGCCAGACGCTCGGTGCATTCTCGAGCAGGAAAGCACATAATACGACATAAGTGGTGAACTCGATGTGAAAGCTTGAGGTAGAAGGTATTGGATTTTGTTTGATTTTATTTTTATTTTTATGGAAAACAAAAATAAAAATTTTGAAGGATCTTTGGGAGGAGTTTCTAGTGGGGGTTCTTCTAAAGGACAAGGTATGCACATGGATCCATCTATTGCTAGTATGTTTCAAGCCTTCTCATTATCAATGCAGCAAGAGCAAAGCAATGATCGAAAAGAAGCTTTGGCAACCAAAGCATTGCAAGCAGTGGTCAATAAAATTGATCAATTTGATAGAAGGAATATTTCAAGGTATTTAACATGTTATGTTGATGAAATGGAATTAAATCGGATTTTTGAGAAGAAAATGGTTGAATTATTTGGACTTGCCACAATATTGAAGATAAGAGACCATATTACATCAATTACACATCGTTATGGAAATTCATGGGAGGTTTTTTCACATGCATTGAAAGACGAATATTTCTTAGAAGATGCTAATCATATTACTAAGAAGTTGTTTCTAAAATGGATTGAACGGCCTAATAAGAATTTGTAAGCAACAGAGCTACTAAGGAAATTTGAGAGGCAGTACTCTCAATTATCGAAGGCAAAAAAATTGACATTGGAGCCAAACAAAGTTGATCTATTTCTTCAAGCTGCTGATGGAGAATTGCAAGGAAAATTAGAACTCCTTCTTGAAGACAAAGAAGAAGATGAAGGATTGACAACAAAGTGGAAGAACGTTGAAGATACGGTGGGATTACTTACAAAAAGAGAAAGGAGGAAGGATAGGAGCAATATTCCGAAAACAGTACAAGCACCTAAAGCTCCAATACGTACAACATCACCATCAATGCCTACAGTTCAACCTTCGACATCCTTATCAAAGAAAGCAGATATGGAGATAGAAGAAATTATACGGAGAATACGAGATCTTCAAATCAAATTGGCAAGACTTGAAGAGAATACTTCTACAAACAATTCGAAGAATGTTTCAAAACAAGGACATGTACAAAGATGCATTTGGTGTGATGACGCTTCACACACTAGAAAAGATTGCAATGAATTTAATAATATGATACGGCAGGGAATTATTTGCTGGAAAGATGGGAAGATAGCATTGAAAAATAGAGAGGATCTTCTTCAAACTAATTTTGGCAAGGGAGGAATGAGAGCATTGGTTCAAAATTACCTAAAAGAGCATGAAACAGCAGCACGAGAAAGTGCAAGTTATGGTGCTAGAGTAGATGATGAAATTGATGGAAGTACGAAAACTAGTGAGTTTTGGGCTTCTGCCATTTCTACAATGCAAGAAGGGAAATTACCTCGAGAAGCGTTATTGAGGACTGCAGCTACAATACGAGGTTCAACAGGTTGGGAGGATCCTGTTGAGTCTCTTTCAGTTCATATATATATTGCTAAGAGCCAACATGAAGCTTTGATGGAAGAAAAGAGATGAGGAAATTTTGATGATACGAGAGAAGGAAATTCTTCTAAGAGGCAAACTCGAGGAGACAAGGCTCGAGAGGCAGCTTCACAAGAATTGCCTGTAAAGGATACTTCAGCATCATTGGAAGAAAAAATAAAGGAGACAAAAAATAAGGATAAATTAATTGCTTATAATCTACTTTCTAATATTAAAGCGACAATAAATTTAAAAGAGGTGCTAGAAGAACGTATATTAAATGCTAAAGTGGAATTCACATTGAAAGAAATTTTGGCAATTACAAAGAAGGAGTTTCATGATGTTATCATTGATAGCATTAAGCAAAAGCGGCAATTAATGGACGAAACTGGAATGAGTCATGCTATTGATGCAAGAATATATAAAGATGAAGAAGAGGTTGATATTGGTTATAAGCAACCATTAAATATAAAGAATGGGTATAATCAACGAGTACATTTCGAAGATTATAGTGATAAGAAAATGAAAACTTTGAGCCATTATACTCGAAAGTATTGGACAAGGGCAACTACTGAGGTATTGATGAAAGTAGGAGATATAGAAGAACCAATTGTTGCTTTAGTCGACCATGGTTCTGAAATAAATCTTATATCTAAAGATCTTTATAAGAAGCAAAAATGGCCAATTGATATGGAACATGGATGGACAATACGAGCAGCTAATAACACACGAGGTGAATTATATGGAGCTTGTCCAGATATCAAAATTTGGATTGGGGATGTTGCGACGGAGCAACATTTCTTTGTTCAAGATACAACGTCTTATCCGTTGATTTTAGGACACCTTATATTACGGCAACATGGATGGAAACAAAAATACTTGACAATGGTTCTGCTTATACAAGGGTACGTAGCGCAGATGGGAGGAAAGCTGTATAATTTCTAACAGTACTTCCTAACCATGAACGGAATCAAGATAGGTTGAGGGAGAAACCATTGCCAAAGATTGTTGAAGGATTTAAGGATTTTGGGGAGGTACCACTATAAAGCGAGATTATGGAGGTACAAAAGAGGAGGTACTCTCACAAGTTGAAGGTGCCTTTGATGAGAGTTTTATTGGTATTTTGGAGAATGGAAATATTATGTATAAGAAAGTTGATGATTTTAAAAGAAAAGAAAGAAAAAGATTATATAATATTGAAGGAGAATTATGCAAGTTAGGTACATTATAAGATGATGAGAGGATTTTAGGTGTTTATGAAGAAAATAGATTCATTGGAATTGATTACATCTATTAGATTAGGGGATAATGATAAGATTTTTGAGATTCATTCAAGAGAGATTTATATCATACTTGAATCTTTTCAAGCACCAAAAGTCACTGTAGGAACGAGATATAAAATGACAGATAAGAATGTAAAGTCTGATGGCGGACCATTACCAGAAGATTCTAAGGAACAAATGGAAGAAACATCAAAAGAAGCAAATTTAAGAGATCCAATGAGAATTGGACATCAATTTAGTAAAGAAACTTTTGAAGAATTGAAGATTGGTTCTGATGGTTCTTTATTGCCAGAGGAAATTACTTGCTTCAAAAAGATGTTGGCTAAACAAGGTAGATCGTTTGCCTTCGAATCTTATGAAATTGGGTGTGTGGATCCAAATATTATAACACCTATGGTTATCTTCACTGTACCGCATGTACCTTGGAATCTAAGACCGATTCCAGTACTGAGGGTACATTTACCTAAATTGGCAGAACTATTAAAAGAAAAGTTGAAGATGAAAAATATTGGAACCTTCATTTGCGCCGTATTCTAGTCGATGGTTTATAGTATCTAAGAAGAATGGGTCACTACAGTTTATTCAAGATATGCAATCGGTGAATGTAGTAACTGTCAGGAATGCAGGAATTGGGCCTATTGTGGATGAATTTGTTGAGGCGTTTGCTGGAAGGGCGATCTATTCAATGGGTGACTTGTATTCAGGTTATGATCAATTTCAACTTGCCAAAGGAAGTAGAGATATGACGACGATGAGGACACCACTTGGATTGGATAGAATGTGCACTCTTCCTCAAGACATGACCAACTCAGTTGCGCATATAATGAATGGGATGAATAAGGTATTGAGAGATTTTATTCCGAAAAAGACTATGTCTTTTCTGAATGATGTTCCTATAAAAGGGTGCAGAGAAGGAGACAAGGATGAAACTTTAGATACGAGGGGGTGTCGCAAATATGTTGTTGATCATATACAAGATTGTGAAAAGATTTTAACTCAGCTTGGAGAAGTTCATCTTACATTATCGGGTATGAAGTCCGTATTTGGAGTACAAGAGGTTGTGATTGTTGGACATTTATGTGGATCTTACGGAAGAAAACTAGATCTGACTAAAGTTGTTGCAATTGGAAGGATGAAAGAGGATTGTGATTCTTAAACAAAGGTTCACAGGTTTTTAGGTGCATATATATTTTATCGAATCTGGATTCTTCATTATGCTCATATAGCAGATCCATTATATGAACTGTTACGCAAGGGCTACCAATTTAAATGGAAAGAAAGGCATATTCAAGTAATGCAAAGATTGAAGAAATTATTGATGTCACCTCCAATATTGAGGAAGGTTGATTATAAGTACAATAGACAAGTGATTCTTACCGTGGACACTAGTCTAATTGCCATTGGATGGACTATAGATCAAGATGATTCAAATGGGAATAAATTTGCAGGTTAATTTGGAGCTAAAGTTTTAAGTATTCGTCAGCGTGCATATTCGCAAGTCAAAAGAGAACTTAGGGGAGTTGTTTTGCCTATGAAAGCTGAATAAGACTATTTGATTGGGGCAGTAGTAGTAATTGAAACAGATTGCTTGCCATTGCTTGGAATGATTACTAACTGTTCAACACCAGATATTGCAATGTTGAGATGGATTGCTTATATTAAGTCACTAAATCCGAAATTTAAGCATGTTACTGGGAAGGACAATTTAATAGCAGACATGCTATCTCGAGCAAGATACGAGAAGGAAGACGAAATGGTTGAAGACATTGATGACATCGGATTAAAATTCTATTTAATATCAAATCTCAACAGAGAAGACAAGCTATTTCTTGAAGAATCTTATGAAGGAGAATTATTGGATATTGGTCATTATTTGAATACCTTGACTAAGTAGGGGAATTGGTCTATAGAAAAATTCAAACAAATAAGAAAAAATGCATATGGGTTTTTGCTTCGAGATGGATTCTTATGGAAGAGACGGAAGAAAGGAATTGGGATGCCACAACAAGTGAAAGGCAAAAAAGAAGAAAAACTAAAATTATTAAAGGAATTTCATGATAGTTTATGGGTAGGACATAGAAGAATCTGGGCTACTTTTGCTAAACTCGAGGAACGATATTGGTGGAAAAATATGTATCGAGATGTGCTCTCATTTGTAGAGTCATGTAAAATCTGTCAATCATATTCTAATATCCGACATCGAGATGGTCTTCATCCTACGTATCCTCTAGCTATTCATTTTAAATGGATTGTTGATTTGGTTATTATGCCGGTTGGGTTATGGCAGATGAGATATTTGGTTTTAGCTTGTGAAGATTTATCAAATCAAGTAGAAGGAAGAGCATTGAGGACAAAATCTACAGAGGGGATTTGTAGGTTTTTGCTTGAAGATGTCATTTGCCGCTATAGATGCATAGAAAAAATCATTGCAGATCTTGGAGAATTAAATGCACAAGAAGCTCATAAGTTCTTTGAAAGATGTGGAGTTAAACTATCACTGACTACTGCTTATAATCCGGAAGGGAATGCAAAAAGCGAACGTGGTCACCCAGTGATTGTGAAAACATTAGTTAAAGCTTATAATGGGAAAGTTAGAAAGTGGCCACAGCTTTTGTCATTTGCATTATGGGCTGATCGAACAACACATAGTTCGGTCACAGGATATATGCCAGTAGAACTTATGACAGGTCGAAAACCAATTATGTCGATTGAAGAAAAGGTACTTACTTGGAGTATGCTACCATGGGAAGATGGATTGAGAAGAGAAGAACTTCTGGCTATTAGGATTCGACAATTGGAGCAAAGATCGGAAGATGTGCAGATAGCATTGGAAAGGTTAAAAAGAGCAAGGTTATAAAACAAGGCACGATTTGAGAAGCAACATCAATTGAGACCTAAAGAAATTGAAGAAGGTGATTGGGTACTTGTTTATGATAGTAGTCTAGGCAACCAATATAGCACTTTACGGAAGTTCTCAAAACGTTGGTTTGGACCATATGTAGTAACAACTGTTCATGATAATGCAACTTACTCATTACAGGAGTTAGATGGTACAAAATTAAAAATACCAATTACAGGGAAGCGAGTAAAAATATTTAAATGAAGACATGCAGAGATGAATATGGAAGATCTTAATGAAGGTATAAATATTCCGCAGCAAGAAGATGAAAGTGATTTGGATAATGAAGGTGACGAAGATGAACTGGACATAGATGTAGAGAATATATTATAAATCAAATAGCAATTGGATAAATTGGTACATACCGGAGGATGTACAGGTTCAAAGGGGGTGGATGTCGTATTGTAACACGAGTATACCATGAAAATATAAAGAAAGGGGACTTTTATTAATGTTCAGTTACCTCGAATATTAGGAGCAATTATTGATTTCAGTGCCAATATTCAGGGGCCAGTTCAGACACCCCGTCACAGTCGGTCAAGGCATACTTACTAGTAACAAAATGCTCCATTCGAGTCCAATATTGGGAGTCAACGGAATCAAAAGGACTAAATCGATGACTGAGCCAACCTGAGGCGAAGGACCAATTTGACCCAATTACGGGAACATCCAGGTCTTACTATGGGCCTCTTAGCCAATATGAGACCTGAATTGATCGGGCGACTCAATGTGGTCTCGATTACGGGGGTTTTGATTCCGTTTCAGGTTATCCTATTCTCTGTGCCATTTTAAGGAATGTTGTTTTCGGAAAAAGAACCTTTTAAAAGGCAAAAAATGGAGGAGAAAGCTCTGGCGGTGGAGCCAATTCCGGATCCAAGATGGAAGATTGAAGAAATTCAGAGGCTAGGATTTAAAAGTGGAGAGAATTAGGGTTAAAGGGGAGGATAGGTTAAGAAATGAAGAGGGGAGAATTAGGGTTTTAAGGGTCGGAGAGCTAGCTTCATGCTTCGGAGAGGGGGGGGGAGGGATGGGGGAGAGAGAAAGATAGAGAATTGGGATTTTTTTTTTTTTCATAGGGTTTTGGGAAGAGTGAGGCAATTGTTGCTGAAGTCAGTGTTGTACTGGTGAATCGGGGTTTTAATGAAGTGGATGTGAATACTCTTGACTATTTTGTGAAATCGAAGTTACATCTGTGATTGAAGAATTAAAAAGGTGTCTATAGAATTGAGTATGCGGAGTGAATGAAAATTTTTGGATTAATCTAATAAGACAGTCAGTGGATACAAGGTCGTGAGTATAAAGCAATATTGGAGATTAGCAGATTGGGTTATTTGAGATCCTCTGTAATATCTAGAGACCTACCGACTGGAGCAAAAAGGATTTTGGCGAGTAATCAAAGGACATCCGTATAGATTTACGATATATTCTTGCAATTTTTTATATTCCAACAGTCAAAAACTGATAGACTGCTTGAATATTAACGAATCTCCATACTACCTTCTATAACCAGATGCCTAGTGCGTTCTCGAGCAGGAAAGTACGTAATACGATACCAATAGATGTAAATGATATGTAACTAGATTGATTTGTATAAAAATAAAAAATAGTACCAGTCTTTGATAGTCCAACTTGTCACAATGACGAGATGTCTTGATATTGCGACGAAGTAGCCATACCTTATTGTGATTGTCATTTTATTTCTCTAACTAATCTAATCAGAGTAAACCTGTATAGGGGAATTCGAACACAGGGAAAGAATACCGCATGAGCTTACATGTTAGGGTCACACAATTAACTGTATTCCGCACTACTTAAAACAGCAAAGAAATACTACAAGACTTTTTCCTGCTAATGAAACCCTTTCATTAATCGATAACCACTAAATGCAATCTGCACTGTCTCAAAAGTCCACACAAAATACATAAATTCTATCTAACACCAGGAATAATCAATCTTATTCAATTAATCTGGCTTTACACAATTTCTGTTTTCCCAGATTTCCTCGGTCTGAACACACACAGTTTTCAATTAACCATGATTATAATCTTCCAGTTATAACCAATCTTCACAGAATCTGATAATAACTTCCAAATTTCTCTCCTTCAATCACACAATACTTCAGTTACACACCCAATATCTCATAAATCATTTCCCTGATTTATTCCACGAATTCTTTTCACAGTATTCAGAACTTTAAACAACAAAATAAAAAAAATAAGAGATAGCACTAAGCTTATCCCGGCTCATACTATCACAGTCTGGCCCTTACTTCCTCTCTCCCATCCTCCTTATGCTACCACGAGATACCAACTGCTACATCTCTAATGAAAACTGCTTTTCCTAACTATTCATCCAATTTACCTACTGAACTACCTTTTCAACAGTCATCTATCTTTGTTTACACTATAAACTAAGTATCTACAATTCAACAAATAACTACTTATTCTACATAGCCCCACTCCCATCTATGCAGTGTCCTCGCAAACATAGAATCGATACATAACTAAAAAAAACTTCTTCAAAATTTCTATTTATCTGATACATCCAATTGATCAATTACTACATTATCCGTTATTGGTTCCATCGATTTTCGCTCTAGTGGTACGTTTTCATCCTCTTCCAATATTTCAAGCGACTCCTTTCTCAACTGGGCTGAATGATCTTCATTGTATTCTCCCAATTCATAGACCTGAGCTTCCAGTTTCAGGATCTAGGCATTGCAAAGTTCCAACTGATGTTGCTGCGAACTCATCTTTTCTGGGACATCTTCAATCGACACTTGAGATTGGCTCCTCACAGTTAACTCTTCCGTCAATTTTGATACCTCATTTTGTAAAACTTCAATTTCAGACCTCATTTTCTCCGTTTCATATTTCAATTAGTCATACAATAATGCTTTCTCTGTCGCCAATAACTCTGTCTTGTCCACTTCTACTTGCAACTGGTATTTGAACTTCTCCCATTCCAAATCCCATGACTTCCTATTCTGAATCAATTCGTCCCGTTGTCCTTTGAAAATCCGTGAAATCTGTTCTTTTTTCTTTGTCTAAGTCTCATATTGGAGAACCAATTTCCACTTCAGGACCAACTTGGCTTCTTCAATTTCTTGAATCCTCAGTTCTTGCTCCCTAATTTTTCGATTTTGATCTGATATCCTTTTTTTACTGTCCTCCCAATCCCGTTTACTTCTGTCTTCTACATCCAATGCTCGTACCATACAATGTATTTATAAAATATGCTTCAATACGGCATTTTTAAGAGATACTCCTTCAAATAATCGACCTTCTGGAAACGCCAACTGGTTGATATGTATCAATAATGGGACTCGATTCTCTTCTTCCACCAGAACACCACTTGAAACCTGTCTGGCTTCGATAACCGGAGCTACCCCTTGAACCATTGTACGACTTGATTCTCCAATTTCGTGTATTACATCTGCTACATTGTGATTCTGTGCCAACAAATTTTGTTCTCTCTGTAAAGGTGCTAACATTGGTATAGGATTTTCCTCTTCTGATGGTGGTTGACGCAATGTGTGCGCAATGACAGTATACACATAATTTAAACAAAGTAAGGATGTGAACTTCCCTAATTTGAACTTGGCTCCTATCTCCGCATGAATAAGAGCAGCTACGTAAGCCACCCAGTTGAACACCATCCCTTCAAATGCCCCTACTGTTGCATACAATAATCATTTTGACACATATGTGGGGTGTCGGTACAATCGTAACCGCCTTAGCACGAACCGCAACCATTCCACATATTCTGGTGTAATCGCCTCCTGAGTCCGCCATCCTTGGCTCCTTTCAAAGGATGATATTCCTCCCTTGAAATATCTACTTGGGCTGAAATTGCTTGACTCATCAGTCCCTAGTGCCATCTCTCCAATGGGAAGAAACAACACCTTTTCCAGGATTGTTTCATCAATCCCAATAATTCGTCCTTGAACGACACTCAATCCATCCTCAGGGTCATAATTCTCAATGTATTCCTCCACTAATGACACATTGATTGATGATAAACGCTTTGAATGGTGCAAAAACTGGAACAGCTTCGCAGTCCAAAAATCCCTTATTTTTCTCTACATCCAACAGATTTCTAACTTCATCGGCTCCATATTGGTAACGATTATCACAACCAGTGGTTTTGCTGTGGGTTTAGCTCTCACATTTTGGCCACTTTCATCTCTGTCTACAGCTCTCTTGGTACTTTCAATCGCCATGACTCAAACGCTTACAGGTCCTAACCGTCAATGCGACTCTCCAGTATGCCCGAAACACTAAAATGAAACACAAATAAGCAACAACAGAATATAACACCACAGAATAATCCTTAATAGGAGCCCCACTCCTATTCTATTACCTAGTGATGAGAACGACAACATGGTACCCATATTGTCTATTTCTCACTTTCTTCACATCTGACACAATAGTGATAACTAAATATCCTTGCAGCCGCCTCTACGCCTTATACCATAATTAGGTCCGTCCTGAGTCCATTCGAAGTCCCCTCCCCTCAAATGAAATAAAACCCGTCCCGGGTTTTAGGTGTTATATAACTATAAACGATTCCCATTAATGCGGGTACTGAAACGATGGCCCGTGAAATCCTCCAATTGAACAGACCCATTGGAAAATCCTTAAATTACGCGATATGGCCCATGCCAGCGAACTTGAAATTTTCTCGGAAAATGATTGAATCGACTGTCATACAGTAATACCAAATCATTGGGCATAAAATACTTCGGCCGTAGTTTACTATCATAGTAACTCTTCCTCCATTTTTGAGTGGCTTCCATGTGGAATAGAGCGACAGCCCGTATTTCATCCAATTCCTCCAATTTCATCAATCGAAAGTGTAATAATTCGGTGTCACTGAGGCGTTCGTCTAAGGCAATACGTAAACTGGGAACCTCCAATTTGATAGGTAAAATTGTCTCTTGACCGTAAACTAATTGAAACGGAGTAGAGTGGGTCGTTACTTTATAGGCAATACGATAAGCCCACAAAGCTGCAAAGAGTTTGGTCTCCTAATCAGTACCGGCCCCTGAAATTGTCTTAGTCAAGACTTTGCACAAAATGCCATTGGTCTTTTCCGTTTGCCCATTGGCGCGAGGATGATAGGGAGTGGTCTTACGATGCTTGATCTCATATGTGGTCGTCAAGGCGGCGATGGTAGCATTGATGAAATGGGTGCCTCAATCGCTGACCAATTCTTTGGGACACCTGAAGCAAGTGATAATATTCTCATATAGAAAAGTTGCCACCGTAATGGCATTATCGGTGCGGGTAGCAATCGCCTCTGCCCATTTGGTGACATAATCTGTGGCGACTAAGATAGACCGCTTTTGACCAGGTTTTGACGCAAGTACAATGGGACCGATAAAATCAATACCTCATTTTTCAAACAGGACTTGGGCCAAGATTGGTACTAACGGCATAGCGGAAATACCCGTAGGTTGACCAATTCGTTGACAAGGATCACAAGGCGAACGAATTGGTGGGCATCAGAAAACATTGTGGGCCACCAATATCCGGCCATTAAAGCCTTGCGAGCAGTGTTGTCTCTCGCGAAATGACCACCACAACTATCCAAATGAAAACCGATAAGTATCGACTGTACTTCATTGGAAAAGATACAGCGCCGTAAAAGACCATCTTGACACTCTTCAGAATAAGGCGCTTCTTAAGCTTGTCCGTGAAAGTTGGCAAAAAAGTATGGAAGGTCAGAAACTGAATAATTTTGTTATACTCGGGGGATATCACATCCACCACAAATAATGCGGTATTGGGAAGATCATCGAGAACAGGCTCGTTGCCAAGAATATTAGACAACTGGGATAAATGATCCGCGTTCGCATGTTGCTTCCCAAGTCTGACAACCACCGTAAAATTGAACTCCTAGAGGAGTAAGATCCAGTGAGCAATGCGCCCACTCAATTGAGGCTTATTAATCAGATATTTGAGAGCATCATGATCCACATAAAATACAAATGGATACCCAAGCAAATAGTGCCAAAAATTTTGAACTGAGTATATCATACCCAACGCCTCTCGTTTAGTAGTAGTATAGTTACTTTCGGCAGCCACCAATTGTCGACTGGCATAATATATGGGATGATCTAATCCCTTATCATCCTTTTGGCTTAACACCGAGCCAATAGCAGCATTGGATGCATCAACTTACACATGAAATGGCTTTGTCCAACAAGGGGCCACCAATATTGGTGCAGAGACCAATTTTGACTTTAAGACCTCAAAGGCTATGGTACACTCCTTGGTTCAGAGGGGACTAGTACCATCGGACAAAAGTTTCTTCGGTAAGTTCTTTAAAGGTTGACAAATAATCGCAAACGAACTTATAAATCATCGATAATAACTGACATTACCAACGAACCCTCGAACACCGGAGACTGTCTCCAGTCTGGGCAAGTTCATGATATGCTGCACTTTGTTAGGATCCGTAGCAATACCATGATTGGAAACAATATGGCTCAATAATTTTCCGGATGGAACATCAAATTAGTACTTCTCCGAATTCAACGATATCCCAAATTTGGTACACTGAGCCAAACATTTGCCTAAACAATGAAGATGATCTTGTTTGGTACTGAATGTACAAAAGTCATCTAAAAATATCTCCATAAACATCCGGAGATAGTCTTGAAAAGCGTGAGTCATCACGCATTGGAACGTGGCTGGGGCGTTACATAACCCAAAAGGCATCACGCAATAAGCAAATGTGCCCCAATCCATAGTAAAGGTTGTCTTGAGCTAGTCTTCTTTTACAATTTGAACTTGATTATACCCGGAGAAACCATCGAGAAATGAATAGCATTCGTGACCGGCGACGGCGTCCAATATACTATCCGTGAATGGTAACGAAAAGTAATTTTTCTTGGTGGTTGCATTAAGTTTCTAGAAATCTTGACAAATTTGGATTTTTCCGTTCTTTTTCGGCACCATTACAATTAGAGAAACTCACTTACTATTCGGTACCGGGTAAATGAAACCCACCGCAAGAAGCTTGTCCAATTCTTCCTTCACCATAAGGAAATATTTAGGATTAAGGCGATCTTGCTTCTGGCGTACCGGTTTAGCGTTTTCTTTCAATATGATACGATGTTCACAAACATCAGTGGGGATACCTTGTAGATCATCATAAGTCCAAGCAAAAGCGAATTTATGATATAAGAAAAAGTCTATCCAAGAGGTCAACTCTTGTTCCTTAATACCTTCGTAGACCTTAATTAGCTGAGGTTCGGCCGTGGTTGCTAAGTTAATAGTTTGACATACAGGTTCAGCAACAATACTCTGTTTCAATTCCCGTAGTGATTTAAAGTTACTCTGTATGTCCGACATATGCGAAGTAACGAATCTCGTCTCGAGAGCACTAACATGGTGCACATCGTGCCGAGGTTTCCGGTCAATACTAACATAAGCAGAGTTTTTTGAATCCTTCGAGTATATCAAGTACTCCCCCGGACCTCCACATTGGTACACCACCTCAAGGTGCTGTGCTGCCTCCACATTGGCCTCCGTACTCGATACTTCTGTGTCATCCTCGGAGCTAAGCTCTTCGTCTGACGTCAATTCAGATACTAGCAACTGAGACTCCCCGTGATAGCGTACATGGTACATTTGTAACACCATTTTATCTACGTCCTTACCAATTGTCAAAGTACCACGACCCCAATCGTTCTTGGCCTTTGCTTAATACAGCCAAGATCGTCCCAATAAAATAGGGTATGATAAAGTCGAATGTTGTAAGCAAAAGATAATGTAGTCAATTTCATATGCAATACCTGCAATTATAGTTTGAACACTCCGTAAAATATCCATTGGCTTAACTCGGCTATGATCTGCCATCCGTAATACCAATGTTGTGGGGACTAATTGTTCCAGATCTAAAGCATCCATTGTATCAGCGTTCATTAAATTGACGCTAGAACCTCCATCTACCTGGACGCTAGAGATCAGAATACCATCAATCGAAACATCAATGGTTGGTGCACCTAGATCAGGATTCAAACTAACTTCACAAACTTCCATATTACGATGTCGATGTCTTGTTAGGGATGAATTCAAGGTAGAACGATACTCTGATGCGACTGCTAGAAGTTGCTTCATAGAAATTGAAGGCCGAATAGCATCCAAATCCTTTAAAATGTCGTAGGGTTCCATATTTAGGATAATTCTTAATACCCTCTTCCGTTTCATGGATTTGAGTTTAACTCCATGAGGTAAATTATTCTGCCGCCCAGGACTTGGAATTGGAACAGCAGCTTGAGCTTCCTTGGGACTAACTTTCCCAAGGAGATCTTTTAACAGGTATGATGCTTCTTGGAACTGTGGTGGGAACTGAACGGCTCGAGAAGAAACTGAAGACTCCGTAATTGGGACCTCATTGAGCTTCGCAACCAAATCAGGGCTCAAGACTTTTCCAGTGTCAGAACCTGAATGAGATGGATCCGTAATTGAGTGTGATTGGCCCTTCCCTTTTTGCTGACTCCTAGTAAGAACGGTGTCGTGTTGTAACACGAGTATACCATAAAAATATAAAAAAAACGGGACTTTTATTAATGTTCAGTTACCTCAAATATTGGGAGCAACGACCAACTCCAATACAAATACTGAGTGGCCAAGTTCAGTCACCCCGTTACAGTCAGCCAGGGCATACTGAAATGCTCCATTCGATTCCAATAACGGGAGTCAATAGGAAGAGAAAGGACCAATTCACACGACGAGTGAGCCTGGTTCAAAGAGCGGATTGGATCCAATTTCAAGAATCCAATCCGGGTCCTCTTACCCAATATGAGACCTGAAATTACCGGGCAACCCAATGCAGTCTAATTACGGAAAAATCCAGGTCTTACTATGGGCCTCAGCCAATCTAACGCAAAGGACCAATTTGATCCAATTACGGGGCCATCCAGGTCTTACTACTAAACTCTTAGCCAATATGAGACCTGAATTGGTCGGGCGACTCAATGTGGTCCCGATTACGGGGTTTCGATTCAGTTTCAGGCTGTCCTGTTCTCTGTGCCATTTCAGGGAACGTTGTTTTCGGTAAAAAGATCTCTTAAAGATAAAAACAGGAGAGAAAGCTTTGACGGCGAGAGCCAATTTCGGATCCAAGCTCTGACGATGGGAGCCAATTCTCGATCCAAGATGGAAGATTGAAGATATTCA
Organism: Physcomitrium patens; assembly: GCF_059467195.1. NCBI lineage: Eukaryota > Viridiplantae > Streptophyta > Bryopsida > Funariales > Funariaceae > Physcomitrium > Physcomitrium patens. The sequence goes on along the minus strand of NC_143413.1, from coordinate 15,656,651 downwards.
GAGGATAAGGTTAGAGGAGAGAATAAGTTTTGGATTTTTTTGTAAAGGATCGGGAGAGCTAGCTTCATGCTTCGGGTAGAGAAAGAAGACGGAGAATTGGGTTTTTTTTCTTCATAGGGTTTTGGGAAGACTGAGGCAATTGTTGCTGAAGTCAGTGTTGTAATGGTGAATCGGGATTTTTAATGAAGTGGGTTTGATTACTCTTGACTGTTTATGTGAAATCGAATAACGTCTGTGATTGAAGGATTAAAAGGGTGTCTATAGGATTGAGTATGCGGAGTGAATGAAATTTATTGGGCTAATCTAACAAGACAGTCAGTGGATACAAGATCATAAGTACAAAGCGATATCGGAGATTAGCAGTTTGGGTTGTTCGGGGTTCTCTGTAACGTCTAGAGACCTACCGACTGGGACAAAAAGGACTTCGGCGAGCAGTTGAAGGGCATCCGTATAGATTTACGGTGTATTCTTGCAGTTGTTTATATTCCAACAGTCAAAAACTGATAGACTGCTTGACTATTGGCGAATCTCCATACTACTTTCTACAGCCAGACGCCCGGCGCGTTCTTGAGCAGTAAAGCACGTAATACGACAAAAGTGGTGAACCTGACGTGAAAGCTTGAGGTGGAAGGTATTGGATTTTGGTTGATTTTATCTTTATTTTATGAAAAACAAAAATAAAAATTTTGAAGGATCTTTGGGAGGAGTTTCTGGTGAAGATTCTTCTAAAGGTCAAGGTATGCACATGGATCGGTCTATTGCTAGTATGTTTCAAGCCTTCTCATTATCAATGCAGCAACAGCAAAGCAATGATTGAAATGAAGCTTTGGCAATCAAAGCATTCCAAGCAGTGGTCAATAATGGTTGAATTATTTGGACTTACCATGATATCGGAGATAAGAGACCACATTACATCGATAACGGATCGTTATGGAATTTCATAGGAGGTTTTTTTACATGCATTGAAAGACGTATATTTCTTGAAAGATGCTGATGTCAAGGACAAAGACTCGATGAGGGAAAATATGCACAAAAAGGCTATCTCGATATAATAAGTCAAAATATAAACAAGTAGGTATATTAAAAGGAAACTGGAATGGCTATTGCCACAAGACAAGAAACTAAAGACTCTTGAACCTAGACTAGAAGCAAGAAAGGAGTTGACAAGAGTGAAGAAGCCTTCACTCTTGTCTCTATATATACTATCTAACTAAGGGCTACGTGGCGACGTTCTATAGGACCTCCAATATGTGTTGACTTTGTAGGACACATGCCTTGACTTACAAGGCAAGTTTTTCTACGTGTGGGCCATATAGTTAGCTTGATCTTCAAGCTAACAACATGTGTGGCACATGGCCAACTTATTGACCACGTTTCTAATCCAAAAAGTCAATTAAAGACACCTATGAAGTCAAAGCAGCATCTAAGAAGTTTCTAGGAAGCTTCTATATTAAATATTATAGAATTAACTTATTTTTATCTACTTTTACTTACTTCTACCTATTTCTATATGTAATTATTAGCTTACATGATTATGGCCGTGACATTACCCCCCCTTCTAGAGACGAGTTCCACGAGGAGCGGTCATCATATGTTGAGGAAATCTATGATGCGACGAATTGTATTCGCCACATACTCTGATCTCTGTACTCTTCGAAGATGATTGATAGGGCCTCTCAACCATCGGTAGTGTCCCATACCAGGGTGGGAAGACCACCCAGTTATTTGATCATTGTTGAGGCCTTCGTAACTTCCTTCGAATAGAATATTTGGAACACCATCAGGAGTTGTTCCTACCTCTAGTAAAATCACCAAACATCGGGAGTCCCTTCCCAAATCGTGATACCAAACGCATTGTATCTCACCATCTGTTCGAGGAAGAACATGTCGTTCTTGAAGATATTCATCTCGATTGCATCGTCTTGAAGGTTGTGACAATCGTAATGTCTCATCCGGCAGGTCAGCAAATAAAGGTTCTTGAGTTGAATCCACTGGTTGTTGGCTTTCCATCTAATTAGCATCACAAATGCAAAGAAGTTACAAACAAGGATAGGAAATTGAATGTTATCTTGCCTCAATCTTGTCTCTTTTATAAGAGAGATTTTCATCTTGATTTCGATGGATGTCGTTGATGAAAAACTTTAACTTTAGCTGATGCATTTATTAGATTCCTGGATGGCTCCCATGTGCATTCACTAATATCATATCCGCGCCAATGAACAAGATATTCCAGCTTATTTCGGCACCGCCTTGAGTCTAATATCTCTTCCACCTCAAATTCTTCATTATTATCTACTTCTATAGGAGGCGGTGGCATTTGTCTTCTTCCTTGTATATCCACTGTCTTATATGGTTCAAGAAGAGACACGTGGAATACAAGATGGATCTTCATTGACTCCAATAGATGTAACCGATATGCAACTGGGTTGATCTGTTCAGAAACAGAAAAGGGGCCAAGCCTACGATAGTCCAACTTGTCACAAGGTCGAGTAGTCTTGATATTGCGACGAAATAGCCATGCCTTATCACCCACATTGAGATGTGGTTGCTCCTTACGATATAGATCTGCATTTATCTTTTGTCGTTCTTGAGCTTCCTTCAATTGCGTCTTCATTATTGCATGTAACTCTGACAACCGATTTGCCATATCTTCTGCTGCACGATTATCAACTTTTGAAAAATCAAAAGTATCAAGTCGTGGATGATAGCCATAATTGGCAAAGAAAGGTGTTTGTTGCGTGGAAGAATGTACCGTATTATTATAAGCAAACTCTGCCAATGGCAGAAGGGTTGTCCAATCATCTTGTTGGTAGTTGATAGTACACCTTAAATATTGCTCCAAGACTTGGTTTACGCGCTCTGTTTGTCCATCAGTTTGAGGATGGAAAGCCGAAGATAGCTTTATGTCCACTTTTAAAATATTGAAAAAGATCCTCCAAAATCTTGACACAAATTGAGTTCTTCTATCCGATATGATATCTTTAGGTAATCCATGATAGCGATAGATATTATCAATGAAAAGCTTAGCTGTTTCTTCACCTGTGATAGATTTTGTACATGGCACAAAATGTGCCATCTTGGTGAAACGATCTACTATCACAAATATAGAATCATAAGATCTTGAGCTTGGAAGATCTGTGATGAAATCCATAGAAACAGAAGACCATGGTTGTTCTGGTATAGGTAATGGCTGAAAAAGTCCGTAAGGTCGATGACGAGGAATTTTTGATCTTGAACAAATATCACATGATTGTACAAAGTCTTTGACTGACTTCCACATTTGTGGCCACCAAAAATCTCTTGATATGAGTTCCAAAGTCTTATTATATCCAAAGTGCCCTGTTGCTGGAAAGTCATGACGTGCTTGAAGAACACGTAAACGTGCTTCTCCTTCTGGAACATATAGGCGTCCTTCAAAATATAATAGATTATTCTTGAACTCGAACTTAGAAGGATCATGAGACTTGGAAGAATTATTCTCGATATCATAAACAAGAGGGTCTGAGGACATACTGGACTGGATTTGCTTGAGAAAAGTTGAATCAACAGTCAATGTTGATTTCATTGCTCGGAGATGAAATTGCTCCGGTTTCAAGAGGACCGTTCATTGTTGCTCAAAAGCTGCATCTCCTTCTTTTGGTGCAAAATAAGAACGTCTAGATAGGGCATCGGACAAACCTTGTTGTTTTCCTGGCCGATAAGTGATAATGAACTCGAATCTTGACAAAGACATACTCCAACGAGCTTGACGACGATTCAACACGCGTGTTGACATAAAATACTCGAGGTTCTTGTGATTTGTATACACAGTGACTGGACTAGAAGCGCCTTCTAGATAATGACGCCATTCTTGAAAGGAATCCACGATCGCAAGAAGTTCTTTATCGTGGATCTCATAATTGATCTCGACTGCTGAGAATTTTTTTGAATGAAAAGCTATCGGATGAAGTTTGTCATCTGTTCCCATTTGTGATAAAACTGCAAGCAAGGCAAAATCTGATGCATCTGTTTCCATAAAAAATGCCTTGGAAAAGTCAACACGATATAAGACTAGTGCAGAGACAAACGATGTCTTCAAGGCTTCAAATGCTGCTTCCGCTTCTTGATTCCATTGAAATTTATCTTTACTAGTCAAGCGTGTAAGTGGAGCTGCAACTCGTGAGAAATCTTTGATGAAGATCCGATAGTAATTGGCAAATCCCAAGAAACATTGGACATCTCTTACTGTCCTTGGAATCTTCCAATCCATGATTATTTGGACTTTCTTAGAATCCATTATGAGACCATCATTTGAAATGATGTATCCTAAAAAGTCAACTTGAGTAGTGTGAAATACACACTTTTCCATCTTGGCGTACAATCCTGCATCTCTAAGTTTTTGTAATACTTGACGAACATGTATTTCATGTTCTTCGACGTTCTTAGAATAGATCAGGATATCGTCTAGATAGCAGACGACAAAATTGTCTAAGAATTCACAAAATACATCATTCATGAGATGTTGAAAAGCAGATGGTGCATTTGTGAGTCCAAAGGGCATGACATTATATTCGAAATGTCCATACCTGGTTTGAAACACAGTCTTCCATTCATCTCCTTCTTTGATCCGTACTAGATTATATGCTCCTCTTAGATCTATTTTTGTATAGATCTTAGCTTGATTCAACTGGTCAAGGAGTCCTGATATCAAAGGTAATGGATACCTGTTCTTGATTGTGATCTTGTTGAGTCCTCGATAATCAACACACATTCGTAAAGATCCATCTTTTTTCTTTACGAATAGAATTGGAGCTCCTGCTGGAGATTTTGAATGGCGTATGAAATTCTTCGCTAAATTCTCGTCAATATATGTCTTGAGTTCAGCCATCTCATCTTGCGATAAACTGTAAATTGGTCCAAATGGTGGCTGAGTTCCTTCCTTGAGGTCGATTGAACAATCATATGGGTGATGCTCAGGAAGAATATCTGCATTCTTTTTCTCAAAAACGTCTTGATACTCCTGATATTGACTTGGAATGCCACTTGAAGTCTCTACGTTTTCAGAAATAGGTGCAGCATAAATAGCAAAAGTTGATCCTTCTTTTGCTACGTGTATAAATGCTTTTGCACCTATCAGTACGGGTTTTACTATACTAGACTTATAATTTTTTACTTGGTTAGTAGAACTATTAATAACGCTTTGGAAAAAGTGAAGTTTATGCGAATTCCAATCTATTCGAGGGTTATATTTTTCTAGCCAGGATAAACCTAAAATAACTGGATTGGACGGAGATTTAATTATGATAAAAGCTATGTAGCTATCATGACTGTCTATTGTTACTTTTATAGGATGAGTTTCATGAGTGACATCTCCAAAAGACAAGGGACGACCATCTATGACTTCTACATGTACTGGTTTAGGTTTCTGTACAAAGGATATTTTACGACTTTTAACAAATTGTTCATCTAAAAAACATGCTGAGGCTCCCGAATCTAATAAAGCAGAGGCTTTGTAATTCTTAGGTCCTAAATATAAGTCTATTATAAAACAAGGAGAGGGTTCTGAGGAGAGGATAGGACCTTCATTAGGAATTGTACAAGGTTCCAGCTGCACGGTCCCTATTGTAGCTCGACAAATCCATTTTTTGACATATTGTCTTCTTTGACCGTCGTACCCCTCATTTTATAGTTGCGTCGTTTCTTTGGACAATGTTGAGCAGTGTGCTTAGGTTCTCCGCAATATAAACATAATCCTTCTTGACGACGACGAATCTTTTCTTGCTCAGTTAGGGGTTGAAAACGTACCGCGTCAATTTGCATGTCTTCTACTTCCAAATGTACGTTTGGCAAAGATGTTGATGTTGTCATTGAGTAATAATGTTGAGGTTCCCGTGAATGATCCCCAGATCGAAATTCGAAAAGTCGATTATCACATTTTACCGCAAAATCGATTGCTTGACTCAAAGTTTGAGGATCAGGTAAGTTGAGCATCAATTTCTTTACTTCGTATTGCAATCCATAAAGAAATTGACTGATGAGTGCAGCATCATCCCACTTGATGTGAATTGCAAGTTGTCGAAATTGTGAAGCATACACTGTTACTGAGCGATTTCTTTGTCGCAGAATTCGGATCTTATTTGTTGCAACACGAGTTGCATCGTGTTCACCATACATAGATCGAAACTCTGCCAAAAAAGCTTCCAAATTGTCCAATATTGGATTTCGTTGTTCAAGAAAAGACGAAAACCACGATAATACAGAACCAGAAAGTAGAGTGCCAATAAACCTGACTTGTGATCCTGGAGTTGGATAGCTTTGCGGTTGAAGTTCAATTGCCAATTGTACTTGATTGATGAACCCTCGAAACTTACATCTCATACCATCAAATTTCTCGGGTAAGGCAATTCTTGGTTCTCTAGTGCTTATAGGGTGTTGTACAATTGGAGAAGGAACGTGATTTGTTGTAGATGTTGAAGCCGCTCCGATCATCTCTATATCCCCACTTTTTGCTATTCTTGTTCTTTCATGTGTTGGTGAATTGGGTTGATGCATCGCAAGTATTAACTCCCTCATTTGCTCTTGCATTTGTGCCATTGCACTCTTCATTTCAACAAGCTCTGCCCTAATGACACTAAGAAGAAAAATTTGTTTGATACTGCTCAAGACAAAAGAAAAGAAAGACTTCATAACAAAGAAGATACTAAGAACAATATCAGTTTAGAAGTGGGTAATCCGCAAACTTCTAATATGCTTATGCCTTGTCAAGAGAAAGGGGTAATCCACTCTTACTCAAGAAAAACAAAGCTCTGATATTATAAGTACACTCTTGTCAATCTGTCAAGGACAAAGACTTGATGACGGAAAATATACACAAAAAGGCTATCTCGATATAATAAGTCAAAATATAAACAAGTAGGTATATTAAAAAGAAACTGGAATGGCTATTGCTATAAGACAAGAAACTAAAGATTCTTGAACCTGGACTAAAAACAAGAAAGGAGTTGACAAGAGTGAAGAAGCCTTCACTCTTGTCTCTATATATACTATCTAACTAGGGGCTACGTGGCGACGTTCTATAGGACCTCCAATATGTGTTGACTTTGTAGGACACATGCCTTGACTTACAAGGCAAGTTTTTCTACGTGTGGGCCACATAGTTAGCTTGATCTTCAAGCTAACAACATGTGTGGCACATGGCCAACTTGTTGACCGCGTTTCTAAATCCAAAAAGTCAATTAAAGACACCTATGAAGTCAAAGCAGCGTCTAAGAAGTTTCTAGGAAGCTTCTATATTTAATATTATAGAATTAACTTACTTTTATCTACTTTTACTTACTTCTACCTATTTCTATATGTAATTATTAGCTTACATGATTATGGCCGTGACAGCTGATCGCATTACTAAGAAGCTGTTTCTGGAATGCATTAAACGGCCCAATAAGAATTTGCAAGCAACAGAGCTACTAAGAGAATTTGAGAGGCAGTACTCTCAATTATCAAAGGTAGAAAAATTGACATTGGAGCCGAACAAAGTTGATCTATTTCTTCAAGCTGCTGATGGAGAATTGCAAGGGAAAATAGAACTCCTTCTTGAAGACAAAGAAGAAGATGAAGGATTGACAACAAAGTGGAAGAACGTTGAAGATGCGGTGGAGTTGCTTACAAAAAGAGAAAAGAGGAGTAATAAGCAATATTCCGAAAACAGTACAAGCACCCAAAGCTCCAGTACGTACAACACCACCAATAATGCCTACAGTTCAACCTTCGACATCCTTATCAAAGAAAGCAAATATGGGGATGGAAGAAATTATACGAGGAATGCGAGATCTTCAAATCAAATTGGCAAGACTTGAAGAGAATACTTCTATAAACAATTCGAAGAATGTTTCAAAACAAGGATACGTACAAAGATGCATTTGGTGTGATGATGCTTCACACACTAGAAAAGATTGCAATGAATTTAATAATATGATACGGCAGGGAATTATTTGCTGGAAAGATGGGAAGATAGCATTGAAAAATAGAGAGGATCTTCTTCAAACCAATTTTGGCAAGGAAAGAATGAGAGCATTGGTTCAAGATTACCTAAAAGAGCATGAAACAGCAGCACGAGAAAGTGCAAGTTATGGTGCTAGAGTAGATGATGAAATTGGTGGAAGTATGGAAACTAGTGAATTTTGGGCTTCTGTCGTTTCTACAATTCAAGAAGGGAAATTACCTCGAGAAGCGTTATTGAGAACTGCAGCTACAATACGAGGTAGAACAGGTTGGGAGGATTCTATTGAGTCTCTTTTAGTTCATGCATATATTGCTAAGAGCCAACATGAAGCTTTGATGGAAGAAAAGAGACGAGGAAATTTTGATGATACTAGAGAAGGAAATTCTTCTAAGAGGCAAATTCGAGGAGACAAGGCTCGAGAGGCAGCTTCACAAGAATTGTCTGTAAAGGATACCTCAACATCATTGGGAGAAAAAACAAAGGAGACAAAAGATAAAGACAAATCAATTGCTTATAAGCTACTTTCTGACATTGAAGTGGCAAAAAATTTGAAAGGGGTGTTGGAAGAATGTAAATTAAACGCTAAAGTGGAATTTACATTAAAAAAAGTCTTGGGAATTGCAAAGAAGGAGTTTCATGATGTTATCATTGACAACATTAAGCGAAAGAGGCAATTAATGGGCGAAACTGGAATGAGTCATGCTATTGATGCAAAAATATATAGAGATGAAGAAGAGGTTGATATTGGTTATAAGCAACCAACAAATGAAAAGAATGGGTATAATCAACGAGTACATTTCGAAGATTATAGTGACAAGGAAATGGAAACTTTGAGCCATTATACTCGAAAGCATTGGGCAAGGGCAACTACTGAGGTATTGGTGAAAGTAGAAGATATAGAAGAACCAATTGTTGCTTTAGTCGACCATGGTTCTGAAATAAATCTCATGTCTAAAGATCATTATAAGAAGCAAAAATGGCCAATTGATATGGAACATGGATGGGCAATTCGAGCAGCTAATAACACACGGGGCGAATTATATGGAGCTTGTCCAGATGTCAAAATTCGGATTGGGGATGTTGCAACGGAGCAACATTTCTTTGTTCAAGATACAACGTCTTATCCGTTGATTTTAGGACAACCTTATATTACGGCAACACGAATGGAAATAAAAGTACTTGACGATGGTTCTGCTTATGCAAGGGTACGGAGCGAAGATAGGAGGAAAGCTGTACAATTTCTAACAGTACTTCCTAACCATGAACGAAATCGAGATAGATTGAGGGAGAAACCATTGCCAAAGATTGTTGAAGGATTTAAGGATTTTAGGGAGGTACCACTGTAAAGCGAGATTATGGAGGTACAAAGGAGGAGGTACTCTCTGGAGATGTAGGTGCCTTTGATGCGAGTTTTATTGGTATATTGGAATATGGAAATATTATGTATAAGAAAGTTGATGATTTTAAAAGAAAAGAAAGAAAAAGATTATATGATATTGAAGGAGAATTACGCAAGTTAGGTACATTGCAAGATGATGAGAGGATTTTAGGTGTTTATGAAGAAAATGGACTGGAAGATTCATTGGAATTGATTACATCTATTGGATTAGGGGACAATGATAAGATTGTTGAGATTCATTCAAGAGAAGTTTATACCATACTTGAATCTTTTCAAGCACCTGAAGTCACTATAGAGACGACATATAAAACCGGAGATAAGAAAGTAAAGCCTGTTGCCGGACCATTACCAGATGATTCTAAGGAAAAAATGGGAAAAACATTAAAAGAAGCAAGTTTAAGAAATCCAATGAGTATTGAACATCAATTTACTAAAGAGACTTTTGAAGAATTAAAGATTGGTTCTGATGGTTCTTTATTGCCGGAGGAAATTACTTGCTTCAAAAAGATGTTGGCTAAACAAGGTAGATCGTTTTCTTTCGAATCTCATGAAATTGGGTGTGTGGATCCAAATATTATAACACCTATGGTTATCTTCACTGTACCGCATGTACCTTGGAATCTAAGACCGATTTCAGTACCGAGGGTACATTTACCTAAATTAGTTGAGCTATTAAAAGAAAAGATAAAGATAAAAATATTGGAACCCTCGTTTGCACCGTATTCTAGTCGATGGTTTACGGTACCTAAGAAGAATGGGTCACTATGGTTTATTCAAGATATGCAACCTGTGAATGTAGTAACTATCAGGAATGCAGGAATTGGACATATTGTGGATGAATTTACAGAGGCGTTTGCTGGAAGGGCGATCTATTCAATGGGTGACTTGTATTCAAATTATGATCAATTTCAACTTGCCGAAGGAAGTAGAGATATGACAACAATGAGGATACCACTTGGAGTGGTTAAAATGTGCACTCTTCCTCAAGGCATGACCAACTCAGTTGCGCATATAATGAATGGGATGAATAAGATATTGAGAGATTTTATTCCGGAAAGGACTATGCCTTTTTTGGATGATGTTCCTATAAAAGGGTGCAGAGAAGGAGAGAAGGATGAAACTTTAGATACGAAGGTGTGTCGCAAATATGTTGTTGATCATATACAAGATTGTGAAAAGATTTTAACTCGGCTTGGAGAAGTTCATCTTACATTATCGGGTATGAAGTCCGTATTTGGAGTAGGAGAGGTTGTGATTGATAGACATTTATGTGGATCTTACGGAAGAAAACCAGATCTGACTAAAGTTGATGCAATTGGAAGGATGAAAGAGGATTGTGATTCTTTAATAGAGGTTCGCAGGTTTTTGGGTGCATGTATATTTTATCGAATCTGGATCCCTCATTTTGCTCACATAGCGGATCCATTATATGAACTGTTATGCAAGGATTACCGATTTAAATGGGAAGAAAGGCATATTCAGGCGATGCAAAGATTGAAGAAATTATTGATGTCACCTCCAATATTGAAGAAGGTTGATTATAAGTGCAATAGACTAGTGATTCTTACTGTGGATGCTAGTCCAATTGCCATTGGATGGGCTGTGGGTCAAGATGTTTCAAATGAAAATAGATTTGCAGTTTGATTTGGGGCTAAAGTTTTAAGTATTCGTCAGCGTGCATATTCGCAAGTCAAAAGAGAACTTTGGAGAGTCGTTTCGGCTATGAAAGCTGAAAAGGACTATTTCATTGGGGCAGTAGTAGTAATTGAAACAGATTGCTTGCCATTGCTTGGAATGATTATTAACTGTTCAACGCCAGATATTGCAATGTTGAGATGGATTGCTTATATTAAGTCACTAAATCTGGAATTTAAGCATGTTACTGGGAAGGACAATTTATTAGCAGACATGCTATCTGGAGCAAGATACGAGAGGGAGGACGAAATGGTTGAAGACATTGATGACGTCGGATTGAAATTCTATTCAATATCAAATTTCAACAGGGAAGACAAGCTATTTCTTGAAGAATCTTATGAAGGAGAATTATTGGATATTGGTCATTACTTGAATACTTTGACTAAGCAGGGGAATTGGTCTACAGAAAAATTCAAACAAATAAGAAAAAAAGCATATGGATTTTTACTTCGACATGGATTCTTATGGAAGAGACCGAAGAAAGGAATTGGGATGCCACGACAAGTGATAGGCAAAAGGGAAGAAAAACTAAAATTATTAAAGGAGTTTCATGATAGTTTATAGGCAGGGCATAGAGGAATCTAGGCTACTTTTGCTAAACTCAAGGAACGATATTGGTGGAAAAATATGTATCGAGATGTGCTCTCATTTGTAGAGTCATGTGAAATTTTTCAATCGTATTCTAATATCCGACATCGAGATTGTCTTCATCCTACATATCCTCTGGCTATTCATTTTAAATGGGTTGTTGATTTGGTTATTATGTCGGTTGGGTTATGGCAGATGAGATATTTGGTTTTAGCTTGTGAAGATTTATCAAATCAAGTAGAAGGAAGAGTATTGAGGACAAAATCTACAGAGGAGATTTGTAGGTTTTTGCTTGAAGATGTCATTTGCCGCTACAGATGCATAGGAAAAATCACTGCAGATCGTGGAGAATTAAATGCACAAGAAGCTCGTAAGTTCTTTGAAAGATGTGGAGTTAAACTATCACTGACTACTACTTATAATCCAGAAGGGAATGCAAAAAGTGAATGCGGTCACCCACCGATTATGAAAGCATTAATTAAAGCTTGTAATGGGAAAGTTAAAGAGTGGCCACGGCTTTTGTCATTTGCATTATGGACTGATCAAATAACACATAGTTTGGTAACAGGATATATGCCAGTAGAACTTATGACAGGTCGAAAATCAATTATGTCGATTGAAGAAAAGGTACTTACTTGGAGTATGCTACCATGGGAAGATGGATTGAGAAGAGAAGAACTTCTGGCTATTAGGATTCGACAATTGGAGCAAAGAACGGAAGATGTGCAAATAGCATTAGAAAGGTTAAAAAGAGCAAGGTTATAAAACAAGGCACAATTCGAGAAGCAACATCAATTGAGACCTAAAGCAATTGAAGAAGGTGATTGGGTACTTGTTTATGATAGTAGTCTAGGCAACCAATATAGCACTTTACGGAAGTTCTCAAAAAGTTGGTTTAGACCATATGTAGTAACAACTGTTCATGATAATGCAACTTACTCATTACAGGAGTTAGATGGTACAAAATTGAAAATACCAATTGCAAGGAAGCGAGTAAAAATATTTAAACGAAGACACACAGAGATGAATATGGAAGACCTTAATGAAGGTATAGAGATTCTGCAGCAAGAAGATAAAAGTGATTTGGATAATGAAGGTGACGAAGACAAACTAGACAAAGACTTAGAGAATATATTCTGAATCAAACAGCAATTGGATAAATTGGTGCATATCGAAGGATGCACATGTTCAGAGGGGGTAGATGTCGTGTTGTAACACGAGTATACTGTGAAAATATAAAGAAAGAGGACTTTTATTAATGTTCAGTTACCTCGAATATTGGGAGCAACAACCAACTCTTGTGCAAATACTGAGTGGCCAGGTTCAGTCACCTTGTTACAATAAGCCGAGGCATACTGAAATACTCCATTTGATTCCAATAACGGGAGTCAGTAGGAAGAGAAACGACCAATTCACACTACGGGTGAGCCTGGTTCGAAGAGCCAATTGAATCCAATTTCAAGAATCCAATCCGGGTCCTCTTACCCAATATGAAACCTGAATTGGCCGGGCAACCCAATGTAGTCTAATTACGGGAAAATCCAGGTCTTATTACGGGCCTCAGCTGATCTGACGCTGTTGTATTACATACTTTCTTGCTCGAGAACGCGCCAGGCGTTTGGCTGTAGAAGGTAGTATGGAGATTCGCCAATAGTCAAGCAGTCTATCAGTTTTTGACTGCTAGAATATAAACGACTGCAAGAATATACCGTAAATCTATACGGATGCCCTTCGACTGCTTGTTAAAGTCCTTTTTGCCCCAGCCGATAGGTCTCTAGACGTTACAGAGAACCCCAAATAACCTAATCTGCTAATCTTCGATACCGCTTTGTACTTACGATCTTATATCCACTCACTGTCTTGTTAGATTAATCCAATAAATTTCATTCACTCTGCATACTCAATCCTATAGACATCCTTTTAATCCTTCAATCACAGACGTAACTCGATTTCACAAAACAGTCAAGAGTAATCAAACCCACTTCATTAAAAAATCCCGATTCTCCATTACAACACTGACTTCAGCAACGATTGCCTCAGTCTTCCCAAAACTCTATGAAGAAGAAAAATCCAATTCTCCGTCTTTTCTTTCCCGACCCGAAGCATGAAGCTCCTCTCCAATCCCCTTGATCTTCAAAAAACTTCCAATGAAACCGAACTAGTAACCTTGTAAAGAGCTTGAAGCTAGCTCTTGCTTATCTTCTCAAAAAAAAAACCCTCCCCCCTGATCTCATTCTTCCCTTAACCTTATCCTCTGAATTTCTTCAATCTTCCGTCTTGGATCCAAAATTGGCTCCCATCGTCAGAGCTTAGATCCATAATTGGCTCCCGTCGTCAGAGCTTTCTCCTCTGTTTTTACCTTTAAGAGATCCATTTACCGAAAATAACCTTCCTTGAAACGGCACAGAGAATAGGACAGCCTGAAACGGAATCGAAACCCCATACTCGGGTTCACATTGAGTCGCCCAACCAATTCAGGTCTCATATTGGATAAGACTCCAGTACTAAGATCTGGATTTTCCTGTAATTAGACTGCATAGGGTTGCCCGACTAATGCACGTCTCATATTGGATACGATGCCCATAGTAACCTGGATGTTCCCATAATTAGACTGCATTGCGTTGCTCGACCAATGCAGGTCTCATATTGGGTAAGAGGACCCGGATTGGAATCTCGAAATTGGATTCAATTGGCTCTTCGAACCAGGCTCACTTGTCGCGTGAATTGGTCGTTTCCCTTCCTATTGACTCCCGTTATTGGAATCGAACGGAGCATTTCAGTATGCCCCGGCTGATTGTAATGGGGTGACTAAACCTGGCCACTCAGTATTTGCACTGGAGTTGGTCGTTGCTCCCAATATTCGAGGTAACTGAACATTAATAAAAGTCCCCTTTCTTTATAATTTCACGGTATACTCGTGTTATAACATGACATCTACCCCCTCTGAACTTGTGCATCCTCCGGTATGCACCAATTTACCCAATTGTTGTTTGATTCAGAATATATCCTCTACCTCTTTGTCCTATTTGTCTTCGTCACCTTTATTATCCAAATCACTATCATCTTCTTGCTGCGGAATCTCTATATCTTCATTAAGGTCTTCCATATTCATCTCTGCATGTCTTTGTTTAAATATTCTTACTCGCTTCCCTACAATTGGTATTTTCAATTTTGTACCATCTAACTCCTGTAATGAGTAAGTTGCATTATCATGAACAGTTGTTACTACATATGGTCTAAACCAACGTTTTGAGAACTTTCGTAAAGTGCTATATTGGTTGCCTAGACTACTATCATAAACAAGTACCGAATCACCTTCTTCAATTGCTTTAGGTCTCAATTGATGTTGCTTCTCGAATCGTGCCTTGTTTTATAACCTTGCTCTTTTTAACCTTTCTAATGCTATTTGCACATCTTCCGTTCTTTGCTCCAATTGTCGAATCCTAATAGCCAGAAGTTCTTCTCTTCTCAATCCATCTTCCCATGGTAGCATACTCCAAGTAAGTACCTTTTCTTCAATCGACATAATTGATTTTCGACCTGTCATAAGTTCTACTGGCATATATCCTGTTACCAAACTATGTGTTATTTGATCAGTCCATAATGCAAATGACAAAAGCCGTGGCCACTCTTTAACTTTCCCATTACAAGCTTTAATTAATGCTTTCATAATCGGTGGGTGACCGCATTCACTTTTTGCATTCCCTTCTGGATTATAAGTAGTAGTCAGTGATAGTTTAACTCCACATCTTTCAAAGAACTTACGAGCTTTTTGTGCATTTAATTCTCCACGATCTGCAGTGATTTTTCCTATGCATCTGTAGCGGCAAATGACATCTTCAAGCAAAAACCTACAAATCTCCTCTGTAGATTTTGTCCTCAATACTCTTCCTTCTACTTGATTTGATAAATCTTCACAAGCTAAAACCAAATATCTCATCTGCCATAACCCAACCGACATAATAACCAAATCAACAACCCATTTAAAATGAATAGCCAGAGGATATGTAGGATGAAGACAATCTCGATGTCGGATATTAGAATACGATTGAAAAATTTCACATGACTCTACAAATGAGAGCACATCTCGATACATATTTTTCCACCAATATCGTTCCTTGAGTTTAGCAAAAGTAGCCTAGATTCCTCTATGCCCTGCCTATAAACTATCATGAAACTCCTTTAATAATTTTAGTTTTTCTTCCCTTTTGCCTATCACTTGTCGTGGCATCCCAATTCCTTTCTTCGGTCTCTTCCATAAGAATCCATGTCGAAGTAAAAATCCATATGCTTTTTTTCTTATTTGTTTGAATTTTTCTGTAGACCAATTCCCCTGCTTAGTCAAAGTATTCAAGTAATGACCAATATCCAATAATTCTCCTTCATAAGATTCTTCAAGAAATAGCTTGTCTTCCCTGTTGAAATTTGATATTGAATAGAATTTCAATCCGACGTCATCAATGTCTTCAACCATTTCGTCCTCCCTCTCGTATCTTGCTCCAGATAGCATGTCTGCTAATAAATTGTCCTTCCCAGTAACATGCTTAAATTCCAGATTTAGTGACTTAATATAAGCAATCAATCTCAACATTGTAATATCTGGCGTTGAACAGTTAATAATCATTCCAAGCAATGGCAAGCAATCTGTTTCAATTACTACTACTGCCCCAATCAAATAGTCCTTTTCAGCTTTCATAGCCGAAACAACTCCCCAAAATTCTCTTTTGACTTGTGAATATGCACGTTGACGAATACTTAAAACTTTAGCCCCAAATTGAACTGCAAATCTATTTTCATTTGAATCATCTTGATCCATAGTCCATCCAATGGCAATTAGACTAGCATCCACAGTAAGAATCACTAGTCTATTGCACTTATAATCAACCTTCTTCAATATTGGAGGTGACATCAATAATTTCTTCAATCTTTGCATTGCCTGAATATGCCTTTCTTCCCATTTAAATCGGTAATCCTTGCATAACAGTTCATATAATGGATCCGCTATGTGAGCAAAATGAGGGATCCAGATTCCATAAAATATACATGCACCTAAAAACCTGCGAACCTCTGTTAAAGAATCACAATCCTCTTTCATCCTTCCAATTGCATCAACTTTAGTCGGATCTGGTTTTCTTCCGTAAGATCCACATAATTGTCCAACAATTGCAACCTCTCCTACTCCAAATACGGACTTCATACCCGATAATGTAAGATGAACTTCTCCAAGCCGAGTTAAAATCTTTTCACAATCTTGTATATGATCAACAACATATTTGCGACACACCCTCGAATCTAAAGTTTCATCCTTGTCTCCTTCTCTACACCCTTTTATAGGAACATCATCCAGAAAAGGCATAGTCTTTTCCGGAATAAAATCTCTCAATACCTTATTCATCCCATTCATTATATGCGCAACTGAGTTGGTCATGCCTTGAGGAAGAGTGCACATTCTATCCAATCCAAGTGGTGTCCTGATTGTTGACATATCTCTACTTCCTTCGGTGTCGTACTGTAATTACTTACAGTATGTAAAAATTAGTGAAAACATGTAATAAGTTTATAAGTCTTAATGTGAGTTAGAATAGTTAGTATGTTAATTTAAAATGAATTGAAATAAGAAAAATTATTTGGAAGTTAATCTAATTTGATCATAGAGTTTATATTATATAGGATTTAGATAGTTAGTATAAAGATTAAGGGAAGGGAGGAGTTAAAAGATGAAAATATAACTAGAAGGAGGCTTATTGGGAAGGATGAAAGTAAGGCATGGTTGGATGAAGGCAAGGGGTGAAGAACTTCATCCCTATTGGTCGAATACCATGCCCAATGGGCTTTGAGGAGGCTGCCCGAGGCCATATTAGGAATTAGGGTTCCTCTTTCGAGGCCATTCGAGCTTTTGAGGCTAGGGTCAGAAGGTTTAGGGTTTTAGGTATAATTTGGGTGAAGATTTTTTGTGATTTCGAGTTTTTATGGAAAAGATATGAATGTTCAAAGATAAGGTGTAAATTTCGTACCTACTGTCACTTCTTTTGGGCATCACATACGAATACGGAGAGCAACGGAAGATCGGCGACTGGATTTGGAGGGAGCATTTTCTCGGCTACACATTCTACTTACTGTATAGTGAATTCTAAGATTGGATGAAGGAGTTATGAGGCATTGAAGACAGCACTTGTAATTTGAAGGCAGTAAGTATATCGTTTTGTTGCTAGTTATGGGTGAAGCCATATCTTGAGTTTCTGGACGAATTTTTGGCTCAAAATTTCCATAAGTGTGTGTAATTGGGTTAAGAAGCTTTAGATCAAAGTTTCATAGTATTTGAATAATTACTTTGTGAGATATGAAGGAAGTTGTACACGGGTGTAAAAAAGCTAGGGTTTGAAGCTATAGTTAGGGTTTTCAAGATATCACAAGATCCAAGACGAATTTACAGTTGAATTTTGGTGTGGTAGTTGCTAAAGATATATCAGTACTCCATGTAAAATTTGGAGTTGTTTAGACGGTTAGATCGTAAGTTATGAGCTGTTGAACTTCGGGAAAAATTCCTCATAAGGATATATAAGTTTTTTATAACACCTTATCAAGTATTTTGGTGTTCTTTGGATTTTAAGGCTTGTATATTGATGTAATTGCTGCAAAGGAGAGGAGTTTATATATATAAAATTATTACCCTTATATTTCAAACTTGATTGAGTATTTAGTGACAGCCAGAAGCCCAGCGCTTTCTTGAGGCAAACTCTCTCTATCCCGACATATTTGGTGCTTCTACTGAGAGAGCCTTAAGGCACTAAAATTCTCAATAAGTTAGAATGGGGGATCAAGTTCCAGGGTTTGGATTACCAAGTGGAGTAGGTGCTCATGATTTATTCAAGGAATTTGCTCAATTTATGGAAGAAAGGCAACAGGTGCATGGGGAGGATATGAATACCACCAAAGCTTTACAAGTAGTGGTGGATAAGGTTGGGAGGTTTGATAGGAGGAACATCACTAAGTTCCTCAGGGTTTATACATGTGAAATGGAAGTGCATCAGGTTTCAAAAGTAAAGATGATTTCTACCTTTGATTTAGCAGTGGTACCAGAAATCAGAGAGAGGGTGCAAGAGTTGCATACTGAGACTATATCATGGAAGAAATTTGAAGGACTCTTGAAAGATGAGTTTTTTGATAAGGATTCAGAAAGAATGACAAAACAAAATTTTTTGGATTGGATTGAGCAAAGGCTAGGGAATCAAATGGCTCCCAATGAATTAATCAGGGAATTTGAGGCTAAATTTGGACAGTTACCACGACAAGAGAGGCAACTTTTGGAAACAAGGAAGACTGGATTATTTTTACAAGCAGCTGATGAACATTTGGAGGATAAGCTACTCTTTTATCTAGCAGACAAGACATCTGAGAGTGGTTTTACTAATGATTGGAAGCTAGTAAAAGAGACAGTGGGGCTTTTGGCTAGGCAACAAAAGATTAAGACTCGTGGATTATTACCAAGGTTGGAGCCAATGCTTGCATCTCAAAATCTAATGCCACCTCAAAACGGAATCAAGACTGTTAAGGATGGTACTCTTGAAGAACTAATTAAAGGCATACAGGACTTAAAGGTGGAAATGACTGAATTGAAGAAATCCCAGATGGCAAGCTCATCAAAGACAATTGAAGGCTCAAAGGGATTTATAGAAAGATGTATGTGGTGTGACAATCCAAACCATAAGCGTGGTGAGTGTGATAGCTATAAGGCTGCAATCAAGGATGGTATTGTGTATTTCAAAGAGGGCAGGATAAGACTCACAGGGTCAGATGAGCCTCTAAAGACTAATTTTGGGAAGGGTGGCAGGAAAAAATTAGTAGAGGAGCAAACATCAAAGAATAGTACCATAAAAGGGGAAGGAGCTGAGTCTTATTCTATTACAGTTGAACAAAAGGGAGTTAAGGCTGTTTCTTTGCCAACTAAAGGAGTCATGATGAGGGGAGCTGAAGCTATCAGAAAGAAAACTGGGTGGAATGATCCAGTTGATGCTATTAGCATTAAAGCATATTTGTGTGGAGACAAGCATGATGATGATATGCATGATGCTATGGTTGAGGAAAAAAGAGGTAGAACTATTCATGAAGAGGATGTTATTGAGCCTGAAAACAAGAAGAGGTCTCCAAGAAATAAAGAAGCTTCTAAGGAGCAAAAAATTGAGAAGGTATCTTCTTCTACTCATCCTGGTAGTGCACCATTACCAAAAGAGTGGTGAGAGAAGGGCAAAGAAAAGGAGAAAGAAGATACAAGCAAACCTAAAGGTAAAACTCTTGCTTATAAACTTCAATCTGAGATTGAATCATCTACAGATATGAAGAGTATTTTAGAGGAGAAGATCTTGGATGCAAAGATTGAATTCACTCTAAGAGAGGCTCTAGGCATAGTCAAGAAGGATTTTTATGAATTAATCATCAATGTGATAAAGAGGAAGAGGCAAATGACAGCAGAAGCTATTATGGTAGAGGCATTGGATACTCGGGTAACTGTGGATGAAGATGAAGAGATAGGACAGGTATTTGCACAATTTTCAATGCCTGAAACTAGAAATAAGGTTGATATAGAAAACAAGGTTTCATTTAAACATGTTGAAGGTGAAAGAGAGCATGAAGTGGAATGCACACCTTTGGGATTTACAGGGATAAGGAAGGATGCACAAGAAGCAAGTGTTAATACTTGCTCCAAATGTGAAAATGAGGGAATAGAGAGTAGTAGTTATTCAGTTCCTTATTGGGCTAGAGCTACTACAGAAACATATGTGAGATTGGGGGACTTTAAAGATCCAATTTTGGCCCTGGTTGATCATGGATCTGAAATCAACATCATGTCAAAGAAGATATATGAGAAGAATAAGTGGCCAATTGATATCAACCATGGTTGGGTAATCAGAGCTGCAAATAATCAACAAGGTGATTTACATGGAGCTTGTCCAGATGTAAAGACTAGAATTGGAGATGTAGAAGTGGAGCAAAATTTCTTTGTGCAAAACTCTGCTACATATCCGGTAATACTTGGTCAACCTTATATTACAGCTGCTAGAATGGAGACTAGAGTCTTGAATGATGGTTCACATTATGCCAGAATTCAGAGTTGGGATGGGAGAAAAGCTGTGCAATTTATTACTGTGAAACCTATCCATGAGAGACACAGAGAACAATTAAGAAGGATGCCCTTGGAGCTAGGAAATAACTTTTTGGATTTCTAAAAAGCACCCTTGTAAGATGGGGGCACATGGGTGCAAATGATTCATCTACAAACCCCAATGTAGATAGTATGAGTTTTGGATTTTTGAACTTATCTAGTAATGGATTTGTGAGTGTTCAAAAGGTTAAAGATTTAGATTCTATAAATAAAAAAAGAGTAAAGAAATAAGAGAAGAACTTAAAAAGAGTGGGTTTAGTTTCAAGTGATGAAGCCATAGTTGGAGTAATAGAAGAAATAGGTTTGGAAGATGATTTGGTAAAGGTTTTGGAGAATCTGGCTATAAACATAGATGGAGATGCTATAGTAGAAATATATTCAAGAAGGACTTATGAAGGATTAAAAAGGATGGTAGCAAATGGTGGACTTGCTACAAACTATGGGTTGAAGCATGAGGCTAGAGTACAAACTAAATATAAAACTGTGGCAAGAAAGGTAAAGCTTGTAGCTACACAATTACTAGTTGATAATATGGAGCATATTAAACAAGCAGTTATGGAGCCAAGTCTAAGAGAGAGGCGTCCAATTGGACATCAATTTACACAAGAATCATTAGCTAAGTTGAAGATTGAAGGGGGTGACTTCTTAACATCAACAGAGGAAGATATGTTTCAAGAAATGCTTATTAGACATGGTAAGGCATTTGCCTTAACTCCTCATGAAATCGGATGTGTGGATCCTAGTATTATAGTACCTATGGTAATCTTTATAGTGCCACATGTTCCATGGGATTTAAAGCCTATACTTGTGCCTAGAGCTTTACTTCCAAAATTGATAGAATTATTAAAAGAGAAGGTGAAGATGGGTATTTTGGAACCTTCAATTGCTCCCTATTCTAATAGATGGTTCACAATATCCAAGAAGTCAGGGGCATTAAGGTTTATTCAGGATATGCAACCTGCAAACAGGGTGACTATTCAAAATATGGGATCAGGTCCCATAGTAGATGAAGTGGCTGAACAATTTGCAGGTCATGCCATTTATTCTATTGGAGACTTGTATTCTGGATATGACCAATTTCAATTGGGTAAAGAGAGTAGAGATTTAACTACCATGAAGACTCCTTTGGGTTTAATGAAGATGTGTACGCTACCTCAAGGTGCAACCAACTCAGTGGCTCATATGCAAAATGCTATGAACCAAATATTAAAAGAATTTGTACCTGAGAAAACCATTCCATTTCTAGATGATATACCTATAAAAGGAGATAAAGAAGAAGACAAGGATGAGACTATGGAGGTTGGAGGTTGTAGAAAGTTTGTGAAGAAACATATTGAAGATGTGGCTCAAATATTGGAGAGATTGGAGTCAGTTAATCTCACGTTATCTTTGGAGAAATCAAGCTTTGGAGTTGATGAGATTCTAGTGGTGGGGCACATGTGTGGCAGGTATGGTAGGAAACCAAACCCTGATAAGATTGATGCTATATCTAAAATTAAAGCTTGTAAAAATGTTACAGAAGCCAGAAGGTTTTTAGGAGCATGTGTATTCTATCACATTTGGGTGCCTCACTTTGCCCATATCTCAGAGCCACTATATAAGTTATTAAGGAAGGGTAAGAAATTTGTATGGAAAGAAGAACAAGAAACAGCTATGAAAAATCTAAAAAAAATGTTGAGTTCACCACCTGTGCTTAAACAAGTGGATTATCAATATGAAAGACCAGTAGTTGTAATAGTGGATACAAGCCCTATAGCAATTGGATGGGCTATTGGACAAAATGATGTAGAAGGAAGAGGATTTGCTATAAGGTTTGGAGTTAGGGTTCTTATAAAGAGACAAAGGGCTTATCCACAAGTTAAAAGAGAGCTTTGGGGAGTGCTTATAGCATTAAAGGCTGAGAGGAATTATTTGATTGGAGCAAGTATGGTTTTGGAAACAAATTGTTTGCCATTACTTGGAATGATAATTAACTACACTACTCCAGATATTGCCATGCTAAGATGGATAGCCTATATAAGGACATTAAATCATGTTTTGGTACATATTATTGGCAAAGAGAACTTGGTGGCAGATATGTTGTCCAGAGCTAGATATACATTTGAAGAAGAGATGATGGCATATGAAAGAGGTGAAGATGAAAAAGAGAAGAATTATGGAAGTTCATTTGCTACTGGTGGAATGGATTTTGGTGACAAGGTTCAAAATTTCTATGAAGGTACGTATGAAGGCAAGTTGAAGGATATTGGAATTTATTTAAGCACAATGAAAAAACAAGAAGGGTGGATGGACAAAACATTCAAAGATATTAGACACCAATCCTATGGTTATATACTCAGGGATGGATTCCTATGGAAGAGGCCAAAAAGAGGTGACAAAATCCCATTAAGAGTTATAGGAGATCTTGAAACTAAAATTAAAGTTTTAAGAGAATATCATGATACACTTTGGGCAGGACATAGAGGAGTTTGGGCCACATATACTAAGATCAAAGAAAGGTATTGGTGGAAGGGTTTATATAAAGATGTAGAAGACTTTGTGAGTTCATGCACAGAGTGCCAACTACAATCTAAGGTTAGGTATAGAGATGGATTACATCCTACTTATCCACCTTCTATACATTTTCAATGGGTAATTGATTTGGTAGCTATGCCTTCAGGATTATGGGGTATGAAATATTTGGTTTTAGCAAGAGAAGAGTTATCAAACTATGTTGAAGAAAGGGCTTTGAGAACCAAGACCACGGAAGCAATATGCAGGTTTATATTAGAAGGCATCTTCAGCAGATATGGCTATATTGGGAGGATGAGAGCTGATAGAGGAGAATTGGATGCCATAGAAGCAAGAGATTTTTTCAAAAGGTACGGAGTTCAATTGAAGTTGACTACTTCTTATAATCCTGAAGCCAATGAAAAGAGTGAAAGAAGTCATCCTCCAATCATTTATGCATTGGTTAAGGCATGTAAGGGTAAATCAATTCAATGGCCTAAACTGCTTCCATTTGCTTTATGGGCTGATAGAATTACTCATAGTACTGTCACTGGTTATATGCCTATGGAATTAATGCTAGGACAAAAACCTATAATGCCTGCTGAAGCAACCTATCCTACATGGATGTTTTTGTCTTGGAAAGATAACATTAATAGAGAAAGGTTATTAGAGCTTCGAATCCAATAGTTAAGGAGATTACCTGAGGACCTACAAATTGTAGCTGAGAGGTTAAAGGAAGCAAGATTGAAAAATAAAGAGAGGTTTGATAAGACTCATAGGTTAAGGCCTAAACCTATAGAGATTGGAGATTGGATTCTAGTTTATGATAGCAGCCTTGAGCATCAACATAGTACTGTAAAGAAATTTGCAAAAAAATGGTTTGGACCATATGTGGTGGTTATAGTCCATGATAATGCCACATATACCTTACGTGAGTTAGATGGAGCTATCATTAGAATTCCAATAGCAGGGAAGAGGGTGAAGGCTTTCAAA
Source organism: Physcomitrium patens (assembly GCF_059467195.1). Taxonomy (NCBI): domain Eukaryota; kingdom Viridiplantae; phylum Streptophyta; class Bryopsida; order Funariales; family Funariaceae; genus Physcomitrium; species Physcomitrium patens. Next base: position 15,632,348 of record NC_143413.1, on the reverse strand, counting down.
AGAAGAGATGGGCGGTTTCAAATAGAAGATCTTGAAGAATTCTTACCTCAATATTTGGACCAAGAACATAAAGAAGAAGACTCTATGAGTGATTCCAAGAAGTCTCAAGAGGATGAAGAAGAGTAGTATGTGGCACATACCGGAGGATGTGCAAGTTTGGAGGGTGTGGATGTCGTACTGTAATTACTTACAGTATGTAAAAATTAGTGAAAACATGTAATATGTTTATAAGTCTTAATGTGAGTTAGAATAGTTAGTATGTTAATTTAAAATGAATTGAAATAAGAAAAATTATTTGAAAGTTAATCTAGTTTGATCATAGAGTTTATATTATATAGGATTTAGATAGTTAGTATAAAGATTAAGAGAAGGGAGGAGTTAAAAGATGAAAATATAACTAGAAGGAGGCTTATTGGGAAGGATGAAAGTAAGGCATGGTTGGATGAAGGCAAGGGGTGAAGAACTTCATCCCTATTGGTCGAATACCATGCCCAATGGGCTTTGAGGAGGCTGCCTGAGGCCATATTAGGAATTAGGGTTCCTCTTTCGAGGCCATTCGAGCTTTTGAGGCTAGGGTCAGAAGGTTTAGGGTTTTAGGTATAATTTGGGTGAAGATTTTTTGTGATTTCGAGTTTTTATGGAAAAGATATGAATGTTCAAAGATAAGGTGTAAATTTCGTACCTACTGTCACTTCTTTTGGGCATCACATACGAATACGGAGAGCAACGGAAGATCGGCGACTGGATTTGGAGGGAGCATTTTCTCGGCTACACATTCTACTTACTGTATAGTGAATTCTAAGATTGGATGAAGGAGTTATGAGGCATTGAAGACAGCACTTGTAATTTGAAGGCAGTAAGTATATCGTTTTGTTGCTAGTTATGGGTGAAGCCATATCTTGAGTTTCTGGACGAATTTTTGGCTCAAAATTTCCATAAGTGTGTGTAATTGGGTTAAGAAGCTTTAGATCAAAGTTTCATAGTATTTGAATAATTACTTTGTGAGATATGAAGGAAGTTGTACACGGGTGTAAAAAAGCTAGGGTTTGAAGCTATAGTTAGGGTTTTCAAGATATCACAAGATCCAAGACGAATTTACAGTTGAATTTTGGTGTGGTAGTTGCTAAAGATATATCAGTACTCCATGTAAAATTTGGAGTTGTTTAGACGGTTAGATCGTAAGTTATGAGCTGTTGAACTTCGGGAAAAATTCCTCATAAGGATATATAAGTTTTTTATAACACCTTATCAAGTATTTTGGTGTTCTTTGGATTTTAAGGCTTGTATATTGATGTAATTGCTGCAAAGGAGAGGAGTTTATATATATAAAATTATTACCCTTATATTTCAAACTTGATTGAGTATTTAGTGACAGCCAGAAGCCCAGCGCTTTCTTGAGGCAAACTCTCTCTAAACCCGACATTGGCAAGTTCAAATTGATTATAACCTGAATACAAGTCACCCATTGAATAGATCGCCCTTCCAGCAAATGCCTCTGTAAATTCATCCACAACAGGTCCAATTCTTGCATTTCTGACAGTTACTGCATTCACCGGCTGCATATCTTGAATAAACCGTAGTGACCCATTCTTCTTAGGTACCGTAAACCATCGACTAGAATACGGCGCAAATGAAGGTTCCAATATTTTCATCTTTATTTTTTCTTTTAATAGTTCCACCAATTTAGGTAAATGTGCCCTCGGTACTCAAATCGGTCTTAGATTCTAAGGTACATGTGGTACAGTGAAGATAACCATAGATGTTACAATATTTGGATCCACACACCCAATTTCATGAGATTCGAAGGCAAACGATCTACCTTGTTTAGCCAACATCTTTTTGAAGCAAGTAATTTCCTTCGGTAATAAAGAACCATCAGAACCAATCTTCAATTCTTCAAAAGTCTCTTTAGTAAACTGATGTCCAATACTCATTGGATCTCTTAAACTTGCTTCTTTTGATGCTTCTTCCATTTGTTCTTTAGAATCTTCTGGTAATGGTCCGGCAACAGGCTTTACCTTCTTATTCGCCATTTTATATCTCGTCTCTACAATGACTTCTGGTGCTTGAAAAGATTCAAGTATGGTATAAACTTCTCTTGAATGAATCTCAACAATCTTATCATTATCTCCTAACTCAATAGATGTAATCAATTCCAATGAATCTTCCAGTCCATTTTCTTCATAAACACCTAAAATCCTCTCATCATCTTGCAATGTACCTAACTTGCATAATTCTCCTTCAATATCATATAATCTTTTTCTTTCTTTTCTTTTAAAATCATCAACTTTCTTATACATAATATTTCCATTCTCCAATATACCAATAAAACTCGCTTCAAAGGCACCTTCATCTTGCGAGAGTACCTCCTCTTTTGTACCCCCATAATCTCGCTTTACAGTGGTACCTCCCTAAAATTCTTAAATCCTTCAACAATCTTTGGCAATGGTTTCTCCTTCAATCTATCTCGATTTCGTTCATGGTTAGGAAGTACTGTTAGAAATTGTACAGCTTTCCTCCTATCTTCGCTCCGTACCCTTGCATAAGCAGAACCATCGTCAAGTACTTTTATTTCCATTCGTGTTGCCGTAATATAAGGTTGTCCTAAAATCAACGGATAAGACGTTGTATCTTGAACAAAGAAATGTTGCTCCGTTGCAACATCCCCAATCCGAATTTTGACATCTGGACAAGCTCCATATAATTCGCCCCGTGTGTTATTAGCTGCTCGTATTGCCCATCCATGTTCCATATCAATTGGCCATTTTTGCTTCTTATAATGATCTTTAGACATGAGATTTATTTCAGAACCATGGTTGACTAAAGCAACAATTGGTTCTTCTATATCTTCTACTTTCACCAATACCTCAGTAGTTGCCCTTGCCTAATGCTTTCGAGTATAATGGCTCAAAGTTTCCATTTCCTTGTCACTATAATCTTCAAAACGTACTCGTTGATTATACCCATTCTTTTCATTTGTTGGTTGCTTGTAACCAATATCAACCTCTTCTTCATCTCTATATATTCTTGCATCAATAGCATGACTCATTCCAGTTTCGCCCATTAATTGCCTCTTTCGCTTAATGTTGTCAATGATAACATCATGAAACTCCTTCTTTGCAATTCCCAAGACTTTTTTTAATGTGAATTCCACCTTAGCATTTAATTTACATTCTTCCAACACCCCTTTCAAATTTTTTGCCGCTTCAATGTCAGAAAGTAGCTTATAAGCAATTGATTTGCCTTTATCTTTTGTCTCCTTTGTTTTTTCTCCCAATGATGTTGAGGTATCCTTTACAGACAATTCTTGTGAAGCTGCCTCTCGAGCCTTGTCTCCTCGAATTTGCCTCTTAGAAGAATTTCCTTCTCTAGTATCATCAAAATTTCCTCGTCTCTTTTCTTCCATCAAAGCTTCATGTTGGCTCTTAGCAATATATGCATGAACTGAAAGAGACTCAATAGAATCCTCCCAACCTGTTCTACCTCGTATTGTAGCTGCAGTTCTCAATAACGCTTCTCGAGGTAATTTCCCTTCTTGCATTGTAGAAACGACAGAAGCCCAAAATTCACTAGTTTCCATACTTCCACCAATTTCATCATCTACTCTAGCACCATAACTTGCACTTTCTCGTGCTGCTGTTTCATGCTCTTTTAGGTAATCTTGAACCAATGCTCTCATTCTTTCCTTGCCAAAATTGGTTTGAAGAAGATCCTCTCTATTTTTCAATGCTATCTTCCCATCTTTCCAGCAAATAATTCCCTGCCGTATCATATTATTAAATTCATTGCAATCTTTTCTAGTGTGTGAAGCATCATCACACCAAATGCATCTTTGTACGTATCCTTGTTTTGAAACATTCTTCGAATTGTTTATAGAAGTATTCTCTTCAAGTCTTGCCAATTTGATTTGAAGATCTCGCATTCCTCGTATAATTTCTTCCATCCCCATATTTGCTTTCTTTGATAAGGATGTCGAAGGTTGAACTGTAGGCATTATTGGTGGTGTTGTACGTACTGGAGCTTTGGGTGCTTGTACTGTTTTCGGAATATTGCTTATTACTCCTCTTTTCTCTTTTTGTAAGCAACTCCACCGCATCTTCAACGTTCTTCCACTTTGTTGTCAATCCTTCATCTTCTTCTTTGTCTTCAAGAAGGAGTTCTATTTTCCCTTGCAATTCTCCATCAGCAGCTTGAAGAAATAGATCAACTTTGTTCGGCTCCAATGTCAATTTTTCTACCTTTGATAATTGAGAGTACTGCCTCTCAAATTCTCTTAGTAGCTCTGTTGCTTGCAAATTCTTATTGGGCCGTTCAATCCATTCCAGAAACAGCTTCTTAGTAACGCAATCAGCATCTTCCAAGAAATATTTGTCTTTCAATGCATGTAAAAAAACCTCTCATGAATTCCCATAACGATCCGTAATCGATGTAATGTGGTCTCTTATCTCCGGTATCATAGCAAGTCCAAATAATGCAACAATTTTCTTCTTTGAAACCTGATTTAATTCCATTTCACGAACATAACATCTTAAATACCTTGAAATATTCCCCCCATCAAATTGATCAATTTTATTGACCACTGCTTGCAATGCTTTGGGTTCCAAAGCTTCCTTTCGATCATTGCTTTGCTCTTGCTGCATTGACAATGAGAAGGCTTGAAACATACTAGCAATAGACGGATCCATGTGCATACCTTGTCCTTTAGAAGAATCCTCACCAAAAACTCCTCCCAAAGATCCTTCAAAATTTTTATTTTTGTTTTCCATAAAATAAAGATAAAATCAACCGAAATCCAATACCTTCCACCTCAAGCTTTCACGTCGGGTTCACCACTTTTGTCGTATTACGTGCTTTCTTGCTCGACAATGCGCTGGGCGTCTGGCTGTAGAAGGTAGTATGGAGATTCGCTAATAGTCAAGCAGTCTATCAGTTTTTGACTGTTGGAATATAAACGACTGCAAGAATACACCGTAAATCTATATGGATGCCCTTCAACTGCTCGCTAAAGTCCTTTTTGTCCCAGCCGATAGGTCTCTAGATGTTATAGAGAACCTCAAACAACCCAATCTGCTAATCTTCGATACCGCTTTGTACTTACGATCTTGTATCCACTGACTGTCTTGTTAGGTTAATCCAATAAATTTCATTCACTCCACATACTCAATCCTATAGACACCCTTTTAATCCTTCAATCACAGAAGTAACTTGATTTCACAAAACAGTCAAGAGTAATCAAACCCACTTCATTAAAAAATCCCGATTCACCATTACAACACTGACTTTAGCAACGATTGCCTCAGTCTTCCCAAAACTCTATGAAGAAGAAAAATCCAATTCTCCATCTTTTCTTTCCCGACCCGAAGCATGAAGCTCCTCTCAAATCCCCTTGATCTTCAAAAAACCTCCAATGAAACCGAACTAGTAACCTTGCAAAGAGCTTGAAGCTAGTTCTTGCTTATCTTCCCAAAAAAAAAACCCTCCCCCCTGATCTCATTCTTCCCTTAACCTTATCCTCTGAATTTCTTCAATCTTCCGTCTTGGATCCAAAATTGGCTCCCATCGTCAGAGCTTAGATCCGAAATTGGCTCCCGTCGTTAGAGCTTTCTCCTCCGTTTTTACCTTTAAGAGATCCATTTACCGAAAACAACCTTCTTTGAAACGGCACAAAGAATAGGACAGCCTGAAACAGAATCGAAACCCCGTACTCGGGTCCACATTGAATCGCCCGACCAATTCAAGTCTCATATTTGATAAGAGTCCAGTACTAAGACCCGGATTTTCTTGTAATTAGACTGCATTGGGTTGCCCGACTAATGCACGTCTCATATTGGGTACGATGCCCGTAGTTACCTGGATGTTCCCATAATTAGACTGCATTGGGTTGCTCGACCAATGCAGGTCTCATATTGGATAAGATGCCCATTGTAACCTAGATTTTCCCGTAGTTAGACTGCATTGGGTTGCCCGACCAATTTAGGTCTCATATTGGGTAAGAGGACCCGGATTGGAATCTCGAAATTGGATTCAATTGGCTCTTCGAACCAGGCTCACCCGTTGTGTGAATTGGTCGTTTCCCTTCCTATTGACTCCCGTTATTGGAATCGAATGGAGCATTTCAGTATGCCCCGGCTGACTGTAACGGGGTGACTGAACCTGGCCACTCAGTATTTGCACTGGAGTTGGTTGTTGCTCCCAATATTCGAGGTAACTGAACATTAATAAAAGTCCCCTTTCTTTATATTTTCATGGTATACTCGTGTTACAACACGACAACGCGAAGGACCAATTTGATCCAATTACGGGGACATCCGGGTCTTACTACTAAACTCTTAGCCAATATGAGACCTGAATTGGTCAGGCGACTCAATGTGGTCCCGATTACGGGGTTTCGATTCTGTTTCAGGCTGTCCTGTTCTCTGTGCCGTTTCAGGGAATGTTGTTTTTGGTAAAAAGATCTTTTAAAGGTAAAAACAGGGGAGAAAGCTCTGACGGCGAGAGCCAATTTCGGATCCAAGCTCTGATGGTGGGAGCCAATTCTGGATCCAAGACGGAAGATTGAAGAAATTCAGAGGATAAGGTTAGGGGAGAGAATAAGTTTTGGGTTTTTTTGTGAAGGATCGGAAGAGCTAGCTTCATGCTTCGGGCGGGGAAAGAAGATGGAGAATTGGGTTTTTTTTTCTTCATAGGGTTTTGGGAAGACTGAGACAATCGTTGCTGAAGTCAGTGTTGGAATGGTGAATCGAGATTTTTAATGAAGTGGGTTTGATTACTCTTGACTGTTTTTGTGAAATCGAGTTACGTCTGTGATGAAGAATTAAAAGGGTATCTATAGGATTGAGTATGCGGAGTGAATGAAATTTATTGGGTTAATCTAACGAGAGAGTCAATGGATACAAGATGGTGAGTATAAAGCGGTATCGAAGATTAGCAGTTTGGGTTGTTCGGGGTTCTCTGTAACGTCTAAAGACCTACCGGCAGGGACAAAAAGGACTTTAGCGAGCAGTTGAAAGGCATCCGTATAGATTTACGGTGTATTCTTGCAGTTGTTTATATTCCAACAGTCAAAAACTAATAGACTGCTTGACTATTGGCGAATCTCCATACTACTTTCTACAGCCAGACGTCCAGCGCGTTCTCGAGCAAGATAGCACGTAATACGACAATGGTATGGACACATTCCACCCGATTTACTGGAGAGTCTTGAGGACCTCGATTTATCCCCTCCATTTTTCCTGGACTCTGGATCTGCTGATCCCGATTATTGAAATTGAATGGAGCATTACATTGTTGATACGTATACCTTGACTGCTTGCAATTCCCACAAACTAGCGCATAATTGTCACTGTCTCTTGGATTGGGACATTCATTGGCATAATGACCAATCTGTCTACAACGGAAACAACGCAATGGCCTTTTTGCCTCCCTCCATCAGGCATATTAGGTGTCTCCACCGGTATATACCTACTAGGTTTGTTCCATGTAGGTTGAGAAAACGATCTTGGTTGTCCCGGTTGTACTTAGTTCAATGGCATCGATGGAGTATATGGCTGATATCCATGCTGCTCCTTACCATAGTTTTGAGGATTTGATACAAATCCCTAATTATAAGTAGAATTTTGAAAATGATTGATTGCTCAATTTTGTTGGTTAGATCGATTTCCATGCCATCCAAACGTATTTCCTATTTGAACTTGATTGACATCCCATGGAGTTGGTGGAATCATGGTCGGATTACTGAATTGTTGTTGTCTTTGTAAATTCCAACAATTAGTGGTTAAGTGCTTGCCTCCACAAAATGTACATTTACCTAACACTTGTGAAGGTGACGGGCATTCCATTACCAAATGACCGTGGCCCTGACAATTACTACACCATACATTGGTCCTAGTATTGGTTGGCTTTTGCCTCTTCTCCTTATCTTTGGTCATATTAACGGCCATTTCTTCCATTTTCTTTGTCAAGTTAATTAACAAGGCTTCATTGAAATCTTTTCAAGCTGGTATTATTTGTTTTTCTGCCAAAGTTGACTCTTGTGTTTGATATGGAAAATATGGAGCATACGTTGTTGTGACTTGCGGTGGTAAAGCTTGCAATGGGGTAACATTAACTGGCCCCTGAGTATTGCCACTTGAACGGGCCACTGTTTCGATCATCTGTGGATAACTACCCACTGATCTGTTCAAAGCCAAATATTGATAATTGCTTTGAACTGGTATCATTGTAGCATTCGCAGTTAAAAATTGATCATAATGGCATTCCTCCCAAACCTTGGCTCTATCAAGGGATGCAGATACCGTAACTAGTTGAGCTTCTTTTACAAACATTTTTAGCTTTGGTGGGTGCAAACCATTTATTAATATAGATAATATAAATACCTCCGGCATTTGGTGGTTCGGCCACTTACTAAGCATATCAGCCACTTGGCCATAGTACGATTCCACTGCCTCTTCTAGAATCATTTTGCTGTTCATTAACCTTCCTCAAAGATGGTCTTCAAAACCAATTGGTCGAAAATGGGTCAAAAAGACATCCTTCAATGATTCCCAGTTCAAAAATTGACCAACTAGTTGACGGTTATACCATTCAAATGCCGTATCCTTTAAGGTTGTTAGCAACCATCATAACCAAATATCCTTGGTTCTCCCATTATTGGCGACACATGCTGTCAAAAACTGCGACAAATGTTGATCAGGATCCGCACCCAAAAAATCATACTCTTTCATTATATTCTTCTACAACTGCTACCTATTTTCCATCTACTTCAATCGGCACTTAATACCTAATATTCTATGCTATTATCAATTTTCCCAGCAACAGTGCCAAAATGTGATTGTCTTTTACTTATTCTAACTAATCTAATCAGAATAAACTTGTATAGGGGAATTCGAACACAGGGAAAGAATATCGCATGAGCTTACATGTTAGGGTTACACAATTAACTATATTCTACACTACTTAAAACGGCAAAGAAATACTACAAGACTTTTTCCTGCTAATGAAACCCTTTCATTAACCGATAACCACTAAATGCAATCTGCACTGTCTCAAAAGTCCACACAAAACACATAAATTCCATCTAACACCAGGAATAATCAATCTTACTCAATTAATCTGGCTTTACATAATTTCTGTTTTTCCAGATTTCCTCGGACTGAACACACACAGTTTTCAATTAACCACGATCATAATCTTCTAGTTATAACCAATCTTCACAGAATCTGATAACAACTTCCAAATTTCTCTCCTTCAATCACACAATACTTCAGTTACACACCCAATATCTCATAAATCATTTCCCTGATTTATTCCACGAATTCTTTTCACAGTATTCAGAACTTTAAACAACAAAACAAAAAAAATAAGAGATAGCACCAAGCTTATCCCGGCTCATACTATCACAGTCTGGCCCTTACTTCCTCTCTCCCATCCTCCTTATGCTACCACGAGATACCAACTGCTACATCTCTAATGAAAACTGCTTTTCCTAACTATTCATCCATTTTACCTACTGAACTATCTTTTCAACAGTCATCTATGTTTGTTTACACTATAAACTAAGTATCTACAATTCAGCAAATAATTACTTATTCTACACTTATCACCCAAGAGGAATGGTGGTTGTTCCTTTCGATAGACATCCACATTGATCTTTTGTTATTCTTGAGCCTATTTTAATTGTACCTTCATCGTTGCATGTAGCTTTGATAAATGAATCGCCAAATCTTTCGCAACAGGATTATCAACTTTTGAAAAGTCAAAAGTATCAAGTCGTAGATGATAACCATAATTAGTAAAGAAAGGTGTTTATTTTGTAGAAGAATGTACCTTTTTATTGTAAGCAAACTCTGCCAATAGCAAAAGAGTTGTCCAATCATCTTGTTGATAGTTAATGGTATATCTTAAATATTGCTCCAAAACTTGATTAACACGCTCCGTTTGTCCATGAGTTTGAGGATGGAATGTCAAAGATAGTTTTATATCCACTTTTAGAATCTTAAAAAGAGTCCGCCAAAATCTTGATACAAATTGAGTTCTCCTATCTGATATAATATCCTTGGGTAATCCATACTAGCGATAGATATTGTCAAGAAAGAGCTTAGCTGTTTCTTCACCTGTGATAGATTTTGTACATGGTACAAAATGTGCCATCTTGGTAAAACGATCTACTATTACGAATATAGAATCATAAGAACTTGAGATTCAAAGATCTGTAATGAAGTCCATAGAAATAGAAGACCATTGTTGTTCTAGAATGGATAATAGCTGAAGAAGTCCAAAAGGTCGATGACGAGGAATTTTTGATCTTGAGCAAACATTACATGATTGTACAAAATCCTTGACTGCCTTCTACATTTGAGGCCACTAAAATTCCCTAGATATTAGCTCCAAAGTCTTATTATATCCAAAATGTCCTGCAGCGGGGAAGTCGTGACGAGCTTGAAGAACATGTAAACGTGCTTCTCCTTCTGGAACATATAGGCGTCCTTTGAAATAAAGTAGATTGTTCTTCAATTCAAATTTAGAGAGATCATGAGATTTTGAAGAATTATTTTTGATATCATGAATAAGAGGGTCTGAAGACATATTTAACTGGACTTGCTTAAGAAAAGTTAAATCAACAGTCAATGTTGATTTTATTGCTCAAAGATGAAATTGCTCCGGCTTCAACAAAAACAATTCTTTGTTGTTCAAAAGCTGCATCTCCTTCTTTTGGTGCAAGATAAGAACGTCTAGACAAGGCATCGAACAAACCTTATTTTTTTTCTAGCCGATAAGTGATGATGAACTCGAATCTTAATAAAGACATGCTCCAACGAGCTTGACGACAATTTAATATGCATGCTGACATAAAATATTCGAGGTTCTTGTGATCCATATATATGATGACTGGATTGAAAGCGCCTTCTTAATAATGATGCCATTCTTGAAAAGAATATACAATTACAAAAAGTTCTTTGTCGTGGATCTCATAATTGATTTTTGTTGCTGAGAATTTTCTTGAATGAAAAGCTACTGGATGAAGTTTGTCATCTGTTCCCATTTGTGATAAAACTACACCCAGAGCAAAGTATAATGCATCTGTTTTCATAAAGAATGCTTTGAAAAAATCAACACGATACAAGATTGGTGAAGAAACAAATGCTGTCTTCAAAGATTCAAAAGTAACTTTCGCTTCTTGATTTCATTGGAGTTTGTCTTTACAAGTCAAACGTGTAAGTGGAGCTGCAATTCAAGAGAAGTCTTTGATGAAGATCTGATAGTAGTTGGCAAATCCCAAAAAACATTGGACATCTCTTACCGTTTCTGAGATCTTCCAGTCTATAATAGTTTGAACTTTCTTAGGATCCATCATAAGTCTATCATTTGAAATGATGTAACCTAAGAAATCAACTTGAGTAGTGTGGAATATACACTTTTCTATCTTGGCATAGAGTCCTGCATCTCTTAATTTTTGTAACACACGACCAACATGAAGTTCATGTTTTTTTGGATTCTTAGAATAGATCAAGATGTCATCTAGATAACATACCACAAAATCGTCCAAAAACTCTCGAAAAATATCATTCATTAGATGTTGAAAAGCTGCTGGTGCATTTGTAAGTCCAAAAGGCATGACGTTGTATTCAAAATGTCCATACCTAGTTCGAAATGCAGTCTTCCATTCATCTCCTTCTTTAATGCATACTAGATTGTATGCTCTCCGAAGATCTATTTTTGTATAGATCTTATCTTGATTCAGCTGATCAAGAAGTCATGATATTAAAGGTAGTGGATACCTGTTCTTGATGGTAATCTTGTTGAGTCTTCGATAATCAACACACATCCGCAATGATCCATCTTTTTTCTTCACAAATAGAATTGGAGCTCCTGTCGGAGATTTAGAATGGCATTTGAAATTCTTGGCTAGATTTTCTTTAATATACTCCTTGAGTTCAATCAATTCATTTTGTGATAAACTGTAGATTGGTCCGAATGGAGGTTGTGCTCCTTCTTGAAGGTCAATTGAGCAATCATAGGGACGATGTTCCGGGAGTGTATCCGCATTCTTTTTTACATATACATCTTGAAATTCTTGATATTGGCTTGGAATGCAACTTGAAGTCTTTTCACCAGTCAAAACGAGTGTGGCATAAATAATATATGGTGGTTCTTTCATAACAGCATGCAAGAAAGTTATTGCACTTATAAATATGGTGTCATACTGTAAATGCTTACACTATGTGAAAATTAGCTAAAACATATTATATGTTGATAAATCTAGATGTATGTTAGAGCGGCTAGTAGATTAAATTAAAAGGATTTGGTATAAGAAACTTTACTTTGTTTCTTTATTTCTTTTGATTTTTTCATTAATATATACATATATATATATATATATATATATATATATATAGGACCTAAATGTTTAGTATGAAACCTTGAGAAAAGGTGGAAACCTAAGGATGAAAATCTAAACTAGTAGGAAGCTAATTGGGAGGGATGAAAGTAAGGCATGGTCGGATGAAGGCAAGGAATGGAGAACTTCATCCCTATTGGTCGAATTCCATGCCCAATGGGCTTTGAGGAGGCTGCCCGTGACCTTAAGAAGAGTTTCGGTGACTTCAAAGAGAGCATTTGGAGATTAGAAGCTTAGGTTGTAAAGTTTAGGATTTGGAATACAATTTGTTTACAAAAATTAGAGAATTTGGAGTTTGGGTGAAAACGTTATAGCCGTTTGAAGTTAAGGTGTTTATTTAAGACATATTGTTACTCTTTTGAGAGTACGAGGAGTTTTACAGCAGCTTTTGAAGATCGAAAGGTACAACTGGAATGGTGATTTTAAGACCTACATCTTTTGTAAAGGAATTATTGCTTTTGGAGTTCATATGAAGGAGTTTTAAGGAGTTAAAGGCGATGCTTCCAAATCAAAAGCAATAAGTAAGCGGATTTGTTTGTAGTAATAGTTGGAGCCATAACTTGAGTATTCGTACGAATTTTTGGCTCAAACTTTTGGAGAATGTAAAGTTTTGTGTTAAAAAGCTATACGTACAAATTTCGTGGCATTTAAGCTTATATTTTGTGAGATATGAAGAAAATTTCACGCGGATGTATAAAGACAAGGATTTGAGTGACTGTTAGGGAATTTCAAGATATCTCAAGTTTGCAATGAATTTGCGGTTGAAAATTATTGTAGAAGTTAATAAGAATATATCAGTACCTCATGTAAAATTTGAGTTTCTTTGGACGGTCGGATTAAGAGATATGAGGTGTTGAAGTTTGGAAAAATCTCCACATAAGAATAAACAAGGATTTAGAAGATTTTATCATATTTTGGAAGTTGTGGGTTACTTGAGGATTGTGTATTTAATATAATTACTCAAAAAGTGAAAAATTATATATAAACTTAGGGCTTTCCTTATTTTCAAGCTTGATTGAATAATTTGTGATAGCTAGAAGCCCAGCATTTTCTTGAGACAAACTCTCTCTACCCCAACATATTGGTGCTTGTACTGAGGGAGGCTTAAGGCACTGATTTTTCAATAAGTTGAAATGGGGGATCAAAATCCAGGGTTTGGATTATCAGGAGTAGGTGCCCATGATTTATTTAGGGCATTTGCTCAATTTATGGAAGAAAGGCAACAGGTGCATGGAGAGGATAGAAACTCTACTAAGGCCTTACAAGTAGTAGTGGACAAAGTTGGGAGGTTTGATGGAAGGAATATCACGAAGTTCTTAAGGATTTATACATGTGAAATGGAGGTACATCAAGTTTCAGAGATGAAGATGATTACCACCTTTGATTTGGCAGTGGTACGAGAAATCAAAGAAAGGGTGCAAGGGTTACAATCTGAGACTATATCATGGAAGAAATTTGAAGAACTCTTGAAAGATGAATTTTTTGAAGAAGATTCAAAAAGAATGACAAGATAGACTTTTTTGGAGTAGATTGAGCAAAGGCTAGGGAATCAATTGGCTCCAAATGAATTAATCAGGGAATTTGATACCAAGTTTGGGCAATTACCTTGGCAAGAGAGGCAGCTCTTGGAAACAAGGAAAACTGGATTATTTTTACAAGCAGCTAATGAATATTTGGAAGATAAGCTTCTCTTTTATCTAGCAGATAAGACATTTAAGAGTAGTTTTATAAATAATTGAAAGTTAGTAAAAGAGATTGTGAGACTTTTGGCTAAACAATAGAAGATTGTGACTCGTAGTTTAATATCAAGATTGGAACCAATGCTTACATCTCAGAATCAAAGACCACCTCAAAGGATGATCAAGACTATTAATGATGGTACTCTTGAAGAATTCATCAAGGGTATACAAGATTTGAAGGTGGAAATGACTGAGTTGAAGAAATATCAAATAGCAAATTCATCAAAGACAATTGAAGGCTCAAAGGGATTTGTAGAGAGATGTATGTAGTATGACAATACAAACCACAAGCGTGGTGAATATGATAGCTACAAAGGTGAAATCAAGGATGGTATTGTATACTTTAAAGAGAGCAAGATAAGACTCATAGGATCAGATGAGCCTTTAAAGACTAATTTTGGAAAAAGTGGCATGAAAAAATTGATAGAAGAGCAAATATCAAGAAATAATGCCATACAAGGAGAAAGAGCTGAGTCTTACTCTATTACAATTGAACAAAAAGCACTTAAGACTATTTCCCTACCAACTATAGAAGTCATGTTCAGGGGAGCTAAAGCTATCAGAAAAATGACTGGGTGGAATGATCCAGTTGATGCTATTAGTATTAAAGCATATTTATATGGAGATAAATATGATGATGATTTACACGATGCCATGGTTGAAGAAAAAAGAGATAGAGCTATTCATGAAGAAGATGTTATTGAGCCTGAAAATAAGAGGAGATCTCCAAAAAACAAAGAAGCTTTTAAGGAGAAAAAATCGAAGAAAATGCCTTCTTCTACTCATCCTGGTGGTGCACCATTACCAAAAGAGTGGTGAGAGAAGAGCAAAGAGAAAGAAAAAAATGATGCAAGCAAACCTAAAGGTAAAAATCCTGCTTATAAGCTTCAATCTGACATTGAAACATCTACAGATATGAAGAGCATTTTGGAGGAAAAGATCTTAGATGTAAAAATTGAATTCACTCTGAGAGAGGCTCTTGGTATAGCTAAAAAGGATTTCCATGAGTTGATCATCAATGTAATAAAGAGGAAGAGGCAAATGACAGCTGAAGCTATGATGATAGAGGCATTGGATACTCGGGTAACTATGGATGAGGAAGAAGAGATAGGGCAAGTATTTGCACAATTTGTAATATCAAAAGCTGGAATTAAGGTTGATATGGAGAACGAGGCTTTAAATAAATATGAAGAAGCTATAGATGAGCATCAAATGAAATGTGCATCTATAAAAATTACTGAAATAAAGAAGAATGTACAAGAAGCATGTGTGAATACTTGTTCTAAATGTGATAATGATGGAATGGGAAGTAGTAGCTATTTAGTTCTTTATTGGGCTAGAGCTACTACGGAGACATATGTGAAGTTGGGAGACTCTAAAGATCCAATTTTGGCTTTAGCTGATCATGGATCAGAAATCAATATCATGTCAAGGCAAATATATGAGAAAAATAAGTAGCCAGTTGATACCAATCATGGTTGGGTAATTAGAGCTGCAAACAATCAACAAGGTGATTTATATGGAGCTTGTCCAGCAGTAAGGACTAGAATTGGAGATGTGGAAGTAGAGCAAAATTTCTTCATGCAAAACTCTGCTACATACCCGATAATACTTGGTCAACCTTATATTACAGCTACCAGAATGGAAACTAAGGTCTTGGATGATGGTTCACATTATGCTAGGATTCGTAGTTGAGATGGAAGGAAAGCTCTGTAGTTTATTATTGTGAAACCTATTCATGAAAGGTATAGAGAAAAATTAAGAGAGATGCCTTTGGAGCCAGGAAACAACTTTGTGGATTTCTAGAAAGCACCCTTGTAGAATAGGGACACATGGGTACAAATAAGTCATCTGCAAACCCCATTGTAGATAATATGAATTTTGGATTTTTAAACTTGACTAATAATGGATTTGTGAATATTCAAAAGATTAAAGATTTAGATTCTATACATAGAAGAAGGGTGAAGAAACAAGAGAAAAACTTAAAAAGAATGGCTTTAGTTTCAAGTCATGAAGCCATAGTTGGAGTAATAGAAGAAATAGGTTTAGAAGATGATTTGATAAAGGTTCTTGAAAATTTAGCTATAAGCATAGATGGAAATGCTATAGTAGAAATATATTCAAGAGAGACTTATGAAGAATTAGAAAAGATAGTGGTAATTGGTGGGCTTGCTACAAGCTATGGATTGAAATATGAAGCTAGAGTACAAACTAATTATAAAGCTGTAGCAAGAAAGGTAAAGCCTATAGCTACTCAATTACCAATTGATACTATGGATCATATCAACCAAGTAATTAAGGAGCCAAGTCTAAGAGAAGGACGTTGAATTGGGCATCAATTTATTCAAGAATCATTAATTAAATTGAAGATTGGAGGGGATGATTTCTTGACATCAACGAAGAAAGTTATATTTCAAGAAATACTTATTAGGCATGGTAAGGCATTTGCCTCAACTCCTGATGAAATTGGATGTGTGGATCCTAATGTTGTAGTACTTATGGTAATCTTTACTGTGCCGCATGTTCCATGGGATTTAAAGCCTATACCTATGCCCAGAGCTTTACTTCCAAAGTTGATAGAACTACTAAAAGAGAAGGTGAAGATCGATATTTTAGAACCTTCAATTACTTCCTATTCTAATAGATGGTTCATAGTACCCAAGAAGTCAAGGGTATTAAGGTTTATTCAGGATATGCAACCTACAAATAGAGTAACTATTCAAAATATGAGATCAGGTCTTGTAGTAGATGAAGTAGCTGAACAATTTGCAAGTTATGCCATCTATTCTATTGGAGACTTATATTCGGGATATGACCAATTTCAATTGGCTAAAGAGAGTAGGGACTTAACTACCATTAAGACTCCTTTGGATTTAATGAGGATGTGTACCTTAGCTCAAGGTGCAACCAACTCAGTGGCTCATATGCAAAATGCTATGAACCAAATATTCAAAGAATTTATTCCTGAAAAAACCATACCATTTTTGGATGATATACCTATAAAGAGAGATAAAGAAGAAGACAAGGATGAGACTATGGAGGTTGAAGGTTGTAGAAAGTTTGTTAAGAGGTATATTGAAGATGTGGCTCGAATATTGGAGACATTGGAATCAGTTAATCTCATGTTATCTTTGGAGAAATCAAGCTTTGGAGTTGATGAGATTCTAGTGGTGGGACACATGTGTAGCAGATATGGTAGGAAACCAAACCCTAATAAAATTGATGCTATATCTAAAATGAAGGCTTGTAAAAATGTTACAGAAACTAGAAGGTTTTTAGGACCATGTGTATTCTATCACATTTGGGTGCCTCACTTTGCCTATATCTCAGAGCTACTATATAAATTATTAAGGAAGGGTAAAGGATTTGTTTGGGAAGAAGAACAAAAAAATAGCTATGGAAAATCTAAAAAAGATGTTGAGTTCACCACTTGTGCTTAGACAAGTGGATTATCAATGTGAGAGACCAGTGGTTGTAATAGTAGATACAAGCCCTATAGCAATTGGATGGGCTATTGGACAAGATGATGTAGAAGGGAGAAGATTTGCTATAAGGTTTGGAGCTAGGATTCTTACAAAGAGGCAAAGGACTTATCCACAAGTTAAAAGAGAGCTTTTGGGAGCACTCACTGTTTTAAAGGTTGAGAAGAATTATTTGATTGGAACAAGTATGGTTTTGGAAATAGACTGTTTGCCATTACTTGGAATGATAATTAACTGTACTACTCCAAACATTACCATTTTAAGATAGATAGCCTACATAAGAACATTGAATCCTATTTTAGTACATATCACTAATAAAGAAAACTTGGTGGTAGATATGTTGTCTAAAGCTAGATATACCTTCAAAGAGGAAATGATGGCACACGAAGGAGGTGAAGATCAAGAAGAAAAGAGTTATGGAAATTCATTTGCTACTAGTGGAATGGATTTTGGTGATAAGGTTCAAAAATTCTATGAAGGCAAATTGAAGGATATTGGAATTTATTTAAGTACAATGAAGAAACAATAAGGGTGGATGGATAAAACCTTCAAAGATATTAGACATCAATTCTATGGTTATTTGCTCAGAGATGGATTCCTATGGAAGAGGCCAAAACAAGGAGATAAAATCCCATTGAGGATAGTAGGAGATCTTGAAACTTAGTTTAAGGTTTTAAGAGAATATCATGATACACTTTGGACAGGGCACAGAGGAATTTGGGCTACATATATCAAGATCAAAGAAAGATATTGGTGGAAGGATTTATACAAGGATGTAGAAGACTTTGTGAGCTCCTGCACAGAGTGTCAACTACAATCTAAAGTTAGGTACAGAGATGGATTACATCCTACTTATCCACCTTCAATACATTTTTAATGGGTGATTGATTTGGTAGCTATGCCATTAGGACATTGGGGTATGAAATATTTGGTTTTGGCAAGAAAAGAGCTATCAAATTATGTTGAAGGGAGGACTTTGAGAACCAAGACTACAAAACCAATATGTAGATTTATATTAGAAGACATCTTTAATAGATACGGTAGCATTGGGAGGATGAGAGCTGATAGAAGAGAATTGGATGCTGTTGAAGCAAGAGATTTTTTCAAAAGGTATGGAGTTCAATTGAAGTTGACTACTTCTTATAATCCTGAAGCCAATGGAAAGAGTGAG
This sequence comes from Physcomitrium patens, assembly GCF_059467195.1. Lineage (NCBI taxonomy): Eukaryota > Viridiplantae > Streptophyta > Bryopsida > Funariales > Funariaceae > Physcomitrium > Physcomitrium patens. The sequence continues at coordinate 15,613,559 of NC_143413.1, read as the reverse complement.
AGGGATCATCTTCCTATCATTTATGCATTAGTTAAGGCATATAAAGGTAAGTCAATTCAATGGCCTAAACTGCTTCCATTTGCTTTATGGGCTAATAGAACTACTCAAAATACTGTCACTAGCTATATGCCTATGGAGTTAATGTTAGGACAAAAACCTATGATGCCAGCTGAAGAAACCTATCCTACATGGATGTTTTTATCTTGAAAAGATGATATAAATAGAGAAAGATTATTGGAGCTTCGAATCCAATAATTGGGTAGGTAACTTGAAGACCTACAAATTATAGCTGAGAAGTTAAAGAAAGCAAGATTAAAAAATAAAGAAAGATTTGATAAAACTCATAGATTGAGGCCTAAGCCTATAGAGATTGGACACTGGGTTCTAGTTTATGATAGCAGCCTTGAGCATCAACATAGTACTATAAAGAAATTTGCAAAAAAATGGTTTGGACCATATGTGGTGGTTATAGTACATGATAATGCCACATATACTTTACGTGAGTTAGATGGAGCTATTAGAAGGAATCCAATAGCAGGGAAGAGGGTGAAAACTTTCAAGAAAAGACATGGATTAGTTCAAATAGAAGACCTTCAAGAATTCTTACCTCAATATTTAGACCAAGAAGATGAAGAAGCCTAACATGTGGCACATACCGGAGGATGTGCAGGTTTGGAGGGGGTGGATGTCGTACTGTAAATACTTACAATATGTAAAAATTAGCTAAAACATATTATATGTTGATAAATCTAGATGTATGTTAGAGCGGCTAGTAGATTAAATTAAAAGGATTTGGTATAAGAAACTTTACTTTGTTTCTTTATTTCTTTTGATTTTTTCATTAATATATACATATATATATATATATATATATATATATATAGGACCTAAATGTTTAGTATGAAACCTTGAGAAAAGGTGGAAACCTAAGGATGAAAATCTAAACTAGTAGGAAGCTAATTGGGAGGGATGAAAGCAAGGCATGGTCGGATGAAGGCAAAGAATGGAGAACTTCATCCCTATTGGTCGAATTCCATGCCCAATGGGCTTTGAGGAGGCTGCCCGTGACCTTAAGAAGAGTTTCGGCGACTTCAAAGAGAGCATTTGGAGATTAGAAGCTTAGGTTGTAAAGTTTAGGATTTGGAATACAATTTGTTTACAAAAATTAGAGAATTTGGAGTTTGGGTGAAAACGTTATAGCCGTTTGAAGTTAAGGTGTTTATTTAAGACATATTGTTACTCTTTTGAGAGTACGAGGAGTTTTACAACAGCTTTTGAAGATCGAAAGGTGCAACTGGAACGGTGATTTTAAGGCCTACATCTTTTGTGAAGGAATTATTGCTTTTGGAGTTCATATGAAGGAGTTTTAAGGAGTTAAAGGCGATGCTTCCAAATCAAAAGCAGTAAGTAAGCGGATTTGTTTGTAGTAATAGTTGGAGCCATAACTTGAGTATTCGTACGAATTTTTGGCTCAAACTTTTGGAGAATGTAAAATTTTGTGTTAAAAAAGCTATACATACAAATTTCGTGGCATTTGAGCTCATATTTTGTGAGATATGAAGAAAATTATATGCGGATGTATAAAGATAAGGGTTTGAAGCGACTGTTAGGAATTTCAAGATATCTCAAGATTTGCAATGAATTTGCAGTTGAAAATTGTTGTAGAAGTTAATAAGAATACATCAGTATCTCATGTAAAATTTAAGTTTGTTTGGACGGTCAGATTAAGAGATATGAGGTATTGAAGTTTGGAAAAATCTCCACATGAGAATAAACAAGGATTTAGAAGATTTTATCATATTTTGGAAGTTGTGGGTTACTTGAGGATTGTGTATTTAATATAATTACTCAAAAAGAGAAAAATTATATATAAACTTAGGGCTTTCCTTATTTTCAAGCTTCATTGAATAATTAGTGACAGCCAGAAGCCCAGCGTTTTCTTGAGGCAAACTCTCTCTACCCCGACAACGGGTTTAATTGAACTGGACTTATGACTCTCTACTCGATTAACTACACTGTTAGTTATACTTTTAGAGAAAGAAAGAGTTCGAGAAATCCAATCTATTTGAGGGTTGTATTTTTCTAACCACGATAAACCTAAAATGATTGGATTAGAGGGAGATCTAATGATATTAAATACTACAAAAGTATTATGACCATTGATTATTACTTCTATAGGAAGGGTTTCGTGAGTAATATCTCCAGAAGACAATGGACGACCATCTATGACTTCTACATGAACAAGTTTAGTTTTCTTTACTAAAGATATGCTATGTCTTTTAGTAAATTCTTCATCTAAAAAACACGCTGAGGCTCCCGAATCTAACAAGGCAAAGACTTTATAATGTTTAGGTCCTAAAATAATATTTAATGTAAAATAAGGAGAAGACTCTGAGGAGAGAATAGGAGCTTTACTAGATATTATGCAAAGTTCCAGCTGCACGATCCTTATTGTAGCTGGACAAACTCGTTTTTTGACATATTGTCTTCTTTCATGGCCATACTCCTCATTTTGTGATTGCGTCATTTCTTTGGATAATGTTGAACAGTGTGCTTTAACTCTCCATAATATAAACATATAGAAGAGAGGACTTGAGAACAAAGAAAATACTAAGGACAATATCAGTTTAGAAGAGGGTAATCCGCAACTTCTAATATGCTTATATCTTATCAAGAAAAAGGAGTAATCCACTCTTAATCAAGATTAAATAAAGCTCTGATATTGAAGGTGTAGTCTTGTCAATCTATCAAGGAGAAGAACTCGATCAAAAGCAATTCAGATAAGTGAGCCTTCAGTCAAAAAAAGGTTATAAAATATAAATAAATAAGTATGTATATTAAAAGAGAAACTGAAATGGCTATTGCCAAAAGACAAAGAAACTAGAGACCTTTGAAACTAGACTGGAAAGAAGAAAGGAGTTGACAAGAGTGAAGAAGGCTTCACTCTTATCTCTATATATACTATCTAATTAGGGGTTACGTGGAGACGTTCTATAGGACCTCCAATATGTGTTGACTTTGTAGGACACATGCCTTGACTTATAAGGCAAGTTTTTCTACATGTGGGCCACATAGTTAGCTTGATCTTCAAGCTAACAACATGTGTGGCACATGGCCAACTTGTTGACCACGTTTTTAATCCAAAAAGTCAATTAAAGACACCTATGAAGTCAAAGCAGTGTCTATGAAGCTTCTAAGAAGCTTCCATATTTATATATATAATTACTAGCTTACATGAGTATGTCTGTGATACTACCAATTATTCACCATTTTTCTTTAATATCAATCAATATGCAATTATTCAAATAACTATCCATCACCCCATTGATACTAACAACCTAACAACAAAAGAGTTTATAAAACGACTTATAATGGCCTTACAAGAGACACGATACTACCTTCTTATCACATAAAATCAATAGAAGTTGTATGCAGATAACCATTGTCAACTCTCAATTATACTCTAAAATTTAAATTTTTGTTATTTTCCTATTTTACGATAATTAAACATGTTAGATTAGGATTTATATAAGTAGAATTCAGTTTTATAGGATTTTTAGGATTACAGCCCCTCATGGTATAAATCATAGCCTAATTCCTTGAATTAGGTTAATTAAGACTAAAGTGACAAGAGTTAAAAAATTAGAATAACAACTTAGTTAGTTTAATAATTTAGAGGTTGTTAGTCATTACTATAAGGGTTGATTAAAAGCCAATGAGTATGTTTATAATCATTCACATGATTTAGGGGTTGGAATTATAATTCTCTAAAAGATTTAGGAAAATAAGCAATGGTAATTTTAGATTTTTTCTCCAAATTTGGCAAATTTTAGTGGCATGGTGGTTCTTCTACTTAATGGGAGTCTTTTTAATGCAATGGTGGCACCGAAGTTGTACTGTAAATGCTTACAGTATGTAAAAATTAGCTAAAACATATTATATGTTGATAAATCTAGATGTATGTTAGAGTGGCTAGTAGATTAAATTAAAAGGAGTTGGTATAAGAAAATTTACTTTATTTCTTTACTTCTTTTGATTTTGACATTAAAAAATATATATATATATATATATATATATATATATAGGACCTAAATATTTAGTATGAAGCCTTGGAAGAAGATAGAAACCTAAGGATGAAAATCTAAACTAGTAGGAGGCTAATTGGAAGGGATGAAAGCAAGGCATGATCGGATGAAGGCAAGGAATGGAAAACTTCATCCCTATTGGTCGAATACCATGCCTAATGTGCTTTGAGGAGGCTGCCTGTGACCTTAAGAAGAGTTTCGGTGACTTCAAAGAAAGCATTCGGAGATTAGAAGCTAAGGTTGTAAATTTTAGGGTTTGGAGTACAATTTGTTTACAAAAATTAGAGAATTTGGAGTTTGGGTGAAAACGTTATAGCCGTTTGAAGTTAAGGTGTTTATTTAAGACATATTGTTACTCTTTTGAAGGTACGAAGAGTTTTATAGCAGCTTTTGAAGATCGAAAGGTGCCACTCGAACGGCGATTTCAAGGCCTACATCTTTCATGAAAGAATTATTGCTTTTAGAGTTCATATGAAGGAGTTGTAAGGAATTGAAGGTGGCGCTTCCAAATCAAAGGCAGTAAGTAAGTGGTTTTGTTTGTAGTAATGGTTGGAGCCATAACTTGAGTATTCGGACGAATTTTTAGCTCAAACTTCTAGAGAATGTAAAATTTTGTGTTAAAAAGCTATACATACAAATTTCGTGGCATTTGAGCTTATATTTTGTGAGATATGAAGAAAATTGCACGTATATATATAAAGATAAGGGTTTGAAGCGACTATTAGGATTTTCAAGATATCTCAAGATCTGCAACAAATTTGCAGTTGAAATTTGTTGTAGAAGTTAATAAGAATATATCAGTACCTCATGTAAAATTTGAATTTTTTTGGACGGTCGGGTTTGGAGACATGAGGTGTTGAAGTTCAGAAAAATCTCCGCATAAGAATAAACAAGGTTTTAGAAGATTTTATCATATTTTGGAAGTTGTGGGTTACTTGAGGATTGTGTATTTGGTGTAATTACTCAAAAGGGAAAAATTATATATAAACTTAGGGCTTCCCTTATTTTCAAGCTTGATTGAATAATTAGTGACAGCGAGAAGCCCGACATTTTCTTGAAGCATACTCTCTCTACCCCGACACCGGATTTACCTCGTGGAGTGAAGAAAACAAGATCAGCAACCTCTCCTTCAAAATACAAGAGAAGTAATGAAATTCTCATTTTGAAGAATTTCACAAAAAAATTGCCAAGATCCTTGTAAGTAAAAACTTTCATAAAAATTATAATTGAGCATGGATTGGGGCATGTGTATAGTCGATCTTAGCTTAGAAAGGTGTTTTGAACACAATAGTGTAGTTAGATTTACAAAAAAATGCCTTCTTGACCACTTACAAGGGCCATAAGTCTTAATAATGAGATTGGCTCTTGGATGAATGAAGGCCGTAGATCTAAATTAAGGATCTAAAAAATCAAGGATGGAGATGTAGCCCTCTCGCTTTCTCCTCTTTTGGTGAAGTACGAAGCCATGCTAAAATTTGGCCAAAAACCCTAATTTTAATTTCATCTAGATTTTAAATCTCATTGTAAATTTTGTGGGTGTGCATGGATTTTGAGTTATGAATGATAGTCATTGGATCTTAAAACACGTTTCATTGTGGTGAATAGCTCCCTTGGCCTCCCAATTACTCCAAGGGTTTTAAGGGCCTCAGATTTCCCTCCATCAGTAATTCAATTGTTTTAGTTCCAATGTGATTTTTTTGTGATTGTAGATTTTGTTGTTAGCTTTCCAACAAGGTAAAACTCGCTCCATTTGGAGTTGAACTGAATTTTTGGTGAAATTTTGAGTGAGAGGGGGTCGACTGCCTTCGCAGTTTGGATTAATCGAGTTTGGGAAAGCATTTCTCAGTGCCTGATGACTGGATTCGTTTGAAATTCTAAAATCATCAAGATTTATAAGCTAAGCTTTGAAGGGCACAAGTTTCGCTGGATTTGAAGATAATTTGAATTTTTAGAAAATTTCTAAGTGAAGGGGGTTGGTCGCCGCGGTAATTTGGATCACTCAACTTCAAAGGAGCAATTCTCACGACTGGATCACTAAATTGCAATGAAATTTGTTGGGGCAAGAGCGTCTTTAAGTTAACCTTGCAAAAACTTTCAAATCATTCAATTTGGAGCTAATTAAAAGTTTTGGCGAATTTTGGAGTAGAAGGGGGTTGCTGCCTTCAATCCTTGGCGTTGTCTAGGTACCTTCGCTTTTACCCCTCTTATTTTATTTTTACTTTTATCTTCACAGTAACTCGTAACTTCCAAATTTCAACTTTTGACTAATAAATTTTAACTTTTAAATTTTAACCTTTAATATTTTCACTTAAATTTTTAAACTTTAAACTTTAACTTTTAAATTTAATATTTAACTTTAACTTTAACTTTTAACTTTAAATTTAAATTTAAAATTTAATGTTAACTTTTAAATTTTAATTTAAAATTTAATGTTAACTTTTAAATTTTAATTTAAACTTAATTTTTTATTCTTATTGTGAATTAATTACTTTTATCATTTTTTTGTGTGGTGAATTTCATCTGATATTTTAATTTAATATCGGTAATCATTGCTTGGAAGGCATTAATTTTAATTGAATTACAAACACCCACATTTTAATTAATCTAATAATTTCACAATTGGGAGTTCTTCCATTCTACCTCTTGAGCTCGTTGTGTAGTACTAAATCCATATAGTGGTGGATTTTAGATTCACAACCATCGATAATACAAGAACTTCTATGAAGGTGATCAAGTATTATTCTTCAATGCCAACTTGACACTTGCTACATCAATCCAAATCCATAAACTAGCACCTTAGTAGCTTGGACCTTTTTACATTTTTGCAATAATTTCTGATGTTGCATACTACCTTGAGCTTTAGCTACATATTCGGGTCCATCTAATCTTCCATATTTTGTAATTCAAGGAATTTCATATTGAGTTAAAGCACATTCTAGATCAACACCAACCACCACCACCACCACCATTAGTTGTATTGATGACCTATAAGAATATGAAGTAGACAATATTTTGAAGCATTGATATCTTTGCCACGGTAGTAGATGTCCACAATTTTAGTATAAGTTCTTTAGAAAGATTATTCTATCCACGATACAACGTGAGAATCTATACAAAACTTCATTAATTATCAAGAAATAATTTAGAAATACCATCAAATATAAAACAAGGATGTTTTGCATTAGTGGAGGAGAATTAACTTTAATAAGATGTAAATAAGATATTTGTATTCTTGACACATAAGGATAGATAGTTGGAATCATGTTTGAAAAATTATAGAAGTTTTTAGAACTGAGGCTAAGTTAGTAGACTATGTAGGACCTACCATGGAATATTCTAAAAAAGACTTAAGGTGGTTGTCTAGGTGAAGTCCACTATAGAACCTTCTAAAAAGAATTTAGGGCGGTTATCTAAATAAGGTAAAGAATCCATAGTGACAAAACTTTCTATAGTCAAAAGATCTCTAGTAATAGAATCCACAATAATAGACCTACAATAATAGGAACCACTATCATAGATTCTACAATCATAGGACCATAATAACATGTCTATGGTCATGGGCCTAGTGAGTGACTATGAAGCATGAAAAAAAAAAAAAAAAAAAAAAAAAAAAAACATATTATTCAAATTTCTTAAGTATCAAGTTTAGAAGCATACTTCAAATGCATATAGAATCCAAATTTGATTACTTTTGAATCAATTTTACGTGAAAGAGGTCTAAGAAATTCATTAGCATACTCAATTTTTAGAATGGAGGTCATTTGGAGCATTGAAGTCATAATTACTAAATATTAATTACTTTCTAAGTGAATTTTTGATTTTTTATCACTTCTTTATATTTCATTTTATTACAATTATTTTTTAGTGTCACAAATTCTATGATTTTTTAACATTAATTATAAATATATTCCAATTTCTTTGATTCACTTTTGATTTTTGCTTATATGTTATTGAGGATGAGGATCTAATGTAAATTTTTATATTTTATTTTTGGTATTTTTTTCTAGTTGTAGTATTATTTTTAAAGATTTTTTTTATTATCTCATTTTATGTTTATATTAATTTTTATTAACAGGAATATTGTAGAAATAAGATTGGATCTATTGCCAATAAGATCTTTCTATTAGTAAATATGTTAGATTTGTAGTGATCTAGAGATGATTTTTGATGAACTGTAAAGCTTAGTAGTTTTATAGATATGATGTCATACTATAATTGCTTATAGTATGTAAAAATTAATTAGAACATATAATATATTCATAATTCTTGGTATATGTTAGAATGGTTAATAAATTAATTTAAAGAAAGTGGATTTAAGAAACTTTATTTTAAATTTTATCTTTTTTAATTATAGTATTTTTTAAAAACATTATAGGACCTAAATGTTTAATATGAAGCCTTGAGAGGAGATTAGAGCCTAAAGAAGAAATTTTTAACTAATAGGAGGCTTATTGAGAGGGATGAAAGCAAGGCATGGTTGGATGAAGGTAAAGAATAGGAATCTTCATTCCTATTGGTCGAAGGCCATGTCTAATGGACTTCAAGGAGGCTGCCTGAGGCCTTATTAAGGACTAGGGTTTCTCTTTTGAAGTCATTTGAGCTTTGGATGCTAAGATCAGCAAGTTTAGGATTTTGGATACATATTGGATGCAACTTTTATATGATTTGGAGTTTTTATGAAGGAGTTATTGGCGCTCAAAGTTAAGGTGTCAATTTTGTATCTAGTGTCACTCTTTGGGTCATAACATATATTTACAAAGAACAATGAAAGCTCGACGACTAGAATTGAAGAGAGCACTTTTTTTACCACACTTTTTATATATTATTTGATGAATTTGGAGATTGGATGAAGAAGTTATAGAGGATTGAAGTCAATGCATCCAAATCAAAGACAGTAAGTGATTTTATTCATAGTAATGGTTTGAGCCATATCTTGAGTATTTGGACAAATTTTTAGCTAAAATCTTTTGAAAAAGATAGATTATTGTATTAAAAAGCTATACATACAAATTTTATGGCATTTGAGTGCTTAATTTGTGAGATATGAATAAAATTGTAAGTAGGTATATAAAAACTAGGGTTTAAAGCTACTATTAAGATTTTGGTGATATCTTAAGATCTGCAATGAATTTACAGTTGAAAACTGTTGTGGTAGTTTTTAGAAGTATATCAGTACTTTATGTAGAATTTGGGTGTATTTAAACAATCCGATTGGAAGATATGAGTTGTTGAAATTTAAGAATAAAATTCCATAAGGATATATAAAGATTTAGAGTTTTTTTTTATCATATTTTGGATGTTTTTGGGAACTTCAGACTTACATATTTGGTGTAATTGCTCCTAAAATTATTATACATATATAAAAACTTGATCTTTCTTATATCAAGACTTGATTGAGCAATTAGTGACAGCCAGGAGCCTAGTGCTTTCTTGAGGCAAACTCTCTCTATCCCAACAATAGGATATTCTTTTAGCCTTTAAATAATTACATATATCCAAGTAGTTCTTTTTTTGGTGCATATTAGGAGTCAATATTATTGATTTCTTTCACCAGATGACTTGGATAATAATCATACTGAAGACTTCATGCCAAATATAGATATTAATAAGGATTTTTAACTTATTTCAATGTTAGATACAACTCGTAGACTTTAGATTTCAAGGGTGGACATATTTTACAAAATGAAAGATGAACTTTGTAATATAGTGAAAGATAGATTCTCAAGAAGAATTGAAGGTATTTCTTTGCCAAATTGAAAACTCATATTTCAAACATGAATGAAAGAGAAGCGTCAAAGGTCTCGCACTTTCAAAGAATAGTATGCCTTTAAGCTCTTATTTCAATACTTGGAACATGAAGTACTTCAAATCTATGAAAAATAGACTCAGAACTATTCACTTGAGTTATATAAAGTGAAGCAATATTGGAAGGGATACATAGAACTTATTTCAATTCTTAAAAAGTATGCTATTTCAAGCTTCATGCTTATGGTGAAGGAAGAAGATCCAATCCAAGAAGAAGTTGGTACATCTTTAGAAGATACCAAAAGAAAATAAGTAGCTACTTCCTTAACTAGCACTCTAATTACTTTATCTAGCATGGCTTAAGCAATGAAGGCAGCTATATCTATAATAGAAGAGCCACCTTTATTTGAATTTCTCTAAATATTTATTAAATATTTGTAGCATAAGTATGGAAGTTTTAGGCATAATCAAATACAATGCATTCAAGACTTCTATTGTAAAAAAGAAAGATATTATATGTACCATGTATACTTATTTGGCTTGATTTATAATAAAGTCAAATAGTATATTTGCTGAGAGCTAATTTGTTAAGATTTTCTTATCTAATATTGATAAGAGACTCTTGGATTTAGCTAGACAAAGAATTATTCTCAATTATAATAATAAGGCTATATTGGCATAATCATTTTTTGAAGTTGGAAAATGCAATAAGGCATTTTATCAAGATGATGCTACTGACATGGTAGCTTAGACGAAAAAATTATTTAAATCCAAAAAGATGGCAACTGCCATAAGTAATTTGGTAAAAATTCAACCTAAAAAGATTATACATTATTGGAAGTATCGTGAATCTATTAAGAATAAGAACTTGAAGAAAACAAATAATCAACTAAAATTTTTTTGAAAGAAATATGACAAAATAAAAGTAAAAAAATATGTATATTAAAAAACTGAGATGGCTATTATCAAAAGATAAGAAAACTATAGATTCTTGAATCTAGATTAGAGTAAGAAAAAAATTGATAATAGCGAAGAATGCTTCACTATTGTCTCTATATATATTATCTACTTAAGAGCTATGTGATAATATTCTATAGGACTTCTAATATGTATTGACTTTATAAGCCACATGTCTTAACTTGAGAGGCAAGTTTTTTATGTGTGTGTTGCATAGTTAGCTTTTTTTATAAGCTATCTACAAGTATGATATGTGGCTAACTTGTTAACCAAGTTTTTAACTTAGAAATCAACTAAAAAGAAGTATAAAGTCAAAACTATGTCCATAAAGCTTCTTGAAAGCTTTTCTAGAAGATATTATGAAATTAATCTATTTTTATTTACTTTTACCTATTTGTATCTAATCATATATGTAATTATTAGAATAAATATGTATGCTTGTGACATTATCCCTCCTTCTAGGGACAAGTTTCACAAGGCGCAATCATCACATGTTGAGAAAATCTAAGATGCATATGTTTGCCACATACTTTGATCTTTGTCTTTTTCAATGATAGGTCTTCTCAACCATCAATAGTATCTAATACGGGGGTGAAAAGACCACCTTGTTATTTGATCATTGTTGAGGTTTTTATAACTTCTTTCAAATAAAATATTTAAACACTATCAAGAATTGTTCTTACCTCTAATAAAATTACCAAATATTGGGAGTCTATTTTAAGGTTGTGATACCAAATATATTGTATCTTGCCATCTATTCAAGGAAGAATATGTTATTTTCAAAGATCTTCATCTTAATCACATTATCTTAAAGGTTGACATAATTATAATATTTCATCCAACAAGTCAACAAACAATAGCTCTTAAATTAAATCTATTGATTATTGATTCTCTATCTCCCTACCGCCATAATATATACAAAAGTTATAAATAAGGATAGAAGGTAGAATATTATCTTCTTTTGATTTTGTTTCTTTTATAGCAAAGATTTGATATTCTTTATCTAGGTTTTGATAGATGTCATTGATGAAAAGTTTCCATCTTTTTTGTTGTATTTGCAATATTATTTGTTGGCTATCATGTATATTCACTAATATCATATCTATGCCAATAAATAAGATATTCCAACCTATTTTGATGTCGCTTTGAATCTAAGACTTCTTCCACGTCAAATTCTTCATTGTTGTTCACTTTTATAGAAAGAAGTGGCATTTGTTTTTTTTCTTGGTATGTTCATTGTCATATATGGTTTAAAAAGAGACTCTTAGAATTTGGAATGAATCTTCATTGATTTTGGTAGGTGTAATCAATAAGCAATTGCATTGATTTGTTTACGAATAGAAAAAGGTTTAAGCCTACAATAGTCTAACTTATTATAAGACAAATAGTCTTAATATTATGACAAAATAACCATACCTTATCATCCACATTGAAATGTGATTGTTTTTTGCAATAGGTATTTGTGGTTATCTTTTGTCATTCTTGAGCTTCTTTTAATTGTACCTTCATTGTTGCATATAGTTGTGACAATTAATTTATCAAATCTTCCACCATATGATTATCAATTCTTAAAAAATCAAAAGCATCAAGTTGTGGATAATAATCATAATTAACAAAAAAAAAAGGTGTTTGATAAATAAAAGTATATACCATATTATGATAAGAAAATTTTATTAATGGCAAAAGAATCGTCTAATCAACTTGTTGGTAGTTGATGGTACATCTCAAATATTGCTCCAAAACTTAATTAATACGCTTTGTCTATCCATCAATTTGAGGATGAAAGGCCAAAGATAACTTTATATCTACCTTTAAAATTTTAAAAAAGGTTCTTCAAAATCTTGATATAAATTGAGTCCTTCTATTTGATATAATATCCTTGGATAATCCATGATAGTGATAGATTTGTTTTTTAAAAAATAGTTATTTTTTCACTCATAATAGATTTTATATATGATACAAAATATGCCATTTTGATAAAATAATCTACTATCATGAATATAAAATCATACAAACCTGAGATTGAAAGATCCGTGATAAAATCCATAGAAATAAAAGCCCATGGTTGTTTGAATATGAACAATGGTTGGAGAATTTTATAAGATTGATGACGAGGAATTTTTGACCTTGAAAAAATATCATATGATTGGATAAAGTCTTTTATTGCCTTTTATATTTGTGGCTATTAAAAGTTTTTGGATATAAGCTCCAAAATTTTATTGTATCCAAAATGCCCAACCTCTGAAAAGCCATGATATACTTAAAGAATATATAAATGTGCTTCTCCTTTTGAAATATATAAGCGTCTTTTAAAATAGAATTGGTTGTTCTTCAATTCAAACTTAGAAGCATTATGAGACTTAAAAGAAGAGTTCTTGATATCATGAATAAGAAGATCAAAGGACATACTTGATTGAATTTATTTGACAAAGATTGAATCAACAATCAATATTGATTTTATTGTTTAAAGTTAAAAATACTCCAACTTCAAGAAAATCATTTTTTGTTGATTAAAAGATGTTTTTTTTCTTTTAGTATAAGATAAGAATATTTAAAAATGATGTTTGATAAAACTTATTATTTTTTGGATTAATAAGTGATCTTATAATCAAATCTTGACAAAGACATGCTCTAATGGACTTGGCAACTATTCAAAATATCTACTAACATAAAATATTAAAGATTATTATAGTTCATATAAATAGTGATAAGATTAGAAGTATCTTTTAGATAATGGCACCATTCTTGAAACAAATCCATAGTTATAAGAAGTTCTTTGTTATGAATCTTATAGTTGATTTTGATTATTAATACTTTTCTTAAATAAAAAGCTATTAGGTGAATTTTATCATTTTTTCCTATTTGTGACAATATAGCATCCAAAGCAAAGTCCAATACATTTATTTTCATAAAGAATGGCTTAAAAAAAGTTAACGCTATCAAGATAAAGAGAATTTATCTTAAAAAAGTGTTGGACTTTTAGCTATCATTAATTGCTCAATTAAGCCTCAAGATTAAAAAAAATACCAAATTTATATATAAATTTATTCCTATAATGGCAATTACATCAATATATAAGCCTTAAGTACCAAAGATCACAAAAAATGTGATAAAAATATTATAAAAACTTGTATATCCTTAAGGTAAATTTTTCCTAAACTTCAACAGTTTATATCTCACGATTCGATGATCCAAACAAATCCAAATTTTATATGAAGTACTATTATATTTTTAACAATTATAATAACAAATTTCAATTGTAAGTTTGTTACAAATCTTGAGATATTTTCAAAATCCTAATAGTATCTTCAAACCCTTGCTTATATATACGTATGTGTAAATTTATTCATATCTCACAAATTGAGTATTCAAATACCATAAAATTTTAATATATAGCTTTTTAATGTAATAATAAATATTTTTGAATATTTTGAATCAAAAATTCATCTAAAAACTTAAGATATGGTTCTAGTCATTACTATCAATAAAATGATTCACTTATTGCTTTTGAATTACATATGCTATCTTCAATGCTATATGATTTCTTTATAAAAACTTTAAATATAGAATTTTTTTTACAAAAGATGTAGATCTTAAAATCACCCTTGTAATTGTATCTTATAATCTTCAAATGCTATCATACAACTCCTAGTATCTTCAAAAAAATAATAGTATGACTTAAATAGATACTTTTAACTCAATTAGCTATAACTTAATTACTTTAACTCCAAATCTTCTAAAATTTGTATATGAATTATAGTCCAAATCTTAAACCTTACAATCCTTGCTTTTAATTTTAAAATTTCTTTTTTGAAGTTGCCAAAATCCTAGTTATCATCACAAATAGCTTGCAAAATACCTACTGGACATGGCCTTTAATCAATAGGGATGAAGATCTTTATCTTTTGCTTTCATCCATCCATACCTTGCTTTCATTCCTTCAAATAAGTTTCTTAAAGATTTGAATCTTCATCTTTGAGTTCTAATATTTTTTAAAAATTTTATACTAAATATCTAAATCTTATATAATTTAAATATTATAATCAACATAAGTAAATTTTAAAATAAATTTTCTTAAATCAACTCTCTTTAAATTAAACTACTAACTACTATAATATACATCAATATTTATAAATATATTATATGTTTTAATTAATTTGTATATGTTATAAATAATTACAATATGACAACATAATATAAGAGTTATGTAAAAATAAAGGTTGTCTTTAAAGCTTCAAATGCTACTTCTACTTCTTAGTTCTATTGAAGTTTGTCTTTACAAGTCAAATGTATAAGTAGAGCTGCAACTTCAGAGAAGTCCTTGATGAAGATCCAAGAGTAGTTGGCAAATTTCAAAAAGCATTAGACAACTTTCATTATTTTTGAGATCTTTCAATCTGTAATAATTTAAACTTTCTTAGGATCCATCATAAGTCCATCATTTGAAATGATATATTTTAAAAAGTCAACATGAATAGTATAAAATATACACTTTTTTATTTTAGCATAGAGTCTTATATTTCTTAGTTTTTGTAATATATGTTGAACATGAAGTTCATACTCCTCTGTATTCTTAGAATTAATTAAGATATTATCTAGGTAACAAACAATAAAATCGTTTAAAAACTCTTAAAAGACATCATTTATTAAATGTTGAAAAGCTACTAATACATTTATTAGTCCAAAAGACATGATATTGTATTTGAAATGTCCATATTTAGCTCAAAATATAGTCTTTCATTCATCTCTTTTTTTGATGTATACTAAATTATATACTTTTTATACATCTATTTTTATATAGATCTTAGCTTAATTCAACTAATCAAGAAATTTAGATATCAAAGATAGCAAGTACCTATTCTTAATGGTGATTTTGTTGACTCGTCAATAATTGACTCACATCCACAATAATCTATTTTTTTCTTTACAAATAAAATTGAAGCTCTTGCTAGAGATTTGGAATGGCATATGAAGTTTTTGGCCACATTTTCTTCAATGTATTCCTTGAATTTTGCCAACTTATTTTATGATAAATTATAAATTGGTCCAAATAGCAATTGAGTTCTTTCTTAAAGGTCAATTGAGTAGTCATAAGAACGATTTTTTGGAAGAGAATCCACATTTTTTTTTTCAAATATATCTTTAAAATCTTGCTATTAGATTGGAATTCCACTTAAAGTCTTTCTACTATAGGAAATAGATGCGACATAAATGACACAAGGTAGTCTTTTTTTTGCAACATGCAAGAAAGCTCTTATACCTAAAAATATAAATTTAGTTGCATTAGACTTATGACTTTTTATTTGATTAACTATACTCTTAGTTATATTTTAAAAAATTAAGACTACAAGAAATTTAATCTATTTTTGGATTATATTTTTCTAGCTATAATAAACCTAAAATAACCAGATTAGAAGGCAATGTAATGATATTAAATATTACAAAGCTATTATGACCATTGGTTGTTACTTTTATGTAAAGAGTTTCATCAATAACAATTCTTAAAGAAAATAGATGACCATCTATGATTTCTACTTAAATAAATTAGTTTTCTTCACTAAAAGTATGTTATATCTTTTAGCAAATTCTTCATCTAAGAAATATGCTGAGGCTCCTGAATCCAATAAAGAAGAGGCTTTGTGATGTTTAGGTCCTAAAGTAATATTTATTATAAAAAAAGAAGAGGGTTTTGAGAAAAGAATAAGACTTGTACTAGGTGTTGTATAAGATTCCAATTACACGATCTCTATTGTAATTGGACAAACTTGTTTTCTAACATACTATCTTCTTTGAAAGCAATATTCTTCATTTTGTAGTTGCATCACTTTTTTGGACAATATTGAGTAATGTGTTTAGGTTCTCCACAATTTAAGTACAATCCTTCCTAACAACAATGAGTCTTTTCTTGCTTAGTAAGAGGTTTAAAATATATTGCATCAATTTTCATATCTTCTACTTTCCAACTATATGTATTGAAGAGACATTGGTATTAATATTGAATTATAGTAATTTTCAGGCATACTTTTGCAACTTTTAGATCAAAATTTGAAAAGTCAATTATCACACTTAACAGCAAAATCAATTCCTTAACTTAATGTTTGAAGATCAAATAAGTCTAGCATCAATGTTTTTACCTCATATTATAATTCATAGAAGAATTAGCTAAAATATGCAGCATCATCCTATTTAATATCAATTACAAGTTATTAAAATTGTAAAGCATATAATGTGATTGATTGATTGTCTTATTGCAACATACAAATATTTTTGGTTGAAACATGAATTACATCATATTCTTTATACATGGATCAAAATTCTACTAAAAAAACCTCTAGATTATTCAATATTAAAACTTGTCATTTAAAAAAAGATGAAAACCATAATAATGTTGAACTTGAAAGAAGTGTATCAATGAATTTAATTTGAAATTGTAGAATTGAATAGTTTTGGAATTGAAGTTCATTCACAATTTGTACTTGATTGATAAATACTCAAAACTTGAATCTTATACTATTAAACTTTTTAAATAATATAATCTTTGGTTTTTTAATACTAAAAAGATGCTTTATTATAAAGAAAGAAATATGATTTGGTAAAAATATTGAAGCAATTCCAAACATCTCTATATCTTCACTTCTTGCTATTCTTATTGCTTCTTATGGTAGTAAACTGAGTTGATACATTACAAACATCAATTGTTCTTATATTTTTACTATTTCATTCTTCATTTCAAGAAGCTTTGCTATGATAATACTTAGACAAGAAAAGATATCTAATATCACTTAAGACAAATAGAAGAAAAAATTTAAAAATAAAAAAAATATAAATGACAATATCAGTTTAGAAGATGATAATTTGTAACTTTTAAAATGCTTATGTCTTATAAAGAAAAAAAATTAATCCACTCTTAATCAAGAAAAGACAATGCTATGATATTCTAAATATATTCTTATCAATATATCAAAGACAAGAATCTAATGAAAGCAAATAATCAAGTGAGAATTTCTTCAAAAAAATATGAAAAAATAAAAATAAAAAAATATGTATATTACAAAGAAATTAAAATAGCTATTATTAAAAGACAAGAAAATTATAAACTCTTGAATCTAGACTAAAACAAGAAAAAAATTGATAAGAGTGAAGAAAACTTCACTGTTGTCTCTATATATATTATCCATCTATAAGCTACGTTGCAATGTTATATATGACCTCCAACATATGTTGACTTTATAAGCCACATGTCTTAGCTTAAAAGGTAAGTTTTTTATGTATATACTACATAATAAGCTTATTCTACAAGCTAGCCATATGTGTGACATGTGGCTAATTTGCTAATCAAGTTTCTAATCTAAAAATCAACTATAAATACATATAAAGTCAAAATTATGTCTATAAAGCTTTTAAAAAGCTTTTTTAGAAGATATTATGAAATTAATCTACTTTTATTTATTTTTATCTATTTCTATCTAATCTTATAAGTAATTATATAAATTTATTTAATAGATAAAAATAAATATATATATCTATGACAATATATCTGATTAGATAGAAATAGATAAAAATAAATATATATTTAATAGATAAAAATAAATATAAATATATTTAATAGATAAAAATAAATATATATATATAAATTTTAATTTTATTACAAAATAAATATATATATCTATGACAATATATTTGTGACACCTAAATAATAGCTAAGAATATGACACCTATAATAAGTAAGATATTAAAACATGTATTTGACCATCAAAGTAATCCTAGAGATCTTAATATTCATATGTAATTGCCTTTATTTTTTGGCCTTACACATGTTAATTCTATAGCAAAGCCCTATATTTCAACTTCAACAGAAGATAAAGATACTAATATTAAAAATATAATATATATCTTAGCATATAAACTATTGAATATGCCTATATTTTCTAGTATTGACTTTTTAGCTTCAAAATTTAAACTAGTAGGGATCTTTCAATTGGTTGATAAAATGTTAGAAGACAAAATACTTATACTATCATTAGAGTGGGCTTAAGCAATAATAAAGCCTTCAATATAAGAAAATTTAGCTAAGATATAGATAAAACTTGCAATTGAAGCTATTGTCATATTTGATAAAGATCACTAGAAGGCCACAAATATAAATCCTTGAAGTGAGGTGCCATTGTCTAAAGAGGTAGTATTTTTATCTAATGTTATAGCTAGACTTATCTAAGAACATGAAAATTTATGCCTAAGAATTCTATGATTAATTAATGATAACAATATGGTCTTTATTAGCTATACTAGTGACAATACCACTTATCCTATATTTTTGCATGTTATGTTAGATTTTGAGGCTCAGCCAATTATGATTGATAAATAGCTTATTCAAAAATTAGGTCTCACTCCTAGAAACTTAAAATCTTATCTTTCTACCAATATTACTTTAATATGGAACATAAAGTGAGCTATTGACTATATTAAGATACCTTTGTAATTAATATTTTGTATTGGATCTGATCCACTTTATTCACACTTGTCTCTAAAGTGTGCAATGATTAGTGCCAATAACTATGATATTTTAGTAGATCAACATGTCTATTATCTATTTGATTTTGTCTTAGATAATTGGACTAAAGAAGCATGGATTCAACTAGGATGGTTTATTAGTGATAGAAAGAAAGAATTCATTTTAATTCTATTTATGACAACTGCTATGATTATGTCAGCAAAAACCTTATTTAATTATAATACATTGGCATTAAATTTAATTATGAAGTAATTCTATTAAAAGAAATATTAGTATTTATTTTCTATTTAATAGAACCAATTAATCTACCATCTTTTAAAGTTCATACAAAATATTAGAAGGATCCATTTCTTCCTTCAAAAATATGTGCAGATTTTTTTTGTCAATATAAAGAGATTGTATCTTTATTGGATATATTGAAGATACCAAAATCTACTTTCTTACTTATCTTTGTTCAACCTATTCATTGGCATCCACCACATTAAGATATTATCTTTGTGGAACTCTTTGCAAGTATTGATACAAGTTTGGTAATAATATTGAAGGTTAGGCTTATTGTTCAATAGTACATTCATGTGGATATTAGAACTACACCTAACCAAATAACTCAACATCATCTCTAAAGATTGTTGGTTATATATTATAAAAAACTGTAACCTCCTATTATTCTTAGTTATTTTAGCTAACTACTTCATGATATCACCCTCATTAATAATGAAAATTTGAAGAGATTAGGCTACATAGTTTTATTGATTATTGAATGGCCTTATTAAAGTCATTCACATATTAGAACAAGTCATGGATTAGATGATCTTCAATCCAATTAATTTAAAGATTTGATATGACTTACATAATGGTAATTTATGCATCAAATTATACCACTTAGATACATTTTTGAAAATATTCTACCATTGGATGACATTCAAAGACAAGTGTTGGAGTCTCATCAATATATTAACCAACTCTTTGGTCTTTCAACCTATATAGATGTTGTGACTTTAGATTCCTATGGTCATCAACTTTGTTTAATTAGGATCAATCTAGAATTGTCTTATGTGCTAAAAAAGTACTTTTTAGAATTATACAATTTCTTGGAAACCATATTGATGATATCTTATATGATAATCAAATTTCTTTGGTTGTTACTAAAGTTGATGAACCTCCTTTTTCTTTAATTAATAAGATGGAAGCACCTTATGGACATATTTCTAATATTTATAACATTTCCAATATCCTTTGCATTTGAAGCATGCAGACCTAGCATAATTTAAAGTATCAATTCACAAACCTATGAAGGACCTATAGCCAATGAAAATGAGCATGCCATAGGCTTTTTAATTAGTACCATAACTACTTTTGATCTTATTGAAGGACAACATGGTTTATTCCTAGGACAAGCTATTGACCTCAATACTTTATGGATTTTTGGCATATATACTATTGTTCAAAAGCATTATTATGACCATGTTAGTACTTTAGAATTAGAGAAAAATGGTCAGAGGACAATGGATATTGAACTTACAAAGATTAAAGAATCTAAGTCATTTCTTTGTTTATAGAGGCATGTAATTAATGAACTACAAGTTTAATATATTTTTGTGATTTTAATAAAATAATTAAGATATATATACATATATATATATATATATATATATATATATTAAATAAATTCTTTTACAAGATTTGTTTTTGAAAGAAACTCCATGTTTTATCAATATTTCTAATACTTCAAACATTATGGTCATAAAGTCCTTCATTTGACTAGAAGTGAAGATGTTGAGAGCATAGGAATTGTTTCTTCAATACACTAGCAATTAAAGGCCATGCTGGTATGTAGTGGTACTCCATAAGTGAAGAAAGAGACCACACAATTTGATGATTGGCCATTGAAATTAGTGCCATATCTTACTAATGTTGAAGCACAAAGGATACAAGCTTTTATGTACTCATATTATAATTGTTTTGCCTTTAATCTTTAAGATCTTGAAGATTATAAAGGCAAAACTATTTACATCCAATTCAAAGATGATCATCCAATCTTTTGATAATCTTGTAGGCTTAGTGCCTCAAAAAAAGTTGGTGTCCAAGCTCATTGCTAAGAACTATTGGCTATAGGCTTGATTGAGCTTTCTAATAGTAATTATGCTTATATTACAGTCATACTTTTGAAAAAGAATATTTTTGATAATTAGATAAATGAGCAAATGTATAGACACTATTGTCCAATTAATTGTAAAACTAAGTTTGTTTGATATCTAATGCCAATACCAAAAGAATTATTTGATGTAATATGATTCTCTCAAATATTCAATACTTTAGATTTAAGATTTGATTATCACCAATTATCATTATTTATTAAAGATTGGATAAAGACAACATTTTGGAGAGTTGATGAAGTTAGATCAATTCTATTATTAAAAGTTCCTTCTATTTGGTCTTAAGAATGCACCAATTGGGTTTCAATAAGTGATGGACTAAGTTATATCTAGCTTTTCATTTGCTAGATACTACATTGATGATATTATCATTTTGAGTAGTATTCCATAAGATCATATGAGCTATTTATAGGGAGTATTTGAATGATTACAATAATGGAGATTATACTTGTATCATAAAAAATATAAATTCTTCCATGAATGATTATCATACTTAAATCACATGATTATCTTAAGAAGTCTTGGTATACAAGAAGCAAAGCTAAATGTCTTGCAAAAAATTCCAACACCAAATGATGTTTCACAACTTTGGGCTTTTTTAGAATTGGCAAACTACTACCAAAGATTTGTCAATAAATTTAGTGTCATTGCTAAGCCTTTAATTATTCTCATGGATAAAGATCAACCCTAGACTTAGGGTTGTGAGCAATAATATGCATTCAAGACATTGAAGTAAAATTTGGGTTCAATTCTAGTTCTTCAATGTTTAGATGCTAATAGATCTTTTCAACTATACATAGATTGGAATGCAATAGGATTGGAAGCAGTCTTCATACAAAAAGATGATGTAGGACAAAAATATGTCATTATATTTGCTCCTAGAAGTAATAGCAATGTTGAGCCAAATTATCCATGTCATAAAGAAGAAGCTTTGACAATAATTTAAGCCATTATTTATTTTTTACCTTACTTGTATAGCCAAAATTTCATATTAGTAATTAACCATCAACTTTTGAAGTAGATTATAATTATCATTTTACTTATTCTGCAAATTTCTTTTAGAATAAACATGTAGAAGGAGATTTGAACACAGGGAAAGACTAAGCGTATGAGTTCTACTTGTTA
Source organism: Physcomitrium patens (assembly GCF_059467195.1). Classification (NCBI taxonomy): domain Eukaryota; kingdom Viridiplantae; phylum Streptophyta; class Bryopsida; order Funariales; family Funariaceae; genus Physcomitrium; species Physcomitrium patens. Next base: position 15,590,979 of record NC_143413.1, on the reverse strand, counting down.
GGATTACACAATTAATCATATTCTCAACCATTAAAAATACCAAAGAATACCACAATATTTTCCGCTTCCTAATAGTAATCCACTATCGTATGGCGTGATTTGCTATCTAGGAATATACTAAGCATCTAGCTATAGAGAGTGTAGCTTAAACCTTTATATGAATATTGTGTTAGCCTCCTAAAACTCCTTTATTTTGCATAAAACTCAAAATATAACAAAACCCCTTCAAAACATATTTTTTCCGCAAAGGGTTTTCTTGTCGTGAACTTTAGAAAATCATAACTCTTGATGTAACCATTCAATTGGTCTCAAATTTACAAGAGAGTTAGAATTCACCCTTGAATTTTATCACAAAAAAAATCAACCACAAATTCACTCCCGATCTTTTGGCATCTAAGAAACCCTAGCAAATGCTCTAAACCTTAATTTACAAGACCCGAACACTATTTTCTTAAAATCTCAAGAATCCAATACTAAAATGTCATAAAACTTATGTAAAAAGTTTACTAACATAAAATCACACATTTCCTGAAATTTTAAGCCAAAATTTTGTCAAATTTCTCAAGATATAGCTCAAGAGACAACCACTAGCAAATCAGGTTACTTACTACCCTTAGATTGCATGTGTTGACTTCAAAATCCAATAACTCCTTCATTTCAACTTAGAATCTAATAAGAAGTATGTGAAAAGTGTAGCTACAAAAGTGCTCTCTCCAGTCGCAATCGCCGATTTTCAATTGCTATCTATACGCGTGCGTTATGCCAAAAAGAATGACAGTAGTTCCAAAATCAACACCTTAACTTTGAGCGCTTGTATCTCCTTCATATAAACTCCAAACCATACAAAACTTGCACCAAAACCATAGCCAAAAACCTAAACCTTCTGATCCTGGCCTTCAAAACTCGAATGGCCTCGAGAAACTAACCCTAATCCCTAATATGGCCTCGGATAGCCTCCTCAAAGCCCATTGGTCATGATTTTTGACCAATAGGAATGGAGATTTTCATTATTCATCTCCATTCATCTATATTGGTGCCCTAATTACTCCCTTTGCTACCAAAATCCTTCTTCAATCCTTTTTCGTATAAGATTTACATAATTTATGCTCTAAACACCAAATAAAAGAACCAAAAGAAGTTTTCAAAGGTCACCAATGTCTAACAAAGGAGATTCTAAATATTTAGAAGTTACTATCAATCAAAACCAATCGTAAAAGCCACTATCAAAAAGAAAATCAAATTATACAAATTTTATAGTAAAATTTTTAAACAACCTCTTCTCAAGGTAATAATCAAATTATATTCTACAACCAACTAAAATCTACTAATATGGCTCTCACCATGTTACTTAATAAATTATATATTAAGTACATAATTACATTATTTTCATATAGTAGCCGAACCACAACATGACACCACCATCACTGATAACAACAACGTATAATCCAGCACTACCATAAAAGACAGTACATAATCATTCCATAATCCAAACACTGGAATCCTTCACCACTAATAGTCCTTTTCAATATACTTCTTCACAGAATTTCAGATTCTATAGACTCCTTTTGATGAATTATTGTCAATTTCCAATACTCAATGTATTATAATCCTTTCATTTATATCCATTCTTCACAATTATTTCCAATTACTCTCTTTCAATTCACCAATATATAATTCAATATTCAATAAATCAAATTCTTCTTTTGACAATATCAAATCTCTTTCTATTCTAAAATATTACGTCACATTTTTGAAAAACTATCCATAAATCTTCTTCTACAAAGAAATCAAAAATCAAGGAATAAACAAAGAAAGAGGTAGCATCAAGCTTACCCCGACTCATGACTATCACAACCTGGCCCTTAAACTAACTTCTACAACTCCTTTATACTTTTTCCTGATTTTTCAGATTCTAACCGTAATTCTGAAATTAACCGCTTTTAATAACTAACGCAATCATCTATCCTTCTGAATTGCCTATTCTATGGACTATTAGTACATTTTACCAATATCTTTCAAAAACGAATTAATATCTATTCTACATGGCTTATGGAGTCAGATAAGCTTACTAGCAAGCTTGTAAGATGGGCTTTGTTACTTCAAAAATATGACTTTGAGATTGTGCATGTGACATGCATTACCTACATTTTGAAACATTATGTATGGACAAGAGCCAATTCTACTCAGCTTAATATGTGAGAAACTAACTCCAATTATAGACTTAAATGATCTTGATATTTAGGCCCAATATCTATATAATTGGACATAGTTTTCTAAACAAGCCATGCCTATGGCTATGAAAAACTTATCTATTCCTCAATATTATGAAACTTTGCAATATGCTTGTATTTGTAGTAGAGCTTATTGATCCCAATTATGAAGATCCTTTAAAAAAAATTATGTATATTTGTAATAAGAGGTACTTAGAATACTTGATGTTAAGATAAGGTGCACAATTCTACATGTAAAGAATGTGTTGTCTAGTGGTATTTTGTTATTAGAAGGCAAGAATGGACAAAAGTATCGAAAGCATTCAAAGAATTATGCTCCCTATTATCTTCCTATTGATAACTCTATACATCTTGAATTGGTAATTGTGCCAATTGATCTTTATTATTTCGTATATAGTAAAAAGAAATAGGTTGCTACTATGCTTTTATGTAATCAATGACAATGTGGGTGGCATATGGCATGTTTTAATTCTTCCATTAGGAGATTTGATTTTTCCTTGTTGTTAGAAGTCTTCTAGTCATGTTTCATCTCTCAATAAGGATTGCAGATTTCTTCTATTGTATATGTCATATACTTTGGTAGTCTAACTGCTACAATATTAATTTTGGAGGAGTACAATTTGGCATTCATATCATAGTAAGGTTCATCTTCAATAAAATGTATTTATACTCTTAGTTGATTAGAAGGATTCCTAATCAATTATAGAGCGCACTTGAGAGTGTATTGGATGTCCATTTGTATTTGCTTTAAATCACATACTTTATAATTGATTTATAGAACTCGATGTGTTGTATATAACGATCTTTGTTTACACAACAAAGAACATACATAAACCAATGTTAGGTTGAAGGGTATTGATTTTTTTTTTTTTTTTCCTTTACTTTTATTTTCATGTGAGATACAAATTAAAACTTATAAAAAATATCATTTCATGTTGTTTTGATTTTGTAAATTTATCAAATAATTTTAATTATTATTATTTATTTATATTAAATAATTTTTTAATAGAAGAGATAGTATTACTAGTACTTATGTAATTGAAACAAACAGAAGTGCATCAAAGTAGAGAAGAATATGGTAGATAAATAATATCTTTCTTATTAGAAAAAATTTAGAAATTTTCTAAACATGAGTTTGAGCTACAAGTGTTTTTTGATCCATCATATAGACATAGAAACTTATTTTAAAGTCTTTTTAAATCAAAGAAGAAACTAAAGAAACACCTTACAACTTATACAATAGACATGTAAGCCTTGTGGTCCTTAGATTCTTTTTACACAATATCATAATTATTGGTTATTTAAATCTATGTTATTATACTAAAAAATTAGAATTTATGTTCATAAAATATTTATTTATTTATTTATTGGTTAAAATTGCTCATTAATTATGTTACATGTATGTAAAAGAGAAAAATGTGCAATTACAACATGTAAAAATGTATTGTTTGCTCAAATGTTTATGTAATATCACAGAGTTACATTTTAAATTTCAATAATACCACATAGAATCAAGGCTCACATATTGAATCTTACAAAGATTCATTTCTAAATGAACAAAGTCCAAGCTATTACTAGACCAAAATCCAGCACAAGCTCAATATATGTGGGGCCTGAGCCATCTCTGCCACATGATACATCAAATATCATCCTTTATAGTTGTGTCAACTGAAGAGTTGCAATTACATGATTAATTCTCTTCATATCTTCTTTTCCATGCTCAAGCTAAATTTAAAAATGTCGGTAACCTCTTTTAATTGTTGATTTTTGGAACTGTGCCACTTGCTGGGAGTCATGTAAGTTGAAAGAAAGAAACAGACTACATTAATGCCTTTTCATGTTAATAGCTTCCGCTTACAGTGCATGGAAGCAAGTGCAAAAGCCGCCAAACTAGTAAGTTCGACTGAGGCTCAGAAATGTTCCTTTTTATTGGGTCCCATCTCTCAATTGTTTGCGGAGTAGCTTCTTTAGATACTTGCGACAACTGTCAATAGATTTGCATTCTTGGCATTAGAGATAAGTTACAAGGCCATGCTTGGATGCCAGGATATAACACCTGCAGTCTTAGTTAGGTATCATGATATTACTAAAGTTGGAACAGAGAGGTTGAGGATTTCTGTTTCCTTGAGACCTTGACAAACAGATCGAATCTTCCTGTGCTAGCAACAAATAAACCTCTAATTCTGTGCATGAGATGTTGCTGGGTAACATCAGCATCATCGCTCAAGCGAGGAATCAGTTCTCTCTAAATCTTAACCATATACTGCAGTGTTAGTAGAGCTTACCATGTCTATGCGATGGGCAGACAGCCATTGATGTGAGACTTCCATGTCGGATGTCTTCGCGGCGATCAACATGAAATCTCCAGAAGTTTGGCTCAAGAAGGCGATTGGTTACAATGCCACAACATAGTAAATGCCCATAAAGGATTATCGACTTAGACTGGATGCTTGTAAGGAACTTTCGTGTTTCTCGGAAAGGTTCGCGGCGAAGTGGGTCATTGTCTCAACAATCTTGCAGTGAAGTAACTATATCTGGTGAGGAAGTTGATGGCAACTGTGGCCTTTAATTAATGCGTGCTAGTAGAACTTTGTTCCTTCGTAGGCAGCGGCGCTACCCCAGAAGTATCAACAAGTATATTAAGAGACTCTAAACCTCGGATAACAATTCGTTGTTCATGAATAAAAATACCATTCCTCAAGCCTTCTGCGACATGAGGACTGGTATTGCAAGAGTTGAAAACTATCTGGGCTTGTGGTTCTTCCATCGTTTCTTGATGACATCATAAAGATTCATGGGCGTGGACACCATCACGGAAGACACCTTGGGCTGTACACTTGTGCATTCAACTTATCAATGTAGAGATGGTCTACAGTGGCCCAAAGCATTCACTTCTTGCCTCAGTATCTACATCCCTTCCTCCACTACGTCATTCTCATTGACCGTGAACTGTTTCTTCGCAGAGGTCAGTCCCAACTAATCGACTTCATAGACTGCTGCAAATGATCCAAATGCAATATGATTAATGTGAAGAACTACGCAAGGTCTTCATCACGCTGATCAAGAGTGCTTAATGTACTCTTCTTCTGATCAATGCAATACTTCTCGCATTCAAACAGGTAATTTGCCAAAAGTATATCGTACATGAAGTGGGTTGATGTTTGGTTATTAAATCAGAGAGTCTGTTTCTTAAGGCAGAACCATTCATTCGGTAATGTAGATCCAATTCCAGTAGCTTCAACTCAATAATCCGCCCAAGGATTGAACGAGCGTTGTGAAAAGATCTTTGGCCCAAGGTTAATGATGTTTCAAAAAACAACTTGACTCAAATTAAGAGATCCGGGTTAATATACCGAAATACCCTTCGTTAGTTTCTTGGGAAAGTAGCTGCTTCCAGCAATGACTCATCTGCGCTTAACTGGTCCTTTGCTGCATCAGCATGTGTAACTATTCCTGTAGAATTCTCGAAAGAAAAGAATGTCGTCTTTCCAGTAACTGAACTGTTGTTTCGTCAAGCTCCTTTAAAAACGGTCACAAACTATTCTCAAGATTAAGAGTCCGCCTGCAAATAGAAGGGCTTAGGAAACATGCCCTACAAAAGGAGATGTTGCAGGTTTCTTAAGATCTACATGAAGATAGCAGTGGATGTTTTCTAATCTTACAGCAATTGCTTCGTTCGAATCTTATAAAATTGATGTAAGTCAAAGAGGCCCTGAAAGTTTCATGTTGACTCTAGTTTAGCAAGCTTTGCTCGAAGGAAATAGTTCTGAGTGTCATTTTGAAGTGAGGTTTGAGGCTGGTTTATGCTGATGAGCTTCTCTTCGAAGCATGTCTGGTATGTGGAGGCTACATGATGATCAGGTTCAAGGTGAATGACAACTTGCACACCAACTGTGATGGTTTAAAACATGGATAATGGACATAACGATATTTCCTTGTGTGGGATTTCATCCTGCGTGTGATTCATACCAAAAGTGATTTAGGTCCTTATGTGGTATCAGACTTTAGTTCAACGAAAACGTTCATGGGTGTGTATAGGGACACCGATTCAAAGAGATTTAAATCAATCCCAGATCAGGTATTCAAGATTCAACTTTTCCTAAAGCATGAATGGTTGAAAGAACTCTGAAGTCCAAGCCTGTGCTAGTTGCAGAAAATGATTTAAATGCGAATCCAGTATTGAGCTCTATACAGACATGAAGAACAATCCAGTGTAGGGCTCTGCACAAGTGAAACGTGCAAACGGTTTCAGGTGTAGGCTGGAATTCTTCCGTCAAGTAACACTTTTATGGTTAAACAGAGGTCTAGGGCTTCTCGCACCAAACTGCACCACTCAGCCAACGAGTTTAAACCGCATTGCAACTGGTCATCAGAACCAACAGCTTGGCCCAGATGTTCATCACTGTGGATTATTCATATGTTTAAAGAAACTAGAAATACTTGGTGTCATGAAAGTACCCAGAAATAAAAGGCTTAACAACAGGGGTTGTCCAATAGAGTTGCTCAGGTAACCGCAACAGGAATATTGGTCTCACAGGCTAGAAGTAGCTTTCAACCTTCCACTTCTCATCATAGCAACCATACGACATTCAACAAGGAACACTCAGTACTTCTTAGAGAATGAAACCCACACCTGGCAAAGGCCTTTCGGAGGATTGACAGATAATTTTTGGTCATCTTCGTGTTCTAGAACGACACATACACAAGGTTTTCATAGTGCAAGAGGACTGGGGCTGACTTACGCCGGAGAGACCTCCTCACCAAAAAGAAGTAAATGCAAAAAATTATTTGTCAGAACAACAACGGTGCCGCTTGAAGAAAAAGCAAAGTAAAAGACAGTGATATGTTTGGTAACTGCACTAAGACCATTAGACGTTCTGTGATTTATGATGATTTCAGTCATGCGACTGATTACCAATGCTTTTCACCCAGATAAGAATCTGCAACCCAGTACAATTCCTCTGAGGAAAAACTAAGCTTGGTGAATAGAAATCAACAGAAATGCCAACACAGGTCTCAACGAAAGATACGACGGCAGCCGTAAACAAACAAACAACTTACTACTTGCAACACGAAGACATTACGACACACAACCCTGACCTGAACACAACAGTTAATACAAGACAAGAGAAGTGGCTTGAAGAATGAGTAGCTTGAAGAAGACCGGCGAAGAGCAGGTTGCAGAAGTGGCTTGTGGAAAGAGTGGCTTCAACTGGCTATAAAGCAGAAAACCGTCGAGAGAAAGGTTGAGGAATTAGGGTTAGGGATCAGGCTGGTTTTATTATTAGCTAGAAAGACACACTCAAGAAATCTTTTAAAAAATTATCACCTATCCATTGTTATTATACAATTTGTTATTAAAAATATAACCATATATAAATTGTTTTTACTAAGCAACTTAAATATTACCACCAAATACAAAGTGACACAAAAGTACCTTTGGAGTTTCGGATCATAAATATTACCTTTAGTACCCAAATACAAAAACTCACACACACACACACACACATATATATATATATATATAGTAAATGCAAAATCAAATCATTGTAATCAGTTATGGTTACAACAATCACTTTTAAGCTCAGTCAGAATCTATGCTTGACAGTTAATACATTCAATGGCGTTTACAATAATAAATGACTTCAGTTCATTTAGAAATACTCAAATTAATATTGATATTATTTTTCTCTCTCCCTCCTAAAAATAAATTGAGTATTATAGGCTTTTGTAAACAAAAAATATACATTTATACATTTAAAAAAAACCAAACCCTCTAATTTAATGCAATATCTATATAAAATAATTAGACAAAACAAAAATAACTTATTCTGATATTTCTAAAATAATTGAAAATTTTACTTGAAATTTGAAAGAGTTAAATTATCAATAGAAATACTTAAAAAAATAAAAAATCCAAAGTTAATAGTCAAAGCTATTTATCTTTTGATCTAATCTAATTAAAACATCAAAAATATTTTAGTTTAATTTAGATGTGTACTTAAATTTATTTATGAATCTTGAAGTTGTAGTTAAAATGTGCTAAAAATTAAAAAATTAATATTTTAAATGATATCTTATTAGACTTAAGGAAGTTGTTATTACATTTAAAAATAGAATGCTACCATAAAAGACTATTTTCTTAGATTAAAAATTTTAAAATAAAAAGTAGGTTATTTAAAATATTTTAATAATGTATATATAGAGTTTCTATATATTTACAATAAAATTGTTTATAGTACTGATAAGCAAAAAGAAAATCTAATTATTATTATTCGAATTATATGCACTTATCAGTATGTAATTACACTATGTTAATATACTTTAAAAAACTAAAATTATATTTTGTAAAAATAGATTCATGGATTATTTTATTAATTGAAGATAATATGACTTTAGTATTTTTAATTTTTTTATAATATTAAATTGTAAAATCACATTAAGTATATGTATGTATATATAAAAATGTATATTAGAACAAAATCTATTAAATTCGAAATTATAAAAGATTTTTGAACAATATTTACATTAAATATAAGAATGTCAACAATACAAATTGTAACTTTAGAAATTAAAAAAAGATTAAAAAAAGTTTAAAAAATTTAGAATTCAAATTTATAATTATTGAATTAGAATTGTTACAAGAAAAATATTATTAGTTTTAAAATAAAATATTATTTAAAACCAAATCATCCATAATATACAAATGTCTATAGTAAATTATATATATAAATATAAATATAAATATATATATATATATATATATAAATATAAATTATCATATATTATAATTTTTTTTAAACTGAATTTTTTATAATTATAATAGAAGTAATATTTTCTTAGCTATATACTCTTCTGTAATTATTAAAAAAAATTACAATTTGGTTTAGTTCTCTAATGTATTGATCATATTAAAACTTAGTATATTTTATTATACAAATGATATTGTGAAAAAAAATTAAAATTATTGTAGTTCATCAATTATTTTCATATTTGTCTTTTTTAGAAATTATATATATATATATATATATATATATATGTTTGTACATATTATACTTTACTTATAATATAAGTATATATAATATATTAATATATATATATATATATATTCTAAAAATAAAATATATAAATCATATAATTATTTATTTAATATTTTATTTGATATTATATCATTGTATTTAGCATTCAAAATTTAATTAATATTAGTTTCCTTTAAAAAATTGAATTTTTCATTTGTTTCATTTTTATAACTTTTATTAAGAATTCGACCTTTAAAACTAAATATTTTAACATATATATCAAATCAAGGTACTCAACTTCTTATTTTGTAAATTAAAAGAGGTAGATAATTAATTGAAAACATTATTAGCATGAAATTTAGTTTAATTAGCTCTTGAATATTGTATAGAATATTATCCTATTATATTTTGAAACTATTTTTTTTTAATATTAATTGATTTTTTATCTTGTTCCAAGTAAATAAAATTTTATTTTAATCTAATTTTAATTTAATATTCATATACATACTTCAAAAATAAGGAAAATAATAAAATTAATAATTAAAAAATACATAATCTATGAATAAGTTGTAAATTATATTTTGCTTTTGACATGTTTCTTGAATTTAGTTTTGATATCATATCAAGGACATAAATCTTAAAAAACTAAAAGATCAATATACTCTTTTGTCACTCTAAAAGGCTAAAAAATCATTCAAAGCTCATATAGTATTAAATTAGAATGGCTATTGCCAAAGACAAGAAAACTAGAAAATCTTAAAACAAGACTAAAGACTAAAAAGATGTGAATAAGAATGAAGAAAGATTCACTCTTGTTTCCATTTATTTTATCTAACTAAAAGCTACATAGAGACCTTCTATAGAATCTTCGACACATGTCTAATTTGTAAGTCGCGTATCTTAACCTGCAAAACAAGTTTCTTATATGATTACTACATTATTAGCTTGTACCAAAAGTTATTAATACATGCAACACATGGCTAATTTGTTGGCTAAGTTTTTAACCTATTAATCACCTATAGACACATATAAGATGAAATTCTGCCTATGAAGCTTCTAGAAAGATTCTCTACAAGATATTATCAAACTAACTTTCAAGGACAAGAACATAATAAAGACAAATAAACAAGTGAGACTTTTTTCAAAGAAAGATGACAAAATAGAAATAACTTGATATGTATATTAAAAAAGAAATTAGAATGGCTATTGCCAAAAGACAAGAAAACTAGAGACCCTTGAAACTAGACTGGAAGCAAGAAAAGAGTTGATAAGAGTGAAGAGGGCTTCACTCTTGTCTCTATATATACTATCTGACTAGGGGCTATGTGGCCACGTTCTATAGGACCTCCAATATGTGTTGACTTTGTAGGACACATGCCTTGACTTACAAGGCAAGTTTTTCTACGTGTGGGCCACATAGTTAGCTTGGTTTTTAAGTTAACAACATGTGTGGCACATGGCCAACTTGTTGATCACGTTTCTAATCCAAAAAGACAATTAAAGATACCTTTAAAGTCAAAGCAACGTCTATGAAGCTTCTAAGAAGCTACTACACCAAATACAATAGAATTAACTTACTTTTACCTATTTTTACTTAATTCTACCTATTTATACATGTAATTATTGGCTTACATGTGTATGTCCATGACATTACCCCCTCTTCTAGGGATGAGTTCCATGAGGAGCAGTAATCATATGTTGAGGAAATCTATAATACAACGAATTATATTTGCCACATACTCTGATCATTGTTCTCTTCGAAGATGATTGATAGGACCTCTCAACCATCGGTAGTATTTTACACCAAGGCGAGAAGACCATCCAGTTATTTGATCATTGTTGAGACCTTCATAACTTCCTTCGAATAAAATATTTGAAACACCATCAGGAGTTGTTCCTATCTTTAGTAAAATCACGAAACATCGGGAGTCCCTTCCAAGGTCGTGATTCCAAACACGTTGTATTTTGCCATCTACTCAAAGAAGAACATGTCATTCTTGAAGATCTTCATCTCGATTGCATTGTCTTGAAGGTTGAGACAATCGTAATGTCTCGTTTAGATCTTATTTCTTATATAAAGAAGATTTTCATCTTGATTTTGATGGATATTATCGATAAAAAGCCTCCATCACCTTTGCTGCATTTACAAGATTCTTTACTAGCTCCCATGTGCGTTCACTAATATCATACCCGTACCAATGGACAAGATATTCTAATTTATTTCGGCATTGCCTTGAATCTAAGACTTCTTCCACTTCAAACTCTTCATTATTGTCCACTTCTATAGGAGGAGGTGGAGCTTGTCTTCTTCTTGGTATGTCCACTATCTTCTATGGTTTAAAAAGAGATACATGGAATACTGGATGAATTTTTTTTTGACTCCGGTAGATATAAACGATATGCAATTGAATTGATTTGTGTAGAAATAGAAAATGGTCCAAGCTTTCAATAGTCCAACTTGTCACAAGGATGAGTGGTCTTGATATTACGATGAAGTAACCATACCTTATCACTCATGTGGAATGGTGGTTGTTCCTTTCAATAGACATCCGTATTGATCTTTTGTTGTTCTTGAGCTTCTTTTAATTGTGCCTTCATCATTGCATGTTGTTTTGATAAATGAATTGTCAAATCTTTCGTAGAAGGATTATCAACTTTTGAAAAGTCAAAACTATCAAGTCATGGATGATAATCATAATTAGCAAAGAAAGGTGTTTATTTTATAGAAAAATGTACCGTGTTATTATAAGCAAACTCTGCCAATGGCAAAAGAATTGTCCAATCATCTTGTTGGTAGTTGATGGTACATCTTAAATACTACTGCAAAACTTGATTAACACACTCCGTTTGTCTATTAGTTTGAGGATGGAATGTTGAAGATAGTTTTATATCCATTTTTAGAATCTTGAAAAGATTCCACTAAAATCTTGATACAAATTGAATTTCCCTATCTGATATAATATCCTTGGATAATCCATGATAGCGATAGATATTGTCAAGAAAGAGCTTAGCTATTTCTTCACCTGTTATAAATTTTGTACATAGTACAAAATGTGCCATCTTGGTAAAACGATCTACTATCACGAATATACAGTCATAAGAACCTGAGATTGGAAGGTCCCTGATGATATCTATAGAAATAAAAGACCATGGTTGTTCTAGAATGGATAATGGCTGAAGAAGTCTATAAGGTCGATGACGAGGAGTTTTTGATCTCAAGCAAACATCACAAGATTTTATAAAATCTTTAACTACTTTCCACATTTGAGGCCACCAAAAGTCCCTAGATATTAGTTCCAAAGTTTTATTGTACCCAAAATGTCATGCTGCTGAAAAGTCATGACGAGCTTGAAGAACACGTAATCAAGCTTTACCTTTTGGAATGTATAGGCGTTTCTCAAAATATAATAGATTCTTCTTGAATTCAAATTTGGAAGTATCATGAGACTTTGAAGGATTTTCCTCAATATCAGGAATAAGAGGATTAGAAGACATACTTGATTGAACTTGCTTAATGAAAGTTGAATCAACAGTTAGTATTGATTTCATTGCTTGAAGATGAAGATGCTTTAGCTTCAAGAGAATTGTCCGTTGTTAATCAAAAGCAGCATCTCCTTCCTTTAGTACAAGATAAGATCGTCTAGTGAGTGCATCTGACAAACCTTGTTGTTTTCTTAGTCGATAAGTGATCTAGAATTTGAATCTTGACAAAGACATACTCCAACGGGCTTGGCGATGATTCAAAACATGTGCAGACATAAAGTATTCAAGGTTCTTGTGATCCATATACATTGTGACTGGGCTAGAAGCACCTTCTAGATAAAAGCACCATTCTTGAAATGAATCCAAGATTGTAAGAAGTTCTTTGTTGTAGATCTCGTAGTTGATCTCGACTATTGAAAATTTTTTGGAATGAAAAGCTATTAGGTGAAGTTTATCATCTGTTCCTATTTGTGACACTACGGCATCCAAAGCAAAATTTGATGCGTCTGTTTCCATAAAAAATAGCTTAGAAAAATCAACGCAATACAAGATTGGTGCAGAAATAAAGGTTGTCTTCAAAGCTTCAAATGCTACTTCTGCTTCTTAATTCCATTGAAGTTTGTCTTTGCAAGTCAAATGTGTAAGTGGAGTTGTAACTTGAGAGAAGTCTTTGATGAAGATCCGATAGTAGTTGGTAAATCCCAAAAAGCATTGGACATCTCTTACCATTTTTGGGATCTTCCAATCCATAATAGTTGGGACTTTCTTAGGATCCATTATAAGTCCGTCATTTGAAATGATGTATCCTAAGAAGTCGACTTGAGTAGTGTGAAATACACACTATTCTATCTTGGCATAGAATCGTGCATCTTTTAGTTTTTGTAATACTTAGCGAACATGAAGTTCATGTTCTTTTGAGTTCTTAGAATAGATTAAGATGTCGTCAAGGTAACAAACAACAAAATCATCTAAAAACTCTCGAAAGACATCATTCATTAGATGTTGGAATGCTGTTGGTGCATTTGTAAGTCCAAAAGGCATGACGTTGTATTCAAAATATCCATACCTTATTTGAAACGTAATTTTCCATTCATCTCCTTCTTTGATGCGTACCAAATTATATGTTCCATGTAGATCTATTTTTGTATAGATCTTAGCTTCATTCAATTGATCAAGAAGTCCAAATATCAAAGGTAGTGGATACCTATTTTTTATAGTGATTTTGTTGAATCCTCAATAATCAATACACATCTACAATGATCCATCTTTTTTTTTCACAAATAAAATTGGAGCTCTTGTTGGAGATTTGGAATGGTGTATGAAGTTCTTGGCCAAATTTTCTTCAATATACTCTTTGAGTTCAGCCAACTCATTTTGAGATAAATTGTAGATTGGTCCAAATGGCGGTTGTGCTCCTTCTTGAAAGTCAATTGAGCAGTCATAGGAATAATATTTTGGAAGAGTATCCACATTCTTCTTCTCAAATACATCTTAAAAATCTTGATATTGGTTTGGAATGCCACTTGAAGTCTTTCCACCAGTAGAAGTAAGTGTGGCATAAATGACATAAGGTGATCCTTCTTTTGCAACATGCAAGAAAGCACTTGTACCTACAAATGAAGGTTTAATTATACTAGACTTATGACTTTTTACTTGATTAACTACACTCTTAGTTATACTTTCAGAAAAATCAAGACTATGAGAAGTCCAATCTATTTTAGGATTATATTTTTCTAGCCATGATAAACCTAAAATAATTGAATTAGAAGGAGATCTAATGATATTAAATATTATAAAGCTACTATGACCATTAGTTGCTATTTCTACAGGAAGGGTTTCATGAGTAACATCTCTTGAAGACAACGAATGACCATCCATGACTTCTACATGAACATGTTTAGTTTTTTTTACTAAAAATATGCTATATTTTTTAGCAAATTTTTCATCTAAAAAACATGCTGAGGCTTCTGAATCTAGTAAGGTAGAGGCTTTGAGATATTTAGCTCTTAGAATAATATTTATTGTAAAACATGGAGAGGATTCTGAGGAGAGGATAGGACCTTCACTAGGCATTGTACAAGGTTCCAACCGCACAGTCCCTATTATAGCTGGACAAATTCGTTTTTCAACATGCTATCTTCTTTGATCGCCGTACTTCTTATTTTATGGTTGCGTTGCTTCTTTGGGCTATATTGAGCAGTGTGCTTAGATTCTCTTTAATATAAGCAGAATCCTTCTTGATGACGACAAGTCTTTTTTTACTAAGTAAGAGGTTTGAAACGTATTGCATCAATTTGCATATCCTCTACTTCCGAATGTATGTATTGAAGAGATGTTGGTGTTGCTATTGAATTATAGTTATGTTGAGGTCCACTTCTACGGTTTTTAAATCGGAATTCAAAAAGGTGATTGTCGCACTTCACATCAAAGTCAATTCCTTGACTCAATGTTTGAAGATCAGGTAAGTTGAGCATTAATTTTTTTATCTCATATTGTAATCCGTAGAAAAATTGGCTAATAAATGCAGCATCATTCCACTTGATATCAATTGCAAGTTGTCAAAATTGAGAAGCATACATTATTACTGATCAATTACCTTGTCATAAATTATGGATCTTATTAGTTGCAACATGAATTGTATCATGTTCTCCATACATGGATCAAAACTCTGCCAAAAAAGCCTCTAGATTATATAATATTGAATCTCATCATTCAAGAAAAGATGAAAACCATGATAATGCTGAACCTAAAAGAAGCGTACCAATGAATCTAACTTGCGATCTTAGAGTTGGATAGCTTTGAGGTTGAAGTTCAAACACAAGTTGTACTTGATTGATAAATCCTCTAAACTTTGATCTGGTGCCATCAAACTTCTGGGGTAGGATAATTCTTGGTTCTCTAACATTGGAAGGACGTTCCACCATAAGAGAAGGGACATGATTTGGTGCAAATGTTGAAGCAACTCCAATCATTTCTATATCTTTACTTCCTGCCAATCTTGTTGCTCTTTGTGGTGGTAAATTGAGTTGATGCATCACAAGCATTAACTCTCTCAATTGCTCTTGTATTTGTGCCATTGCACTTTTCATTTCAGAAAGTTCTACAATGATAACACTTAGAAAAGAAAAGATGTCTAATATCACTCAAGAGAAATAGAAGAGAGGACTTGAGAACAAAGAAAATACTAAGGACAATATCAGTTTACAAGAGGGTAATCCACAACTTCTAATATGCTTATGTCTTATGAAAAAAAAGAGGTAATCCACTCTTAATCAAGATTAGACAAAGCTTTGATATTGTAAGTGTACTTTTGTCAATCTGTCAAGGACAAGAAAATAATAAAGACAAATAAACAAGTGAGACTTCTTTCAAAGAAAGATGATAAAATAGAAATAACTTGATATTTATATTAAAAAAGAAACTAGAATGGCTATTGCCAAAAGACAAGAAAAATAGAGACCCTTGAAACTAGACTGGAAGCAAGAAAGGAGTTGACAAAAGTGAAGAGGGCTTCACTCTTGTCTCTATATATATTATCTGACTAGGGGCTATGTGGCGACGTTCTATAGGACCTCCAATATATGTTGAGTTTGTAAGATACATGCCTTGACTTACAAGGTAATTTTTTCTACGTATGGGCCACATAATTAGCTTGGTCTTCAAGCTAACAACATATGTGGTACATGGCAAACTTGTTGACCACATTTCTAATCCAAAAAATCAATTAAAGACACCTATAAAGTCAAAGCAGCATCTATGAAGCTTTTAGGAAGCTTCCATACCAAATACTTTAGAATTAACTTACTTTTACTTATTTTTACTTACTTCTACTTATTTATACTGTAATTATTGACTTACATATGTATGTTCGTGATACTAATATACTATTATTTATTCATATTATTTGCATAACTATTAAAGTAAATATGTATGTCTAAGACATTACTCTCTTTTTTAATTTTATGTCCACCTTCATAATCTTGAAAAGACTTTTCCAAAATCTTGATATAAATTGCATCCTCTTATCCAAAATAATATCCTTTAGTAATCCATGATAGCAATAGATGTTGTTAAGGAAAAATATAGTTATTTTTTTCACTTGTAATAGATTTTGTATATGGTACAAAATATGCCATCTTAATGAATTGATCTACTATCATGAATATATAGTCAAATAGACTTGAGACTAGAAGATCCATGATAATTTCCATAAAAATAAAAAAACCATGGTTGTTCTAGAATAAGTAATAATTGAAGAAATCCATAAAGTTGATGACAAAGAGTTTTAAATCTTAAAAAAATATTACATGATTGTACAAAGGTTTTAAATTCCTTCTATATTTGAAGCTACCAAAAATCTCTAAATATTAATTCCAAAGTTTTGTTTTATCCAAAATGCTCAATTATTAAAAAGTTATAACAAGCTTAAAGAACACATAATCATACTTTGCTTTTTAGAATATATAATTATTACTTAAAATAGCATAGATTATTTTTAAATATGAGTATAGAAGTATCTTGAGACTTTAAAGAATTATTCTTAATATCATGAATAAGAAGATTAAAAGATACTTAATTGAATTTACTTAAAAAATATTGAATCAATAGTTATTATTGTTTTCAATGCTCAAAGATAAAAATACTTTGGCTTCAAAAAAAATCTTTTTTTTTAATTAAAATGTTCATATCCTTCTTTGGATATAAGATAAGAATGTCTAAAAAGAACGTGTAATAAACCTTGTTGTTTTTTGGATTAATAAGTGATCTTGAAATCAAAACTTAATAAAGACATGATATAATGGGGTATAGGTAAGATATTTGTATTGTTGACACATAAGAATAGATAGTTAGAGCCATATTTGAAAAGTTTATAGAAGTTTCTAGAGTTGGGACTAGGTTAATGGACTATGTAGGATCTACAATAGAATATTCTAGAAAGAAATTAAGATGGTTATTTAGATAGGATCTACTATTAAGAATATTCTAGAAAGTACCAAGATGGTTGGATAAGCATAAATAGGACTATCCAAGGCCATTTGGGCATTTGGTCAAATATGGCTTCTAATCCTTTCTATTAATAAAGTTTAGTTTTGCATCTTTTTGTTCACTTCTATTCTATTTTCTTTTGTTGTAGTCTAATCTGTCTTATGTTGTCATAGAATTTATGTTGTTATGAATTAAAAGGATCTTAGATTTTCAAGATAGTCTCATCATATTTTATTAATATCAGAGCAAATCTTAAATTATTCTTTGGTAGTATGTCAATAGCCATTGCCTAATTTAAAGATAATTCTTGTGATTAGATTAGATACTATATTAAGACTATCATAAGCTATTCTTAAGAAGTCAACTCAAAGAAAAAAAGTCATTATAATAAAAGAGTTCAATAAGAAAATTGCTCCATGAGAGATATGACACATCAATCCCACATAGAGGCTTTGGTACAATACCTTCTAGGCCAAATAGCTACTCTGTAAGGACAAATAGAAGCTTTTAGGACAAAATAATCGATATTTGTCAAATTGAAATTGAGTAAGTCTGGTACATACTCTGAGACTTCAAGGCAAGAAGATGTATGTTAATGGCTCTTCAGCATGTGACAATACCTCCAACTATGTGAAGCAAATAATATTGAAAGAATTATGTATACAATCAATTATTTGAGAGATGCGGAAGCCATTTGGTCGCAAAATCAAATTCAAAGCTAAAGAGATTAAGATAGATTTTGTAATTGGAAGGAGTTTGAGACCGAGTTTAAGAATTAATTTTGACCTATCAATGCAAAAAATATAACATGTGATTAGTTGCCAAATCTTATACAATTTAGGTCAGTGCGAGTTTATGTCTTCCAATTCAAATTCTTATATCTCCAAATTGGCAATGTTTTGAAGGTATAGATGATGGATCAATTCCTACGAGGTTTAAAACTTGAGGTCTAGTAAGAGGTAGAACTAAGGGATCTACAAACATTTGAAGAGACAATTAGAATTGCAACAATGATCAATGATATAGATTTTAGAAATTGTAGAGCTCAACCTACAACACAAAGTGTCATGCTGCAATCTAATACTATGGCACAACAACCAATTCAAATGGAAATTGATGTCATACAAAGATCATTGACACCACAAAGACAACAAGTATTGGCATAGAAAGAATTGTGTTTCTATTCTTGGGAACTAAGCCATCATATTGGAAGTTATTCAAAATGTCAAAATTAAAGCACCAACAAAATAAGGTGGGTTCACAATCTTGAGACTCACTAAGTCGATAATGAAACAAAGCAAGGAAAGAAGGCTCTCTAATAAGGGCGTCAAGGATCAATATCAAGGATAGCTACTATTTTTTAAAGATAAATAGTATAGCCTTTGACAATTATAAAAAGAGTCAATTAATGCATTTAACGTGACAACTAAGAAGACAACTATGTGAAGTGCTTGCCTATTAAGGCTCTACAAAAAATTACATCTTGACTGAAATTATTGATTGACTTAGGATTAAAACTAAAGTAATTAAAGAAAAGAATATATATATCACAGATGACTGAAAGAACGTATTGAATGAGACATGTGAAGAAGAAACCTTGAGGTTGAATGATACCTACGTCTTAAGAAAGAAGTTTAAAGTAACAAAGCAAAGATATGATGTTATCTTTGGTATGCTATAGCTAGAGGTGAAAAATAAACAAGTTAATTGACTAGCAAGGATAATCTCCTTCAAAGATGGTGGATACATAGTAACTTTTTGTATCTCTGTATCAAGTGAAGAAGAAAAATAATCTGTAGCTAAAGACTTACTTGTAGGAATGACCTCTATGAAGAAACCAATACAACATAAGTAACTAATATATATAGTGGTTATAAATCTTTCATTAGTGGTGAAAAAGATAACTAAAAGAATAGAATGAGCAAAGCAATTCATATGATAATATCAAGATGTCTTTCCAAATGATGTACTTAATGGTGTGCCTTTTGATTAAGGTGCCTCCTTCCAAATAGAATTATTGCTTAGGGCCAAACTGACAAGTCAGCCAATTTATTGCCTAGCATCAAATGAATTTGAAGAGTTGTAGAAGACAATGGATAAATTCTTGGAAAAGGGCCTTATTTAAGAAAGCACATCACCATATGAAGTACTTGTACTCTTTGCATCTAAAAAAGATGGCAGACTTTGACTTTTCATTGATTATCAAGGTTTTAATAAGCAAAATTTTAAGAATACATATCCACTTTTACGTATAGATAATCTTCTTGATCAATTCCAAGGTGTAATATTCTTTAGAAAATTGGACCTTCAAAGTAGCTATTAGCACACACCTATTATAAAAGAGAATATAAAAAAGATGGCATTTTATATGCGCTATGGATATTTTGAATGGCTTATTTTAAATTTTGGCATCACCAATGCTTCAACTTCCTTTATGGGTCACTTGAACAAATTTTTTTGGGACCTTTTGAACAAGTATGTGGTTTTTTTTTATTAATAATATCCTAATATTGTGAAATAGGATAAGATGAAAGTAGTAGACAATTGGCCAACCTACAAGGATGTTCATAAAGTTTGCTCATTCTTAGGCCTTACTAGATATTATTGCTATTTTGTTTAGAAATTTATACACATTATTGCTTCATTTACAAGCTTATTCGAGGAAGGTGCTCTATTTGAATAGAAATTGGAACAAAAAAGTGCCTTTGATAGATTGAAGGAGGCACTCATTCTTGTTCCATTATTGCAACCATTGTCGTGATGTAATACGACTATATAATAAAATTACAATCAAAATTAAATTTCTAATTAATATCTAATTATCTTAGTTCAATTATAATTTGAAGTATGTAAACATAATTTTTATAAAAGCCTTTTAGGTTATTTTTTAATCTTAATAGTTAGTAGATTGAAGGTTAGTTAGTAATTTTACCTTTTAGGTTGTAGAGACTCTTCTACTACCTTAGAAAGACCATAAATTGATAAAATTAAGTTAGAAGACATAAATAATTAGTATATTCGGTACTAGAGTTAAGTTGAGAGTAGGATTGGACTAAAAAATCCTTAGGATAGGTTAGATTGATACTTGGGGGTCAATCGTTTATAAGACAGGGTCGAAATGAGACCTCTAGCTATTAAAATGATGACTTAGGACAAAATAGGGATTCATTTGAAGATTGGAGGATAGGATTTTAGAATTAGCTTAAAGTTCTTTCTAGAGGAATAAGGATTGTTTTTGAAAGATTTTTGAGGACTTAAAAATTATTCTTCAAAGTCAGTGTTTATATTGGTGATTTGGATTATATATAAAATAATTAGAGCTAGCAATTTTGGCTAGTTCATGCAATTGGTGTAGCATCTATAGTTCAAAAATTGACACTATTTGGATTATTAAGTATGCGAAGTGTATACAAAATTTTGTAATAATCTAATAATTTAATTTAAAGATATTTAGTTTTTAGTACAAGAAGATTTTAGAAGTTGGTAGTTTGGAATTGGATAGGGTTTCTGTGATATCTAGAGATTTACTAGTCCAATCAAAGTAAAACTTGGCATGGTGTTGAAAGACTTAAAGATCAAGCTGCAATTCAATTTTGAGTTAAAGTTAATGGTTGAAGAAGGAGATATCACTACTAGAATTTTTGCTTCACTTTTTAAGTTGGTGGCCGAGCGACATTGGTGTAATTTTTGGAGGTTTTCTCACAATTTGTAAGTTAGATTGGGCTGAAAATTCTTGAACATATAGAAGACTTACATTGACAATTGCATGCAAAATTCTACATCAAGTGGACGGTCGGATTGGATGTTATATCTTGTTAAAGCTCACTAATTATGATTAGATCTTACAAGAAAAAAATCTAAATTACTTAAATATGAAAGTAATAAGATAATTGGGATTTATGTATAATTAAGGTTGCTAAGAAGAGTTTTTTTTAGCACTTTTGAATTAAAATTTAGATTATATTCTTCTCGTATGGATGAAACATATTAGAATTTCTTAGATACTTGTCAAACACAACCTCACCTTCCACAACTAGGTGTGTAGTGCATTCCTAAATAAGACAATACGTAATACGACACCGTATGATCTTAACTTTCTTTGAACACTTAATATTGATGCTACTGACTTTGCTATTGGAGTGGTCCTTTAACAAGGCTTTGGTAGGAACCTTCAATCCATGGTATATAAATCATACAAGCTTAGAGGGACAAAGTACAATTATTTTACATGTAATTGAGAATAATTAGCAATTGTACATGCCATAAAGGTGTGGCGACAATATTTATTGGAGAAGGCAATGATTGTTTGAATTAACCATCAATCCTTACTACACAATTTACATCTAAAAAATATAAAATCATAACATTATTGTTAGAAGGAACAATTACAACTCTTTGATATTTACATTGAATACAAACAAGGGCAATAATACACCATGTTGGACACCTTATTATATAGACCAAAATTAAAATCTAATTAGAAGATAAGGCAAAAGTTACTACTATTAATAGTATCATTTCAAACCTAATTAAAGAAGTAGAATAGATGGAAGCTACGTACCAAGATGCTTATTTCAAGATGGTTAGCGATCAGTTGAAGGTAGGTGATATATAGTATCAAGATTACAATCTTAGTGATGATTTATTCTATTTCAAGAAGTAAATTTATATACGTGATAATATTATATTTTGGACGTATATATTTCAAGAAGGACATGACTTTTCAATATTTCGACATATAAGACATAAGAAGACTCCAAAACAAATCTCAAAGATATGATTTTGAGCATCTTTTGATTGTGATGTTCAAGCTTTTGTACGTTCTTGCAAGTCATGCTAATATAATAAAGGACACAATGCAGCATCTCATCGACTATTACAACCATCTCTACTATCTATGGTACATTAAAAGTAAGGAATTATGAATCTCATTATATGTTTTCTATAAATATCTCACAATCATATCGAGATTGTAATCTTTGTAGACCGACTTTTGAAGCAACTTCACTTCGCCACGATGTACTCAAATATTAATGCCTTAATATTTATATGGATCTTCTTTGATACTATGTTTCATCACCATGCGTTACTTTATGTCATCATTTCAGATTAGAATCCATACTTTACAAGAAGTTTTTGATAGGCCTTATTCAAGCTACTAGGCCCACAACTTGTCATGTCCATGGTCGTCTATAAATAAATAAATAAATAGAGCATGCAAATCAAACCTTAAAAGATATGCTATAAACATTTGTGATAGTTCATCATAATGATAGGGATCAATATTTGATGCCATTGGAATTTGCTTACAATGATAGTATTTAAGCAAGTATCAATTATTCACCATTCTTCTTTAACATTGATCAATATCCAATTATGCCAGCAACTCTCCATTGTTTCATTGATATCAGTAATTCAACAACGAAAGAATTTATACAATGGCTTACAATGGCCTTATAAGAGGTATGGCATTGCCTACTGACTGCACAGAATCAATAAAAATAGTATGCGGATAACCATCAATAATATAAGATCTTTTGAGAGGGTGATTAGGTGTTATTTTTCAATGCCAACTTGCCTTTTGCGACATCAATCGAAATCTATAAACTATCACCTTAGACGCTTGGACTTTTTTGCATTTCTATAGTGATTTTTGATGTTGCATATTGCCTTGAGTTTTTGCCACATATTTGGATCTATTTGGTCTTCTATGTTTCATAACTTAAAGAATTTCATATTGAGCCAAGGTGCTTTTCAGATGAACAACAACCACCACCACGATTAGTTGTAGTTAATAACTAAGAAGAGTATGAAGTAGACAACATTTTGGAATATCGCTACCTTTGTTGTGGTAATAGATATCTACAACTTTAATACAAAGTCCTTTGGAAAGATTATCCCATCTACGATGCAATGTAAGAACCTGCACAAAACCTTATCTATTTCCAAGAAATAATTTGGATATACCATTGGGAGTGAAACAAAGATGTTTTGCATTAAAAGAAGAAAATTAATTATAAAAAGATATAGATAAGATATTTGTATTGTAAATACATAAGGATAGATAGTTGAAGCTATGTTTCAAAAGTTTATAGAAGTTTTTAAAATTGAAGCTAGATTAGTAGGTAATATAGAATCTACCATAAAATATTTTAGAAAGAATTTAAGGTAGTTATTTACGTGGGATTTACTATGAAGAACATTCTAGAAAGTTCCAAGATAGTTGGACAAAGTATAAATAGGACTAGCCAAGGCCATTTGGGCATTTGGTCAAGTATGGCTTCAGACCCTTTTTCTTGATAAAGTTTGATTTTGCATCTTCATATTCAGTTTTGTTTTATTTTGTTTTGTTGTAATTTGCTCTATCTTTCATTGTGATAGGATTTATATTGCTATGGACTAAAAATGTCTTGGATTTTTGAAATAATTCAATCTCATTTTACATGGTCTAATAAATTTGGCTATAATTTAAAATACGTACTGACATAAAGTATTAGAGATTCTTACGATCCATATATACGGAAATTAGAGTAGAAGTGCCTTTTAGATAATGACACCATTCTTGAAATGAATCCACAATTGCAAGAAGCTCTTTATCATGGATCTTGTAGTTAATTTCAACTATTAAAAAATTTCTTGAATAAAAAGCTATCCAATAGAATTCATCATTTTCTTTTATTTATAACAACATTGTATCTATAATAAAGTATAATGCATCTATTTTTATAAAGAATACCTTAAAAAAATTAGTGTAATATAAAATTGGTACTAAAATAAATGTTGTCTTTAAGGCTTCAAAAGATACTTTAATTTCTTTGCTTTAGTCAATTTTGTCTTTATATGTTAGATGTATAAAAGGAACTTCAACTTAAAAAAAGTTCTTGATGAAGATTTAATAATAATTAGAAAATTTCAAAGAATATTGCCATTTTTGATAATTTTTGAAAACTTTCATTCTATGATAGTCCGAACCTTCTTATAATCCATTATAAGGCCATTATTTAAAATGATATATCATAAAAAGTCAACTTGAGTAGTGTGAAGTATACACTTTTTTTTTTTATCTTTGTATATAATCTTGCATCTCTTAGTTTTTGTAATACATGACAAACATGAAGTTCATGCTCTTTTATATTCTTAGAATAATTCAAGATATCATTTAAGTAACAAACAACAATGTCATCAAGAAACTCACAAAAGACATCATTCAATTAGTACATTTGTAAGTCCAAAAGACATGATATTATATTCAAAATTCTCATACTTGGTTTGAAGTATAATTTTTTATTCATCTTCTTTTTTAATATGTACTTGATTATATGTTCCTTATAGATTTATTTTGGTATAGTTCTTTATTTAATTGAGTTAATGAAGAAGTCTTGAAATCAAAGGTAGAAGATACCTATTTTTGATGAGTGATCTAGTTGAGTCCTTGATAGTCTATACACATCCACAAAGATCCATATTTTTTTTTCAACAAATAAGATGAGAAACCATATTAGAGATTTAGAATAACAAATGAAGTTTTAGCCAAGTTCTTACTAATATATTCATTGAATGCAATCAACTCATTTTGTAATAGGCTATACATTGGTCCAAATAGTGGTTGAGCTCCTTCTTAAAGGTCAATGGAACAATCATAGAAATAATATTCTAGAAGAATATCTATATTTTTCTTCTCAAAAATATCTTAATAATCTCAATATTGACTTAAAATGCCACTTGAAATCTTTTTTTTATAAAAAATAGGTGTAATATGTATAGCAAAAATTGATTCTTCTTTTGTAGCATACATGAAAGCTCTTGCACCTACTAATAAAGATTTATACTTATTGGACTTATGGATTTTTATTTAATTAGTAATTTTTTTTTATTAAACTATGAAAAAAATTAAGGTTATATGAAATCCAATCTATTTGGAGATTATATTTTTTTAGCCACAATGATCCTAAAAGAACTAAATTAGAAATAGATCTAACAATATTAAATATTATTAAATTATTATGACTATTAGTTGGTATATTTAAAGGAATAATTTCATGGATTACATTTATTTATTGTAGAAATCATCAAAACTTTGTTCTTGTTCTATTAAACTTCTCCAATATACTTATCCTTGCCTCCCTCATACTTATAGTAGCAAGATTTTTCAAATTTAGTTGTAATTTGATTTACTTGCTTTTCTTAATTGTACAACTTCTTGGTGTAGTCTTTGAATTTTATTATTGACCTCTTCTATATGCATTGGAATATTACCTCTATAGTTTAAGTTAGAGATATATGAGATTTCCACTCTAAGAGTGTAAATAAGCTCATAAAGATGTGCAATGGTTGCAAATCTATTCTCACTTTCACTGAAAGTAGCATTTAATTTTTTTTCTTTCATAGACAATTCAAAACAAATCTATAAGTCAAATTAGAAGAAGATAATCTGCAATCTCTAATATCAAATGAACATTTCTATGAAAAAAGATAGTTTACTTGTTTTAACGAAGAAATCATCGTTAAAGAACTAAAATGCTAGATTGAAGGTGGGTAGTCTACATCCTTCAAAATACAATAATAGAAGTGGAATAGTTTACTCACTTCTAACAACAAGAAAAGAATAATGAATAAGCACTCATGTTAAATTATATTGAACCAAAAGATCAATACACTCTCATGTCACTTGAAAAGGTTAAAAAAACACTCAAAGATGGTACAGTATTAAATTAAAATGGCTATTATCAAAGACAAGAAGACTAAAAAATCTTGAAATGAGACTATGGACTAGAAGGCATTAATAAGAGTAAAGAAGGCTTCATTCTTGCCTCCATATATTCTATTTAAGTATAAGTTATATGGTGATGTTGTATCGAACCTTTAAAACATGTCTAATTTGCAAGATACATGTTTTAATTTGCAAAGAAAGTTTCTTATATGTGCACCACATTGATAGCTTGTACCATAAGCTATAAATACATATGACACATGACTAACTTGATGGCCAAGTTTCTAACCTACCAATCACCTATAAATACATTTAAAGGTGAAACCGTATCTATGAAGCTTCTAATAAGCTTTTCTATAAGATATTATTAAATTAAACTACTTTTATCTATTCATAATATCTAGATAACTTTTGAAGTGAATATGTATGTTTGTGACATATCATCAAATAGTTACAAATTATATTTCTTGTATATATTAAGATATATTTTTATTAATTTAATTTTTAATTATATATTAAATATATATACTAAAATAAATTTCATCAATTATAGATAAGTTATTATAATTATGCATATGATTTCGATTTCTTATATTTCTCCCAATATCTTTAATTATAGGTTAAAAGCATGGAATCTCAAAGTCTTGTGATTAACATGCAAGAAAACTACTTTACAATTCAAAAGTTAGAAAATATGAAATATATTTATAGCATAGAAGAAACTCACTATGAAACCACATATAAAAGTTTAGTAGCAATTTCAATGAGCCTCCTTACTAAAATTTAAAAATCAAAATCAAAATCAAAAAAATTAAAATATATAAATAAATAAAAGAAGTCACTCTCAAGTAAGGAAAGGATACTCTGACCTAAAGATGACTCCTTTGGGCGCACTCAAAAGGCTTGCACTGATGTTTCACCTTATCTAAACTCACTTGACATCATGTACAATAGACTATACATTTACTGGTAAGTCACAATGACTCCAGCTTATCATTCATTCAAAAGATTATTAAGAGTCCAACCGCAAAAAGCCAAAAAGTGAGGTGTGTGCCGTGGTAGTAGCCCTCCAGGGAACTGTGAAGTCACGGAAGTGAGTCCATGGCCTGGGTCGGAAGTAGGCCCTTCAATTTTGCCAGCTCATTTCGTCACCCCCCATCCCTCAATCAATCAAGCCCTCCCTCGAAGGTCCACATCGGACTGAAACTTTAATAACTGGCTTTGTAATTTTTATACTTTAGACTGAGTGATGCAGAGAGCCTCGTTCCCTTCGCTAAGTTGGCGTCTACGTGGACAACCAAGTGCTTGACGTGGCAGTCCGCTACCACTGTGACGTGTCCTTGATGAAGCGAGCTCGAGTCTACGTGGACGAGCACCAGAGAAGGAGGACGAACGAAGTGTCTCGTCGAGGTGGACGTTAGCAACTGACATATCGCCGCTCACAAGACCGTTGTCTCTATTCGTTCAAACGGCCAGAAATACGTATTTATCCACGTATTTGTACGAGGCCGTGTGGGTTCTGAGTATTTCATGCTCCGATACCAACAAAGCTATCTCGCAACAGTGAGCTCTGAGTCATCGGTTGTTACTTGATTTCTTCACCCGCAAATTTCCCTCCGCGTGCGTCAGTTGTGGTTGTTGTCTGCGCTTGCACGTCCAAATTCCAGCTTAGTTTTTCTTACACCGCAATGCGCTTTCTGTTAATTTAAGGTGCGCGTGAAACGGCTTCTCCCTTGCACAGGTCCTGTTCGTAGCGCCTGCAGGGGTTTTGAAAGTTGATCAGACGCGATAGCGTTGCTGTGTGTTGTTTTTTTAATGTGCTAGAGTCTTTTACAATTGTTCTCTCAGTTGGTTGCTGCAGTTGTGAAGGGTGGCTTTCTTGTGGTTAGTGGTAGGGGGAGAGTGGTGGGTGATGGAGGTTTTGACATGATGAGTGCGTATCTCGCAGGATTCTTGAGGTGAACCGGTCAGGCTCAGCATGTCTTCGTGGAATGCGCCTTACGCGACGTTGCATGATCTGCCTAAGTATGAGAAGCGACCCGACGTCGCTGGAGCGCCGTGGTCCAGGGACCAGGCTGCTGTTAAAAGCTCGCGTGGTCAAGATCCCCTTCCCTACGTAACTTGCAACTCGCGGACTGCTCCCTTCGCCACTTTCCACAACACTCCTAACGAGGCTGACCCGAAAGCCGAGGTAACCTTTCTAGCCATGAATTTACTCATTTGCACCTTCATATCCAGTGTGCTCGTGCAGGATATGGTTCTAATGCCGAGTGAAAAAAATTGCGCAGATGTTCCACTCATCATATTTTTGTTCTTGTGTGTTCGCCATCACGTGTGCTGCAGTTTCTTTTCATGTTACCGTACGAAATCATCATGCATGAACTTAGACGGTCAAAACATTCTTTACACAAATACGGTTTTAACAAAATAGAAACTTATGGTGTCAAATAGCATGATCTGTTGATGGAGTCTCTTGATATTTCTTGTAGATTCTCAGAGATTCTCAACCTCAGGTGGTTAACGTATTGCAGCAGTGTGCATCAATACCTGAATCTTTTCTAGTGCATCAACGGAGCCCCATCAATGGCTTTCAATTCCTCAATGAGCACAAACATAGCGCACCTTCTGACATTTCTCATGATACTGATCACCACCTAACGCAGGCATGTCCACTTTCATATAATTACTTTCGATCTTCTCCTCAAGATTGTAGACATCTAGCTGAGAGCGGATTTATACGAGAGTTGTTTCATGAACTGTATCTTTTCAGAGCACTCTTCAAATTTTCTGATGTTTATGAATAGTAGTTCTGTTGGTCTCCTCTTTCACGGTAAGGTTTGGAATGACGATTGTGCGGAATTTGCAGGCCAGCCTATCAAAGATTCACCAAGCTCCTTGGGATCGTAACGATGTACACTACAAGGTAACCTCCTCCTCTTCGACCAGATTGCTCCATGCCCGATCAGTAGTTTCGCGTAATAATCTGTGTGTCCTTCGACTTACCCCTGTTCAGATGTTGGAACTCAGTAATAAATACCAATGAGCATATGGTTTTTTCTCATTGGTTAGCTCTATCACTGCAGGTCCAGCCAAGATTCCCACATGGGGAGGACGAGCCACACTACACCTCTTCTCATGCACCGTACGCAACAGATTCTCAACGAGGTACTACACTCCTCCAGCAACACTGTTTAAGGAATGCTTGACCTTTGTTTGGGCATGATCGTGAAACGTATTTCCCTAGAATTATCTTTCTTCCTTGTATTTGCAGTTTACATAACTAAATTAAGGATGCTTCTTCATTGCTAAGGTGATGTAAGTATGCTTTTGGCAGGCTGAAGTTGATGGGAAGCACTGCACATTCAACTGTTACCAGTTACCATGCACCTGTTGCCACGAACTTTTTGATTTACTGGCACGTCGTGAACATCTGTATGGATCGAATAATAGGATATATATAGACCACGGCTGTAGACGTTGTGTAAACGATTTGTTTGCCTAGCTTGTTATATATTTTTCTCAGTAGAACCATGTTGATAACTCTTATTGGCAACGTTCATATCTAATACAGATATTCCCATTCTGCTCCGACTGTGTACCTTTATTCATTTGTTCTTATATCGTAGTGACGTTCTGGTCACTCTATCGAAGTCGTGATAACTAACTGATAAGTTCGGTTTTGTATATCAATCTACCCCACATCTATGCGAGCTCACTATGGTGCTACCGGCTCTATACTGCCAACGGACAACGGCTAAAATCTCATGTATTCAAACAAATTTTGATTTAAAAAGAAAATGAGCAAACGATTAAAGAAAAAAGAACAGAAAAAAATAGCACAATGTAACATTATTATGAAGAAGGGTGTGTCATTCAATCTTTACAATTGAATCTAAAAAATGGAAGTAAAATGTGGTGAAGCTATTGTTTGCCCATATGGTACCGGAGTGGATAGTAGTTGTAAAACAAAGAAATTTCTGTTTGTAATAAAATGTTTAAATCATAAAAACACAAGTACTTTAACACTACTTTCTATGGAAAAGAAATACCAAGAAAATATATAAAAAACTACCACTAAAAGTTATTCAAGAAGTAAAAAGAAAAAAATATTACCATACTGACTAAAAAAAAGATATTTTATTCAATGACACGAAACCTGTTTCTCATGGGTTTTCAAAGGACATGTCATGGTCTATGAATTGTTCTTTTATCACGTCCCTAAGAACCTCCAATCTAGATATGACAGTAGGATTTAACAAAGATTGAGCTTCTTTAATAAGTGTACCTCTTTTGTTGAGATAAAAAGCATCTAAAATGATGTTAATCCACTTCAGTAGGCTGTCCGGACTCCTATAAAACAACAAACAGAATATACCAGGTCAGTTAGATCGGAGAATGCCGTGTTTTAATTGCTCCAAAGCCACTTAGTTGAAGAGCAAAACAATTGATACTTACGTGTAAACCCTGCCGACCTCGTTCCTCACATCCAACTCATCACCAGGTGAAAATGCCGTTGTCATCTCTGCAAACCGTTTACGAGGATCGTCTATGCTAAGAAGGTGATATATTACTTGAATCTCTTTCGGGGTGCTTTTGGCGATGTTTTGCCTTGCAACAGAATACAGATAGAACATAACATCCTTAGCCTGCAAATCCCCCAAATCCAACAAAACCTCTATTAGCGTAATGGACTAACATCGACGCCACTTGCAAACAGAAACCTACGACTACTGAAACATGGAACCCATTGACTAGCAATAAAGAGTGAAACCATGAAAAGAAGCATTACCAGGGCTCAAAAGCTGAGGTAACGTCGTCAGCTTAGAAACCCAGCAAAGAGAGTAAAGATGACTGCATGACACTCTTTAACGTTGTGTTAGACATAAAAGACTAACCTCGTCTGTCATCAAGGTAGACACCTTCGCTGAAGCCCAGGCCTTCGTCAGTAAAGCCATAAGCGTAGAATCCAATTGCTTGTTCTTTGCGAGGTTTTCAATTCTTTCCGCTGCTTCTTCCAAAGAAGGGGCACTCAA
This sequence comes from Physcomitrium patens, assembly GCF_059467195.1. NCBI lineage: Eukaryota > Viridiplantae > Streptophyta > Bryopsida > Funariales > Funariaceae > Physcomitrium > Physcomitrium patens. The sequence continues at coordinate 15,559,517 of NC_143413.1, read as the reverse complement.
GATTTCGTAGTATTTCCTTTTTGCCTCTTCTATGGATTGGCTATCTTCGAATGCTCTGTCATGTGATTCAACAGATATGAGGATCTTTGAAGCAATGGTTGCGATTTCTGTAACACAAAACGTGTACTGATCTCAGCACTGGAACAATTAGCCATTCAAATCAAACATATCAAACAATTGCTCACGGTTAAGCAGTAATGTAAAAGAAATAATGAGCTAGTATTCCTTGGAAATTATGAAGCAGAACGATGGAAGATGAGTGAACATATACCTTCTCTTCTATTCCACTCATTTTTATTAGCCTCGGTAAGTATATTTAGATGCTGAAAAAACTCTCCAGTGAATTCCTCCCGGTGCCGTGCCACAATGGCATCAAGGTCTTGTGGTGATTCTTCAACCATGGCAAGAATTTTATTATGATGCTGCATATCCTCGTCCACCTGTCAAATCAATCACTACCAAAACTCAGACCCCTACATCCTCCATGAAGCGGAACTATACCAAAAAATTACAACATGTTGTAGTCAGTTGCTCCGAAGCGATCAACCCCCTAAAATCCGACAACTCACTGATTTCATCTCCATCGCAAGCTTAAGGAGGGCCGCCTTTCTGTTGGGATCGTCCGCCAACTTAGCCTGGCGATCACAGCGCCTAAAAAAATACGGCCTTATTTTATTCCACTCCGGGTTAGTAATGAGAACTCGCCACTGCCCGGGCTTCGTCCGCTCCGTCAAGAAAACTTGTATCAACTTATCACATACGCTGCTCATTTTAAAGCCTTCCTCTACTTCAATATCTTCCATATCTCCAAATTCGCTATCTTCCTTAAACTGAGGCACCTGAGCAACGCAAGAAATCTGGAAAGGTTACGAAGGGCTTGCCAGCGGCGAAGTGTTCAATCTCGAACATCAAGATTTTGCGAGAAAAATCAACAAAACTAGAGCCTCAAATTCACAAAATTTAAACCCTTGAACCCTAAACCCAGACAAAGAGAGACCACCCAAAACTGTGATTAAATGCCTTCAAGCAAATGAGCCTTCGGACCTTGAGTGCCAACTCACTGCCTTCCACGCAAGAATCCGGACGCTCTCCCTGAAGAACCTTATCCTCATCAGCATTAGTCGCATACGCCCCATTGGGCGCAGTCCAGCACACGAAATGTTGGAAATTTCTCCGACGACCGCAGCTAGATCTAATCCTTGCAGCCTTCCAAAGCAGCTGCGCCCGAGAGCTGAAATGGGCTAGCGATAGCGACGCAATTGGGACCTTCAAGCTCCCAGCCGTCGCTTGCTCCCTCCAAACACAAGCTCCCGGGGGCAATACCTTGCTGGCTAGACCAGCTGCCATACCTCCCACCCTGCTGCAATTCCACACCCAATTTTTCGTAGAACCCTCGCCGATTTGTTTGTTACTCCTTCAGATTTCGCAATTTCGCTTCTCGCGCTTCTGCAATCCCACATCGGCACACAGAACCATCACTAGCGACGTCAAATTGGAAGAAGCACCGACGGAGAAACCTTCAAGTCAAGTCCCGGATGGATAGACTTCCGCTTTGAAGATGAATCTTGAGGTCTTAGGGTAATGCGACGGCGCAGTAACTAGACCGACGGTGAACTCAACGGCGATGAGGATAACTTCATCCAATCGCCGGGTCTTCTACATTTATTCGTCGAGTTCGTGTTCTGGTTGTTTAGTTCTCAAGGTCATCATTTCATGTTCGAAACAATAGTGGGTTTCAAACATGGCCTTTTTGGCTGATATTTCACCTCTGATGCAAGTTCAAAGTGCCCCGTGATACTTCAAAATATCACTTGATATTTCACCAAATCACCCATCTCGCGAGGTGGGTGATTTTAAAATTGAAATATCAAAAGAAGGACAAGTCAAATATCAAAAATTGTATAACTTGTCTCAACTCTCTTCCCTCTTTGAATCCATACTATCTTTGACTCCATACTATGAGGGTAATAAAGTTTGAATTAGGAGAAAATATTAAGGGGTAATAAAGTTTGAATTAGGAAAAAGTATCAAGGGGTAATAAAGTTTGAACAGTGATATTTTAGATTTGATATTTTGAGTGATCCTGGAAATATTAGGTACTAAATCCCAGTTATTTGGTTTTGCACAAGTGCCATGTTTGAAACCCCCTAATGGACAATTCTGCAAACTTGAGTGAGATAACAAGGATTCTATATATCAATATGGCTTTGAGGAATTGGGATTGGATTATGAAGCCATTGGGCTAATACATCTTAAAAGGGAAGTTGGTAAGAGGGACAATGATTTTAATTCCAACTTTGTATTATTCTATTACCATTTGTGAATATTTCAAAAAAAAAAAAAAATTGTTTGGACTAAGAAAAAATCCAGAAGAGATCTTCAATTGACATGAAACATGCAGCGTATGCTTCTATATTGATAATGATGGTCGTTAATTATAATTATAATTATATATGACTTTTGTGGTCTATTTCAAACAAAAACTAATCAATTTCTTTTGTATAAAGCATTATTTCACAATGAATTTCAGAAAAAAATACATGTAATATTTTAGTAATTTTATATTTCTAAATTCTGAATAAATTCTGACCTAAAATCGTCAGTATATAGATCTTTCAAAATGTTATAAAACTAGATTTTTTTATTTTTATTTTTTTAATTTCAATATTTCTCTCTCTTGGTATGAAAACCACATGCACACAAAATAAAATTATATTTTGAATAGTTTAAAAAAATTATGTTGTTATAAAATAACATTTAATACCGTAAGCTGATTGAGAACCTATTCTGAGAAACAAAAGTTTATAATCGCAGCAGCTCTAATGAAAGACTAATATTTATAAGACCAAAGCTTAGTACTGACTCACAACCGAGTTTCTGAGAAAAAAAAACAGCTGAACGCAGTTTGCATACTTGAACAATCTTTACCAACGAGTTTACAGCAATCTTTAGGACAACGTACGTGGTTAACAAAAATGAAACTGCTCCATAGAGAAGCTTATATGCACCGCCAGGGCTAAATAATATCTGAAGGCCTCAGATACCTATCCTTCACAACACAAGGATCATGGGAGGAATAACGCTAAAACTACACTGTCTCCTTGGTTCAGTGAAGTACTTCTCTACAGGTCATACAACCAACTCAGTCAACACCAGTCTTTCGTTACATTTTGCAGCTTGGGATCAATGGTTTCGAAAATAACTAAGCCTGCACAGCAATATACACTAGAACATGTCTCTATAGGGTAAAAAATTCTTATCAGTAAGTTCGAAAAATTGAGGTCCCTGATGACACAGAATCTCGAAGAGAAACATATGAGGGACACGGAGAGCACTCGGAATAAATACATCTATTCCTTCTTCTCAGTCTTGCGTTCTGCTTCAAGCACTCCAGACTTTGACTTCGGTGCGTATGCAACCATTTGCGCTACCACGATGCCGTTTGTTAGAAGACCAAGCAAGCAACCAACTAGCATGCTGAACGGAGCATTCTCCTGAATGCTAGTGAAGGTGCGCACCACGATGCCTACTAAGGACATGAGATTTGTGGTGAAGCTTAGCTGGCCCGTGCTCTTGTTCTGGAAGTTCTCGTATATCTGCGGCATCCGAGAGAAGAAGAAAATGGCATGTTGGCATGCGTAGAGCGCCTCGAAAAGAGTGGCGTCGAGCTTGCCTCTTAGCAGCGGGGGCACTAGTGCGCAATACAGCGCAGTCTTCACCCAAGTGGACGGGCCCTCGTTGGGGGAGTAGTAGTAGACTAAGGCCAAGCAGACAATGCTCTGAGCTAAAATGAAAACAAGCTCACCGTATGCGGAGAAGGGGAGTTGCTTGAACAAGCAGTAGGCCAAAGCGATCGTGAATCCCGCCACTTCAAGCTCGAAGGATGCCACGCTCAACCCCTTGATGCTCTTATTCTTCGCAATCACGTAAATTTGGGGCACCTTAAGGAATACCGAGGTGACAATGATAAGGTAACCTAGAAACTTCGACAGCAAAGGAAGAGCGCAATCCCTGGAGGGTAATTGGTGCCTCTCCACGGAATCCATCACGCAGGACAAATCCATGCCGGCCATCTCCAACTTCAACGTTGCTCTCTTACAAACTCCCTGTAACGGAATCCACACCTCTTGTTTAAGCTTCACGTCGAACGCGAATATATTTTCACCAAGTTCATGTTAGATCGTGCAGCTGCACTCACTCACTCTCCTGAACCTGCAGCAAGTGTTCCAGAAGAAGCACTTCAGAGAACTGGGTGGAAAATGTAGCGACTGCAATCGACGTTCGGAAGCTCAACCAGCTGCAAGCTGAAGCAAATTGGTTGAAAGCTGAAGACAGTGAGAGGAAGTGCAGAGTTCAGTGACGGACCTGCACATTGTAAGTGGATCTTTGGGGCATAAAGAGTCGCAATGAGATCACAGAAGCAAAGAGTTTGTGACTATTTCGCAGGGCCAAGGCGTTTTTCTTCGGCACCAGCGCAGATCCAACATATCGGTGCCACGCTCTAGATTTGCAAAACTTAGTATACCACGTGGAGATTTCATCACAGGTGGCGGTGACTATTGTGAGCTGCGTTGAGAGAGTCGTGGCAATGCAGATTTATATGTCTAGGCATCTTTTGGGAGGGGGATAGGAGCCATTTGTCACCGGCATAGCCATCAGATTCTGGCAGTTTCTATTGCAATGGAGCACTCATCTCCTTTCGGTAGTGGTGTAACATCCACACGGATTAAAAACTTAAATTGAAAAGGAAGATTTCTTTTGTAAAAAATAAAACTCAACATGTGCATGCATTCACACATGCATTTTATATTACCTATTAACTGGATTACTTGTATTTCTTTGACTTCTGTAGACATAACTTGCTGATCTCGATTTACACTTAACCCATAATGGGAATTAGTTTGATTAATATCACTGTTTTTATCCACATCAAAGAAATCAGAATCCTGTGAAATATCCCATCCTCATCAAGAAAAAAATTATATTTATATTTATAATACAAATTAGTTAAATATAAAAAACTTTTAAATAATTGAAAGTGAAAAGATGATTGACCTTAAAATAATGTTATAATTATAATAAAAATATATCTCCTGATCTATTAGCTGTTGTATATAAATATAAATATATACATATGTATTAGCATTAGCACCTTACTTTGTTTCAAGAATAAAATGTTGAAGTGAGATAAAGAAGTATAATAAAATCTAAAAGAATAATCAATTTTAATGCAAATAATATATTTATGAGTCACATAAAAATGCTCCAACATCATTAACATATATATATATATATATATAAATACATGTACACATACAAATCTAAATATAATAGAAAAGATATCAGAATTGCCTTTAGAAATTTTTTATGGTCTTTATTATTATAAATAAATAGATTTACTAAATATTTAAAGATTTGATTTTATATTTTTTATATTAAAAAATACAGTTATAGTTTAATTTCAGAATTATAATAATATAATAAAATTATAATTTTTTTTATTGATTATAATTTATTCCTAATGTATATGTATATATACATAAATAAACATGCTAAAGATACTTTAAAAAAACTATTCAATTTGACATATGTATGTATATGTATTTATATAGGAGAATGTTAAATCAACCTTAACATTTATTAAATCAATCTACCTATCAAAACCATTATTAGATTTCTTATCTTCCATCTATTGTTTTCGATCTCTATTCAATATCCCTTGTTCTATGTTCCTAGCCCTATTCCGTATTCCATGTATTTTACCTCCATCCCCTCTTCCTCTGTCACTATTTCTAGCATCCATTTTTATTGCTAGCCTATGTCTTAACTTCCTTATTTCTATTCCTAGTGTTTGTCTTCTATTCTTGTTTCCATTTTATAGAGAATAATATACAACTTTCAAAAAAAATTATGTTTTTAACTTTGAGAAACCAACCCTAAATCCCAAAATCTTTATTTATGGATTTTATACATAATGCCTATTTCAAAAGACTTGTACATTTAAAATTTTGAGTTGGAAAATTTTAGATTCTACAAGTACATAGAACACAATCAAGTAATCCAACAAATTTAAATTAAAAGAAGATATTTTATCTTTTAATCGTAATTAGATTACAATGCAATACTATTAATGTTTTAGTTACCAAACAATTCTATAAAAAAAAAAAAAAAAAAAAAAAAAAAACTTTGTTTGAGGACACTAATGCTATTAACAATCATAAGAAATAAGAATGAAAAATAAAGGTTGGAAGTATGGATGAGTGCTAGGAATAGATATGGGAGTTGGGATGGAAATTATGATGGAAGACAAGAAAAATATAGACAAGATACATGGGTCTAATATTGATTTTGATAAGATGGTCAATTTAATAAGTAATGGGATCAATTTAGTATTCTTATATATATGTATATATATAAAGAGAGATATAAAACCTAAAACTCTAGTTGATATTGCTCTACCTCAAGTGACTCTCATATGCCTTAAATTGATTTAAAAATATGCTTAAGACTTATTTGAAATTCCAATACTTAACTCTAATATTAATATAATAATAGAATATATATATATATAAATAAAAAATAAATATTAAGAATTAAATAATTTTTTATATAATTTTTACTATTTTTAAATTAAAAAAATTATAATTTTTTTTATAAAATATTCATTATATCCTTTTTAACCACTACTTTTTATCAAAGCAAAGAAAGACAAAAATACATACAAAAAAGAGACATATTATTAGCTAGTTATTTATAAAGAGGTTATATAAGATGTAGCAATATCAATTAAAGATATAGTATTAATAACTCTCCATCTTTTTTTTTTTTGCTTTGGATATATATAAAGATTAAAAATATTAAATAATTATATTTTTTAATTATTTAAACCTTAATAATTTAAAAATATTAGATTAAGTAACCTTAATTAATTATATAAATATATAATTATTATATTTATATTTCGAATCCAATCTATTATATAAAAAAATATAGATAAAATACAAAGAGACAAAGAAGTCATTTGATTGGTTATAAAGAAGAGAACATAAGAAATTCAAGGACCATAGGAATTGAAGAACATAGAAACACACAAAATATAAATAAAGAAATAGATGGATGTATCAAAAACTAATGTATCTATGTCATGGACATATATTTACTGTAATTATTACCTAGGTGATATGAATAGGTAGAAGTAAGTAAAAGTAGATTAATTTCATAATATCTTCTAGAAAAGCTTCTTAGAAGCTTCATAGATGTTGCTTTGACTTTACATGTGTTTATACTTGATTGATAGGTTAGAAACTTGGTCAAAAAATTAATCACATGCTACACATGTTGGTAGCTTGCGGAACAAGCTAACTATGTGGTGTCCACATAGAAAACTTGTCTTGCAAGTTAAGATATGTGTTGTACAAAGTCAACACATTTTTGAAGGTCCTATAGAATGTCGCCATATAGCTTTTACGTAGATAATATATATAGAGGCAAGAGTAAAGCCTTCTTCACTCTTGTCAACTCCTTTCTTACTTCTAGTCTAGTTTCAAGGGTCTCTAATTTTCTTATCTTTTGGCAATAGCCATTCTAGTTTCTTTCTTAATATACATATTTAGTTATTACTATTTTATCATCTTTCTTTGAGAAAAGTCTCACTAATTTATTTGTTTTTATCAAGTTCTTGTCCTTGAAAAATTGATAAGAGTGCACTTACAATATCTATGCTTTGTCTAATCTTGATTAAGAGTGGATTACCCCTTTCTTTTAATAAGACATAAGCATATTAGAAGTTGCAGATTATCGTCTTTAAAATTGATATTGTTTTTAGTATTTTCTTTTTTCTCAAGTCTTTTCTTCTATTTGTCTTGAGTAATATTAGACATCTTTTCTTTTCTAAGTATTATCATGGCAAAACTTGCTGAAATGAAGACTGCAATGGCATAAATGTAAGAACAATTAAAGGAGTTAATGCTTGCGATATATTAACTCAATTTATTACCATAAGAATCAATAAGATTGGTAGGAAGTGAAGATATAGAAATGATTGGAGTTGGTTCAACATCTGTACCAAATCATGTCCTTTTTCCTATAGTAGAACATCCTTCCAGTGTTTGAGAACCAAGAATTGTCCTACTCAAGAAGTTTGATGGCACCAAATCAAAGTTTTGAAGATTTATCAATCAAGTACAACTTGTGATTGAACTTTAATTCCAAAGCTATCCAACTCTAAGATCGCAAGTTAAATTCATTGGTATGCTTCTTTCAAGTTCAACATTATCATGGTTTTCATCTTTTCTTGAATGATGAGATCTAATATTGGATAATCTGGAGGCTTTTTTGACAGAGTTTCGATCTATATATGAAAAACATGATACAATTCGTGTTGCAACCAACGAGATCTATATTTTGCGACAAGACAATCGATCAGTAACATTGTATATTTCATAATTTTGAGAACTTGCAACTAATATCAAGTGGGATGATGTTGCACTTATTAATCAATTTCTCTATAGATTACAATATGAGATAAAAAAATTAATGCTCAACTTATCTGATCCTCAAATATTGAGTCAAAAAATTGACTTTGCTGTAAAGTGTGACAATTGTGTTTTTGAATTTTGATCTGAGAATCGTACAAGTGGACCTCAAAATTACTATAATTCAATAGCAACATTAACATCGCTTCAATACATACATTCAAAAGTAGACAATATGTAAATTGATGGAGTATGTTTCAATCATCTTATTGAGCAAGAAAAGACTTGTTGTCATCAAGAAGGATTATACTTATATTAAGGAGAACCTAAGCACACTGCTCAACATAGCCCTTAAAAGTAATGCAACCATAAAATGAGAAGTATGACTATCAAAGAAGATAGTATGTCGGAAAACAAGTTTGTCCAGCTACAATAGGGACCTTGCAGCTGGAACCTTGTATAACACCTAGTGAAGGTCATATTTTCTCTTCAAAATCCTCACTTTGTTTTACGATAAATATTATTTTAGGACCTAAACATCACAAAGCCTCTGCCTTGCTAGATTCAAAAACCTCAACATGTTTCTTAGATGAAAAATTTGCTAAAAAACATAGCATATTTTTAGTGAAGAAAATTTAATCTGTTCATGTAGAAGTCATAGATGGTCGTTCATTGTCTTCAAGAGATGTTACTCATGAAATCCTTCCTATAGAAGTAGCAACTAATGGTCATAGTAGCTTTGTAATATTTAATATCATTAGATCTCTTTTTAATCCAATCATTTTAGGTTTATCATGGTTAGAAAAATATAACTCTTAAATAGATTGGACTTCTTGTAGTCTTGATTTTTTTGAAAGTATAACTAAGAGCATAGGTAATCAAGTAAAAAGTCATAATTCTAGTACAATTAAACCTTTATTTGTAGATGCAAGAGCTTTCTTAGATGCTGCAAAAGAAGGATCACCTTGTATTATTTATGCCGCACCTAATTCTACTGATAGAAAGACTTCAAGTGGCATTCTAAATCAATATCAAGATTTTTAAGATGTATTTGAGAAGAAGAATGTGGATACTCTTTCAGAATATTATTCCTATGACTGTTCAATTGACCTTAAAGAAGGAGCACAATTGCCATTTCGACCAATCTATAGTTTATCACAAAATGAGTTGGTTGAAATCAAGGAGTATATTGAAGAGAATCTGGCCAAGAACTTTATACTTTATTCCAAATCTCCAATAGGAGCTCTAATTTTATTTGTGAAGAAAAAAGATGGGTCATTGCAGATGTGTGTTAATTATCAAAGATTCAATAAAATCACCATCAAGAACAAGTACCCGCTACCTTTGATATTTGGACTCTTTGATTAGTTGAATTAAGCTAAGATCTATACAAAAATAGATCTATGAGGAGCATATAATTTGGTACGCATCAAAAAAGGAGATGAATGGAAGACTACGTTTTGAACAAGGTATGGACATTTTGAATACAACATCATGCCTTATGGACTTACAAATACACCAACAGCATTCCAACATTTAATGAATGATGTCTTTGAGGAGTTTTTAGATGATTTTGTTGTCTGTTACCTAGATGACATTTTAATTTATTCTAAGAATACAAAAGAATATAAACTTCATGTTCATCATGTGTTACAAAAACTAAGAGATGCGGGACTCTATGCCAAGATAGAAAAGTATATATTTCACACTATTCAAGTCGACTTCTTAGGATAAATCATTTCAAATGATGGACTTAAGATGGATCTTAAGAAAGTTCAAGCTATTATGGATTGAAAGATGCCAAAAATGATAAGAGATGTTCAATGCTTTTTGGAATTTGCTAACTACTATCAAATCTTCATCAAAGACTTTTCTCAAGTTGCATCTCCACTTACATGTTTGACTTATAAAGAAAAAATCCAATGGAATCAAGAAGTAGAAGTACCATTTGAAACTTTGAAGACATTCTTTGTTTCTGCACTAATCTTGTATTGTTTCAATTTTTCTAAGCCATTTTTTATAGAAATGAATGCATCAAACTTTGCTTTGGGTGTCGTATTGTCACAAATGGGAACATATGATAAACTTCATCTAGTAGCTTTTCATTCCAAAAATATTTCAGCAATCGAGATCAACTACAAGATCCACGACAAAGAACTTCTTACAATCGTGGATTTGTTTCAAGAATGGCTCCATTATCTAAAAGGTGCTTATAGTCTTATGAACGTGTATACAAATCACAAGAATCTTAAATATTTTTTGTCAGCATGTATTTTGAATCATCGCCAAGTTCGTTGAAATATGTCTTTGTAAAGATTTGAATTCAAGATCACTTATCGACTAAGAAAACAACAAAATTTGTCAGATGTACTCTCTAGACAATCTTACCTTCTACCAAAGGAAGGAGATTCTACTTTTGAAAAGCAACAATATCATATTATGTGTTGTTTTCCTCAGGAATACATCAGGAAGATAGCTATAGAAGATGAGATTGTGTTTCACAAGTAGCCAAGAAATTCTAATAGGTTTTATTCATATGAGAAGAATATAATCTAAATTTCAATTAAAAAGTACAAAAAATACTCTTCTTAGTTGTCTTAACTATACATAAATTCCAATTACCTTGTTACTTTTATATTTAAGCAATTTAGTTTTTTTTTTTTTTTTTTTTTTTTTTTTGAAAGCTCCAATCTTAATCAGTGAGCTTTAATAAGCTGTAACATCTAATCCGACCGTCCACCTGATGTATAATTTTGCATGTAATTTTTAATATAAGTCTTTTATGTGTTTAAGAATTTTTAGCCCAATCCAACTTAAAAATTGTGAGAAAACCTCCAAAAATTACACCAATGTCACTTGGCCACCAACTTGAAAAGTGAAGTAAAAATACTAGTAGTGATTTCTCCTTCTTCAATTGTTAACTTTAACTCAAAATTGGATTACAGCTTGATCTTCAAGTCCTTCAATACCATGCCAAATTTCACCTTAATCGGACTAGTATATCTCTAGATATCACAAAAATCCTACCCAATTCCAAACTACCAATTTCTAAAATCTTCTTGTGGTAAAAAATAGATATCTCTAAACCATAGTGTTAGATTATCACAAAATTTTGTGTACACTTAGCACACCTAATAATCCAAATAGTTTCAAATTTTTAATTATAGATAATCTACCAATTATACAAACTAGCCAAAATTGCTAGCCCTAAATATATTATATAAATTCCAAATCACTAATACAAACCTTCACTTCGAACAACAATTGCTAAGTCTTCAAAAATCCTCCCAAAACAATTCTTACCTCTTTGAAAAGAACTTTAAGCTAGCTCTCAAATCATAATCTTCAATCTTCAAATGAATCTCTAACTTGCCGTTGGCAATCATTTTAGTGACTAGAGGTATGATTTCAACCATGTTTCACAAATGGTCAACCTTTGAGTATTAATCTAACTTATCTTAAGGATTTTTTAGCCCAATTCTATCCTTAACTTGATCCTAGTATCAACCATACCAACCATTTACCTCTTCTATCCTAATTTTATCTATTTATTGTCTTTCTAAGGTAGTAGAAGAGTCTCTACAACCTAGAAGGTAAAATTACTAACTTACCTTCAACCTACTAACTATTAAGATAAAAAATAACCTAAAAGGCTTTTATAAAAATCATATTTAGATACCTCAAATTATTATTTAATTTATATAATTAGATATTAAGTAGAAATTTAATTTTTATTATAATTTCACTATATAGTCATAATACATCATGACAACAAATAATTCTCTTGAAGCCAAAGCATTTTCATCTTCAAGCAATGAAATCAACACCAATTGTTGATTCAACTTTCATTAAGCAAGTTTAGTCAAGTATGTCTTTTGATCCTCTTATTCATGATATTAAGAGAAATCCTTCAAAGTCTCATGATACTTCTAAGTTTGAATTCAAGAAAAATCTACTATATTTTGAAGGATGCCTATATGTTCTAGAAGATGAAGTTCAATTACGTGTTCTTCATGCTCTTCATGATTTTCCAATAATAGGAAATTTTTAGTACAATAAAACTTTAAAATTAAGATCTAAAATTTTTTGGTGGCCGCAAATATGGAAGGCAATCAAAGTTTTTGTATAATCTTGTGATGTTTGCTCAAGATCAAAAACTCTTCATTATCGACCTTACGGACTTTTTCAGACATTATTCATTCCAAAACAACCATGGTCTTTTGTTTCTATGGATTTCATCATGGATCTTCCAATCTTAGGTTTTTATGACTCTATATTCGTGATAGTAGATCATTTTACCAAGATGGCATATTTTATACCATGTACAAAATCTATCACATGTGAAGAAATAGCTAAATTCTTCCTTGACAATATCTATTGCTATTATGGATTATCCAAGGATATTATATCAAATAGGAGAACTCAATTTGTATCAAGATTTTGGTAGACTCTTTTTAACATTCTAAAAGTAGATATAATACTATCTTTGGTATTCTATCTTCAATCAAATGTACAAACAGAGTATGTTAATCAAGTTTTGGAGCAGTCTCTAAGATTTATCATCAACTACCAACAAGATGATTGGAAAATTCTTTTACCATTGGTAGAGTTTGCTTATAATAATATAATATATTCTTCTATAAAAAAAACACCTTTCTTTGTCAATTATGATTATCATCTATGACTTGATACTTTTGACATTTCAAAAGCTTATAATCCTCTGGTAAAAGATTTGGCAAATCATTTGTCAAAGGTATATGCAACAATGAAGATAAAGTTAAAAGAAGCTCAAGAACAATAAAAGATCAATGTGGATGTCTATCAAAAAGAACAACCACCATTCTATATGATTAAGCTAATACAATGTACTTCTTAGAAAAAAGAATAAAATGATAAAAAAAAAATTAATTAATTTTTTGTGGTAGTTTGTGATTTTACATATCCGTTTTACAAAAGAAGCTCTTGTAAAGGAGAGGAGAATCTAGAGACACTTGGGAATCACATTTTCCAAGCATTGAAAAACATCAGTTTGTTGTTGATCATTGTATCTAATTACTTATCTTCTATTTACGCAGTCGAATGGGCTCTTCCTGTTGTATTATTTTATAGCATATTCTCAAGAGGTCTGTCCTGGTGCTCAGGACTCAATTGTAAGTGGAACACTAATGACGAGTATCATCAAGCAACTATTTTTTCTAATTTCAATCATGTTTGGATCAGTTTTTTGCAAGGTGAAAAAATTAGAATATTTTGCAGTTACATCAAAGTGGAAGTGGTTAATATACAAAGACTACTCAAAATTAGCCACATTGTCTGTTCTTCTAGAAATTTCTTAACTATCAACTTCCTAAAGAAAAAAAAAAAAAAAAGAATTTTTTAAAAAACAGAAAAAAAAAAAAAAAAAAAAAAAAAAATGATTCTATAATATGGTCTATATACATGTTTAAAGAATACAAGGACATAGAGCAGATAGAAGTTCACAAAATGGAGTATCTTCATGTAACAAATGAGGTTCTATTTTATTTGAATGTAAATCTTAGTACTATCTATGCACAAGAGAATTGTTTCTATGTACTGTCTAATGACTAATGTTAATCAAATCAACATGTTAGAACCAACTAATATGTCTATCATATATGTATGTTAATAATGATTTTCAATAGATTTTTATTTTCATGATGATGTTATTACCTAGTATAGAATAGGTAAATAAACTTGATAGTAAGTTATTGGTTGGTTATTGACAATCTTGAGAATTAAACTTATGGTTAAGTAGTTTAGCTGGTAACAGTAGGTTGTTAGTGAAATAAACGGTTAAGAATTCAAAGGGTCATAACCTTTGGAATCCATTGGCCAACAGATCATCTTTTTGGTAGGATAAATAAGTTGAGGAAAGAGAGATCAGAGCCACACTGTGAGAGTCATAAGTCAAGAGCCAGACTATGAGAGTCGTAAGTCAAGGACCAGACTGTGAGAGTCGTAAGCCAAAGGCCAGACTGTGAGAGTCGTAAGCCAAGAGCTAGAATGTGAGAGTCGTAAGCCAAGAGGCAGACTGTGAGAGTCGTAAGTTGAGGGCCAAGCTGTGAGAGTCGTAAGTCGAGAACCAAACTGTGAGAGTCATAAGTCGAGAGTCAGACTATGAAAGTCGTAAGCCGAGAGTTAGACTGTGAGAGTCGTAAGCCGAGGGCCAGATTGTGAGAGTCGAGAGCCAAGGTACACTTTGTGCTACCACTTTGTTTTCTTTACTTTTATTATTTACTTATGAAGAATTGTGATTGAGAGAAGTATTATTGAATTGATAATCGAAGAATGGATTATGGGTTGAGCTAAGACAGAAGTAGTAAGCCACGGTGTTTTGTAGTTTGATAATTGATTTTAGATAGCCAGAGTACAGTCAATTGTGACACTAATAGATCCAATTTATATAACCAATCTTTCCCTATGTTTGAACCCACTTCTATTAGTTTAATTGCTTTGGTATACTAAAGCTTGAATACAACGAGAACAACATTTTGGCGCCACTGTCGGGGAAATGATAACAATATGAAATGTTAGAAATTAATTGTATGAAAAGAATGAAAGATTATAAGTGATAATCATGAAGGGAAGGATTATCAAAGAATTAATCGACAAGCGGAAGAAAGACAGGAGCGATTACGCATAAGAAATATCCTACGAGAACGATAAAAAAGAATTACATGTCCAAGAAAAACCAAAAGGAGAAAAATTCAGATTCAAATAGTAAGGAGACCAATGATAATACCAATAGCCACGGGAGTGCCAGAAAAAACAATTGTAGTACAAATGGAAGCACTAGGAGACTGAACTATAAGTATAGCACTATTACCTACTTTTAGTGGTTGCTCGGGCTCTGATCTCGATTATCATATATCTCAATTCTTGACAGCTTGCATGGCTAATAATGGTAGAACTGAAGACATTTGGTTGAGATGGTTGCCAGCAACTTTAAAAGATATAGCTTTTGAATGGTATATTTAGCAACCAATGGATAGATTTTCTAATTGAGAGGCCTTGGGGAATGCCTTCCTAACCCATTTTAAACCAATTGGATTTGAAGATCGGCTTCGAGAAAGTTTTATGAATAGTAAGATATTTGCGAAGAAATCCGTAGAGTCCTATTATGGCCGGATCGTGGATATACTTTGTAAATGGTCAAATAATCAACTGCCAGATGCATTTATATTATCGATATTAATTAACGGTTTGCATCCACCAGAATTAAAAATATTTGTAAAAGAGGCTCGATCAGCTATGGTAGAGACATTGTTGGCACGAGCAAAGTTGTGGGAAGAATGTCATTATGACCAATTGTTAATAGTGGAGGCCACGATAATTCCAAGTTCAGAAAGCCAAAAAATACAACCAGAAAATGTGTTGATGGGTAATTATTCAAAAATGGTTGCATCCAATGTGAAGAATGTTATGTTGCAACAACCAATTAATGCTATGCCACTCTAAGCAATAGCGCCAATAACAATGATACCTTATTTTACATTACCGAAGTTGTTCACAAATGCAATTATTAAAAATCCAAATGAAGCCTTGTTATTAAATCTAATAAAGAAGATGGAAGAATTGGCCGTGAATTTGACTAAAAATAAGGAGAAACGACATAAGCCTTCTAATATGAGACCTAATGTATGGTGTAATAATTGTAAGGGACAAGGTCATTTTGATACGAAATGTCCATCATCCAGACAAACGGGTGTTCAATGTATATTTTATAGAGGAAAGTACACTACTTAAAATTGCTGGCATTTACAAAGGCAACAATAATTCAGTAATTAGACCATGATCCCACCGACTCCATGGGAAGTCAATCAAGTTCAAATGGAAAATACGTATGGATGGAATGGAAATCGATCTAATTGACAAAATCAAATATTCAATAATTTTTAAAGTTCCAATTTTAATCAAGGATCTGCATCAAACTTCTAGAACTACAAGAAGGAGCAGCAGAGATATCAGTAATATGCTCCACCGGTGTCATCAAATCAAGTACCCTCCGTACCAATGGGACAACCAGGGTCATTTTCTAACCCTACATGGAACAAGTCTAGTAGGTATATACCGATGGAGACACCCAATATGTTGGATGGAGGTACAAGAAGACCACTTTGTTATTTCCGTTGCAAACAGAATGATCATTATCCCAGTGAATGTCCCAATCCTAGAGCCAGTGACAATTATGCACCAGTATGTGTAAATTGTAAGAAATCAGGACATACTTATCAATAATGTAATGCTCCGTTCAATTTCAATAATCGAGATCAGCAAATCCAAAGTCAAGAAAAAATACAGGAGATAAATCAAGGTCCTCAAGATTCACTAGTTCATCGGATAGAAGTAGTCCAAGCTGTCTTTACAAGAAGTCAATAAAAGAAAAAATGACCAATTCAACATTTGGATGATCCAAAAGTGACGAGCCAATTAAAGCCAATTACGGGGACATCCAATCCAGGTCCTGACATGGGCCCCTTACTCAGTATAAGACCTGAATCGGTTGTGCAACCCAATGAGGTACCAATTACAAAGGCTTTGGTTTCGTGTTGAGCTCTTTCATTTTCTACATAGTTTCGGGAAACATCATTTCCGTTGAAAGATCTTCTAAGAGGCGTGAATTCCAAATAACCAATATCAGCCCAATTGGGAGAACAATCTTATCTGTTGAAAGAACTGATTTTACAAGCTTCATCAAATTCAGTTCCAATAGCTCTATCAATATCCAATATAGAAAAAATCAATTTACTTGCATCGGTATCTAGGACTGGGAAGAAGAAACGAACATTGGAAATTACCACTAATACAGAACCATATGATATTCTAAAAGATTTGGGTACCATACAGCCCACGACTCCATGAAGCAACTATTGGCGGTAGCACCTAAGTGCCAAACTATCTTGAATTCTTCATTAATTTGTCGTAGATCTCGAAATAAAGAAATTCGAGAAGTAAGTTTGAATCCCGATCCGGGTGCACCAATGATTGATGTCTCAATTGATGGAGTATTATCATTGAGAGTGTAAGTAGACGGAGGATCTAGTATAAATCTTATGAATGCCGCTACAATGGAGGAGTCGAGTTTGGATCACTTATTGCCTACTATAGTAGTTTTGAGAATGGCTGACTCAAGTCGAGTTAAACCTATGGATATTTAATGAAGTATTGATACAGTAATTGCGAGGATTACCTACAAAATTGATTATATTATTTTTTGATTGTAAAGCTCTATATTATCATACCTAATTTTATTGAGGCGACCGTGGTTGTATCAAGCTAAAGCTCGAAATGACTAAGGCCATGGTACATTGACAATTGAGAAAGGTAATGATAAAATTGTGCTTCAAATGTACTTTGTCCAATATTATGAAGAAATTCAAGTTGCCAGTTCAGAATTCACGTCAGATTGTAAAGATGAATCTATAGAAGAAGAAATTGGTGCACCTGACTCAATTTATGCTAATACAAGGCAAGTTATTGAGCACACTAGAATGAACTACTAGTATAGGGAACCGAGATAGTACTTAGTTCCTCTAGATGTTATTGACGATTTTGATCATATGATTGCATATTAAATGAATAGACGGGATATTAATCACGTTAGTGCTATGGAACTGGAGTTGGAAAGTTCTAATGTGTCAAATTTTATGAAAGATTCTGGAATTGAGCAATTAATTTAGGTACAAGAGATGCTCTCCAAATCATTCAGATTTATGACGGTATAAAAGACAAGGAGAAAGAAATTTACGTGGATTAATTTTTAACACATAAAACTACTTTTGTATGGTCGTATGCAAATTTAAAAGGAATTCTAGCTGAAGTTTGTGAGCATCAAATTATAATGGAGGAAAACACTACACCAGTACGCTAAAGACAACATCAACTTAATCCAAAATACTCTCTTATGGTAAAAAAAGAACTCGATAAACTCTTGGAGGTTGGATTTATCTATCTGATTACTTTCAGTGAATGGGTTTCATCAATTGTTATGGTACCAAAAAAGAATGGAAAAATTTGCATCTGTCAAGATTTCCAAAAATTAAATGTGGCTACTAACAAGGATTATTTTCCTTTATCATTTACGGATAGTATATTGGATGTTGTCGCTGGATATGAATGTTATTCATTTCTTCATGGATTCTCCAGTTATAATCAAGTTAAGATTGCAAAAGAAGACCAGATAAAAACTACTTTTACTATGGATTTGGAGACCTTTGCCTATAAGGTTATGCCATTTAGGCTTTGTAATGCACCAGCTACATTTCAAAGGATAATGACGCAAGCATTCCAAGATTATCTAGGAATTTCAATGAAAATATTTCTAGATGATTTTTATACATTTAGTACAAGAACCAGGCATTTAGAATGTCTAGGTCAATGTTTGAATCAATGTGACAAATATGGAATTTCTTTAAATTTAGAAAAGTACTAATTTAGTGTGTCTTCTCGTAAACTGTTGAGTCATATAGTTTTGATGGCAGGCATTGCTACAGATCCGGATAAAATAAAGATTATAGTAGAATTAAAGCAATCAGACACTATTACGGATGTTTGAGCATTTGTCGGCCATGTTAGTTATTATCAGCGATTTATCTATCTATTTGCAGTTATATGCCTTTCCTTGACAAATCTCTTGAAGAAACCACCAACCGATGGGACCAGTCCATTTTGGACAAAGGAATGTACAATTGCATTTGAAACATTGAAACAAAAATTGGTTTCAGTACCAATATTGGTGGCACCTTATTAGACAAAATCATTCCAATTTTATGTAGATGCATCTAATATCGCGATTGGTTTGGTATTAAGCCAGAAAGATGACCGAGATATTGATCACCCTATTTATTATGCAAGTCATCAATTAGTAGCAACTGAAAGAAATTATACCATAATCGAAAGAGAAGCATTGGGGATGGTTTGTTCTGTACAAAAGTTTCAACATTATCTTCTTGGTTATAATTTTTTTTTCCATGTCAACCATAATGCTTTAAAATATATAATTAATAAGCCTCAATTGAGTGGTCGTATTGCACAATGGATTTTACTATTGCAAAAATTTGACTTTATTATTCAGGTAAGATCAAGAAAATCACATTCCAATGTGGACCATTTATCTCGGTTATCCAATATATTGGGTAATGAACCCATTAACGATGCACTACCCAATGCGGAACTATATGCAATAGATGTAATTACTTCGGAGTATAGTGAAATAATTCAATACTTGACATTTCAAACCTTTCTACCCAATTTCAATGAAAAGCTTAAACAATGCTTAATATTAAAATGTGCACCTTATACGATGATTGGTGAAGCTTTATATAAACAAGGCAAGGATGGAATTTTGTGACACTATATTTATCAGACTGAAGTGCGTACTTTATTGGAAGGTTGCCACTTGGACAATTGTGGTGGATATTTTGCAGGAGACAGGATGGCTCGTAAAGCTTTACAAGCTGGTTTTTGGTGGCCAATAATGTTTGCAGATGCCCACCAATTCGTTCATCATTGTGACCCATACCAGAGAATGAGTTGACCTACTAGAACTTCATTAATGCCATTGGTACCAATTTTGGCTCAAGAGCCTTTTAAAAAAATGGGGAATTGATTTTGTAGGACCAATTACACCAGCCTCGAGAAATAGACAAAAACAGTATATATTGGTAGCAACGGATTACGTAACAAAATGGGCTAAAGTAGTAGCTACAAAAATCGATAGTGCAAGAACAGTAGCAACCTTTTTATATGAAAATATTATTATACAATTCGATTGTCCACAAGAATTGGTTAGTGGTCGAGGAACTTATTTTATAAATAGTACAATCGAAGCACTTATGGCTAAATACGAGATAAAACATCAGAAGACTACATCGTATCATCCTAGAGCCAATGAAAAAATAGAAATAACTAATGGAATTTTATGTAAAATCTTAACAAAATTAGTTTCAAGAGCAGGAATAGATTGGGACACTAAGTTGTTTGCAGCTTTATAGACATACCATACTCCGTATAAAGTTACTACCAATACTACCCCTTTCCAATTGATTTATGGCCACGAAGCAATATTACCTATTGAATTGGAAGTCCAAAGTTTACAAATTGCTATAGATAATAGATTGAGAGTTCAGGATTCATTATGGCACCGTTTAGAAGAATTGGAAAAATTGGATGAAATTAGAGCCAATGTATTAATGATAATGGAAACTATACAAAAACGAAAGAAGACTTATTATGATAGTAAGCTTAGACCAAAGGCTTTTATGCCAAATGATTTGATACTTCTTTATGATAGTCGATTTAAAAAATTTTCAGGCAAATTTCAAGTTCGATGGCATGGGCCGTATCAAGTTATTGATAGATTTCCAAATGATTTAGTACAATTGGAAGATTTTATGGGTACTAAATTTATAACATGGATCAATGGCAATTGGCTTAAACTTTATTATACCTAAACTCAGGACGGATTTTCAATTCCAAAAAGGAAAGTCGATCCAATTGATTGGATCATAGTAAGAAGTAGGAGGGGGGCTCTTGACAAGCATTGTATTTTCTTTTGTGGTTAAGGAAAAGATGGCGAATATGGTATTTGAAAAAGCAAGCATAGATACCGATTGGAAGGAACAGCAAGAGTGGCTACAAGTAGAGGTTGTGATGTTATAGACTAAACTAGCCGCATTAGCGAAGGAGGCCAATAATTTAGTGTGGACCAATACGCTAGTTTCAGCGATAACACCTTTGGAGATACCTTTGAAACCGAGAGAAGAATGGTAGAAGATGATGGAGGAGCATGACAACCAAATTGCCTAACATGAGTCTCAGGTACAGGAATTGGATTTGTTGAACGAAGATCTGACGGCATGTTTGGATGAAGAACCCTTGAACACTGAGGCAGATGACAAAGATATAAAGCAGAGAAGATGACCAATTCAAAAGGTGGTAAGCCAATGCCATTGATTGAAGAAGCCAATGCTGCTACGTCTTTATAAGTTGAGGCTAAATAATGTTTGTGAGGATGCTACACAATTAAGAGTGGGACTATGTAAAATAGGTAAATAAACTTTGTGATAAGTTATTGGTTGGTTATTGACAACCTTGAGAATTAAACTTATGGTTAGGCAGTGCTTGTAACAGTAAGTTGTTAGTGGAATAAATGGTTAAGAATTCAAAGGGTCATAACCTTTGGAATTTGATGGCCGATAGATCATCTTTTTGGTAGGATAAATAGGTTGAGGAAAGAGAGATCAGAGCCAGACTGTGAAAGTCGTAAGCCAAGAGGCAGACTGTGAGAGTCGTAAGTTGAGAACCATATTGTGAGAGTCGTAAGCCGAGAGCTAGACTGTGAGAGTCGTAAGCCGAGGGTTAGGCTGTGAGAATCGTAAGTTGAGGGCTAAACTGTGAGAGTCATAAGCCGAGGGCCAGACTGTGAGAATCGTAAGCCGAGAGCCAGACTATGAGAGTCGTAAGCCAAGAGTCAAACTGTGAGAGTCGTAAGCCGAGGGTTAGGCTGTGAGAGTCGTAAGGTGAGGACTAGACTATGAGAGTCATAAGCCGAGGGCCAGATTGTGAGAGTCGTAAGCCGAGAGTCAGACTTAAAAAGTCGTAAGCTAAGAGCCAGACTGTGAGAGTCATAAGCCGAGAGCCAGATTGTAAGAGTCATAAGTTGAGAGCCAGACTGTAAGAGTCATAAGTCGAGAGTCAAACTGTGAGATTCGTAAGCCGAGAACCAAACTGTGAGAGTCATAAGTCAAGAGCCAGACTGTGAGAATCGTAAGCCGAGGGCTAGACTATGAGAGTCGTAAGTCGAGAGTTAGATTGTGAGAGTCAAGAGCTGAGGTACGCTAAGTGCTACCTCTTTGTTTTCTTTGCTTTTATTATTTACTTATGAAGAATTGTGATTCAGAGAAGTATTATTGAATTGATAATCGAAGAATAGATTATCAGTTGAATTAAGACAAAAGTAGTAAGCCACAGTATTTTTTAGTTTGATAATTGATTTTAGACAGCCAGAGTATAATCAATTGTGACACTAACAGATCCAATTCATATAAACAGTCTTTCCCCGTGTTCAAACCCACCTCTATTACTTCAATAGCTTTGGTATACTCAAGCTTGAACGTAATGAGAACAATACCTAGGTTCAATGACATTAATTACAATATATATATTTTTTTACTAAACTTTAGTCTAATACTTTTTGTCTTGTTTATTTGGCAAGTGTTGAGAACATTGTTGCTTACATTTGTACATTTGTATAATATGTACAATTATATTACAAATACTTTCAAAGTACTAATAAACTTATAAAAATAAATAATAGCCTATAAGATAAAAGTATAAAATAGTAATAATAGTATCAAATATGTTAATTTTTTAATTTTATTTTTTATAATAAAATTTTATCACAATACTCAGAAGATTATGATAAAATAAAATAAAATAAAAAATTCATGAGTAATATGATTTCTAAAAGCATTATTATATAAGGTTCATTATAAGTAAAATAAATCAAATAATTGACTTATTAAAAAAATTCAACTTCCATGATTCAGATTCAAAAGTTAAAATCTACTAATAATATCAAATGAATACAATTAACAAAAAAAATCCAAAAATCATTGTTTTAAAATTATTGGTTTGATTTCTTAATAAACTAAATATATACATTATTTATCTTATTAATAATAAATAACTTATAAAAAACTTGTAAATATCTTAGTTTTTTGTTGACATGCATTAAGAACAATATAAAAATATTAGAAGAAACTCATTTAGTAAGCTAATGATTGTATAATTATTGCAATAACCTTAAATCACTCATATATGTAGAAATAGAAATTATAAATTATTATCATTCATAATAAAAATTATTTTATTTTAAAAATTTATTATAAAATGTTTACTAAAAAACATTGCAATCTTTAAAAGTTATACACGACTTTTTTGGTTGAGAATGAAGTTTTAATAATAATTTAATCCTTTTCAATAACTTAAATTGATGAATGAACAAACATGAATAAATTAAGTTTATTAAATTAATTTACTATTATTTTTAAAATAATTTATTTAAAAAACATTTATTATTGTAAAAATAGAAATTTATATAGAATATATATGGAAGATGTATCAAATAAAAAAAATGTGATAGATAAAATTATGCAAGCTATTGTATTATATGTATATATATATTTTGTGAAAATTGATAAATATGATATTTTTTTTACTCATCTCCAATATATATATAAAATAATTTTAAAATTATAAAAATTTACTTTAGTGAATGAAAATTTATATTTGTAGCATGCGTACCATTATATCCTAACTAATTCAAATTATAATAGATCTTAAGTAATATGTATATATATATATATATATATATATATATATATTTTTATCAAGCTGGTGATCTATTTTATTTTAGTGGATTAAATTAAGCATAGAAGTGCTCTAGACAAAAATTGGAAATGAGAATAGGAAACAAGGGACACGAAACAAGGAGAATAAAGACAAAAGCCAAAGAGAATGGAGACAAAAGATAAAGAGAACAAAGATAAGGCATAGAAGACAAGGAAAATAGAGACAAAAGACATAGAGAACAATGACATAAAACAAAGAGAATGGAAATGAAAGAAATGAAGAACAAAGATACGAAACAAAGAAGTTGGGATAGTAGAAGGGAGATGGGAGCTTGGAATAGGAGACAATAGAAATGGCAGAGGAGAAGAATTAGAATGGAGACATGGAAACAAGTGACAAGAACCAAGAATGAGAGATAATTCAAGATGAAGTAAAATTGATTATAAATGGTTTAAATTTGTGATTCTAAATGGTTCTAATATCTTTAGCTCAAACCATAATAAAAATATTAAACTTATTTAATTGAAGATAATATGATATAAAATATGATATATAATGTATTGAAGAACAAGCACTATAAAGTCACAATACTTAGTATCAACAATGTTGTACACAAAAAGAGTATGAAATAAGATGTCTCTCACTTCTAATACCCGTTACTTATAGATCGTGGTTGCTGCCCTAATGATCAACTTCTATCCTTTGATGAATACATCCATCCAACATTCTACTAAGACTAAAAATTGTTATCTTATCTACTATAAAAATATACCTTTAATATATTCTTTATATTCTTAAGATCCTTGGTCCATTCATCTACTTTATCTCATGGCCTTCTTACATATGAAGAGCCAATCCATTAACCAATAGCAACTTACTTAAAGTACTATCATTTATAATATTACTTATTCTACTTTATTATTTACTTGTATACTTTAACACTCCCACTTTGCTATTGGTCAAAAGCTTTCAATCCTAATATCTTTGTCAACATGTGATGTTTATCTTTTACTAATATTTATGTCAATAAATCAACAAGCATATCTTTTGTTGTTCAATACTTCATATCAATTACTCCCATTTCAATCTTCTTTCTTATGAAGTGATCTTGAATGTTAATATGCTTGGTCTTTGAATGATGCTTTGGATTCTTTGTAAATGCAAGACATCCTTGATTGTTACATTCTATTGGAGTTGCTTTCATTTGTAATACTCTAATGTCATCTAGAAGTTGTCTTAACTATATTGCCTCTATTGCAACATGGCTTGCTGCTATGTACTCCGCCTCTATTGTTGATCTTAAAATTATTAGTTTTATCTTATAATTCCATGAGAGAGCTCTCACTCCAACAAAGAATACATATTATGTTATTGATCTTCTATCATTTGCATCTCAAATCCAATCCACATCACAATAACCATACAAACTAATGTTATCACCTCTAAAGCATAATTTGAGATGTAAAGTATCTTTTAAGTATCTCATGATTCTTCTGATGGTTACTCAATGGATTGGTCAAGCCTTTGACATGTATTAGCTCACAATACTCACTACAAATGCAAGATCCACTTTTGTGCCAATCATTGCATATATAAATAAATCCATTGCTACCTTGTATGGAACACCTTGTATTTGACCTTCAACTTCAAGAAATTCTTCATCCGTAAGCTTCATCAACTTCAAATTGGCCTCTAAAGGTGTTCTAATAGGCTTACATTCTTTTATATTAAATCATTTCAACACTTCTTTAATGTATTTGCTTTAGTTTATTGTAATAGTCTTTTTAATACAACCTCTTACAAACTCCACTCCTAAACAATAGTGAAGCTATCTTAAATCACTCATTTTATATCTTTTTTTTAACTTTACCTTCAATCAATCCATCATCTTCATAGTATCAATTAAGATGATTAAATTATGAATATACAGAACGACAATCAATATGAACTTATTTGATTGCATCACATACAAGGAATGATCGGATTCATTCCTTAAAAAAATTTTATTCACAAAAAATGTATCAATATGTTGGTACCATATCCTTAGAGATTGCTTGAGCCTATACAAAGTTCTTTTTAACTTACAAATAAGATGTTGTTTCTTTTCTTCTTAAAATCCTTGAAGTTACTCTATGTAGATGTCTTCTTCTAGATTTCTATTTAAGAAAGCCATCTTCACATCCATTTGATGCATCTCAAAGTATATTGCTGCCCCAATTGCAACAATGGTTCTAATGGTAGTGAATTTGGCCATGGAAGCAAATGTTTCATTGAAATCAATATCATCAATTTGTGAGTAGCGTTTAGTAATCAATATAGATTTGTATCTCACAACATTATCCATTGTATCCTTTTTGATTCTAAACACCTACTTACAATTAATTAAAGATTGATTTGGTGGAAGTTGAGTCAATTTCTATGTTTTGTTGTCCATGAATAATTTGTATTCTTTTTTATGGCATTCTTCTACTTCATAGCATTCGTGGATTTCATTGCATCATACAAACTCAATAGATCAGCAATGAGTGCAATATTAATATGTTCTTTATTTATTTGACAAAAAATATAATTCTTCTATCATGCACTAAGATATTTTTTTATCTTTTAAAGGATATCACCTTTCACTTGATGAAGCTTCACCTTCTTTTATTCCTAGGTTTCTTGTAAGCTTCTTCTCTCTTAAACCTTGCTTCTTTATATTCAAAAGTTGGTGCTCTCCATCGTCATCATTATTTTCAACATCTTCATAGTTTTTATTGCTGGTTTCAGCAATTGTAGGCACACTATGGTCTATCTTCTTTGGCTCTTCATCTTGATTTGAATTTCGACTATCATGAATGTCATCATCTTTTTCTTCTTCCTTTGTTGAAATTAAAGATGTATCCACAAACATACCATTATTCCTATTTGAATACATCTCTAAGTACTTGTAAGCATTTTTATGCTCAAAAAATTCTACATCACAATTCTTAATGATTTTCTTGGTTTCTAAACACATTAGCCTATATGCCTTGGTACCTTCACAATATCCAACAAACACACATTTTGTATCTTTTGCACCAAGTTTGAACCTCATACAATCTGATATTTTTATATAAGCAATGTATTTAAAAATCTTCATATATGAAAAATAAATTAACTTGCCATTCCAAGCTTCTTGTGGAGTCATTGATGTGAGTGTATTTGTTGGGTACTTATTTCTTATATACACCACATTTACCAATGTTTTCGCCTAATATTCATGCCTAAGATTTTGTGCATGAAGCATACTCCTTGTCATCTCTACAATGGTGCAATTTTCTCTTTCAACAACTCTATTTTGTTGTAGAGAATAGGGAGTAGAGGATTGTCTTGTAATACCTTGAATCTTAAAGAATTCATCAAAATATTTTGATATGTACTCACCTCCATTATTCATGCACAATACTTTGAGCTTACATTCATATTGTTTTTCTACAAGAGCCTTAAGCTCCTTAAACCTTGGAAAACATTCACTCTAGGCTTTAATAATATAAATCCACACTTTTCTTGAAAAACCATTAATAAATGGGACAAAGTACCTTGCTCCTTCAATTGATGGTATCTTCATTGGTTTAAAAACATCAAAATATACAATCTCTAACAATTTTCTTGTATATATTGTAACTCCTCTTGAAAATGAAGTTTTTTATTATTTGCCTTGTATATAATCTTCACAAGTAAGTGTGAAGGCATTGTGGCTGAATTGACTAAGATCTAAGCCACTTACCATGGATTAGAACTTCTTCATGGTTTTGGCATTCAAATGTCCAAGTCGTTCATGTCAAATTCCAAACTTGTCTTGATTTTGTGGAAAATCAGCAAATGCTGCCACTTCTATCTCATTTACCTTCTTACAATCCATGAAGTAGAGATTGCCATCTCTAAAGCCTTTAATAACATGTTATCGATCCAATGTCTTCACAAAACATCTATTTTTATAAAATTGAACCTTATAACCATGTGATATAAGTTTGCTCACCAAAAGAAGTTTTTTTTTTTTTTTTTTTTTTTTTTTTTTTTTTTTTTTTTATCTTTAGCATATATAAGGTTTCTTTCAACCTAATCATCTTGATTTGGTTCTTCACAACAATTTCTACAACAAGGGATCTAATTCCAATGGCTTATACCATGCCATTGTCTCCTAACCAAACTTTGGTTGCTAGAATTTCTTTATAAATGTCAAAGAAATACTTATATGATATCATGTACATAGTAACATCCAAATTTATAATCTACTTGGACATAGCAACCATAGAGGCTCCTTCACTTGCCATGAAAGCATAGTTATCTCCATCGAAGTTATCACGAGCATTGATTGTATTCTTCCTATCTCTTTTCTTGACTTTGTAGCAATTTCTAATAAAGTAACATAATTTTTTATAAACATAGCAATTTTACATGTTGCTTTTTGAATTATCACATTGATGAGAATAACTATCTTTGCCTTGTTTTAAAAATAGAATAGAATCATTACTTTGAATTTCTTTTTATTTCTTCTTGGACATTTCATGAGCAAGCCTTGATGTGATATAGTTCATGGTAAGCTCTTTTATGTTGATAGACTCCAATGTAACAATGAGGTGGTTGTAGGACTTGAGAAGGCTCAGGAGTAATATCAATATAATGATCTTATCATCAATTGACTTGTCAACAATTGTTAGTTGGTTTGCAAGTGCTTTTACCTTGTTGACATGGGCCATGAGGTCATCTCATTCTTAAATCTTTACTATTAAGAACTTCTTCTTTGTCCATAGAATGTTGGCAAGGTTTCTACTCTCATAGATATTGCAAAGAATCTTTCATGCTTCTTTTGGTCCATTACAAGCAATTATATGTAAAAAATTGGCATCATCCAAATTTGATGCAATCATGTCAAAAGCCTTCTTTTCATGATGTATATACTCCTTCTTCACCTTAACATCAACATCATTACTTGGAGGATCTTTACTTTCATCCATAATGTTCCAAAGGTCTAATAAAATCAATAAAAGTTTCATTTTTTCTTCTAATGGTAGAAATTGTCACCCTTAAACTTCTTAATCACTTTCAAACCTTCACTCTCATTTGAAGCCATGTCTAAGAAAAGGGTATATCAAAGAAAATCAAAAAAAGAGAAAAAAAAAAGCTTTCAAAATCAACAAAAATATGTTGGTGCATTTGAAACCTAGAATGCCTCCTTTGTAAGTGAATTAGTAATATTAATCTTAAATCACTCTCAACTTCACTTATAGGACTTCTCGCAAGTCTTATATTCTATCTTAACCTCTGATATAAGCTTTGTCACTCCTCAATCACCCTTTTTCTTTCATAAAATACTTCTAATCTCATAAAATACTTCTCATCACTACAAGAAGATCTCAAGAGAAGTTTATCACATAAAACCACAATGTTAGATCACAAGTGATGTAAATCAACAAAAAAATACAACACTAGTATTTTAAAACATCATTCTAAAGTATCTAACAACCTCGAAGATTATCAATGCACTTAACAATAAATAAGAGCAAAACTACATCAACAATGAGATGCAATAATGGAATTAGATGATACCAAATCCTAATATCAATAACAATCAAAAGATCTACTCCTCAGAATAAGTAAGACTTCAAAGAACTTCAAAACTTACAACTAATTGTCAGTGGATCCGTAACCTATTGAAGAACAAACACTATGAAGTAACAACACTTAACATCAGCAAGGTTGTACACAAAGAGAGTATGGAATAAGATGTTTCTCACTTCCAATACTTGTTACTTATAGGTGGTGGCTCTTGCCCCAATGGACAACTTCTATCTTTTGATGAATACATCCATTCAACATTTTACTAAGACTATTTATTGTTATCTTATCTACTATGAAAATATTTTTTTAACATATTCTTTATATTCTTAAGATCCTTGGTGTGTTCATCTATTTTATATCTTGGCCTTCTTACATACCAAGAACCAATCCTTAAATCAATAGTAACTTACCTAAAGTAGTATCCTCTACAATGTTACTTATTCTACTTTATTATTTACTTATATACTTTAATACAATGTTCTTTCTACTTGCAATTTTCTTATCAACATCTTATCTATGAAACCAAATCTAAACTCTATAACACAAAGTAAAACTATGAAATATTGACAAATATTTGAAATTACAGCACAATCACAATTGATAAAAACATGTTGATAAGGCACACTAGCAGTATTTTTGGTGTGCTATTTTGCTCGGCTGCAAATGCCAAACACTGCTATTTCGAGGTGGTGTGGAATCAAATCCACTTCTAGATTTATTGCTGTTATGAGATTTCACTAGCTACTCAGTGGCCATGCACCCACAAGAGCAATGCAGGAACTAGCAACTACTACGCATAGGTGCCAGCTTTCTTCCCTCCGGTGCTAACCGGCTGCGACTCACTATAAATGAACATCTGCATCAATAGCTTATGAAGAAAGTGGGGTTAACACTGCAATCATATCTCATCTTAAACGTGCATGCTAATAGACTGACCCAAAATGAAAGAGGCGAGGTTCTCTGGGTGCATGACATGTGTAACAATGTTGATGCTCCGAATCCCAAAGAAGTTCAAGGGCGCAACGAGCACCGCTAGCTGCAAAAGCCATCTATGTGAGATCAGTATAAACCCAAGTCACTTTGCATCGTGCTCACTGCAATCCAAGCAAATTTGCAGCTATGTGCTCTCAAAAATATGGAGCTTGGATCTTATAAAGCCACGTGCGTGCGAATAGAATGCCCGTAATCAGTACAAATCTAGTCAATAAATTCTCGATTGGCTCAACTCGATATCTTTATGACGACACTAGACAGCACCCCATGCGTTGACACTGAGAATACATCACAAACATATACGCGCATTCAGCATAAACAAGGCTGTAAAGATACTTGCCCACACCAGTAGCAGTCTGGTATCTCATGTGAAACTTTATACAAGACTGTACCTGCAACGTTCACATTGGTATTCTTCATTCATGCGTACGAACACAATCAGCAGGATCCAAGTTACAATTGACACAATGTGCACCAGGGAGCGAGGACTGCGATTGTGAACTCCGAAGTCTCGTACCTAGAGGACGTTGATCTCCAAGATAAACTGCTATGTAGAATCTGAATGAGGGTGGTTTGGGGAAGGGAGCCCGGCTTCGATGCCAGGACCAGCAGCAGTTGGAAGAGGCGACGCTGCTTCAGCAACCTCAACTGTAATAGCTTTACACGATCTCTGCAGCCAATGTACCCTAGTGCACGGCAGTCCTGAGCCACCAAAGAGTCTTCCAGACTGTCCAGGTCGAATATGATATTATAGGTGCCATCAAATCTATTTCTTCAGGTTTCTTATAAGTGATCCATGTTTTGAGAAACATAAATCGAAAGACGCGCGAGTCTTGGCAAGGGCTGCATGCTCAACCGAAGGAGACACATACACTCACACGCAGACTGCCAAGAGTGGAGAGTGACATATTTCAAGAGAGATCGATAAAGAGAGGGAAATGTGATGCACGAAGGAACCGCTCATGAAATCTGTTCGTGACCTTAGTTGAGCGATGGCATGGAAAAGCGCGAATTCGTGAACACGCCTCCGCACTAAGTCGCTTCCTCCGACTAGAATCGATAACATGGCCAGAGCAACTTCAGTCCACTTTCAAGAATCAAGAGAGAAAGAGCCACCCAGTGAGTGCGCTGGAAGGGATTCACGATGCACGATTTCGCGCAGGCGGGAGTCCTCGGACGTGGGCTGAACGGCCGGTCTCATCGAAGACCAAGCCGCGCCTGCCATGGAGCTCCGGCGCACTCCATGTTACACAGGCGAAAGGAATCAGATTCCAGAGACTTCACAACGGGAATGATTGTGGCGACACCCAAACCAGGAAAGTCTTACGACAGCATAGCAGGAGGAAGAGCACAAATGTTCGTGACAACCACAAAGAGCCAGTGCCACGGCAGTCCACAGCGCGTGCTCGGCGCCACCGATGCCCAAAGAGGAGCTCTCAGAGAGGGAGAGAGAAGTGGATGGGTGGAGGAGGACGAGGCTGGGAAGAGATAACGGTATGGGTATTGTGATAGGAATCGGAGCTTGCATCTGTGCCTTCTTAGCTCAGCTGGTTAGAGCGTCGTGCTAATAACGCGAAGGTCACAGGTTCGAGACCTGTAGAGGGCATGTGAAGGAGGTATAGCTCAGTGGTAGAGCAATCGGCTGCAGTCCGATAGGTCAGCGGTTCAACCCCGCTTGCCTCCTCTGGTTGGATTGAGGTGACAACCGTTATCGCTCTCGCCGCGCACCACATTTCTCCCTTTTCGCTGCCTTCGTCTGTTCTCACAGCATCGAGCACGAAGCATGCTTCCAGAGGCCCTCAAGTGCGACCCCGCACCCACTACGTCACACTAGGCCGCATGGCCCTCGGTCTCCACCTTTTCGAGGAAATAACGAGGAGATTCAAGGAAGAGATTCAAGGAAATATAAATTAATAATACTCAACTTTGTTACCACTGTGGATGATGCATAGAGTATAAGCAGACTGGTTGAGATCCGGATGAATAGGATCTCATCGTGTAGTTTGACGTGTATATCTATCTGTGGACGTCATCCATGGATGGATGTCGAAGGTGACAATAAAGGTTATTGTAGTTCCAACACCCCCTCTTGCTGCAAGCATCACATTGCTGGTGAGCGGCAGAGTTGTATTAGAAGTGGTAGAGATTTTTTTTTATCATGGTGTATTCTCAAAGTACCTACATTTTCTACTTTTGGTCGATTTGGAAAAATAAATAAATAAAAATGGATTGGATTGCTAAAGAAACGATGTAGAGGTATTACCTTTGATTTGTCACTTATTCATTAGCTCGATGTAGAGGTATCACCTTTGATTTGTCGCTTTGCTCATTAGCTCGATGAAGAGTGGCACCACCTTTAGCGAGTGTGCCATCATGTTTGCCAAGTGGGATCACTTCAACAACAAAAAGAAGAGCAAATTGGTATGCTAGAGTATGAAACATATATAAGATGGAGTTTTTTTTCATATACTAAGTTTGAAGAGAGTGGTTGTCGGTGAGATTGCATGTAGATAGAGTTGTGTAAAGTTTGTATTGTTGTAGTCTCTTTTGTATCAATCAAGTTGTTTCCAAACATCATTGATTATTTTAGCTATGAACTATGTTGTTGGGTGTTTTTGTTTTGGTTGACAAGTTTAACCTTTGTTATTGAGGAGCAAAGGGTTGACAAGATAAAAAGCCTTGTATGTGTCATGGACATACATATTTATTTAGATAAGAAGTATTATGTAGAAGGTGAATGTAGGTAGATTTAATATTATCTTGTGGTGAAGCTTCATAGATGCATATTTGATTTTATACATGTTTATAGTTGATTAATAGGTTAGAAACTTAGCCAACAAGTTAGCCATGTATCGCATATGTGGATAGCTTGTGGTATAAGCTAACAATGTGGCGTCCATATAAGAAACTTGCCTTGTAAGTTAAGACACATGTCTTGCAAATTTGACACATATTAGAGATCATGTAGGATATCACCATGTAACTCCTAGTTGGATAGTATATATATGGAGGCAAGAGTGAAGCCTTCTTCACTCTTGTCAATACCTTTTTAGTCCTTAATCTTGTTTCAAGTCTTTCTTATCTTTTTATCTTTGACAATAGCCATTCTTATTCAATATATTATCATCTTTGAATGATTTTCTAGTCTTTTTAAGTGACATAAGAGTGTATTGAGATTTTTTTTTTGAAATTCATGTTCTTGACAATTTGGCAAGAGTGCTAATTTGTTGTCCTTATTTTGTGTTAAAAGTAAGTGCATTGCTTTACTTCTATTGTTATGTTTTGAAGGTTACAAATTACCTATCTTTAAACTCATTTTTAATTTTTTAACATTGATTATTTTTCTTAAAAAGAGTAGACTATCCCTCTTTGTGGAAACTCTCATTTGATATTAAAAGTTATAGATTATCTTCTTTTGATTTGACTTTTAGATTTTTTTTTTGAATTATCTATGTAAGAAAAAATTATAGATGCTACTCTTGGTGGAAGTAAGAATAAATTTGCAACTATTATAAATCTTCATGAGCTTGTCAATACTCTAAGGATAGAAATCTCATGTATATTTAATGTCAATTATTAGAATATTATTTTGACACCTATAGAAGATGTCAAAAATAAAGTTGAAAGTCTATTTCAAGAAGTTGTGTAATTGAGAGAAACAAGTAGATCAAGCTCATAACTAAATCTAAGAAGTCTTATTATTCTAAGTATGAGAGAAACAAGGATAAATATCCTTGAGAAGTTTAATAGAACAAGATCAAAATTTTGAAGGTTTTTACAATAAGTAAAGTTCTATCTAAGGTTGTATTATTCTTAATATCTTGATAGACTTATTCAAGTTGGATTCATGAGTGCACTTCTCTCTAAGAATGTTCTCTCTTGCTTTACATCTTTGATGGAAAATAAATTCACATCTTTTCTATGATTTGAATTCATTCTTAAAAGTATTTACTACTACTTTTAGAGAAAGTGATGAAAAAAGGGTAATAGAGACCAAACTTGTATTTTTACAATAAGAATCACATTCAACCATCATATATGTTGTAAAATTTTAAAATCTTACTTATAATATAGATAAGAATGATAAAACCTTTGTTAATCAATTTCAATATAGATTAATAAATAATGTCAAATATTTGATATTGATGATACCAAGAGTAGGCTCGTTAGAGCAATTTATTGCTCAAGCCATTGTATTTGACAATTAACTCTTTGAAAGATGCCAAGAACAAAGATTTGGTTGGAGATGTACAAATCAAGCTATGGTGACAATCACTAAGTTTACAAAAGTTTATTCATTAAGACCAAAATCTATACAAATTCATACAATATGTTTTAAGCTTCTTATCAAGCAAGAAAAAACTTGACATCATCAAGAAGGTTTATACTTATATTGTGGAGAACCTAAATATATTGCTTAACATTATCCAAAGAAGCAACGCAACTACAAAATAAAGAGCACGATAGCCATAGAGGACAATGTGTTGGAAAACAAGTTTTTTCAATTACAATAAGAATCATGTGGTTAAAATCTTATGTAACATCTAGTAAAGATTTTATTCTCTCTTCAAATCCCTCATCTTATTTTATAATTGAAGTTTGTTTGGAACCAAAAAATCACAAAGTCTTTACCTTGCTAGATTTAGAAGCCTTAGCTTATTTTATAGACAAAGGCTTTATTAAAAAATAAGAAATAGCTTTAGTCAAGAAAAATAAACTTGTGCATGTAAAAGTCATAGATGGTTTTTTATTATCCTCTAAAGATGTTATCCATGAAACAATTCCTTTAATTGTAGCAACTAAAGATCATAATAACTTAATAATATTGAATGTCATTAGATTTTCTTCTAACATAGTTATTTTAGGATTATTTTAGCTAGAGAAGTATAACCTTCAAATAGACTAAATTTCTTATAATCTTGATTTTTTCTATAGTTTAGCCGAAGATTCTACTAATTGAATAGAAATCGATAAATTTAATACAACCAAACTCTTATTGGTAGGTATGAGAGCTTATATGCATGTAACAAAAGAATGATCAATTTATGATATATATGTTACACCTATTTTTGATAGAAAAAATCCTTCAAGTAGAATTTTAAGTTAATACCAAGATTATCAAAATATTTTTGAGAAAGAAAATATAAATATGTTTTTAGAATATCATCTCTATAATTGTTCTATTGATCTTTAAGACAGAGCTCAACCACTATTCAGACAAATTTATAGTTTATCGTAAAATAATTTGGCTGCATTTAAGGAGTATATTGATAAGAATTTGGTTAAAAACTTCATATACCATTTTAAATCTCTAATAAGAGCTTTCATCTTATTTTTGAAGAAAAAAGGTGGATCTTTGTAAATGTGTAGATTATTGTGGATTCAAAAAAATCACTATTAATAATAAGTATCTTCTATTTTTGATTTTAGGATTTTTTAATCAATTCAATGAAGAAAATATAGATCTATAAATAGCATACAATCTAGTATGCATCAAAGAAAGAAATAAATAGAAGACTATATTTCAAACCAAGTATGGACATTTCAAATATAATGTCATGTCTTTTAAACTCACAAATATACTTGGTGCATTCTAATATCTTATAAATTTTATCTTTCATGAATTTCTTGATGATTTTATCATCTATTATCTAAAATTTATTTTAATCTAATCTTAGAATATAAAAGAGCATAAACTTCATATTTGTTGCATACTACAAAAACTTAGAGATGTAGGATTATATGCCAAGATAAAAAAGTGTACATTTCACACTATTCAAGTTGAATTCTTAAGATATATTATTTTAAATAATGGCCTTATGATGGAACCTAAAATGATGCAGACTATTATGAATTAGAAGATTTTTAAAATAATTATAGACATATAATATTTTTAGAAATTTATCAATTATTATCAAATCTTCATCAATTTTTTTTTTTAAATTGTGGCTCTTCTTACACATTGTTACAAACATACATAAGTATTTTAATAAATAATTATATGATTAGATAGGAATAGATAAAAGTAGATAAAAATAGGCTAATTTTATAAGACCTTTCAGAGAAGCTTCTTAAAAGCTTCATAGACGCTGCTTGATTTAACATGTGTTTGTAATTGATTGGTTGGTTAGAAACTTGGTCAACAAGTTAACCACATGTTGGTAGCTTACGGAACAAGCTAACCATATGGTGTACATATAAAAAACTTGCCTTGCAAGTGAAGATACGTGTTTTGCAAAGTCAACATATTTTAGAGATCTTATAGGACATCGCCATGTAGCTCCTAATTAAGAGTATATATGGAGGCAAGAGTAAAGCCTTCTTTACTCTTGTCAACTCCTTTCTAGTCTTTAGTCTTATTCTAAGACTTTATAGTCTTCTTATTTTTAGTAATAGCCATTTTAGTTTTACATTATATCACCTTTTGAATGACTTTCTAGTTCTCTTCACTGATACAAGAGTGTATTGAAGATTTTCTTTCTTCGAGATTCATGTCCTTGATACACACTTAATATATAAAGACAAACTTGAGTAGAAAAAAGAAGTTGAAGTTTTTATTTTTAAGCTTTTTTTTAAAAAATCATTTATTTTTATATCAAACTTATATTGTGTCATATTTTTCAAGGCATTTTTTTATAAAAATAGATACATCAAATTTTATTATGGATGTGATGTTGTCACAAATGGAAGCAAATGATAAATTCTATCTAATAGTTTTTTATTCAAGAAAGTTTTTAATAACTAAGATTAATTACAAGATCCACAACAAAGAGCTTATTGCAATCATGGATTCATTTCAAGAATAGCATCATTATCTAGAAGGTTCTTTTAGTCTAATTTTCGTATATATAAAACACAAGAACTTCAAGTACTTTGTGTTGGTATGTGATTTGAATTGTTGTTAAATCAGTTGGAGCATGTCTTTATTAAGATTTGATTTTAAGATCAATTTTTAATGAAAAAAATAATAAGATTTATTAGACACCCTTTTAAAATGTTCTTATCTTACATCCAAAGAAAGAAATATAGCTTTTAATCAAGAAAGAAATTTTTTCTTGAAGTTAAAGCATTCTCATCTTTGAACAATGAAATTAACATTAACTATTGATTCAACTTTTTTCAAGCAAGTTCAATCAAGTATATCCTTTAATCTTCTTATTCATGATATTAAGAATAAATTTTTAAAGTTTCATGAAACTTCTAGGTTCAAGTTCAAGAATAATCTACTCTATTTTGAAGGATGATTATACATTTTAGAAGGTGAAGTATGATTAAATATTCTTCAAGCTCGTTTGGATTTTCTAGTAGCCAAATATTTTGAATGCAATAAGACTTTAGAGCTAATATCTAAAGATTTTTGATAGCCTCAAATGTAAAAAGCAATTAAAAACTTTGTACAATCTTGTGATATTTATGTAAGATCAAAAATTTCTCATCATCAATCTTTTTGACTTCTTTAGCCATTATCTATTCTAAAACAACTATGATCTTTTATTTTTATGGGTATTTTTATGAACCTTTTAATCTCAAGTTTATATGATTGTATATTTGTGATAGTAGATCATTTTATCAAAATAGCTCATTTTGTACAATGTATAAAGTTTATTACTAGTAAAGAAGTAATTAAATTTTTTTTAATAATATCTATTGCTATAATGAATT
Source organism: Physcomitrium patens (assembly GCF_059467195.1). Lineage (NCBI taxonomy): Eukaryota > Viridiplantae > Streptophyta > Bryopsida > Funariales > Funariaceae > Physcomitrium > Physcomitrium patens. The sequence continues at coordinate 15,521,430 of NC_143413.1, read as the reverse complement.
ATCAAGAATATTATATTAGATAGGAGATTCAATTTATATCAAGATTTAAAAAAATCTTTTTTAAGATTTTAAAGGTAGACATAAAACTATCTTTGACTTTTTGTCCTCAAATCAGTAGACAAACAAAGCATGTAAACCAAGTTTTGGAGCAATACTTGGGGTGTACCATCAATTACCAAAAAAATGAGTAGAAAATTCTTTTACCATTGATAGAGTTTGCTTATAACAATATGATACATTCTTCTATGCAATAAACATCTTTTTTTGCTAATTATGATTATCATCCATGATTTGATGCTTTTGACTTTTTAAAGTTAATAATTTTATAACAAAATATATGAAAAATTATTTATCTAAGCTACATACAACAATGACGACACAAGTAAAAGAAATTCAAGAATGACAAAAGAATAACATTGATGCCTATTACAAAAAAGAAACCTCAATTTTATGCTAGCAATAAAATGTAATTACTTTGTTGCAATATTAAGACTAGTCACACTTATGATAAGTTGGATTATTGCAAGCTTAGACCATTTCTTATTTGTGAATAAATCAATCTAATTGCTTATTAATTATATTCACCAAAGTCTATAAAGATCCATCCCGTATTTTATGTGTCTCTTCTTAAATCATAAAAAATAATAAATATCTTGGAAAGAAGACAAATGCCATCTCTTCCTATAAAAGTGGATAATAATGAAGAATTTGAAATAAAAAGAAACTTAAACTCAAGGCAGTGCTAAAATAGGTTGGAATATTTTGTTCATTAGTGTGGATATGATATTAGTGAATATATATAAAAGCAAGCTAAGAATCTTGCAAATGTAGCAAAGAAGATTAATGCTTTTCATCAATGACATCTATCAAAATTAAGATAAAGAATAGCAAATCTTTGCTATAAAAGAAATAAACTTTAAAAAAAATTGTATTTTATTTTCTAATTTTATTTAAAAATTTTATATATTTTTAGTATTAAAAAGATAGAGAATTAACAACTAGTACATTTAATTCAAAACTTATCATTTGTTGATTTATTAGACAAGATATTACGATTGTTATAGCCTTCAAGAAAATATAATTTAAATGAAGACCTTTAAAAATGGTAAGTTCTTCCTTGAATAGATAGTGAGATACAATGCATTTGATATCACAACCTTGGAAGAGATTCTTAAGATTTGGTGATTTTATTAGAGATAAAAACGACTCTTCATGATCTTACAAATATTTTGTTTGAAAGAAGTTACAAAGGCCTCAATAATAATTAAATAATAGGGTAGTCTTTTTGCCTAGAATAAGACATTATCAATGGCTAAGAGGACCTATCAACCACCTTCAAAAGGAACAAAGATTAGAATATGTGACAAACATAATTTGCTGCATGTTGGACTTCTTCAACATATGATGATCGCTTCTCATAGCACTTGGTTTTAGAAGAGAGGATAATGCCATGAATATACATATTTACCTAAATAAGAAGTATTAGGTAGAAGATAAATGTAGATAGATTTGATATTATCTTGCGGCAAAGCTTCTTAGAAGCTTCATAAATGCATATTTGACTTTATACATGTTTATAGTTGATTAGTAGGTTAGAAACTTAGTCAACAAATTAGCCATATATTATATGTATGGATAGCTTGTGATATAAGCTAACAATATCACATGCACAAAAGAAACTTGCCTTGCAAGTTAAGACACATGTCTTGTAAATTGAACAGATATTGGAGGTCCAATAAAACATCGTCACATAGCTTTTAGTTGGATAGTATACATGGAGGCAAGAGTGAAGCATTATTTACTCTTGTCAATGCCTTTCTAGTCTTTGGTCTTGTTTCAAGACTTTTTAGTCTTCTTATTTTTAACAATAGCTATTCTAGTTTAATATTATACCATCTTTAAATAATTTTTTAGTCTTTTCAAGTGACGCAAGAGTATATTGATCTTTAGTTCTTTGAGATTCATATCCTTGACAATATGTGAAATTTGATTATCTATTGATTATAAAGGAGAGATTGCTCATGTTGATTTGTGTGATGTTTCTTTGATAGGGTCGTATTTGATTGCTTATTATTGTGACTATTTATAAGATTTTAATAAACGTTTCTTAAAATCAATATAATGTCCATCTATGACTTTTACATGCACAAGTTTATTTTTCTTGACTAAAGCTATTTCTTATTTTTTAATAAAGCCTTTGTCTATAAAATAAGCTAAGGCTTCTAAATCTAGCAAGGTAAAGACTTTGTGATTTTTTGGTTCCAAACAAACTTCAATTATAAAATAAGATGAGGGATTTGAAGAGAGAATAAAATCTTTACTAGATGTTACATAAGATTTTAACCACATGATTCTTATTGTAATTGAAAAAACTTGTTTTCCAACACATTGTCCTCTATGGCTATCGTGCTCTTTATTTTGTAGTTGCGTTGCTTCTTTGGATAATGTTAAGCAGTATATTTAGGTTCTCCACAATATAAGTATAAACCTTCTTGATGATGTCAAGTTTTTTCTTGCTTGATAAGAAGCTTAAAACATATTGTATGAATTTGTATAGATTTTGGTCTTAATGAATAAACTTTTGTAAACTTAGTGATTGTCACCATAGCTTGATTTGTACATCTCCAACCAAATCTTTGTTCTTGGCATCTTTCAAAGAGTTAATTGTCAAATACAATGGCTTGAGCAATAAATTGCTCTAACGAGCCTACTCTTGGTATCATCAATATCAAATATTTGACATTATTTATTAATCTATATTGAAATTGATTAACAAAGGTTTTATCATTCTTATCTATATTATAAGTAAGATTTTAAAATTTTACAACATATATGATGGTTGAATGTGATTCTTATTGTAAAAATACAAGTTTGGTCTCTATTACCCTTTTTTCATCACTTTCTCTAAAAGTAGTAGTAAATACTTTTAAGAATGAATTCAAATCATAGAAAAGATGTGAATTTATTTTCCATCAAAGATGTAAAGCAAGAGAGAACATTCTTAGAGAGAAGTGCACTCATGAATCCAACTTGAATAAGTCTATCAAGATATTAAGAATAATACAACCTTAGATAGAACTTTACTTATTGTAAAAACCTTCAAAATTTTGATCTTGTTCTATTAAACTTCTCAAGGATATTTATCCTTGTTTCTCTCATACTTAGAATAATAAGACTTCTTAGATTTAGTTATGAGCTTGATCTACTTGTTTCTCTCAATTACACAACTTCTTGAAATAGACTTTCAACTTTATTTTTGACATCTTCTATAGGTGTCAAAATAATATTCTAATAATTGACATTAAATATACATGAGATTTCTATCCTTAGAGTATTGACAAGCTCATGAAGATTTATAATAGTTGCAAATTTATTCTTACTTCCACCAAGAGTAGCATCTATAATTTTTTCTTACATAGATAATTCAAAAAAAAAATCTAAAAGTCAAATCAAAAGAAGATAATCTATAACTTTTAATATCAAATGAGAGTTTCCACAAAGAGGGATAGTCTACTCTTTTTAAGAAAAATAATCAATGTTAAAAAATTAAAAATGAGTTTAAAGATAGGTAATTTGTAACCTTCAAAACATAACAATAGAAGTAAAGCAATGCACTTACTTTTAACACAAAATAAGGACAACAAATTAGCACTCTTGCCAAATTGTCAAGAACATGAATTTCAAAAAAAAAATCTCAATACACTCTTATGTCACTTAAAAAGACTAGAAAATCATTCAAAGATGATAATATATTGAATAAGAATGGCTATTGTCAAAGATAAAAAGATAAGAAAGACTTGAAACAAGATTAAGGACTAAAAAGGTATTGACAAGAGTGAAGAAGGCTTCACTCTTGCCTCCATATATATACTATCCAACTAGGAGTTACATGGTGATATCCTACATGATCTCTAATATGTGTCAAATTTGCAAGACATGTGTCTTAACTTACAAGGCAAGTTTCTTATATAGACGCCACATTGTTAGCTTATACCACAAGCTATCCACATATGCGATACATGGCTAACTTGTTGGCTAAGTTTCTAACCTATTAATCAACTATAAACATGTATAAAATCAAATATGCATCTATGAAGCTTCACCACAAGATAATATTAAATCTACCTACATTCACCTTCTACATAATACTTCTTATCTAAATAAATATGTATGTCCATGACACATACAAGGCTTTTTATCTTGTCAACCCTTTGCTCCTCAATAACAAAGGTTAAACTTGTCAACCAAAACAAAAACACCCAACAACATAGTTCATAGCTAAAATAATCAATGATGTTTGGAAACAACTTGATTGATACAAAAGAGACTACAACAATACAAACTTTACACAACTCTATCTACATGCAATCTCACCGACAACCACTCTCTTCAAACTTAGTATATGAAAAAAAACTCCATCTTATATATGTTTCATACTCTAGCATACCAATTTGCTCTTCTTTTTGTTGTTGAAGTGATCCCACTTGGCAAACATGATGGCACACTCGCTAAAGGTGGTGCCACTCTTCATCGAGCTAATGAGCAAAGCGACAAATCAAAGGTGATACCTCTACATCGAGCTAATGAATAAGTGACAAATCAAAGGTAATACCTCTACATCGTTTCTTTAGCAATCCAATCCATTTTTATTTATTTATTTTTCCAAATCGACCAAAAGTAGAAAATGTAGGTACTTTGAGAATACACCATGATAAAAAAAAATCTCTACCACTTCTAATACAACTCTGCCGCTCACCAGCAATGTGATGCTTGCAGCAAGAGGGGGTGTTGGAACTACAATAACCTTTATTGTCACCTTCGACATCCATCCATGGATGACGTCCACAGATAGATATACACGTCAAACTACACGATGAGATCCTATTCATCCGGATCTCAACCAGTCTGCTTATACTCTATGCATCATCCACAGTGGTAACAAAGTTGAGTATTATTAATTTATATTTCCTTGAATCTCTTCCTTGAATCTCCTCGTTATTTCCTCGAAAAGGTGGAGACCGAGGGCCATGCGGCCTAGTGTGACGTAGTGGGTGCGGGGTCGCACTTGAGGGCCTCTGGAAGCATGCTTCGTGCTCGATGCTGTGAGAACAGACGAAGGCAGCGAAAAGGGAGAAATGTGGTGCGCGGCGAGAGCGATAACGGTTGTCACCTCAATCCAACCAGAGGAGGCAAGCGGGGTTGAACCGCTGACCTATCGGACTGCAGCCGATTGCTCTACCACTGAGCTATACCTCCTTCACATGCCCTCTACAGGTCTCGAACCTGTGACCTTCGCGTTATTAGCACGACGCTCTAACCAGCTGAGCTAAGAAGGCACAGATGCAAGCTCCGATTCCTATCACAATACCCATACCGTTATCTCTTCCCAGCCTCGTCCTCCTCCACCCATCCACTTCTCTCTCCCTCTCTGAGAGCTCCTCTTTGGGCATCGGTGGCGCCGAGCACGCGCTGTGGACTGCCGTGGCACTGGCTCTTTGTGGTTGTCACGAACATTTGTGCTCTTCCTCCTGCTATGCTGTCGTAAGACTTTCCTGGTTTGGGTGTCGCCACAATCATTCCCGTTGTGAAGTCTCTGGAATCTGATTCCTTTCGCCTGTGTAACATGGAGTGCGCCGGAGCTCCATGGCAGGCGCGGCTTGGTCTTCGATGAGACCGGCCGTTCAGCCCACGTCCGAGGACTCCCGCCTGCGCGAAATCGTGCATCGTGAATCCCTTCCAGCGCACTCACTGGGTGGCTCTTTCGGAATGGGGTTGATCTCCCCCCCCCCCGCCCCCCCCAACTTGCTTTTGAGTTTATGGTCGCGGATGCGTCCGATTCTAAGCTAGCATATGGAAACTGAGGTCGTGAACTCTTCTGCCAAACGCACAGCGACAATATCGTCGCTAGCTACTGAAGGAAACCTGCCAGGATTTATTGAGCACCCAGTGTGTGAAAAGCAGGGATGTAATTTAGGCAATGCTTGTGCTCATTATTCACTTGCCGTGGACTGATTGATTGCAGGAATGTCAATATCCACAAGTGCCCTCATCTGAGCTGGTTGCACACAAGTGAGACGGGACTGCTTTAGCAGGTGAACCTCTACACCTAGCCAGCCTGCCCCCAGATGAATACCGCCCACCCGATACCCATCTGCAAGGTTGAATTTGCTGCCGGAGTAGTTGGCTGGTGGGCAGGAGGTGGAAGGTAATACACTTTTTCTTGTAAAGCGTTGTGTGTTACAAGTTGTTGGTTTGGCCACAGAGGCTATGAGATACGGTTAGGGTGATTCTCACCACCTCGGAGGATTTTGGTTTAAATCCAAGTGGCAACGTCGCGGTTTTACGTGTTCCTTCTGTACCAAATGCTGAGTCAAGTATGCATGGCGTCCCCGTGGTGACGTGTTCTTGCATATTGTTGGAGTTGTTGTCGGATTGTTAATGGCAGGCGTTGTTGTTTGTTGAGGTTATACGAGTTGTATTATTGGTGCTGCTTCCTGGCAAAGGAAGTTCTGAGTTCAGCGATTTCAGATTGGTATATTGCCTCTTCTTTGTCAGTTCACTGTAGTCTTTGATTCCAAGTTATAGGCTCAGGTTGTTCTGGTGGACGAGGTGCAATTGAGGCGAATAATTCTTCGATGGCAATGCGTAGTGCTGGGTGAGATATCGGCCATGGCTCTTCTTTAATGAGGCGGAGGCGGACGGCTGGCTCCTCAGTGATAAATAGTGGAGGTGGTATCAATCTCTAAGTAAGGGGCTCTCGGCTTGCAAAAATTGTATGGTTTGTCCAAATGTTGGTAAGTAGGGTCACTCTTTGGTGGTGGTGTCACGGCCATAATCATGTAAGCTAATAATTACATATAGAAATAGGTAGAAGTAAGTAAAAGTAGATAAAAGTAAGTTAATTCTATAATATTTAATATGGAAGCTTCTTAGAAACTTCCTAGACGCTGCTTTGACTTCATAGGTGTCTTTAATTGATTTTTTGGATTAGAAACGTGGTCAACAAGTTGGCCATGTGCCACACATGTTGTTAGCTTGAAGATCAAGCTAACTATATGGCCCACACGTAGAAAAACTTGCCTTGTAAGTCAAGGCATGTGTCCTACAAAGTCAACACATATTAGAGGTCCTATAGAACGTCGCCACGTAGCCCTTAGTTAGATAGTATATATAGAGACAAGAGTGAAGGCTTCTTCACTCTTGTCAACTCTTTTTTTGCTCCTAGTCCAGGTTCAAGAGTCTTTAGTTTCTTATCTTGTGGCAATAGCCATTCCAGTTTCCTTTTAATATACATATTTGTTTATATTTTGACTTATTATATCGAGATAGCCTTTTTTTGTATATTTTCCTTCATCGAGTCTTTGTCCTTGACAGATTGACAAGAGTGCACTTACAATATCAGAGCTTTGTTTTTCTTGAGTAAGAGTGGATTACCCCTTTCTCTTGACAAGACATAAGCATATTAGAAGTTTGCGGATTACCCACTTCTAAACTGATATTGTTCTTAGTATCTTCTTTGTTATCAAGTCTTTCTTTTTTTTTGTCTTGAGCAGTATCAAACAAATTTTTCTTCTTAATGTCATTATGGCAGAGCTTGTTGAAATGAAGAGTGCAATGGCACAAATGCAAGAGCAAATGAGGGAGTTAATGCTTGCGATGCATCAACTCAATTCATCAACACATGAAAGAACAAGAATAGCAAAAAGTGGGGATATAGAGATGATCGGAGCTGCTTCAACATCTACAACAAATCACGTTCCTTCTCCAATTGTACAACACCCTATAAGCACTAGAGAACCAAGAATTGCCTTACCCGAGAAATTTGATGGTACGAGATCAAAGTTTCGAGGGTTCATCAATCAAGTACAATTGGCAATTGAACTTCAACCACAAAGCTATCCAACTCCAGGATCACAAGTCAGGTTTATTGGCACTCTACTTTTTGGTTCTGTATTATCGTAGTTTTCATCTTTTCTTGAACAACGAAATCCAATATTGGACAATTTAGAAGCTTTTTTGGCGGAGTTTCGATCTATGTATGGTGAACACGATGCAACTCGTGTTGCAACAAATAAGATCCAAATTCTGCGACAAAGAAATCGCTCTGTAACAATGTATGCTTCACAATTTCGACAACTTGCAATTGACATCAAGTGGGACGATGCTGCACTCATCAGTCAATTTCTTTATGGATTGCAATACGAAGTAAAGAAATTGATGCTCAACTTACCTGATCCTCAAACTTTGAGTCAAGCAATCGATTTTGCGGTAAAATGTGATAATCGACTTTTCGAATTTCGATCCGAAAATCATTCACGGGAACCTCAACGTTATTACTCAATGGCAACATCAACATCTTTGTCAAACGTACATTCGGAAGTAGAAGACATGCAAATTGACGCGGTACGTTTTAAACCCCTAACTGAGCAAGAAAAGATTCGTTGTCGTCAGGAAGGATTATGTTTATATTGCGGAGAACCTAAGCACACTGCTCAACATTGTCCAAAGAAACGACGCAACTATAAAATGAGGGATACGACGGTCAAAGAAGACAACATGTCGGGAAACGGATTTGTCCAGCTACAATAGGGACCATGCAGCTGGAACCTTGTACAATTCCTAATGAAGGTCCTATCCTCTCCTCAGAACCCTCTCCTTGTTTTATAATAGACTTATATTTAGGACCTAAGAATTACAAAGCCTCTGCTTTATTAGATTCGGGAGCCTCAACATGTTTTTTAGATGAACAATTTGTTAAAAGTCGTAAAATACCTTTTATACAGAAACCTAAACCAGTACATGTAGAAGTCATAGATGGTCGTCCCTTGTCTTTTGGAGATGTCACTCATGAAACTCATCCTATAAAAGTAACAATAGATGGTCATGATAGCTACATAGCTTTTAACATAATTAAATCCCCATCCAATCTAGTTATTTTAGGTTTATCTTGGCTAGAAAAATATAACCCTCGAATAGATTGGAATTTGCATAAACTTGACTTTTCCCAGAGCGTTATTAATAGTTCTACCAATCAAGTAAAAAACTATAAGTCTAGTATAGTAAAACCCGTACTGATAGGTGCAAAAGCATTTATACACGTAGCAAAAGAAGGATCAACTTTTGCTATTTATGCTGCTTCTATTTCTGAAAACGTAGAGACTTCAAGTGGCATTCCAAGTCAATATCAGGAGTATCAAGACGTTTTTGAGAAAAAGAATGCAGATATTCTTCCTGAGCATCGCCCATATGATTGTTCAATCGACCTCAAGGAAGGAACTCAGCCACCATTTGGACCAATTTACAGTTTATCGCAAGATGAGATGGCTGATTTCAAGACATATATTGACGAGAATTTAGCGAAGAATTTCATACGCCATTCAAAATCTCTAGCAGGAGCTCCAATTCTATTCGTAAAGAAAAAAGATTGATCTTTACGAATGTGTGTTGATTATCAAGGACTCAACAAGATCACAATCAAGAATAGGTATCCATTACCTTTGATATCAGGACTCCTTGACCAGTTGAATTAAGCTAAAATCTATACAAAAATAGATCTAAGAAGAGCATATAATCTAGTACGGATCAAAGAAGGAGATGAATGGAAGACTGCGTTTCGAACCAGGTATGGACATTTCGAATATAATGTCATGCCCTTTGGACTCACGAATGCACCAACTGCTTTTCAACATCTTATGAATGATGTATTTCGTGAATTCTTAGACAATTTTGTCGTCTGCTATCTAGACGATATCTTGATCTATTCTAAGAACATCAAAGAACATGAAATACATGTTCGTCAAGTATTACAAAAACTTAGAGATGTAGGATTGTACGCCAAGATGGAAAAGTGTGTATTTCACACTACTGAAGTTGACTTTTTAGGATACATCATTTCAAATGATGGTCTCATGATGGATTCTAAGAAAGTCCAAACAATCATGGATTGGAAGATTCCAAGGACAGTAAGAGATGTCCAATGTTTCTTGGGATTTGCCAATTACTATCGGATCTTTATCAAAAAAATTTCACGAGTTGCAGCTCCACTTACACGCTTGACTAGTAAAGATAAATTCCAATGGAATCATGAAGTGGAAGCAGCATTTGAAGCCTTGAAGACATCGTTTGTCTCTGCACCAGTCTTATATCGTGTTGACTTTTCCAAGGCATTTTTTCTGGAAACAAATGCATTAGATTTTGCCTTGGGTGCAGTTTTATCACAAATGGGAACAGATAACAAACTTCATCCGATAGCTTTTCATTCAAGAAAATTCTCAGCAGCCGAGATCAATTATGAGATCCACGATAAAGAACTTCTTGCGATCGTGGATTCCTTTCAAGAATGGCATCATTATCTAGAAGGCGCTTCTAGTCCAGTCACTGTGTATACAAATCACAAGAACCTCGAGTATTTCATGTCAGCAAGCGTATTGAATCATCGTCAAGCTCGTTGGAGTATATCTTTGTCAAGATTTGAGTTCATTATTACTTATCGGCCTGGAAAACAACAAGGTTTGTCCGATGCCCTATCTAGACGTTCTTATTTTGCACCAAAAGAAGGAGATGCAGCTTTTGAGCAACAAAGAACGGTCCTCTTGAAACCGGAGCAATTTCATCTCCGAGCAATGAAATCAACATTGACTGTTGATTCAACTTTTCTCAAGCAAATCCAGTCCAGTATGTCCTCAGACCCTCTTGTTCATGATATCGAGAATAATTCTTTCAAGTCTCATGATCCTTCTAAGTTCGAGTTCAAGAATAATCTATTATATTTTGAAGGATGCCTATATGTTCCAGAAGGAGAAGCACGTTTACGTGTTCTTCAAGCACGTCATGACTTTCTAGCAGCAGGGCACTTTGGATATAATAAGACTTTGGAATTCATATCAAGAAATTTTTGGTGGCCACAAATGTGGAAGTCAGTCAAAGACTTTGTACAATCATGTGATATTTGTTCAAGATCAAAAATTCCTCATCATCGACCTTATGGACTTCTTCAGCCATTACCTATACCAGAACAACCATGGTCTTCTGTTTCTATGGATTTCATCACAGATCTTCCAAGCTCAAGATCTTATGATTCTATATTTGTGATAGTAGATCATTTTACCAAGATGGCACATTTTGTGCCATGTACAAAATCTATCACAGGTGAAGAAACAGCTAAGCTTTTCATTGATAATATCTATCGCTATCATAGATTACCTAAAGATATCATATCGGATAGGGGAACTCAATTTGTGTCAAGATTTTGGAGGATCCTTTTCATGATTTTAAAAATGGACATAAAGCTATCTTCGGCTTTCCATCCTCAAACTGATAGACAAACAGAGCGCGTAAACCAAGTCTTGGAGCAATATTTAAGGTGTACTATCAACTACCAACAAGATGATTGGACAACCCTTCTGCCATTGGCAGAGTTTGCTTATAATAATACGGTACATTCTTCCACGCAACAAACACCTTTCTTTGCCAATTATGGCTATCATCCACGACTTGATACTTTTGATTTTTCAAAAGTTGATAATCCTGCAGCAGAAGATATGGCAAATCGGTTGTCAGAGTTACATGCAATAATGAAGACGCAATTGAAAGAAGCTCAAGAACGACAAAAGATAAACGCAGATCTATATCATAAGGAGCAACCACAACTCAACGTGGGTGATAAGGTATGGCTACTTCGTCGCAATATCAAGACTACTCGACCTTGTGATAAGTTGGACTATCGTAGGCTTGGCCCCTTTTCTGTTTCTGAACAGATCAACCCAGTTGCATATCGGTTACATCTACCGGAGTCAATGAAGATCCATCCTATATTCCACGTGTCTCTTCTTGAACCATATAAGACAGTGGATATACAAGGAAGAAAACAAATGCCACCGCCTCCTATAGAAGTAGATAATAATGAAGAATTTGAGGTGGAAGAGATATTAGACTCAAGGCCGCGCCAAAATAAGTTAGAATATCTTGTTCATTGGCGCGGATATGATATTAGTGAACGCACATAGGAGCCATCCAGGAATCTAGCAAATGCATCAGCTAAAGTCAAAGTTTTTCATCAACGACATCCATCAAAACCAAGATGAAAATCTCTCTTATAAAAGAGACAAGATTGAGGCAAGATAACATTCAATTTTCTATCCTTGTTTCTAACTTCTTTGCATTTGTGACGCTAATTAGATGGAGAGCCAACAACCAGCGGATTCAACTCAAGAACTTTCGTTTGCTGACTTGCCAGACGAGACATTACGATTGTCACAACCTTCAAGACGACGCAATCGAGATGAAGATCTTCAAGAACGACACGTTCTTCCTCGAATAGATGGTGAGATACAATGCGTTTGGTATCACGATTTGGGAAGGGACTCCCGATGTTTGGTGATTTTGCTGGAGGTAGGAACAACTCCTAATGGTGTTCCAAATATTCTATTCGAAGGAAGTTACGAAGGCCTCAACAATGATCAAATAACTGAGTGGTCTTCCCGCCCTGGTATGGGACACTACCGATAGTTGAGAGGCCCTATCAATCATCTTCGAAGAGAACAGAGATCAGAGTATGTGGCAAATACAATTCGTCGCATCTAGAATTTCTTCTACATATGATGACCGCTCCTCTTGGAACTCGTCTCTAGAAGGGGGGGTAATGTCACGGCCATAATCATGTAAGCTAATAATTACATATAGAAATAGGTAGAAGTAAGTAAAAGTAGATAAAAGTAAGTTAATTCTATAATATTTAATATAGAAGCTTCCTAGAAACTTCCTAGACACTGCTTTGACTTCATAGGTGTCTTTAATTGACTTTTTGGATTAGAAACGTGGTCAACAAGTTGGCCATGTGCCACACATGTTGTTAGCTTGAAGATCAAGCTAACTATGTGGCCCACACGTAGAAAAACTTGCCTTGTAAGTCAAGGCATGTGTCCTACAAAGTCAACACATATTGGAGGTCCTATAGAACGTCGCCACGTAGCCCCTAGTTAGATAGTATATATAGAGACAAGAGTGAAGGCTTCTTCACTCTTGTCAACTCCTTTTTTGCTCCTAGTCCAGGTTCAAGAGTCTTTAGTTTCTTATCTTGTAGCAATAGCCATTCCAGTTTCCTTTTAATATACATATTTGTTTATATTTTGACTTATTATATCGAGATAGCCTTTTTTTGTATATTTTCCCTCATCGAGTCTTTGTCCTTGACAGATGGTCTCTTGAGGGTCGACTTGCAAAAATTGTATGGTTTGTCCAAATGTTGGTAAGTAGGGTCACTCTTTGGTGGTGGTCTCTTGAGGATTAGTAGTGGAATTCTTTCTATGATTCTTGGCTTATCTGGACAGTTGTTTCATATGATTTGAAAAATATTTGGCCAATATGAAAAGAATCTCTATTTCTATCAAAGCTACATTTTGCACATTAGATATTCCAAAGGGTTATAGTCTTTAGAATAATCCAAGTGGCCTCTTTGGAAATGCATACCATGGTGGTAAGATTTGTATCCTCCATGAAGATGTTCAAGTTTAAATTATCATAGAGTACATTATGTTAGCTATTTATTATGTTTCATATAACCGATTGGCAGAGTATATTTTAATATTTCCACATGAATTGTATAGCTATACAATCCCAAAAGAAGTGTTGTATCATCTCAATCTTCCTAATATTACTTAGGTTGCATCTTGGATCTATTTCCATGACTCTTTTCCAATGTTACATTCATACGTCTTTAGCTAAGGTTAACCATTGCATGGCTGTCACCTTCCAAAGAAGCCAAAGGTTCTATACAAATTTGTAAAAGAATATATAATAGGCGTCGATGTAAGAATTGGCCTCTAAGAGACTCTTGCCTTTGAGTGGTGCGGACGTTCTATTGTTTCCTATCCGATACCTTTTTTGTATTGTATAGTCATAAATTAGCCGAATTTTCTTTATTTTTAGTTTTGTTCACATCCATTTGATTAGGTCAAAGGTAAAATATTATATGGATTGATTATTTGTTAATCATAGAATTTATAGCCAACAAATAGGGCCTTCAAGATTGAATCCCACACATTCCTACTTCTTATTTTTAATGGTAATACATACTTATTGTAATTATGTTGTTTTGAACTATAACAAGTCTTGATGTATCATTTTAAATTCTTCTAAGACTAGTATAATATACTTAGTACCTATTAAGTATCTCGCTTTTAGGCCTTGAATGTGATAGACTTTGATTATTGGATTGTGAGTAACTGGAATCTATCATTTTCTTGTTGAATATGAAAATGTAATATTCAAATACCAAGGGATTGCATGTATAATGGTTATGCTAGAATTCTAAATTATGACTCCCTATTCATTTTAATAGTCTATCAAGTGTATACCAATCTTATTGATTCTTATTCCAAATATTACGTAGTGTATGTATTTCTTTGTATAACTACATTATGAATTTGTCATCTTTATCCAATTTTTATATCTTTCTTTTGACATCTACTAACTAAGAGTTACTGCAAATTGGTTGTTGAAATATTTTGTTGTTGTACTTTGGTAGAAGAGAGATCAAGTTGGATAGCACACTTTGCTAGGCAATGTACTTTTTCAAAGTTGGGGGCCCAATGTGATGACAAGTGTATTATTGCTTATTATCCAATACTTGTTGGAATGCTATATACTATAATGTTTCCATTTCATTGCATCCATTTTATATCTGAGTAATATTTTTGAAGATTCTAGTCCAAATGTGAAGCCTTGTATTAAAAGTTTGGCAAGAAAAGCTTTTGTTTGGATGGCAATATGAAAAACTTTTAATTTCTATATGTGAACTAAAATAATCTCCTATTAGTTGGAAGTCTATCTTAGTTGATAATAATTTAGTTATTTATTAATTCTATTATTTTATGATTATCATTCAATTCATGTCTAAAAATTCTAATAACTCTTCAATTATGAGCTAAATAAATCCTTCTAATAGGCAATTTATTTTAATTCACAACTATTTCTTAATTTGTAATGTGATTAAATTAAATATCTTTTCATTTCTTATTATAAGACCTTTGAATTTTTTAACTAATTAAATTTCACACTCATACATTTGCAACAATAATGTAAGTTATTTAACAATATAAAAAACCACACATATTTGAAAAGAATTTTTTATTTGAATTTATTTTATTTTAATATAATTTTATTTTATTTTAATTATCTAATAATAAAAATCTTCTAAAATTAAAATATATCTAAGATAAATTTTTATTTATAAATAATTTTTTTATTTATAGATAAAAATTTATCCATCTTTAAATTACATTCATTTATAAAGATTCATCTATTCAAATCCTAATTCATCTAATATATTTATTCACCTAATTAAGCTTCTCATTCAATTTGAAATTGTTTATCAAATCTAAGATTTATTTAATTTTTAAAAAATAATTATTTTCTACACCCTATAATCTTGGAATTTTTTACAAATTCTAAATGTTGATGATAGATCAATACACAATTCAGAAGCTCTTCTAATTGAACATCTTGTTGTTTTAGGTCATTGGTGAACACTACCTCTGGTATTTCATCAAATTCTATGTTGCTTCCAATGACTTCTTTTTATTGTATCTTGGCCCTGCTACTATGATTTTTTTGAACCTCTAAAATTCTAAGATCTAATTAAATCCCTTGCCTATGTATTGAGTCTTGGATAATCAAGCTATTTAATTGATATCGAGGTAAAGAAAACAAGCTCCATTACACAAGCAACCAAATATAACTTCTAGGTCTCAGCAATAAGGCCACCACTCTATCAAGAATCCTTCACAATTTATCCAATGCTACAAATTTTGTGACTACACCGCAAGGACATACTAATTCTACTTCAATCTACTCAACATCAATGATATTAAAGGCTACTTTGTACTTCCAAGCTCACATCTTTGTGCTATCAATCTCTTATTTGTATTCCAATCTGAACAATGATTGTAATTCACTCAACAAAACCTATACTTTGCAAAGTTGTTATGTGCAATGTCAAGAAACTATATTAATTGCACAACTATAGTCTATATGGAAGGTGTTCTAAGTTGCTTTTTAAAATTCTATTTATAATAAAAATTTGTTTTATCTTTAGATCAAATTTTTACTTTGGCATATAATTGTTGCTATCATAGTGATCAAGGACTAAAGCCTTGCTGCACTAAATCAAGAATAGATGTAGAGAGTGATGATTGTTCTACTAGTAAGAATTTTTTGTTGCTCCAATTGATTAAGTGTTTAGTAAATTATTGGAGCACCTTATTGCTTTTATCTTCTTCTATCATTTTATAGCCTATAAAGAAGCCAATGTATTTAATGGATTATTCCTTTGTTTTTCAAATTAGATTTAGCTCCTCTCTCCATTGCCACTATCTTTTGTATAGAACAACCCATATGACACATGTTTTATGCCAATTTACTTTTTCTCCTAAGACCTCACAAAATCTATTTAATGTTAACATAATCCATGTGAGATTCTTCAAAGTACCAAATAGGTATAGAGTTGTGTCATTGACAAAGATTTGATTGTTGATTGTTGAATTATCTAATAGGCAAAAGCCTTGTATATTTTGTTTTGAATCTTCAAGCATATGTCCAAAAATATCTAATACAAATAAAAGTAAGTATGGTACCAAGGAGTATTTCTAGCAAATTAATTGTTCTTGAATGAAGGTCAAGCCTTACTGCCCATTGATGGTAATAGTAGTAATAACATCACGATTGAAGGCCAATACTGTTTTAATTTATTTAGCTAAAAATTTAATTTTAATTAGTGTTGATTTAAAGAAGCTCTAATTGATACAATCGTAGGCTTTTTCAAAGTCCAATAATACTAAAACTAAATCTTATTGGCTTTCTTTTGTCTATTCTATTGCTTCTATTATCAAATATGCATCTTCTTTTGACAAAATCAGTTTAAGATTTTTGAATCTATCTAGGAAAGAATGGAAGTAACTTATTTGCTAATTTTTTTTTTTATTATTATTTTTTTTACAGTGCCTAAGAAAGAAATTGGCCTATAATTGGTGAAAAGAATAAAATTATCTTATTTGGATATTAAAGTTATTTTATTGGTGTTAAGTTCTTTGACGAACACCATATTGGCTACCACCTCTTGGATCAATTGAAGCATATCTACTTATATCTCTTGCCAATATGTTTGGAAATATTTAGTTGGAATGATGTCAAAATTAGGAGCTTTTCCTATTAGAAGGCTGTTTATTATTTTGATGAGCTCATGCATTATGATTTATTGCTCCAACACCTCATTTTGACTTTAGATTATTTGATGTGGTAGTTATGTCAAGTATTTGACATGAGCTGTTGTATTGCTATTGATCAATTCATCTCTACTATATAGAATTTGATAATATTGTTGGTCATATTGTGCCATATATAATTAGTAGGTTGATATTTTATCTTGATTGATAAATTCTTATATTCAAATTTTTCTATTTTTTTTAGCTAAAATGATTAAAGAACTTGACATTGTACTAATTTTTGACTTTTTTCTATTTGGTAGTAATTGTGTTAAAGTGTTTAGTTAATCTTGCTTGTCATATTTTTTACAATTTTTTTTGTTCCAAATTGAAGGCGTCGTATGTACTTGAATCATTTTAATTGTGTTGGTGATGTAATTCTCCATCTAATATTTTGGTGATCTACTTCTAACATATGATTTGCCACTCTTAATGTTATTTTGTGGCTTTATATGCATTGATGTCTTGAACTGCTTGGAATAAAAAAGAAATTTATTTTATATATGTTTTATTTTAGTGTCTTTAGATGGCTAGCTTCTATGCTTGAATTAGGATATCTATACCATATTTCGTATAAAATTGATATTAATCAAAATAAGATATATAAGAGAGTATGGTTCTTCTTTATTTTAATTTTAGATATATTTAAAAATAATTAAAAATAAAAGATTATATGGACTATATTTCCATTAGGCTGCATCTTTTATATATTGCAACTATGATGTATGATTTGTCAATTTGAGTATCCACTGTATGTCAAGGACAAGAACTCAATGAAAAAACAATTCAAACAAGTGAGCCTTCACTCAAAAAAAGGTAACAAAATATAAATAAAAAAATATGTATATTGAAAGAGAAACTGGAATGGCTATTGCCAAAAAAAAACTAAAGACCCTTGAAACTAGACTGGAAGCAAGAAAAGAGTTGACAAGAGTGAAGAAGACTTTACTCTTGTCTCTATATATAATATCTAACTAGGGGCTATATGGCGACATTCTATAGGACCTCTAATATGTATTGACTTTGTAGGACACATGCCTTGACTTACAAGGTAAGTTTTTCTACATGTGGGCCACATAATTAGCTTGGTGTTCAAGCTAACAACATGTGTGGTACATGGCCAACTTGTCGACCACGTTTTTAATCCAAAAAGTCAATTAAAGACACCTATGAAGTCAAAGCAGCATCTATGAAGCTTCTAGGAAGCTACTATATCAAATACTAAAAAATTAACTTACTTTTACCTACTTTTACTTACTTCTATATATTTGTATATGTAATTATGAGTATGTCAGTGATATTACCTTCCCTTCTAGAGATGAGTTCCATGAAGAGCGGTCATCATATATTAAAAAAATCTATGATGTGACGAATTATATTTGCCACATACTCTGATCTTTGTTCTATTCGAAGATGATTGATAGGGCCTCTCAACCATCGGTAGTGTTCTATACCAGGGCGGGAAGACCACCTAATTATTTGATCATTGTTGAGGCCTTCATAACTTCCTTTGAATAGAATATTTGGAATACTATCAAGAATTGTTTCTACCTCTAACAAAATCACCAAACATCAGGAGTCCCTTCCCAAGTCGTGATACCAAACGCGTTGTATCTCACCATCTATTCGAGGAAGAACATGTCATTCTTGAAGATCTTCATCTTGATTGTATCGTCTTGAAGGTTGTGACAATCGTAATGTCTTGTCCGATAGGTCAGCAAATGAAGGCTCATGAGTCGAATCCATTGGTTGTTGGTTCTCCATCTCCTGAGCATCACAACTACAAAGAAGCTACAAACAAGGATTGAAAGTAGAATGTTATCTTGCCTAGATGTTGTTTCTTTTATAAAGAAGGTTTTTATCTTGATTTTGATGGATGTCGTCGATGAAAAGCTTCCACCGCCTTTGTTGCATTTGCAAGATTCTTTACTGGCTCCCATGTGCATTCACTAATATCATATCCATACCAATGGACAAGATATTCTAATTTATTTTGGCGCCGCCTTAAATCTAAGACTTCTTCTACTTCAAATTCTTTATTATTGTCCACTTCTATAGGAGGAGGTGGAGCTTGTCGTCTTTTTGGTATATCCACTGTCTTGTATGGTTCAAGAAGAGACACGTGGAATATTAGATGGATTTTCATTGACTCTGGTAGATGTAAATGATATGCTACTGGATTGATTTGTGCAGAAATAGAAAATGGTCCTAGCCTTCAATAGTCCAACTTGTCACAAAGACGAGTGGTCTTGATATTATGACGAAGTAGCCATACCTTATCACCCAAGTGGAATGGTGGTTGTTCTTTTTGATAGACATCCGCATTGACCTTTTGTTGTTCTTGAGCCTCTTTTAACTGTGCCTTTATCGTTGCATGTAGCTCTGACAAATGAATCGCCAAATCTTTTGCAGCAGGATTATCAACTTTTGAAAAGTCAAAAGTATCAAGTTGTGGATGATAACCATAATTAATAAAGAAAGGTGTTTGTTTTGTAGAAGAATGTACTGTATTATTGTAAGCAAACTCTGCCAATGGCAAAAGAGTTGTCCAATCATCTTATCGGTAGTTGATGATACATCTTAAATACTGCTCCAAAACTTGATTAACACGCTGCGTTTTTCCATCAGTATGAGGATGTAATGGCGAAGATAGTTTTATATCCACTTTTAGAATCTTAAAAATAGTCCGCCAAAATCTTGATACAAATTGAGTTCCCCTATTTCATATAATATCCTTGAATAATCCATGACAGCAATAGATATTGTGAAGAAAGAGCTTAGCTATTTTTTCACCTGTGATAGATTTTGTACATAGTACAAAATGTGCCATCTTGATAAAAGAATCTACTATCACAAATATAGAATCATAAGAACCTGAGATTAGAAGATCCATGATGAAATCCATAGAAACAAAAGACCATGGTTGTTCTAGAATGGATAATGGCTGAAAAAATTCGTAAGGTCGATGACGAGGAGTTTTTGATGTTTAGCAAACATCACATGATTGTTTAAAATCTTTGACTGCCTTCCACATTTGAGGCCACCAAAAATCCCTAGATATCAGCTTCAAAGTCTTATTGTATCCAAAATGTCATGCTATTGGGAAGTCATGATGAGCTTGAAAAATACGTAAATGTGTTTCTCCTTTCGCAACATATAGGTGTCCTTTGAAATAGAGTAGGTTGTTCTTGAATTCAAATTTAGAGGGATCATGAGATTTAGAAGAATTATTTTTGATATCATGAACAAGAAGGTCTAAAGACATACTTAACTGGACTTGCTTGATAAAAGTTAAATCAACAATCAATGTTGATTTTATTGCTCGAAGATGAAATTACTCCGGCTTCAAGAGAACTGTTCTTTGTTACTCAAAAGCTACATCTTCTTCTTTTGGTGTAAGATAAGAATGTCTAGACAAGACATCGGACAAACCTTGTTATTTTCCTGGCTGATAAGTGATGATGAACTCGAATCTTAATAAAGACATGCTCCAACGAGCTTAACTATGATTTAATAGACGTGTTGACATGAAATACTCGAGGTTCTTGTGATCCGTATACATGGTGACTGGATTGAAAGCACTTTTTAGATAATGATGCCATTCTTGAAAAGAATCCACAATTGCAAGAAATTCTTTGTCATGGATCTCATAATTGATTTTTGCTGCTAAATTTTTTTTTGAATGAAAGACTACTGGATGAAGTTTGTCATCTGTTTTCATAAAGAATGCTTTGGAAAAATTAACACGATAGAAGATTGGTACAGAAACAAACGTTGTCTTCAAAGATTCAAAAGAAACTTCTGCTTCTTAATTCCATTGGAGTTTGTCTTTACATGTCAAACGTGTAAGTAGAGCTGCAACTCGAGAGAAGTCTTTGATGAAGATCTGATAGTAGTAAGTAAATCTCAATAATTATTGGACACCTCTTACCATTTTTGGGATCTTCCAATCTATAATAGTTTGAACTTTCTTAGGATCCATCATAAGTCCATCATTTGAAATGATGTAATCTAAGAAATCGACTTGAGTAGTGTGGAATACACACTTTCCTATGTTGGCATAGATTCTCGCATCTCTTAATTTTTGTAATACATGACGAACATAAAGTTCATATTTTTTTGAATTCTTAGAATAGATCAAGATGTCGTCTAGATAACAAACCACAAAATCGTCCAAAAACTCTCAAAAAATATCATTCATTAGATGTTGAAAAGCTACTAGTGCATTTGTAAGTCCAAAAGGCATGACGTATTCAAAATATCCATACGTAGTTTGAAACGCAGTCTTCTATTCATCTCCTTCTTTGATGCATATTAGATTGTATGCTCTCCCAAGATCTATTTTTGTATAGATCTTAGCTTGATTCAGCTGATCAAGAAGTCTAGATATTAAATGTAGTGGATACTTATTCTTAATGGTAATCTTGTTGATTCCTCGATAATCAACACACATCCATAATGATCCATCTTTTTTCTTCACAAATCGAATCGAAGCTTTTGTTGGAGATTGAATAGTGTGTGTTTTGGTTCTCCACAATATAAACATAATCCTTCTTGACGACGATGAGTCTTTTCTTATGTAGTAAGAGGTTTGAAACGTACTACATCAATTTGCATATCTTCTACTTCCGAATGTATGTGTTGAAGAGGTGTTGGTGTTGCCATTAAATTATAGTAATGTTGAGGTCTACTTGTATGGTTTTCAGATCAAAATTCAAAAAGTAATTGTTGCACTTCACAACAAAGTCAATTGCTTGACTCAATGTTTGAAGATCATGTAAGTTGAGCATTAATTTGTTTACCTCATATTGTAATCTATAGAAAAATTGGCTAATAAGTGCAGCATCACCCACTTGATATCAGTTACAAGTTGTCAAAATTGTAAAGCGTACAACGTTACTGATCAATTGCCTTGTCATAAAATATGGATCTTATTGGTTGCAACACAAATTACATCATGTTTTCCATATATGGATCAAAATTCTATCAAAAAAGCCTCTAGATTATCTAATATTGGATCTCGTTGTTCAAGAAAGGATAAAAACCATGATAGTGTTGAACTTGAAAGAAGCGTATCAATGAATCTAACTTACGATCCTGGAGTTGGATAGCTTTGGGATTGAAGTTCAATCACAAGTTGTACTTGATTGATAAATCTTCGAAATTTAGATCTGGTGCCATCAAACTTCTTTTGTAGGGCAATTCTTAGTTCTCTAATACTAGAAGGGTATTCTACCATAGGAGAAAGGACATGATTTGGTGTAGATGTTGAAGCAGCTTCAACCATTTTTATATCTTCACTTCTTGCCAATCTGGTTGCTTCTTGTGGTGATAAATTGAGTTGATGCATTGCAAGCATTAACTCCCTCAACTGCTCTTACATTTGTGCTATTGCACTCTTCATTTCAATAAGTTCTGCCATGATAACACTTAGAAAAGAGAAGATGTCTAGTATTGCTCAAGATAAATAGAAGAGAGGACTTGAGAACAAAGAAAATACTAAGAACAATATCAGTTTAGAAGAGGGTAATCCGTAACTTCTAATATGCTTATATCTTATCAAGAAAAAGAGATAATCCACTCTTAATTAAGATTAGACAAAGCTCTGATATTGTAGGTGTACTCTTGTCAATCTGTCAAGGACAAGAACTTGATGAAAAAATAATTCAAATAAGTGAGCCTTCACTCAAAAAAAGGTAACAAAATATAAATAAACAAGTATGTATATTGAAAGAGAAACTGGAATGGCTATTGCCAAAAGAAAACTAGAGACCCTTGAAACTAGACTGGAAGCAAGAAAAGAGTTAACAAGAGTGAAGAAGGCTTCACTCTTGTCTCTATATATACTATCTAACTAGGGGCTACGTGGCAACGTTTTATAGGACCTCCAATATGTGTTGACTTTGTAGGATACATGCCTTGACTTACAAGGCAAGTTTTTCTTTGTGTAGGCCATATAGTTAGCTTGGTCTTCAAGCTAACAACATGTGTGGTACATGGCCAACTTGTTGACCACGTTTCTAATCCAAAAAGCCAATTAAAGACACCTATGAAGTCAAAGCAGTGTCTATGAAGCTTCTAAGAAGCTTCTATATCAAATACTATAGAATTAATTTATTTTTATCTATTTTTACTTACTTCTATATATTTATATATATAATTATGAATATGTTTGTGACATTGTATCAAGATGTTGGTGCATATTATCGTATGTAAATTTCTTTAGGTTTATGTGACAAAATTCTCCAATTGTGAATATATGTTATAAGTCAAGTTGAATCATCAAGGTTATTCAGGAGAAGTAGAAGGAGGTGATGAACAAAAATAAAGGCTAGGTAAAACATGACGAAACTATTTCAAAAATCCAAGATCCTTCTAATCTATAACTATATAAAGCTTTATTATAAAATAAGACAAAACAAATCTGAATAAATTAGACAATTTTAATTAAAATAATATATGAAAGACAAAACTAAAGAAATAAAAACATAAAAAAATTGAACTAAATAAAAGGATGCAAAATCAAATTTTACTAAAAAAAAGAATCCTAAGCTATTTCTAATAAGTTTTCCTTAAGGCCTTGGCCAATCTTATTTATAACTTATCTCATCACTTTGGACTTTTTAAAATATTCTTAAGTAGTGGGCCTCTTCTAAATATCGACTCTAAGTCTTTTTTAGAAGGTTCTTTGGTAGGTCCTATCTACATTATTATCCTAAACTCTTACTAAAATATTCTATAGTGGGTCCTACGAGATCCACTAACATAACTCTAATTCTAAAAACTTCTATAATTCTAAGTATCTATATAATTATCTTATCTATATCTTGTTATAATAAATCCTTTTCTACCAATGTGGAATGTTTTTGTTTTGCTCTTGATGGTATCTCAAAATCATCTCTTAGCAATTGATGAGATTTTATACAAGTTCTCACATTGCATTGTAAATGGGATAATCTTTCCGAAGAACTTTGTATTGAAGTTGTAGATGTCCACTACTATGATAAAGGTAGCAATGTTCCAAAATGCTATCTACTTCATATTCTTTTTGATTATCAACTACAATTGGTGGTAGTGATTGATATCAATCTAAAAAGCACTTTGGCTTGGTATAAAATTCCTTCAATTGTGAAACATAGAAAATTGGATGGACCCAAATATGTGGCAAAAGCTTGAGGGGGTATGTGTCATCAAAAATCACTACAGAAATGTAGAAAGGTTTAAGCCACCAAGGTGCTAATTTATGGATTTGAGTTGATGTAGCAAGTGGCAAGTTGGCATTGGAGAGTAACCTCTAATCACACTCTCGGAAGGTCTTGTATTACCAATGATTATTCTCATATTACTTATGTCGATTTTGTGTAGTATGGAGGTGGTGCCATGCTTCTTGTAAGGCCATTGTAAGGCCATTGTAAGCCATTGTATAAATTCTTCTATTATCAAGTTGTTGGTGTTGATGGAACGATGGAGAGTTACTGGCATAATTACATATTGATTGATATTAAGAAAAAATGATCAATGATTGGTACTTGTTTGAATACTATCATTATAAATAAATTCCAAAGATGTCAAGTATTCATCCCAATTATTATAATGAACTGCCACAAATGCCTCTAATATATTTTTCAAGGTTCGATTTGCATGCTCTATTTGTCCATTTTTTTAGAAATGGAAGACTGTAGACATGGCAAGTTGTATGCCTAACATCTTGAATAAGGCTTGCCAAAAACTAACCTTGAAGCGTGGATCTCGATTTGAAATTATGACACAAGGTAATCTATGGTGATAAAAGATGATATCAAAGAAGACTTGTAGAAGCATTGAGGCATCAATATTTGAGTACATTACGGCCAAGTGAAGTTGCTTCAAGAGTTGATCTATAAAGATAAAAATTCTGACGTGATTATAAAGCATCTATGGCACACACATAATAAAATCCATAGTTACTTGCCCCCAACAAGCCGTAAGTAGCAAAATTGGTTGAAATAATCTAGGAGATGCTGCGTTGTGTACTTTATTATGTTGACATGACTTGCAAGAGTGTACGAAGGCTTAAACATCATCATCCAAATTTATCCAAAACTATGTCTTTGAAATCCGTTCTAAAATCTTGTCTCATCTCAAATGTCTAGATATTGGGATGTCATGTTCTTCATGAAGTATGGGCGTGTGAATCATCAAATTGACTCAATAGTTATTTTAGGACAAAAGAATGCATGTAGAGTGCTAAAATTACAATTTTTAGGTGAAGATGTGCTTAGAGGATTTTAAATGAAAGAGAATAGTATTAGTAGAGAAGAAATGAAGTCTAAGTAAGTCTTGGAGGCAATTATCTTAGTTGATTCAGTATTTTTTATTTATTATTGAATATTGAGGAATATTTATTAAGATCAATATTTATATTGGTCTTCTATCTATACATATTATTTATAAGAAAAAACTATAAATTTTAGTTAGTATTTAGAAGAAGTATGAGAAAGAACTTCATGTCTTTTTAGTTAGTTATATAGAAAGTAGGATTTATAGTAGATTTAAATTGATTTTATTACTATAAAAATTATTAAGATAGAAAATTATATTTTTAAACTGATATTAATATTATAGAATGATTATAAGAATTTTAAAATTTATTTAAAATTTATTTAGATTTTTTAAAGAATTTTTAGAGCAATTTCTAAGATTTTGGTAAAAATGAGTTTTACTACCTTAGAAGCTATTATGAAGAAATGAAGCAAGATTCGAAGGCCATAGAAGATTCTTATGCTAGTAGGGTATTTTTAAACACTAAATTGTAGTTGAAAATATAAAAAAAATGAGTTTTATTAGTAGAAAATAGGAAAACCAGCAGCTAGTCCAATCCTTGTAAGAAGGAAGGTGTACGAATCCCATATGGATTGTAGCACTTTGGATATATAGGTAGGAAGATAAGACTAAGACCTCAAGGCTTCTTTAGACAACCAATATATTCTACCTTTGAGCCTTTGTGAGGCTCGAATTCTTGATCTCTTAAGTAAGTTATCTTGGAGGTAAAATTATTTACTCAACTTTTCATTCATTTACTTGTCATTTTTCAAAACTTCATAACTTGCTTATAGTAATTCGGATATACATGTTTCTTATACCATTGGAAAGATAAAAAAAAATAAATTATTAAAAATTTATTTTTAAGTTTTAATTTTTATTAGATAAAATCTCAATAATCAAATTATGATTGATTTTGTAGTATAATTGATTGATTGCACTTATTCCCCTTATTTTGTATTTTAATTCTTTTATTCTTATTTTTACTAATTTTACTTCATAACACCTATTACAAGAAACTTTTAATTTAAGCCATCTTGTAATTGAGTTAAGGAGTGAATTTTATGTTGATATTTTGGTGCATCTGCCTAGTGTGAGGGACATAAATCTTAGAGAAAGAAATTCTTCAATACACTCTTGAATCACTGAAGAGAACTAGAGAGTTACTCAAAAGATAATATAATTTTAACTAGAATGGCTATTGCTAAAAATAAAGAGACTAAAAAGTTTTGAAACAAGACTAAGGACTTAAATGGCATTGATAAGAGTAAAGAAGACTTCATTCTTGCTTCTATATATACTCTTAATTAGGAACTACGTGGCAATTTCCTATAAGACCTCTAAAAAATTTTGACTTTGCTAGCCACATGTCTTAACTTGTAAGGCAAATTATCTATGTATGCACCACATAGTTAGCTTGTTTCACAAGCTATTATATAGAATTAACTTATTCCACAAGCTATCAATACATGAGTAACTTATTGGCTAAGTTTCTGACCTACAAACACATCTAAAGTCAAAATCACATTTATGAAGCTTTTAGGAATCTTTACTAAAAGATTTTATGAAATTAATCTATATTTATTTACTTCTATGTAATTATATAAGTAATTTTTGAGGTAAATATATATGTTTGTAACATTACCTTCCCTTCTACGGATAAGTTCCACAAGGAGCAGTCTTTATATGTTGAAGAAGTTCAAGATGCGACAAATTATATTTGCTATATACTTATCTTTGCTCTCTTTGAAGATGATTGATAGGCCTTCTTAGCCATTGATAGTGTCCTATACTAGGGCAAGAAGACCACCTTCTTATTTAGTCGTTGTTGAGGCCTTCGAATTTTTTTTCAAGTAAAACATTTGAAACACCATCAGGAGTTGTTCCTACTTTTAATTAAATCACCAAAGAGCAAAAGTTTCTTCTAAAGTCATGATACCAAATATGTTATATCTTGCCATCTATTTGAGGAAGGACATGTCGCTCTTAAAGATCTTCAACTTAATTTTGTTGCCTTGAAGGTTGTGACAATCACAATGTCTCATCTGATAAATCTATAAATGAAAGTTCTTGAGTTGAATATGTTGATTGTTGGTTCTCCATCTCCTTAGCATCATAAATATATACAAGCTATAAAGAAAGATAGAACGTAGAATATTATATTCTTTTGATCTTATTTTTTTTATAGCAAAGACTTGCTATTCTTTATCTTGATTTTGATGGATTTTGTTGACAAAAGCTTCAACTTTCTTTATTGTATTTATAAGATTTTTTAATGGCTACCATGTATATTTACTAATATCATATCTGCACCAAGAACAACATATTTAAAACTATTTCAGTGTCGCCTTGAGTCTAAGACTTCTTCTATCTCAAACACTTCATTATTATCTACTTTTATATAAAGACGTTGCATTTGTCTTCTTTCAAAATTAATCACTGTCTTATACGACTCAAAAAAGATCACATAAAA
Organism: Physcomitrium patens; assembly: GCF_059467195.1. Taxonomy (NCBI): domain Eukaryota; kingdom Viridiplantae; phylum Streptophyta; class Bryopsida; order Funariales; family Funariaceae; genus Physcomitrium; species Physcomitrium patens. The sequence continues at coordinate 15,493,398 of NC_143413.1, read as the reverse complement.
TAAATAGTCAATCTTCATAGACTCCGATAGATGTAATCGATAAGCGATAGGATTGATTTGTTGACAAATAAAAAAAGATCTTAGCCTATAATAGTCCAACTTATCACAAGGATGAGTAGTCTTGATATTACGACAAAGTAACCATACCTTATCACTTATGTTGAATTGTAGTTATTCCTTGCAATAAGCATCAGCGTTGGTGTTTTTCTATCCTTGAGCTTCTTTTAATTGTATCTTCATTGTTGCATGTATCTTTGACAAATGATTTATTAAATCTTCCATCATAATATTATCAACTTTTGAAAAGTCAAAAGTATCAAATCATGGATGATAACCATAATTAACAAAAAAAAATATTTATTGAGTAAAAAAAATATAAAATTATTATATGCAAATTCTGCCAATGGCAAAAGAATTGTCCAATTATCTTGATGATAGTTGATAATACACTTCAAATGTTGTTCCAAAATTTGATTCACCTATTCTATTTGCCCATCAGTTTGATGATAAAAAGTTAAAGAAAGTTTTATATCTATCTTTAGAATCTTGAATAAGGTTCTCTAAATTCTTAATACAAATTGAATCCTCCTATCTAATATAATATCCTTTGGCAATCTATAATAGCGATAGATATTATCAATAAAAAGTTTAGTTATTTCTTTACTTAAAATAGATTTTTTATATAGTATAAAATATGGCATTTTAGTGAAATAATCTACCATTATAAATATGGAATCATGTGAACCTCAGATTAGAAGATTTGTGATAAAATCCATAGAAACAAAAGACTACGGTTGTTCTAGAATAGGTAATGATTGAATCAATCTATATGATCAAGGGTAAGGAGTTTTGAATCTTGAATAAGTATTACATGATTGTACAAAGTCTTTGACTACCTTCTATATTTGAGGCCACCAAATCTCTTGATATTAATTCTAAAGACTTATTGTATCCAAAATATCTAGCTACTGAAAAATCATAATGAGCTTGAAAGATATGTAATTATGCCTCGCCTTCTAGAATATATAGATGATTTTTGAAATAAAGTAGGTTGTTCTTGAACTCAAACTTTGAAGTGCCATAGACTTAGAAGAAGTATTCTTGATATCATGAATGAGAGGATCAAAAGATATACTTGATTAAATTTTCTTGATAAAGGTTGAATCAATAGTCAATATTGATTTTATTGCTTGAAGATGAAAATGCTCAAGCTTCAAGAGGATCATTCTTTGTTGATCAAAAGATGTATCTCCTTCTTTTTGTATAAGATAAGCATATCTAAAAAAGACGTTTGATAGACCTTGTTGTTTTTTGGATCAATAAGTGATCTTGAAATTGAATTTAGATAAAGATATGTTCCAATGGACTTTACAATGATTCAAAGTACATACTAACATAAAGTACTCAAGGTTCTTATGATCTATATATATAGTATCTAGACTTGAAGTGCCTTTTAGATAATGTTGCCATTCTTGAAATGAATTTATAATTGCTAGGAGCTCTTTGTTATGGATTTCATAATTAATCTTGGTTACTAAAATGTTTTTAGAATGAAAAGCTACTAGGTGGAGTTTGTCATCTATTCCCATTTGTAACAACACAACACCCACAGCAAAGTCTAATACATTTGTTTCCACAAAAAATGCCTTAGAAAAATCGACACAATGCAAGATTGGTGCAAAAATAAATTCTTTCTTTAAAGCATCAAATGATGCTTTTATTTTTTTATTCCACTGAAGTTTGTCTTTATAAGTCAAATGTATAAGTAGAGCTGTAGCTTAAGAAAAGTTCTTGATGAAGATTCAGTAATAATTAGCAAAGCCTAAAAAATATTACATATCTTATATTGTTCTTAGAATCTTCCAATCTATGATAGTTTAAACCTTCTTAGGATCCATCATAAGGCCTTCGTTAGAAATGATGTACCCTAAAAAATCAACTTGAGTAGTGTGAAATACACACTTTTTTAATTTGGCATATAATCCTATATCTCTAAATTTTTGTAACACATAATGAACATGAAGTTCATATTCATCTATGTTCTTAGAGTAGATTAGAATGTCCTATAAATAAAAAATGATAAAATCATCTAAAAACTCACAAAAAATATCATTTATAAGATGTTGAAAAGTAGCAGGTGTATTTGTGAGTCCAAAAAGCATGACATTATATTCAAAATATCCATACCTATTTTGAAAAGCAATCTTTTATTCATCTCCTTCTTTGATACAAATTAATTTATCTACTCTTCGTAGATCTATTTTGATATAGATCTTTGCTTGATTGAGTTGGTCAAGAAGTCTTGAAATCAAAGGCAAAGGATTCTTATTCTTGATGGTGATCTTATTGAATCTTTGATAATCCACACATCTGAAGAGATCCATCTACCTACTTTACAAATAAGAGAGGAACTTTGGCTGAGAATTTAGAATGACATATGAAGTTCTTTGCCAAGTTCTCATAAATGTACTCTTTTAATGCAGCCAACTCAGTCTGTAATATGCTATAGATTGGTCTAAATGGTGGTTGAGCTCTTTCTTATAAATCGATTGAGCAATCATAAGATTGATGTTCTAGAAGAATATCTACATTCTTCTTTTCAAAAACATCTTGGAATTCTTCATATTGACTAAGAATAGTCCTTGATATTTTTTTACCATTAAAAATAGATATAGCATATATAGCAAAAGATGATCCTTCTTTTGTGGCATGTATGAAAGCTCTCACATCCACCAGTAAAGGTATGGGAGTACTAGACTTTTGTACTTTTACTTCGCTAACTCAAACTTGTATTATACTACTAAAAAAATTAAGATTACAAGAAATCCAATCTATTTGAGGTTATATTTTTTTAGCCATGATAATTCTAAAATAATTGAATTAGAGAGAGATCTTATTACATTAAATACTACTATATTTTTATGAACTTTAATTATTACATCTACAGGAACAGTTTCATGGGTAACATTTCTAGAAGACAACAAACGACCATCTATGACTTTTACATGTACGTATTTAGTTTTTTTGATTAAGGATATTTTTTGATTTTTGACAAAATCTTCATCTATAAAAAGGCTGAGGCTTTTGAAGCTAATAAGGCAAGGACTTTGTGACTTTTAGGTCCTAAACACACATCTATTATAAAACAAGGTGAGGGATTCGAGGAGAGAATAAGACCTTTATTAGGTGTTGCACATGATTCCAACTCCACGGTTCCTATTGTACCTGGAGAAACTCATTTTTTGACACATTATCTTCTTTGGTAATTGTACTTTTTATTTTCTAATTGTGTTGCTTCTTTGGATAATATTGAGTAGTATGCTTAGCTTCTCCATAATATAAATATAAATTGTCTTAGTGATGTTGAGTATTTTCTTGCTCTATGAGAGTTTTTAAACGTATCGTATTAATTTATATTGGTTCCAGCTTTGATGAATATATTTTAGAAAACTTAGAGGCTGTCGCCATTACTTCACTTCTTCTCCTACAACTAAGTCTTTATTCTTGATGCCTTTTAAATAATCAATTATTACATGCAATGGCTTGAGCAACAAATGTGTAGGCATAGTGCCTCCATAATTCACGTTAGAAATATGTATGATTTCTACTCTAAAAGTGTTGATAAGCTCATAAAGATCTGCAATAGCTGCAAATCTATTTTCACTTCTTCTAGGTATAGCATCCATAATTTTTTCTTCCATAGGCAATTCAAACAAATCCAAAAATTTAAATTAGAGGAAGATAATCCACAATCTCTAATAAAATTTTTTACAAAGAGGGGTAATCCACTCTCTTTAAGAAAAGATCAATATTAAAAAATGAGATTTTTTTTGTTTAAAAAGTGGGTAGTCTGCGATCTTTAAAATATAATAATAGAAGTAGTATAAGATATTTTTTTGAATGTTATTATGGCAAAGCTTATTGAAATGAAGAGTGCAATGGTAGAAATATAAAAGCAATTGAGAAAGTTGATGCTTGCGATGCATCAACTTAGTTTACTACCACAAGGATTAACAAGAATGGCAAGAAGTGAGGATAAAGAGATGATTAGAACTGCTTCAATATTTGCACCAAATCATGTTCTTTCACCCATGGTAGAACATCCTTCAAATAATAGAAAACCAAGAGTTACTTTGTCCAAGAAGTTTGATTGTACAAGATCCAAATTTTGAGGATTTATCAATTAAGTACAACTTATGATTGAACTTCAACTTCAAAGCTATCCAACTCCAAGATCACAAGTTAGATTCATTGGTACACTTTTTTCAAGTTGAGTACTATTGTGGTTTTCATCTTTTTTTGAATGACGAGATTCAATATTAGATAATCTGGAGGTATTTTTACCAAAATTTTAGTCCATGTATAGATAACATGATGTAATTCGTATTACAACCAACAAGATTTGTATTTTACAAGAAGACAATTGATTTATAACATTATATGCTTCACAGTTTTGATAACTTACAACTGATATCAAATAGGATGATGTTGTAATTATTAGCCAATTTTTCTATGGATTACAATATGAAGTAAAGAAATTGATATTCGACTTACCTGATCCTCAAACATTAAGTCAAATAATTGAATTTGCCGTAAAATGCGATAATCAACTTTTTGAATTTTAATCTCAGAAGTAGAAAATATGTAAATTGATGTAGTACATTTTAAACTTCTTATTAAGCAAGAAAAGACTCATTACTGTTGTCGTGTTGTAGTTCAGTTATTATATGAAAATAATGTAATTATATACTTAATATATAATTTACTAAGTAACACGGTGAGAGCCATGTTAGTAGATTTTAGTTGGTTTTAGAATATAATTTTATTATTACCTTGAGAAGAGGTTGTTTAAAAAGATTACTATAGAATTTGTATAACTTTAATTTTTTTTGATAATAGCTTTTAAGATTGGTTTTTATTGATAGTAACTTCTAAATATTTAGAATCACCTTTGTTAGACATTGGTGACCTTTGAAAACTTATTTTGATTCTTTTATTTAGTATTTAGAGTATAAATTATATAAATCTTATAAGAAAAAAGATTGAAGAAGGATTTTGGTAGAAAAGGGAGTAATTAGGGTCCTAATATAGATGAATGGAGATGGATGATGAAAATCTCCATTCCTATTGGTCAAAAACATGACCAATGGGCTTTGAAGAGGCTACTCGAGGCCATATTAGGAATTAGGGTTAGATTCTCAAAGCCATTTGAGCTTTGAAGGCTAGGATCAACAAGTTTAGATTTTTGGCTATGGTTTTGGTATAAATCTTGTATGATTTGAAGTTTATATAAAGGAGATATAGGTGCTCAAAGTTAAGGTATTGATTTAGGAGCTACTGTCACTCTATTTGACATAATGCAAACGTACAGGAGGCAATTGAAGATCGACGATTGCGACTAGAGAGAGTACTTTTGCAGCTACACTTTTCTTATATTGCTTGTTGGATTCTAAGTTGAAGTAAAGGAGTTATTAGATTTTGAAGTGAGCGCATGCAATCTAAAGGTAGTAAGCAACTCAATTTACTAGTAGTTGTTTCTTGAGCTATATCTTGAGCAATTCGACAAGGTTTTGACTCAAAATTTCAAGAAATGTGTAATTTTATGTAAGTAAACTTTTTACATAAAATTTGATGACATTTGAATATTAGATTCTTGTGATATTAAGAAAATAGTTCTCGGGTGCTTGTAAATTAGGGTTTAGAGCATCTGTTAGGGTTTCTTAGATGCTAGAAGATCGAGAGTGAATTTGCAGTTGATTTTTATTTTGTGATAAAATCTAAGGATGAATTCTACCTATCCTATAATTTTAAGACAAATAAAATGGTTAGATTAAGAATTATGAATTTCTAAAGTTCAAGAAGAGAAAACCGTTCGTGGAAAAAATATATTTTGAAGGGATTTTGTTATATTTTGAGTTTTATGCAAAATAAAAGAGTTTTGGAAGCTAAGATAAGATTCACATAAAGGTTTAAGCTACACTTTCTATAGTTAGATATCCAGTGTATTTTCAGATAGCAAATCACACCATACGACATCATCAAAAAAGATTGTACTTATATTATGGAGAACTTAAACACATTGCTCAACATTATCCAAAGAAGTGACAAAATCACAAAATAAAGAGTACATCTGTCAAAAAAGACAATGTGTTAGAAAACAAATTTGATCAATTACAATAGAGACCATATTGCTAGAATTTTATACAATTTTTAATAAAGGTCCTATCCCTCAGAACCCTTTTCTTGTTTTATAATAGATGTGTATTTAAGATCTAATAATTATAAAGCCTCTACCTTGATAGATTTAGGAGCGTCAATTTATTTCTTAGACACTGAATATGTTAAAAATTATAAAATATTATTAATACAAGAAACCAAACCTATTCATATAGAAATCATAGATAGTCATTTGTTGTCTTCTAGAGATGTTATTTATGAAATACTTTTTATAGATGTAGTAATAAATGGTCATAGTAGTTGTATAATCTTTTCATTCCAGAAAATTTTCAGCAACTGAGATTAACTATAAAATCCACATTAAAAAACTTCTTCTAATTGTGGATTCATTTCAAGAATGGCATCATCATCTAGAAGGTACTTTTAATCTAGTCACCATATATATAGAACATAAGAATCTCGAATACTTCATGTCAGCATGTATTTTAAATCGTTGCCAAGTCCGTTGGAGCATGTCTTTATCAAAATCACATACCGACCTAGAAAATAATAAGATTTGTTAGGCGCCTTTTTTAGATATTCTTATCTTATATAAAAAGAAAGAGATGTATCTTTTGATCAACAAAGAACAATTCTCTTGAAGCCAAAGCAGTTTCAACTTTGAATAATGAAATCAACATTGACTGATAATTTGATCCTTGTGAAACAAAGCCAATCAAGTATGTCTTTTGATCTTCTCATTTACAATATCAAGAATCCTTCTTCTAAGTCCCAAGATACTTCTAAGTTTGAATTTAAAAACAACTTATTCTATTTTGAAGGTCAATTATATGTTCCAAAAAGTGAAGCATTATTACGTGTTCTTCAAGCACGTCACGACTTTCCAACAACAAGACATTTTGGATATAATAAGACTTTGGTGCTTATATCTAGAGATTTTTAGTGGCCATAAATATTGAAGGGTGTAAAAGACTTTATTTAATCATGCAGCATTTGTTCAAGATCAAAAACTCCTTGACATTGACCTTATAGACTTCTTCAGCCATTACCCATTCCAGAACAACCATGGTCTTTTGTTTCTATGGATTTTATTACGGACCTTCGAATCTCAAATTTTTATAATTCTATATTTGTGATAGTAGATCATTTTACCAAGATGGCACATTTTGTATCATGTACAAAATCTATCACAAGTGAAGAAACAACTAAACTCTTTCTTGACAATATCTATTGCTATCATGGATTATCCAAGGATATTATATCTGATAGGAGAATTCAATTTGTATCAAGATTTTAGCAGATTCTTTTTAAGATTCTAAAAGTGGATATAAAACTATCTTTGAAATTCCATCTTCAAACTAATGGACAAACAGAGCATGTTAATCAAGTTTTGAAGCAGTATTTAAGATGTATCATTAACTACCAACAAGATAATTGGACAACTCTTTTACCATTGGCAAAGTTTGCTTATAATAATACGATACATTCTTCTACAAAACAAATACTTTTCTTTGTCAATTATGGTTATCATCCATGACTTGATACTTTTGACTTTTCAAAAGCTAATAATCTTGCAGCGGAAGATTTGGCAAATCATTTGTCAGAGTTACATGCAACAATTAAGGCATAGTTAAAAGAAGCTTAAGAACAACAAAAGATCAATGTGAATGTCTATCGAAAGAAATAACTACTATTCCACATGAGTAACAAGGTATGGTTACTTCGTTGTAATATTAAGACAACTCCTCCTTGTGACAAATTGGACTATCAAAGGCTTAGACCATTTTTTATTTTTGCACAAATCAATCCAGTTGCATATCATTTACACCTATCGAAGTCAATAAAAATTCATCTAGTATTCTATGTATTTCTTCTTGAATCATATAAGATAGTCGACATACCAAGAAGAAGACAAGCTCCACCTCTTCTTATAAAAATAAACAATAATGAAGAATTCAAAGTAGAAGAAGTCCTAGATTCAAAGTAGCACCAAAATAAATTAGAATATCTTGTCTATTGGAGCAAATATGATATTAGGGAATGCACATAAGAGTTAGTCATGAATCTTGCAAATAAAACAACGGTGGTGGAAGTTTTTCATCAATGACATCTATTAAAATCAAGATGAAAATCTTCCTTATAAAAGAAAGAAGATTTATGCAAGATAACATTCTACTTTCAATTCTTGTTTGTAGCTTCTTTATAATTGTGAATCTAAAGAGATGGAGAACCAGTAACTAGCACATTTAACTGAAGAACCTTTGTTTGTTGACCTATTAGACAAGACATTACGATTATCACAACCTTCAAGACGATACAATCAAGATGAAGATCCTCAAGAATGACATGTTTTTCTTCAAATAGATGGCAAGATACAATACATTTGGTACCATGACCTTGGAAGAGACTCTCAATATTTGGTAATTTTATTAGAGGTAAGAACAACTCATAATGGTATTCCAAATATTTTATTTGAAGAAAGTTATGGAGGCCTTAATAATAATTAAATAACATGGTGGTCTTTTTCCGCTGATATGGGATACTATCAATAGTTGAGAGGTCCTATCAACTATCTTCAAAGAGAACAAAGATCTGAGTATGTAGCGAATATAATTTGTCGCATCATAGATTTTTTCAACATATAATCACCACTCCTCATGGAACTTGTTCCTAGAAGGAGGAATAATATCACGGACATATACATGTAAGCCAATAATTACTTGTATAAATAGGTAGAAGTAAGTAGAAGTAAATAAAAGTAAGTTAATTCTATAATATCTTTTATAGAAGCTTAATAGACTCTACTTTGTCTTTATAGGTGTCTATAATTGATTTTTTGGATTAAAAAAGTGGTCAATAAGTTGGCCATGTACGACACATATTGTTAGCTTGAAGACCAAGCTAATTATGTGGCCAACACGTAGAAAAACTTGCCTTAAAAGTCAAAGCATCTTTCCTACAAAGTCGATACATATTGGAGGTCCTATAAAATATCGCCACGTAGCTCCTAGTTAGATAGTATATATAGAGACAAGAGTGAAGCCTTCTTCACTTTTGTCAACTTTTTTTTTGTTCTAGTCTAGTTTTAAGAGTCTCAAGTTTTTTTGTCTTTTGGCAATAAGCTATTCCAGTTTCTTTTTAATATACATACTTCCTTATTTTTATTTTGTTATTCTTTCTTTGACATAAATTTCATTGATTTATGCATCATCTTTTAGTTCATGTTCTTGATACAGCTAAGAGTCTAGTGCTTTCTTGAGGCAAATTCTTTCTACCTTGACATTGGTTGCTCATGTTGTATTTACTTTTTTATGAAGATCATTCCTACAAGTAAGTTTTTGGTTACAGATTGTCTTTCTTCTTCACTTGATATAGAGATGTAAAGAGTTATTTTACATCATCTATCTTTAAAAGTGATTGTCTTTGTTATCTAATCAACTTACTTATTTTCCATCTCTAGCCATTGCATACCAAGAATAATATCATACCTTAACTTTGTCACCTTCAATTTCTCTCTTAAGACATAAGCGTCTATTAATTTCAAGATTTCTTCTTTATATGTCTCACTCAATATATTCTCTTAGTTGTTTATAAGTTATATATTTCCTCCCTTGATTGCCTTAGTTTTAATTCCAAGCCGGTCAGTAATTTCAATTGAGATGTAATTTTTTGTAGAGCCACTATCTACAAGCACTCGACATGGTTGTTCTCTTAGTAGTTCTAATAGATGCACTAGTTGTCTCTTTTTATAGTTTTCCAAGGCTATGCCATGTCTCTGAGATACAATAGCTATCTCCAATACTAGTCCTTGACACCTTTACTTCTCTGACTCATTATCGACTTGGTGAATTTTAAGATTATGAATCCACCTTGTTTTATTGGTGCATGAATTTTAATGTTTTAAACAACTTTTAATTTGATGGCTTAGCTTCTAATAATAGAAATATAATTACTTTTTATACCAATATTTTTTATCTTTATAATATTAATATTCCTTATAGGACATCAATCTCCATTGAGGTTGGTTTTTGTACCATAGTATTAGATAGTAGCATAAGACTTTGTAGTATAGGTTGTGCTCCATGATTTCTAAAGTCTATAACATCGATCTTCTCTGCAATCCAAATTATCTCTTTCAATGTTTGTGGATTACTTAGCTTCACCTCTCACTGGATCCTAAGTTTCAAACTTTGTAGGAATCAATCTATTATCTCTACCTCTAAAACATTACCAATTTGGAGACATAGAGACTCAAATTAAGAAATATAATCTTGCACCAACCTAACTTGTATAAGATTTACAAACTGATCACATACTATCTTCTCCACTTTGATGAGCCAAAATTAATTTCTAAACTCAATCTCAAATTCCTTTTAATCTTGAAATCTACCTTGAGCTTCATAGCTTTGAATTCAATGTTGCCACCAAATGGCTGCTGCATCTCTCAAATAGCTAGCTATATATATAATTCCTTTAGTGATATTTACTTCAAATAATTGTAGGTATTGTTGCATATTGAAGATTCATTGACATATATCTTATTGCCGTAAAGTTTCAGAGTATGTACTAAGCGTACTCAATTTTAGCCTAGTAGATATCAACTCCCTTCTCTTAGAGGCTTTTATTTGTCCTTGCAAAGTAGCCATCTGACCTAAAAGATATTGTATTTGAACCTCCATCTGGGATTGCTTTGCCATATCTTCCAAACTGTAATTTTTTTCTCTAGAATCCACTATTATGATACATTCTTATCTCCCAATTGACTTTTTAAGAGTAGCTTGTGGTAGCCTCAATAAAATACCTAATGTACCTATAATAACTAATTTTAGACTAAATGATGACTATTAATATATTACCAAAAATAAATAGTCCAACATGTACTTTGATACCAATGAAACAGGACTAGATAAATTAAAAAATTTAAGATCTTTTCAATCCACAACAACATAAGGCCTCCTCATAAAATAAGATAAAATAGACCCAAATAAAACTGAACAGAACTAAACAGTATAGGATATGAAAGACAAAACTGAGTAAATAGAAATACAATAAAACATAACTAAATAGAAAGATGCAAAATAAAATTTTACTAAGACAAAGGGTCCAAATCCATATCTAACTAAATGTCCAAAAGGCCTTAGTTAGTTCTATTTATATCATATCCTACCATTGTAGACTTTCTAAAATATTTCTAGGTAATAGGCCCTATCTCCAACAGAAGCTTCGATTCGATTTTGTATGATAAGATGAAAGATGGATTGTTGCAAATATTTTTATACAATAGAGTGGCCAACATCAAGGTCGAAGAAAATACTAAAAATAATCAAGAAAAAAGAATTGAAATAGAAGTCAAGATATTACAATGTAAAACTAAGAAGCTATGGAAGAGTGATGGTGAAGTTTTGATAACTTATATTTAAGCATTTTAGACAAGAGCTTTTACCAAGATATGTATAAAGATTGAAGGCCTTATTGAGCCAATCTTGGCATTAATAGATTATGGCTCTTAAATCAATATCTTGTTAAAAAAGGTTTATGGGAAAGATAAATAGCTAATTAATATCAATCATAAATGGATGTTGAAAGCTGCCAATAACAAAATAGATAATAATTATGAAACATATCTAATAGGGGATATTAAAATTGATGATATAGAGATAGAGCAAATTTTTTTATGCAAAATCAAGGAAGTTATCCAATTATTTTGAGATTGCTATTTTTCACTATAAAAAGAGTGGAGACCAAGGTATTGGATGATGGTTCACACTATGTTAGGATGCATAGCTATGATGGTAATAAATTAGTCTAATTTTTTATAGTAAGGCTAAGTTATGAGAAGCATGGAAATTAACTTAAAGAAACTTGTATGGACCATGAATATGATAATTTTTTGGATATCTAGATTGCACATGTAGAGTATGGGGTGCTATAAGTACAAAGAAATTATTTACTATTACATGCCATGATATAAAAAAAAATAGATATTGGATTTGGAATTTAACAAATAATAGATTTATGAGTTTTTAGAAGGTCAAGTATTTGAATTCTATGTATAGAGGATCAAATAAGAAGACTAAAAAAAATTAAAAAAGAGATGGTGTGATTTTGAGTAATGAATTTATTTCTGGAGCTATTGAAGAAGAAGGATTTTTAAATGATATTTTATAAGATTTGGAGACTTTGCAAGAAAAAATCACGACATCTACTAATGTGATGGTAGAAATTCAATCAAGAGGCTTACATGAAGAGATATTAAAGATAGCTATTGAAACAAGGTTGATTGAGAGTTATGGCTAAAAAATTAAAACAATGGTTTATATTAAGTATAAGACCATTGTCGTATTATAAATACTTTCAATATATAAAATATATTTAAAACATATTATATATTAATAAATCTAGATGTATATTAGAGTGGTTAGTAGATTAAATTAAAAGAAGTTGGTATAAGAAATCTTACTTTGTTTTTTTTACTTGTTTTGATTTTGGCATAAAATATATATATATATATATATATGTATATATATATATGACCTAAATATTTAGTATGAAGCTTTGGAAGAAGGTGGAAGCCTAAGAAAGAAAATCCAAATTAGTGGGAGGCTAATTGAGAGGGATAAAAGTAAGGCATGGTCAGATGAAGGCAAGGAATAGAGAACTTCATCCCTATTGGTCGAATACCATGCCCAATGGGCTTTGAGGAGGCTATCTACGATCTTAACAAGGATTTTGGCAACTTCAAAGAGGTCATTTGGAAATTAGAAGCTAAGGCTGTAAGGTTTAGGGTTTAGACTATAATTTGTGTACAAAAATTAGAGGATTTGGAGTTAAAGTGAAGAAGTTATAGACGTTTGAAGTTAAGGTGTTAATTTAAGATATTGTTACTCTTTTGTGAATACGAGGAGTTGTACGGTAGTTTTTGAAGTTTGGAAGGTGCGGCTGAAATGGCAATTTCAAGGCCTACATCTTTTACAAAAGAATTATTGCTTTTGAAGGTCATATAAAAGAGATATAAGGAGTTGAAGGCGATGCTTTCAAATCAAAGGCAGTAAGTGAGTGGTTTTGTTTATAGTAATGGTTGGAGCCATAACTTGAGTTTTTGGATGAATTTTTGGCTCAAACTTTTGGAGAATAAAAAATTTTGTATCATAAAGCTATATATATAAATTTTGTACTATTTAAACTTTATTTTGTGAGAAATAAAAAAATTACACATGGGTGTACAAAGACAAGGGTTTGAAGTGACTGTTAGTATTTTCAAGTTATCTCAAGTTGTGCAATGAATTTGCTATTGAAATTTCTTGTATAAGTTGATAAAAATACATCAGTACTTTATGTAAAATTTTAGTAAGTTTGGATAGTCAGATCAAGAGTTATGAGGTATTGAAATTCGAGAAAATTTCTACATAAGGATATACAAAGATTTAGAGGATTTTATCATATTTTAGATGTTGTTGGTTACTTGAGGGTTATGTATTTGGTGTAATTGCTCCAAAAGGGAAATTTTATATATAAAATTAGGGCTTTTTTTATTTTAGAGTTTGATTGAGCAATTAATGACAACCAAGAGTCCAGTGCTTTCTTGAGGCAAACTCTCTCTACTCTAACATTGTAGCAAAGAAGATGAAGTGAGTAGCAACACAACTGCCAATAAACTTTGAAGATCATATCAAAAAGGTTGAAGAAGAATCTAAATTGAGCAAAATAAGAAAAATTAGGCATAATTCCATAAAAAAAACATTGACTAAGCTAAAGATTGGAAGGAGTGAGTTCTTGAAAAAATATGAAAAGAAAAGATCCTATAAAATGATCTCTAAGTATGATAAGATTTTTGCTTCTTTACTAAATGAGATTGGATGTATTAATCCAAAGATTATTGTACCAATGGTCATTTTTATTATTTCACATGTGCCATAGAATTTGAAGCCAATTCTTGTAAATGAGATTGTGTTGGTTGGGCACTTGTATAAGACGTATGGTAGAAAACCTAATCTTAAAAAAGTTGATGCTATTGCTAAAATGAAAGCATGTGATATCATCACTAAAGTAAGAAGATTTTTAGAAGCTTGTTTCTTCTATTAAGTTCTTTACTTTTCTTACATATTTAAGTAATTATACAATCTTTTAAAATAAAGAACTAAGTTGATATGGGATCAAAAGCAAGAGCTAGCCATAGATGGTCTAAAAGAGATTTTGAAATCTTCACCAATCTTAAAGCAAATTGATTATAATTGTAGTAGATCAATTATTGTTACTATTGATATAAGCTTAATTTCTATTAGTTGGACTATTGATTAAGATGATATAGAAAGGAAAATATTTGTGATCAGATTTAAAATAAGAATTTCTATAAATAGACAAAGAATATATCTATAAATAAATAGAGAATTTTAGGAAGTATTTATAGCTATGAAGATAGACAAAAGAATATTTTGATAGATATGCCAAAAAAATCAAATATATTTGTAAAAATATAGAGATGTAAGAGATTGATGAAGATGATGAAGATAAAAATTATAACTATATACTAGCTATTAATGGAGCAAGTATAAGTAATAAAACTCATTATTTTAAAGAAGATATTTATAAAAGCAAGCTAATAGATATTGGCATCTATTTGAATATGATGAAGAGACAAAAAGGCGGGTTGGATCAGCCTTTCAAAGCCATCAAATATTAGTCTAATGGCTATATTTTGAGAAATAGTTTCTTATAAAAGAGGCCAAAGACAAAAGATGGAGTATTATTGAAAGTAGTAGATAATATAAAGACTAAGATTTAAGTTCTCAAGGAATTTCATGATATACTTTTGACATGTGTTGCTTGACTCCAAGAATAGTTGTAGCCTAATTAACCTAGTTCTTCTACAAATTTTTATAATTTTTTAAATAAATAATTATATTCTTTGCTATAATACGTGTAATATTTCAAGGCAACAACTAAAAAAGATTTTTGTAGAATCAAATATAGTACTTAGTAGATACTTCATTATTTTTTAGACTTTCATAGAAGCAAATAATACTTCTAAAATTAGGTTATAGTAGAGGCTCTACTAAGCTAAAATTTGACAACAAAAAAGAGAGGAGAGGAAGAAAAAGGAAGAAGGGAAGGATTGATTTCGTTACAAATATAAAAGAGATTGATTTGGAAAATAGACCAAAAACCAATAAGATTCTTTTTTGAAAAAATATGAGTGATGAATGATTTCCTTAATACTTTTCTTTTGAAGTAAGTCAGCTAGAAAAAAGAAGCTAAAGTTAGTTTAATGTGATATGATGAAAAACAATTGATGTAAGAACTTGAGCACTCTCAAGCTCAAGTATAGGAATAAATGGACCAACTAGCAATAATCAAGAGAGTAGGGTAGTAAATTTTGGATTTACAATAACAAGTATTCAACTTGCAAAAGTAAAATCTTACTGTATAAAAGAAAGAACAAGCAATAGGATATTATTAAAGGATAAGTCTTTCTTAATCTTATGACCTTGCATTACTTGAGGTTTTATTAATATCAATTTCTACTATTGCCAATAATAAGTTTTCTACTAGCAAAGACAAGACATACTTTAATTGAATTTTTTTGGAGTACTTATAATCCAATAATGAAAGTTAGGAAGAAAGACCAAAGACAATTGGTTGCTTTTTTTGGTGGTGTATATATTACTTTTAGGCCTTGGAAGATTAATAGTGTTGTATTAAAAAGCAACATAATATGTAAAAATAATTTGAAATGTTATAAAAATTTAAAATATAATTAAAAATAAAATAAAATAAAATAAAATAAAAAATAAATATAAAAAATATTTATCTAATTTTTTTAACTTTATAGTTTAAATTTTGTAATTAAAGATTGAAATTACAGGATTTATTCAAAAAAAAATTAGAAGAGCTTTTGAGTCAAAAGTACAATATTTTGACTTTTAGATCATCTCATGTGAATAGATAAGATAAATGACAGAGGACTTCATTTCTAATGGTTGAAAGTCATGCCTAATTGGCATCAAGATGTTATATAGAATCACACTAGAATTTGAGACCACTTTCAGATAATCCATTTAAAGCAAGGCAAATTATTTGAGAAAAGGCAATGCATTTGAAGTTTGAAGATTGAATTAAATTTTTTTGTGTTTTGGACTAGAATTTGGATGAAAGAAATAGATGATTTGAAGTTATAATGAAATAATTATAGTTGTTTGAAGTTAGGATGTGATTTTGGTACTTATTGTTATTCTTTTAAGCATATAGAGAGTTGAAGGAAAGATTTGAAGAATCAAAAAGTGAGGTTTGAAAGCTGACTTAAAGAAATATATTTTATATAAAAACATCAATATTTTAAAATCTAAAACAAAGGAGAAAGAACTATTGGAATTTAGTATTCAAAACTGGGATTTGTAAATGAATATTTTTTAATCGAGGTCTCAATTTTTGCCATATCTTAAGTTTTTTGGACGAATTTTTGGCTTAATATTTCTAAAAATATAAACAACTATGTTAAAAAGTTTCATATAAAAAATTAATGGTATTTAAATATTGGATTTTTGAGATATGAAGGAATTAGTGCATAGGTGCCTAGAAATTGATATCTTTAGTATGTGCTAAAGATTAGGCAATATCCAAAGATTTTTAATGAATTTATAGTTGAATTTTTGTGTGGAGGGAGTTAAAGATATTAGTTAACTTGTAGAAAATTTTGAATCCAACTAAATAATTAGATTGGAATTTATTGAATGATACATATACGAAAGAGATCTCTATAAAAAGAGAAGTGAATTTAAAATATCTAGTCACATCTTGAGTACTCTTGTGCATCCTAGACTTGTGTATTTGATATATTTTTTTTCTTGAAGACAAGCTATAAATCAAATTTATATTTTATAATCTTGTAATTTATTGAGTGATTAGTGGCAGCTAAAGGCATAACGCTTTTTTGAGGCAACTCTTTCTTCTATGACAATAGCAGTATAGAAAGGCTAATATATGAGGCTTTGCATCTTTGTGAATATTTTAACTTTGCAAAGGAATAAATATATTGTTAATTAGAAGAATTCCTTTCTACATTTCAAAGGGTTGAATGGTTCAATTCAAATAGTTTTCTTTGATTTTTTTTCTTAGTAACATTAGATAACAAAGAAATGGAGGTAAAAATATGAATTGAAAAGATTGTAGATAATCTAACAAGAAAGTATTACACTAATGAAGATTTTTTGATGATCTTAGGAGAGATGGAACATTGAGAAAATAAATTCTTCTTGCAAGACCAACTTGTGGGGGTTGAACAAGTAAGATCAAATGAGAATTCAAGTCCATAATCATGTGCTAGAGGTAATAGATCTAAGTATTAGTAATATTGTTGCATTATGTGAAGTCTCACTTAAAAATGTGCCAAGCACCTAGCTATAGAAGATAAAAGAAAATTGTGACAAAAAGTCCTAATAATTCTAATAGAATCTTAAATAAATCATAATTAAAGCTTAACAAATACAATCAAAAATTGATCAAGTCCAATTAAATTTTTAAATAAATTATAAAAAATATATTTTTTTTAAAATAAATCCTAATCAAATCTTAGATAAATCTTAAATAAATTCTAAAAAAATCTTAATAAAAGCTTAGATAAATCCCAATGAAATTCTAAAAAAATCCTAAAAAAAATTTAATCAAATCAAAGACGAAATCTCATATAAGTTATAGATAAATCCTAATAAAATCTTAGTCAAATTCTAATTAAATATCAAAAAAATCTTAATCGAATCCTAAATAAATCCTAATCAAATTCTAACAAAATCCTAAATAAATCTTAAAATCTTAAATAAATTTTAATCATATTTTAGAAAAAATTCTAATAAAATTCTAAAAAAATCGTAAATAAATTCTAAACAAAATTTAATCAAATCTTAGAAAAATCCTAATCAAAATTTAGATAAATTCTAATCAAATTTGAAAAAAATATTAGTCAAATCTTAATCAAATTTTAACAAAATCTTAAGAAAATCTTAATCAAATTCTAGATAAATCCTAACAAAATCCTAAACAAATTCTTAATCTAAGACAAATTCTTAAAAAATCTTATGGTAAATTGAAACCTCCATAATTAAAAATCAAACCATTTAACATGTCTTTTCTCAAAATATACTTGAATTTTGGATTCATAGACTTTATGTATGTAATTCACCTTAACATTATTATATCTAATATAGAAAAACTATTAATCATTCCTAATAATGATAAAAAAATCTATTTTAATAACTTCCATTGTATATATATATATATATATATATATTATTATGGTCATTATTTTTTATAATTTCATTTTTATTTGTATTTAAGTCCTTTGATAAAGATTTAAGATCTTTGCTCGAAATCTAATTACATATCTATTTCCTTTTTTACCATCTTATTTAATTGTCCATCTAATTTTTACTGGACTAGCATCAATCATTAGTATCACTGGTCTCTTTAAATCATAATTAATTTTTTTCAAAGTTGGTGGTAAAAAAAAAAGTTTCTTCAACTTTTTTATTATCTTTTTTGCTCAATACTCCATTAGAACTTCTACCTTTTTTTCAATTAACAATATAACGGCTTTGCTACATGTACAAAATATAGAATCTAAATATAATAAAAAAATATGATCCCAAAAAACTTTGAATCTCTAATATATTTAAATATTCTTTCATTCTTTGAATTGTATCTATTTTTTCTATTGATGGTTTATACCTATATGATCTACACATATGTCCTACCACCAAAACTTTTTTTACTCCAAACATTGATTTTGTCTCCAATAAGATTAAATAAACTTCTCCAAATCTTATTATTTTTTTTCACAATCATCAATATAATCTGCCACAAACTTCTTACATTGCTTTGAATCCAAAGTCTCATCTTTTCTTTCTTCTTCATATTCTTTAATTGGTATATCATCTAAAAAAACCATTATTATATTTAAAATAAAATTTCTTATCACCTTATATATTCCATTCATCATGTGTGCCATAGAATTTGTAGCTTCTTGTAGTAAGACACACATTCTAACCAATACTAATGGTATCTTCATAATTATTAAATTTCTACTTTGCATTGCCAATTGAAATTGATCATATCCCAAATAATAATCTTTCATAGAATAAATTGTTCTTTTTACAAATGTCTCTACAAACTCATCTATTATTAAACTTGAATCCATGTTTCTAATAGTTACCTTATTTATTAGTTGCATATCTTGAATAAACCTCAATGTGTCATTTTTCTTAGATACTATGAATCATTAACTAGAATATAGTGCAATAAATATTTCTAAAACTTCTATCTTAATCTTTTCATTGAGTAATTAGATTAATTTTGAAAAATAGACCTTTAGAATTGGAATTGGCTTCAAATTTCATAGTTCATGTGAAATTATAAAAATAACCATAAGTGCTATAGTATTTGAATTAATGTACCTTATTTCATATGATTCAAATGCAAATACATTACTATGTCATGAAAGCATTTCTTTGAAATATATATATATTTTTTTTATTCTTTGTCAAAAAATTCTCATATTCAACTTTCAAATCATCTAATATCAATTCATCCTTCCATTGATTTTAAAATTTATTTTGTTGATATTCTTGATGATTGATCCTTCTTTACAAGTTTTATAAATTTTATTTGAAAAACTTTAATTCTTCAAATGATTTCATTGATGTTCGTTTCTTCTTTCTTTGATGTAGCTATTAAAGGTTGAAATATAGATATAGGATATATAGTAGGCATTTTTATCTTAGATGCTTGTAATGATCTTTGAATATTTATCCTATTCTTTCTTCTTTCTCTTTTTGTAAGTAATCCTATTACTTCTTTCCATTGTCTTCCAATTTGTTGTCAATTCTTCATCTTCTTCTTTAATTTCAAGAAAAATCTCCAACTTCTATTGAAGCTTTCCATCAACTACTAAAAAAAGAAAAAAAATACTTTATTTAGATCCAATAATTGCCTCTCCTCTTTTGATAAATAAGAATATTACTTTTCAAACTCTTTTAATAATTTTATTGCTAGAAGATCCTTTTTAGGCCTTTTAATTCATTCAAAAAATGACTTCTTTGTAACCATGTCAATATCTTTAAAAGAATTCATCATTTAATGCTTAAAATATTTTTTTCTATGAATCTCTAGAATGTCCTATAATTAACTTTACATGATGTTTTTTTATCTTTGATGCAATAGACAATTCAAATAATTAAGCCATTCTTTTCTCTAAAACATGCTTCAATTTCATTTCTTTTACATGGCATCTTAGATACTTTGTAATAGCATTTCCTTCAAATTGATTAATCTTATCTACAACTGTATATAATGCTTTGTTTGCCATACCCTCTTAGCAATCTTTAATTTTTTTTTTATTGCATAAAAAAAGAAAAACTTCAAATATGCTTGCAGAGTTACAATCAAAATACATACCTTGTCCTCCACTAGAATCTTGACTTGTAGTTTCAATTGAAGCATCATTTATAGCTCTTCCTTCAATTTTTTTTCCTTCCTTCTCTAGAACTCAAATAATCTAAAAAAATCAAATACCTACTATTTCAAGCTTTTCATGTCAAATTTATCAAATATGTCGTATTATATAAAGTCTTTCTTGAAAAAGCACTAGCCACTTGGTTGTAGAAGGTAAAAAAAAATTGCAATAAGTCCTAATAATTCTAAGAAAATCTTATATAAATTATAATTAAATCTTAAAAAACATAATCAAATATTGATCAAGTCCAATTAAATTTTTAAATAAATAATAAAAAAATTCAAAAAAATCCTAAATAAATCATAATTAATTTCTAATAAAATCTTTAAAAAAATCCTAAACAAATCCTAAAAAAATTCTTAAAAAATCTTAATCAAATCCTAGACAAATCCTAAATGAATTTTAGAAAAATTCTAATCAAATCTTATAAAAATTTTAATCTAATCCTAAAAAAATTTTAATCAAATCCTAAATAAATCTTAATCAAATCTTTAACAAATTCTACTCAAATCTTGGATAAATTTTCATTAAATTCTAGACAAATCTTAATCAAATCCTACAAAAATTTTAAAAAAATTCTAAATAAATTCTAAAAATATTCTAATCCTAGATAAATAATAATTAAATCTTAATCAAATCCTAAAAAAATTCTAATCAAATTTTAAACAAAAATTAGACAAATCCTAATCAAATCTTAAATAAATTTTAATTATATTTCTAGACAAACCTAAATAAAATTCTAATGAAATCTTAGAAAAATCTTTAAAAAATTCCAAATAAATCCTAATCAAATTCTAAATCTCAAATAAATTCTTAATAAATCCTATTGTAAATTGAAATCTCCATAACTAACAATCAACCTATTGATTTTAATTCTAATTTTGCACACCTTTCAACAACTAAGCTAGCAAAAAACACAAATATTTTTAAGAACATCAAAATTACCAAATAAAAGGTAAACTCTAAAATCCGTTTGATAATAGCTAACCTCTTTTTTCAATCTTGATAATTTTTTTTTTAACAAAATTTCTTAATTCTACCATTAAATACCTTTCAAAATTTATACATATGTTGGAAAGCAAGTCTACTATTTATACATAAAAATTTCACTTCAATTAAACTAGTAAATGATTAAAGATCTTAGAAACCTTCATTGACCTTAAAAATCCCAATTTTGAGACGTCAATCAATTTCAACTTCTATAACCTTCAATCTAACTATTTAATCACGCTTAAATTTATAATATGGAATAAAAACAACCATAATCACAAATCCATAAATTTTTACTCAAAGATCTACTACCAAACTTACAAAATTCTTTCAAATATAAATCTTTTTTTTTTATTTTCCAAAACTAGATTCACCAAAAACAACCTTGATTTTATAAACCTCTTACAAAGTCATTACAAACTTAGATTGCTAAAAATAAATGCTCAAATAAATCCTATAAAGTCTTCTTTCAAATCTCATTATTTAATTTACAAAAGAACCTTTAAGTTACTATAGGTGTATAGATTTGTGCTTCAAGGTTTAATTCATACTATAGCATACAATCTAGTATGCATCAAAGAAGGAGATGAATGAAAGAGCGCGTTTTGAACTAGGTATGGATATTTTGAATACAACGTCATGCCTTTTGGACTTACAAATACACTAGTACCTTTTCAACATTTAATGAATGATATTTTTCGAGAGTTTTTGGACGATTTTGTGGTCTGTTATCTAGACGACATCTTGATCTATTCTAAGAATCTAAAAGAACATGAACTTCATGTTCTTTGTGTGTTACAAAAATTAAGAGATGCAGGACTCTATGCCAAGATAGAAAAGTATGTATTCAACACTACTCAAGTCGATTTCTTAGATTACATCATTTCAAATGATGGACTTATGATGGATCCTAAGAAAGTTCAAACTATTAGAGATTGGAAGATCCCAAAAATGGTAAGAGATGTCCAATGCTTTTTGAGATTTGCCAACTACTATCGGATCTTCATCAAAGACTTCTCTCGAGTAGCAGCTCCACTTATACATTTGACTCGTAAAGACAAACTTCAATGAAATCAAGAAGTAGAAGTTATTATTCAATCTTCAAAGACACCATTTGTTTCTGTACTAATCTTCTATCGTGTTGATTTTTTCAAAGCATTCTTTATGGAAACAGATGCATCAGACTTTGCTCTACATGTAGTTTTCTCACAAATGGGAATAGATGACAAATTTCATGTAGTAGTCTTTCATTCAAAAAAAAATTTAGCAGCAAAAATCAATTATGAGATCCATGACAAAGAACTTCTTACAATTGTGGATTCTTTTCAAGAATGGCATCATTATCTAAAAAGTGCTTTCAATCCAGTCACCATGTATACGGATCACAAGAACCTTGAGTATTTTATGTCAACACGTCTATTAAATCATAGTTAAGCTCGTTGGAGCATGATTTTATTAAGATTCGAGTTCATCATCACTTATCAGCCAGGAAAATAACAAGGTTTGTCCGATGTCTTGTCTAGACATTCTTATCTTACACCAAAAGAAGAAGATGCAGCTTTTGAGCAACAAAGAACGGTTCTCTTGAAGCCGGAGTAATTTCATCTTCGAGCAATAAAATCAACATTGATTGTTGATTTAACTTTTATCAAGCAAGTCCAGTTAAGTATGTCTTTAGACCTTCTTGTTCATGATATCAAAAATAATTCTTCTAAATCTCATGATCCCTCTAAATTTGAATTCAAGAACAACCTACTCTATTTCAAAGGACACCTATATGTTGCGGAAGGAGAAACACATTTACGTATTTTTCAAGCTCATCATGACTTCCCAATAGCATGACATTTTGGATACAATAAGACTTTGAAGCTGATATCTAGGGATTTTTGGTGGCCTCAAATGTGGAAGGCAGTCAAAGATTTTAAACAATCATGTGATGTTTGCTAAACATCAAAAACTCCTCGTCATCGACCTTACGAATTTTTTCAGCCATTATCCATTCTAGAACAACCATGGTCTTTTGTTTCTATGGATTTCATCATGGATCTTCTAATCTCAAGTTCTTATGATTCTATATTTGTGATAGTAGATTCTTTTATCAAGATGGCACATTTTGTACTATGTACAAAATCTATCACAGGTGAAAAAATAGCTAAGCTCTTTCTTCACAATATCTATTGCTGTCATGGATTATTCAAGGATGTTATATGAAATAGAGGAACTCAATTTGTATCAAGATTTTGGCGGACTATTTTTAAGATTCTAAAAGTGGATATAAAACTATCTTCGCCATTACATCCTCATACTGATGGACAAATGGAGCGTGTTAATCAAGTTTTGGAGAAGTATTTAAGATGTATCATCAACTATCGATAAGATGATTGGACAACTCTTTTGCCATTGGCAGAGTTTGCTTACAATAATACAGTACATTCTTCTACAAAACAAACACCTTTCTTTATTAATTATGGTTATCATCCACAACTTGATACTTTTGACTTTTCAAAAGTTGATAATCCTGCTGCAAAAGATTTGGCGATTCATTTGTCAGAGCTACATGCAACGATAAAGACACAGTTAAAAGAGGCTCAAGAACAACAAAAGGTCAATGCAGATGTCTATCAAAAAGAACAACCACCATTCCACTTGGGTGATAAGGTATGGCTACTTCGTCATAATATCAAGACCACTCGTCTTTGTGACAAGTTGGACTATTGAAGGCTAGGACCATTTTCTATTTCTGCACAAATCAATCCAGTAGCATATCATTTACATCTACCAGAGTCAATGAAAATCCATCTAATATTCCACGTGTCTCTTCTTGAACCATACAAGACAGTGGATATACCAAAAAGACGACAAGCTCCACCTCCTCCTATAGAAGTGGACAATAATAAAGAATTTGAAGTAGAAGAAGTCTTAGATTTAAGGCGGCGCCAAAATAAATTAGAATATCTTGTCCATTGGTATGGATATGATATTAGTGAATGCACATGGGAGCCAGTAAAGAATCTTGCAAATGCAACAAAGGCGGTGGAAGCTTTTCATCGACGACATCCATCAAAATCAAGATAAAAACCTTCTTTATAAAAGAAACAACATCTAGGCAAGATAACATTCTACTTTCAATCCTTGTTTGTAGCTTCTTTGTAGTTGTGATGCTCAGGAGATGGAGAACCAACAACCAACGGATTCGACTCATGAGCCTTCATTTGCTGACCTATCGGACAAGACATTACGATTGTCACAACCTTCAAGACGATACAATCAAGATGAAGATCTTCAAGAATGACATGTTCTTCCTCGAATAGATGGTGAGATACAACGCGTTTGGTATCACGACTTGGGAAGGGACTCCTGATGTTTGGTGATTTTGTTAGAGGTAGAAACAATTCTTGATAGTATTCCAAATATTCTATTCAAAGGAAGTTATGAAGGCCTCAACAATGATCAAATAATTAGGTGGTCTTCCCGCCTTGGTATAGAACACTACCGATGGTTGAGAGGCCCTATCAATCATCTTCGAATAGAACAAAGATCAGAGTATGTGGCAAATATAATTCGTCACATCATAGATTTTTTTAATATATGATGACCGCTCTTCATGGAACTCATCTCTAGAAGGGAAGGTAATATCACTGACATACTCATAATTACATATACAAATATATAGAAGTAAGTAAAAGTAGGTAAAAGTAAGTTAATTTTTTAGTATTTGATATAGTAGCTTCCTAGAAGCTTCATAGATGCTGCTTTGACTTCATAGGTGTCTTTAATTGACTTTTTGGATTAAAAACGTGGTCGACAAGTTGGCCATGTACCACACATGTTGTTAGCTTGAACACCAAGCTAATTATGTGGCCCACATGTAGAAAAACTTACCTTGTAAGTCAAGGCATGTGTCCTACAAAGTCAACACATATTAGAGGTCCTATAGAATGTCGCCATATAGCCCCTAGTTAGATATTATATATAGAGATAAGAGTAAAGTCTTCTTCACTCTTGTCAACTCTTTTCTTGCTTCCAGTCTAGTTTCAAGGGTCTTTAGTTTTTTTTTGGCAATAGCCATTCCAGTTTCTCTTTCAATATACATATTTTTTTATTTATATTTTGTTACCTTTTTTTGAGTGAAGGCTCACTTGTTTGAATTATTTTTTCATTGAGTTCTTGTCCTTGACATACAGTGGATACTCAAATTGACAAATCATACATCATAGTTGCAATATAAAAAAGATGCAGCCTAATGGAAATATAGTCCATATAATCTTTTATTTTTAATTATTTTTAAATATATCTAAAATTAAAATAAAGAAGAACCATACTCTCTTATATATCTTATTTTGACTAATATCAATTTTATACGAAATATGGTATAAATATCCTAATTCAAGCATAGAAGCTAGCCATCTAAAGATACTAAAATAAAACATATATAAAATAAATTTCTTTTTTATTCCAAGCAGTTCAAGACATCAATTCATATAAAGCCACAAAATAACATAAAGAGTGGCAAATCATATGTTAGAAGTAGATCACCAAAATATTAGATGGAGAATTACATCACCAACGCAATTAAAATGATTCAAGTACATACGACGCCTTCAATTTGGAACAAAAAAAATTGTAAAAAATATGACAAGCAAGATTAACTAAACACTTTAACACAATTACTACCAAATAGAAAAAAGTCAAAAATTAGTACAATGTCAAGTTCTTTAATCATTTTAGCTAAAAAAAATAGAAAAATTTGAATATAAGAATTTATCAATCAAGATAAAATATCAACCTACTAATTATATATGGCACAATATGACCAACAATATTATCAAATTCTATATAGTAGAGATGAATTGATCAATAGCAATACAACAGCTCATGTCAAATACTTGACATAACTACCACATCAAATAATCTAAAGTCAAAATGAGGTGTTGGAGCAATAAATCATAATGCATGAGCTCATCAAAATAATAAACAGCCTTCTAATAGGAAAAGCTCCTAATTTTGACATCATTCCAACTAAATATTTCCAAACATATTGGCAAGAGATATAAGTAGATATGCTTCAATTGATCCAAGAGGTGGTAGCCAATATGGTGTTCGTCAAAGAACTTAACACCAATAAAATAACTTTAATATCCAAATAAGATAATCTTATTCTTTTCACCAATTATAGGCCAATTTCTTTCTTAGGCACTGTAAGAAAAATAATAATAAAAAAAAAAATTAGCAAATAAGTTACTTCCATTCTTTCCTAGATAGATTCAAAAATCTTAAACTGATTTTGTCAAAAGAAGATGCATATTTGACAATAGAAGCAATAGAATAGACAAAAGAAAGCCAATAAGATTTAGTTTTAGTATTATTGGACTTTGAAAAAGCCTACGATTGTATCAATTAGAGCTTCTTTAAATCAATACTAATTAAAATTAAATTTTTAGCTAAATAAATTAAAACAGTATTGGCCTTCAATCGTGATGTTATTACTACTATTACCATCAATGGGCAGCAAGGCTTGACCTTCATTCAAGAACAATTAATTTGCTAGAAATACTCCTTGGTACCATACTTACTTTTATTTGTATTAGATATTTTTGGACATATGCTTGAAGATTCAAAACAAAATATACAAGGCTTTTGCCTATTAGATAATTCAACAATCAACAATCAAATCTTTGTCAATGACACAACTCTATACCTATTTGGTACTTTGAAGAATCTCACATGGATTATGTTAACATTAAATAGATTTTGTGAGGTCTTAGGAGAAAAAGTAAATTGGCATAAAACATGTGTCATATGGGTTGTTCTATACAAAAGATAGTGGCAATGGAGAGAGGAGCTAAATCTAATTTGAAAAACAAAGGAATAATCCATTAAATACATTGGCTTCTTTATAGGCTATAAAATGATAGAAGAAGATAAAAGCAATAAGGTGCTCCAATAATTTACTAAACACTTAATCAATTGGAGCAACAAAAAATTCTTACTAGTAGAACAATCATCACTCTCTACATCTATTCTTGATTTAGTGCAGCAAGGCTTTAGTCCTTGATCACTATGATAGCAACAATTATATGCCAAAGTAAAAATTTGATCTAAAGATAAAACAAATTTTTATTATAAATAGAATTTTAAAAAGCAACTTAGAACACCTTCCATATAGACTATAGTTGTGCAATTAATATAGTTTCTTGACATTGCACATAACAACTTTGCAAAGTATAGGTTTTGTTGAGTGAATTACAATCATTGTTCAGATTGGAATACAAATAAGAGATTGATAGCACAAAGATGTGAGCTTGGAAGTACAAAGTAGCCTTTAATATCATTGATGTTGAGTAGATTGAAGTAGAATTAGTATGTCCTTGCGGTGTAGTCACAAAATTTGTAGCATTGGATAAATTGTGAAGGATTCTTGATAGAGTGGTGGCCTTATTGCTGAGACCTAGAAGTTATATTTGGTTGCTTGTGTAATGGAGCTTGTTTTCTTTACCTCGATATCAATTAAATAGCTTGATTATCCAAGACTCAATACATAGGCAAGGGATTTAATTAGATCTTAGAATTTTAGAGGTTCAAAAAAATCATAGTAGCAGGGCCAAGATACAATAAAAAGAAGTCATTGGAAGCAACATAGAAT
This sequence comes from Physcomitrium patens, assembly GCF_059467195.1. Lineage (NCBI taxonomy): Eukaryota > Viridiplantae > Streptophyta > Bryopsida > Funariales > Funariaceae > Physcomitrium > Physcomitrium patens. The sequence goes on along the minus strand of NC_143413.1, from coordinate 15,465,088 downwards.
TTGATGAAATACCAGAGGTAGTGTTCACCAATGACCTAAAACAACAAGATGTTCAATTAGAAGAGCTTCTGAATTGTGTATTGATCTATCATCAACATTTAGAATTTGTAAAAAATTCCAAGATTATAGGGTGTAGAAAATAATTATTTTTTAAAAATTAAATAAATCTTAGATTTGATAAACAATTTCAAATTGAATGAGAAGCTTAATTAGGTGAATAAATATATTAGATGAATTAGGATTTGAATAGATGAATCTTTATAAATGAATGTAATTTAAAGATGGATAAATTTTTATCTATAAATAAAAAAATTATTTATAAATAAAAATTTATCTTAGATATATTTTAATTTTAGAAGATTTTTATTATTAGATAATTAAAATAAAATAAAATTATATTAAAATAAAATAAATTCAAATAAAAAATTCTTTTCAAATATGTGTGGTTTTTTATATTGTTAAATAACTTACATTATTGTTGCAAATGTATGAGTGTGAAATTTAATTAGTTAAAAAATTCAAAGGTCTTATAATAAGAAATGAAAAGATATTTAATTTAATCACATTACAAATTAAGAAATAGTTGTGAATTAAAATAAATTGCCTATTAGAAGGATTTATTTAGCTCATAATTGAAGAGTTATTAGAATTTTTAGACATGAATTGAATGATAATCATAAAATAATAGAATTAATAAATAACTAAATTATTATCAACTAAGATAGACTTCCAACTAATAGGAGATTATTTTAGTTCACATATAGAAATTAAAAGTTTTTCATATTGCCATCCAAACAAAAGCTTTTCTTGCCAAACTTTTAATACAAGGCTTCACATTTGGACTAGAATCTTCAAAAATATTACTCAGATATAAAATGGATGCAATGAAATGGAAACATTATAGTATATAGCATTCCAACAAGTATTGGATAATAAGCAATAATACACTTGTCATCACATTGGGCCCCCAACTTTGAAAAAGTACATTGCCTAGCAAAGTGTGCTATCCAACTTGATCTCTCTTCTACCAAAGTACAACAACAAAATATTTCAACAACCAATTTGCAGTAACTCTTAGTTAGTAGATGTCAAAAGAAAGATATAAAAATTGGATAAAGATGACAAATTCATAATGTAGTTATACAAAGAAATACATACACTACGTAATATTTGGAATAAGAATCAATAAGATTGGTATACACTTGATAGACTATTAAAATGAATAGGGAGTCATAATTTAGAATTCTAGCATAACCATTATACATGCAATCCCTTGGTATTTGAATATTACATTTTCATATTCAACAAGAAAATGATAGATTCCAGTTACTCACAATCCAATAATCAAAGTCTATCACATTCAAGGCCTAAAAGCGAGATATTTAATAGGTACTAAGTATATTATACTAGTCTTAGAAGAATTTAAAATGATACATCAAGACTTGTTATAGTTCAAAACAACATAATTACAATAAGTATGTATTACCATTAAAAATAAGAAGTAGGAATGTGTGGGATTCAATCTTGAAGGCCCTATTTGTTGGCTATAAATTCTATGATTAACAAATAATCAATCCATATAATATTTTACCTTTGACCTAATCAAATGGATGTGAACAAAACTAAAAATAAAGAAAATTCGGCTAATTTATGACTATACAATACAAAAAAGGTATCGGATAGGAAACAATAGAACGTCCGCACCACTCAAAGGCAAGAGTCTCTTAGAGGCCAATTCTTACATCGACGCCTATTATATATTCTTTTACAAATTTGTATAGAACCTTTGGCTTCTTTGGAAGGTGACAGCCATGCAATGGTTAACCTTAGCTAAAGACGTATGAATGTAACATTGGAAAAGAGTCATGGAAATAGATCCAAGATGCAACCTAAGTAATATTAGGAAGATTGAGATGATACAACACTTCTTTTGGGATTGTATAGCTATACAATTCATGTGGAAATATTAAAATATACTCTGCCAATCGGTTATATGAAACATAATAAATAGCTAACATAATGTACTCTATGATAATTTAAACTTGAACATCTTCATGGAGGATACAAATCTTACCACCATGGTATGCATTTCCAAAGAGGCCACTTGGATTATTCTAAAGACTATAACCCTTTGGAATATCTAATGTGCAAAATGTAGCTTTGATAGAAATAGAGATTCTTTTCATATTGGCCAAATATTTTTCAAATCATATGAAACAACTGTCCAGATAAGCCAAGAATCATAGAAAGAATTCCACTACTAATCCTCAAGAGACCACCACCAAAGAGTGACCCTACTTACCAACATTTGGACAAACCATACAATTTTTGCAAGTCGACCCTCAAGAGACCATCTGTCAAGGACAAAGACTCGATGAGGGAAAATATACAAAAAAAGGCTATCTCGATATAATAAGTCAAAATATAAACAAATATGTATATTAAAAGGAAACTGGAATGGCTATTGCTACAAGATAAGAAACTAAAGACTCTTGAACCTGGACTAGGAGCAAAAAAGGAGTTGACAAGAGTGAAGAAGCCTTCACTCTTGTCTCTATATATACTATCTAACTAGGGGCTACGTGGCGATGTTCTATAGGACCTCCAATATGTGTTGACTTTGTAGGACACATGCCTTGACTTACAAGGCAAGTTTTTCTACGTGTGGGCCACATAGTTAGCTTGATCTTCAAGCTAACAACATGTGTGGCACATGGCCAACTTGTTGACCACGTTTCTAATCCAAAAAGTCAATTAAAGACACCTATGAAGTCAAAGCAGTGTCTAGGAAGTTTCTAGGAAGCTTCTATATTAAATATTATAGAATTAACTTACTTTTATCTACTTTTACTTACTTCTACCTATTTCTATATGTAATTATTAGCTTACATGATTATGGCCGTGACATTACCCCCCCTTCTAGAGACGAGTTCCAAGAGGAGCGGTCATCATATGTAGAAGAAATTCTAGATGCGACGAATTGTATTTGCCACATACTCTGATCTCTGTTCTCTTCGAAGATGATTGATAGGGCCTCTCAACTATCGGTAGTGTCCCATACCAGGGCGGGAAGACCACTCAGTTATTTGATCATTGTTGAGGCCTTCGTAACTTCCTTCGAATAGAATATTTGGAACACCATTAGGAGTTGTTCCTACCTCTAGCAAAATCACCAAACATCGGAAGTCCCTTCCCAAATCGTGATACCAAACGCATTGTATCTCACCATCTATTCGAGGAAGAACGTGTCGTTCTTGAAGATCTTCATCTCGATTGCGTCGTCTTGAAGGTTGTGACAATCATAATGTCTCGTCTGGCAAGTCAGCAAACGAAGGTTCTTGAGTTGAATCCGCTGGTTGTTGGCTCTCCATCTAATTAGCGTCACAAATGCAAAGAAGTTAGAAACAAGGATAGAAAATTGAATGTTATCTTGCCTCAATCTTGTCTCTTTTACAAGAGAGATTTTCATCTTGGTTTTGATGGATGTCGTTGATGAAAAACTTTGACTTTAGCTGATGCATTTGCTAGATTCCTGGATGGCTCCTATTGTCAAGGACAAGAACTCGATGAAAGCTAAAGAATAAGTGAGACTTTTCTCAAAAAGAAATAGGACAAAATAGAAATATGTATATTAAGAAAGAAACTGGAATGGCTATTGCCAAAATACAAGAAAACTAGAGACCCTTGAAACTAGACTAGAAGCAAGAAAGGAGTTGACAAGAGTGAAGAGGGCTTCACTCTTGCCTCTATATATACTATCTAACTAGAAGCCACGTGGCGATGTTCTATAAGACCTCCAATATATGTTGACTTTCTAGGCCACATGCCTTTGCTTGCAAGGCAAGTTTTCTATGGATGGACCACGTAGTTAGCTTGTTCTTTAAGCTTCCAACATGCGTGGCACATGGCTAACTTGTTGACCAAGTTTTTAACCTAAAAGTCAACTATAGACTCCTATAAAGTCAAAGCAGCGTCTATGAAGCTTCTAAGAAGCTTCTCTAGAAGATATTACACAATTAACCTACTTTTACATACTTTTATCTATTCATATAGGTAATTATATGTATGTCCGTGACATTACCCCCCCTTCTAGGGAAAGGGTTCCACGAGGAGCGGTGATTATATATTGAGAAAATCTAATATGCGGCGAATTGTATTTGATACATACTCTGATCTTTGTTCTCTTCGAAGATAGTTGATTGGTCCTCTTAGCCATCGATAGTGTCCCATTCCAGGGCGAGAAGACCACCCTATTATTTGATCACTGTTGAGGCCTTCATAACTTCCTTCAAATAATACATTTGAAACACCATCAGGAGTCGTTCCTATCTCCAATAATATCACCAAACATCGAGAATCTCTTCCAAGGTCGTGATACCAAACGCGTTGTATCTCACCATCTATTCGAGGAAGAACATGTCGTTCTTGAGGGTCTTCATTTCGGTTGCGTCGTCTTGAAGGTTGTGACAATCGCAATGTCTCATCCAATAAGTCAGCAAACGAAGGTTCTTGAGTTGAATCCGCTGGTTGTTGGCTCTCCATCTAATTAGCGTCACAAAATGCAAAGAAGTTACAAATAAAGATAGGAAATTGAATGTTATCTTGCCTCAATCTTGTCTCTTTTATAAGAGAGGTTTTCATCTTGGTTTAGATGGATGTCGTTGATGAAAAACTTTGACTTTAGCTGATGCATTTGCTAGATTCCTGGATGGCTCCCATGTGCGCTCACTAATATCATATCCGCACCAATGAACAAGATATTCCAGCTTATTTCGGCGCCGCCTTGAGTCTAATATCTCTTCCACCTCAAATTCTTCATTATTATCTACTTCTATAGGAGGCGGTGGCATTTGTCTTCTTCCTTGTATATCCACTGTCTTATATGGTTCAAGAAGAGACACGTGGAATACAGGATGGATCTTCATTGACTCCGGTAGATGTAACCGATATGCAATTGGGTTGATCTGTTCAGAAACAGAAAAGGGGCCAAGCTTACGATAGTCCAATTTGTCACAAGGTCGAGTGGTCTTGATATTGCGACGAAGTAGCCATACCTTATCACCCACGTTGAGTTGTGGTTGCTCTTTACGATATACATCTGCATTTATCTTTTGTCGTTCTTGAGCTTTCTTCAACTGCGCCTTCATTATTGCATGTAACTCTGACAACCGATTTGCCATATCTTCTGCTGCAGGATTATCAACTTTTGAAAAATCAAAAGTATCAAGTCGTGGATGATAGCCATAATTGGCAAAGAAAGGTGTTTGTTGCGTGGAGGAATGTACCGTATTATTATAAGCAAACTCTGCCAATGGCAGAAGGTTTGTCCAATCATCTTGTTGGTAGTTGATGGTACACCTTAAATACTGTTCCAAGACTTGGTTTACGCGCTCTGTTTGTCCATCAGTTTGAGGATGGAAAGCTGAAGATAGCTTTATGTCCACTTTTAAAATCTTGAAAAGAGTCCTCCAGAATCTCGACACAAATTGAGTTCCCCTATCCGATATGATATCTTTAGGTAATCCATGATAGCGATAGATATTATCAATGAAAAGCTTAGCTGTTTCTTCACCTGTGATAGATTTTGTACATGGCATAAAATGTGCCATCTTGGTGAAACGATCTACTATCACAAATATAGAATCATAAGATCTTGAGCTTGGAAGATCTGTGATGAAATCCATAGAAACAGAAGACCATGGTTGTTCTGGTATAGGTAATGGCTGAAGAAGTCCGTAAGATCGATGTCGAGGAATTTTTGATCTTGAACAAATATCACATGATTGTACAAAGTCTTTGACTGACTTCCACATTTGTGGCCACCAAAAATCTCTTGATATGAGTTCCAGAGTCTTATTATATCCAAAGTGCCCTGCTGCTGGAAAGTCATGACGTGCTTGAAGAACACGCAAACGTGCTTTTCTTTCTGGAACATATAGGCGTCCTTCAAAATATAATAGATTATTCTTGAACTCGAACTTAAAAGAATCATGAGACTTGGAAGAATTATTCTCGATATCATGAACAAGAGGATCTGAGGACATACTGGACTGGATTTGCTTGAGAAAAGTTGAATCAACAGTCAATGTTGATTTCATTGCTCGGAGATGAAATTGCTCCGGTTTCAAGAGGACCGTTCTTTGTTGCTCAAAAGCTGCATCTCCTTCTTTTGGTGCAAAATAAGAACGTCTAGACAGGGCATCGGACAAACCTTGTTGTTTTCCAGGCCGATAAGTAATAATGAACTCAAATCTTGACAAAGATATACTCCAACGAGCTTGACTACGATTCAACACGCGTGCTGACATGAAATACTCAAGGTTCTTGTGATCTGTATACACAATGACTGGACTAGAAGCACCTTCTAGATAATGACGCCATTCTTGAAAGGAATCCACGATTGCAAGAAGTTCTTTATCGTGGATCTCATAATTGATCTCGGCTGCAGAGAATTTTCTTGAATGAAAAGCTATCGGATGAAGTTTGTCATCTGTTCCCATTTGTGATAAAACTGCACCCAAGGCAAAATCCGATGCGTCTGTTTCCATAAAAAATGCCTTGGAAAAGTCAACACGATATAAGACTGGTGCAGAGACAAACGATGTCTTCAAGGCTTCAAATGCTGCTTCCGCTTCTTGATTCCATTGGAGTTTATCTTTACTAGTCAAGCGTGTAAGTGGAGCTGCAACTCGTGAGAAGTCTTTGATGAAGATCCGATAGTAATTGGCAAATCCCAAGAAACATTGGACATCTCTTACAGTCTTTGAAATCTTCCAATCCATGATTGTTTGGACTTTCTTAGAATCCATCATAAGACCATCATTTGAAATGATGTATCCTAAAAAGTCAACTTGAGTAGTGTGAAATACACACTTTTCCATCTTGGCGTACAATCCTGCATCTCTGAGTTTTTGTAATACTTGACGAACATGTATTTCATGTTCTTCAACATTCTTAGAATAAATCAGGATATCGTCTAGGTAGCAGACGACAAAATTGTCCAAGAATTCACGAAATACATCATTCATGAGATGTTGAAAAGCAGCTGGTGCATTCGTGAGTCCAAAAGGCATGACATTATATTCAAAATGCCCGTACCTGGTTCGAAACGCAGTCTTCCATTCATCTCCTTCTTTGATCCGTACTAGATTATATGCTCCTCTTAGATCTATTTTTGTATAGATCTTAGCTTGATTTAACTGATCAAGGAGTCCTGATATCAAAGGTAATGGATACCTGTTCTTGATTGTGATCTAGTTGAGTCCTCGATAGTCAACACACATTCGTAAAGATCCATCTTTTTTCTTTACGAATAAAATTGGAGCTCCTGCTGGAGATTTTGAATGGCGTATGAAATTCTTCGCTAAATTCTCGTCAATATATGTCTTGAGTTCAGCCAACTCATCTTGCGATAAACTGTAAATTGGTCCAAATGGTGGCTGAGTTCCTTCCTTGAGATCGATTGAACAATCATATGGGCGATGCTCAGGAAGAATATCTGCATTCTTTTTCTCAAAAACGTCTTGATAATCCTGATATTGACTTGGAATGCCACTTGAAGTCTTTACGCTTTCAGAAATAGGTGCAGCATAAATAGCAAAAGTTGATCCTTCTTTTGCTGCGTGTATAAATGCTTTTGCACCTATAAGTGCGAGTTTTACTATACTAGACTCATGGTTTTTTACTTGATTAATAGAACTGTTACTAATGCTCTGAGGAAAATCAAGTTTACGAGAAATCCAATCTATTCGAGGATTATACTTTTCTAACCATGATAAGCCTAAAATTAGTGGATTAGAGGGAGATCTAATTATATTAAAAATTACGCAACTACTATGACCATTTATTACTACATCTACAGGAACTGTTTCATGAGTTACATCTCCAGAAGACAACGGACGACCATCTATGACTTCTACGTGTACAGGTTTAGTTTTTTGTATTAATGATATTCTATGACATCTAGCAAATTCTTCATCTAAAAAACAAGATGAGGCTCCTGAATCTACCAAGGCAGAGGCTTTGTAATTATTAGGTCCTAAACGCACATCTATTATAAAACAAGGAGATGGTTCTGAGGAGAGGATAGGACCTTCATTAGAAGTTGTACAAGATTCCAGCCGCACGGTCCCTATTGTAGCTGGACGTATTGGTTTTCCGACATACTGTCTTCTTTGACAGCCGTACTCCTCATTTTGTAGTTACGTCGCTTCTTTGGACAATGTTGAGCAGTGTGCTGAGGTTCTCCACAATATAAGGACAATCCTTCTTGTCGACGACGAGACTTTTCTTGCTCAGTAAGAGGTTTGAAACGTACCGCATCAATTTGCATATCCTCTACTTCTGAAGGTATGTGTTGAGGAGACGTCGGTGTTGCCATTGAATTGTAGTAACGTTGAGGCCCACTTGTGCGACTCTCGGATCGAAATTCAAAAAGTCGATTGTCGCACTTCACAGCAAAGTCAATTGCTTGACTCAATGTTTGAGGATCAGGTAAATTAAGCATCAATTTCTTTACCTCATATTGTAATCCGTAGAGAAATTGACTCACAAGTGCGGCATCATCCCACTTGATATCAGTTGCAAGTTGTCGAAATTGCGAAGCATATAATGTTACTGATCGATTGCCTTGTCGCAAAATACGGATCTTGTTGGTTGCAACACGAATTGCATCATGTTCTCCAAACATGGATCGAAACTCCGCCAAAAAAGCCTCCAGATTATCCAATATTGGATCTCGTCGTTCAAGAAAAGATGAAAACCATGACAATGCTGAACCTGAAAGAAGTGTACCAATGAATCTAACTTGTGACCCTGGAATTGGATAGCTCTGGGGTTGAAGTTCAATCACTAGTTGGACCTGATTGATGAATCCTCGAAACTTGGATCTGGTACCATCAAACTTCTCGGGCAAGGCAACTCTCGGTTCTCTAACACTCGAAGGGTGTTCCATTCTGGGAGAAGGGACATGATTTGGTGCAGATGTCGAAGCAGCCCCAATCATCTCTATATCTTCACTTCCTACCATTCTTGTTGCTCCTTGTGGTGGTAAATTGAGTTGATGCATCGCAAGCATTAACTCCCTCAATTGTTCTTGCATCTGTGCCATTGCACTCTTCATTTCAACAAGCTCTGCCATAGTAGCACTTAGAAAAGAGAAGATGTCTAATAACGCTCAAAACAAATAGAAGAGAGGAATTGATAACAAAGAAAATACTAAGAACAATATCAGTTTAAAAGAGGGTAATCCGCAACTTCTAATGCGCTTATGTCTTATCAAGAAAAAGGGGTAATCCACTCTTAATCAAGAAAAGACAAAGCTCTGATATTGTAAGTGTACTCTTGTCAATCTGTCAAGGACAAGAACTCGATGAAAGCTAAAGAATAAGTGAGACTTTTCTCAAAAAGAAATAGGACAAAATAGAAATATGTATATTAAGAAAGAAACTGGAATGGCTATTGCCAAAATACAAGAAAACTAGAGACCCTTGAAACTAGACTAGAAGCAAGAAAGGAGTTGACAAGAGTGAAGAGGGCTTCACTCTTGCCTCTATATATACTATCTAACTAGAAGCCACGTGGCGATGTTCTATAAGACCTCCAATATATGTTGACTTTCTAGGCCACATGCCTTTGCTTGCAAGGCAAGTTTTCTATGGATGGACCACGTAGTTAGCTTGTTCTTTAAGCTTCCAACATGCGTGGCACATGGCTAACTTGTTGACCAAGTTTTTAACCTAAAAGTCAACTATAGACTCCTATAAAGTCAAAGCAGCGTCTATGAAGCTTTTAAGAAGCTTCTCTAGAAGATATTACACAATTAACCTACTTTTACATACTTTTATCTATTCATATAGGTAATTATATGTATGTCCGTGACACCTATGTGCGTTCACTAATATCATATCCGCGCCAATGAACAAGATATTCTAACTTATTTTGGCGCGGCCTTGAGTCTAATATCTCTTCCACCTCAAATTCTTCATTATTATCTACTTCTATAGGAGGCGGTGGCATTTGTCTTCTTCCTTGTATATCCACTGTCTTATATGGTTCAAGAAGAGACACGTGGAATATAGGATGGATCTTCATTGACTCCGGTAGATGTAACCGATATGCAACTGGGTTGATCTGTTCAGAAACAGAAAAGGGGCCAAGCCTACGATAGTCCAACTTATCACAAGGTCGAGTAGTCTTGATATTGCGACGAAGTAGCCATACCTTATCACCCACGTTGAGTTGTGGTTGCTCCTTATGATATAGATCTGCGTTTATCTTTTGTCGTTCTTGAGCTTCTTTCAATTGCGTCTTCATTATTGCATGTAACTCTGACAACCGATTTGCCATATCTTCTGCTGCAGGATTATCAACTTTTGAAAAATCAAAAGTATCAAGTCTAGATGATAGCCATAATTGGCAAAGAAAGGTGTTTGTTGCGTGGAAGAATGTACCGTATTATTATAAGCAAACTCTGCCAATGGCAGAAGGGTTGTCCAATCATCTTGTTGGTAGTTGATAGTACACCTTAAATATTGCTCCAAGACTTGGTTTACGCGCTCTGTTTGTCTATCAGTTTGAGGATGGAAAGCCGAAGATAGCTTTATGTCCATTTTTAAAATCATGAAAAGGATCCTCCAAAATCTTGACACAAATTGAGTTCCCCTATCCGATATGATATCTTTAGGTAATCTATGATAGCGATAGATATTATCAATGAAAAGCTTAGCTGTTTCTTCACCTGTGATAGATTTTGTACATGGCACAAAATGTGCCATCTTGGTAAAATGATCTACTATCACAAATATAGAATCATAAGATCTTGAGCTTGGAAGATCTGTGATGAAATCCATAGAAACAGAAGACCATGGTTGTTCTGGTATAGGTAATGGCTGAAGAAGTCCATAAGGTCGATGATGAGGAATTTTTGATCTTGAACAAATATCACATGATTGTACAAAGTCTTTGACTGACTTCCACATTTGTGGCCACCAAAAATTTCTTGATATGAATTCCAAAGTCTTATTATATCCAAAGTGCCCTGCTGCTAGAAAGTCATGACGTGCTTGAAGAACACGTAAACGTGCTTCTCCTTCTGGAACATATAGGCATCCTTCAAAATATAATAGATTATTCTTGAACTCGAACTTAGAAGGATCATGAGACTTGAAAGAATTATTCTCGATATCATGAATAAGAGGGTCTGAGGACATACTGGACTGGATTTGCTTGAGAAAAGTTGAATCAACAGTCAATGTTGATTTCATTGCTCGGAGATGAAATTGCTCCGGTTTCAAGAGGACCGTTCTTTGTTGCTCAAAAGCTGCATCTCCTTCTTTTGGTGCAAAATAAGAATGTCTAGATAGGGCATCGGACAAACCTTGTTGTTTTCCAGGCCGATAAGTAATAATGAACTCAAATCTTGACAAAGATATACTCCAACGAGCTTGACGACGATTCAATACGCTTGCTGACATGAAATACTCGAGGTTCTTGTGATTTGTATATACAGTGACTGGACTAGAAGCGCCTTCTAGATAATGACGCCATTCTTGAAAGGAATCCATGATCGCAAGAAGTTCTTTATCGTGGATCTCATAATTGATCTCGGCTGCTGAGAATTTTCTTGAATGAAAAGCTATCGGATGAAGTTTGTCATCTGTTCCCATTTGTGATAAAACTGCACCCAAGGCAAAATCTAATGCATTTGTTTCCATAAAAAATGCCTTGGAAAAGTCAACACGATATAAGACTGGTGCAGAGACAAACGATGTCTTCAAGGCTTCAAATGCTGCTTCCACTTCTTGATTCCATTGGAATTTATCTTTACTAGTCAAGCGTGTAAGTGGAGCTGCAACTCGTGAAAAATTTTTGATAAAGATCCGATAGTAATTGGCAAATCCCAAGAAACATTGGACATCTCTTACTGTCCTTGGAATCTTCCAATCCATGATTGTTTGGACTTTCTTAGAATCCATCATGAGACCATCATTTGAAATGATGTATCCTAAAAAGTCAACTTCAGTAGTGTGAAATACACACTTTTCCATCTTGGCGTACAATCCTACATCTCTAAGTTTTTGTAATACTTGACGAACATGTATTTCATGTTCTTTGACGTTCTTAGAATAGATCAAGATATCGTCTAGATAGCAGACGACAAAATTGTCTAAGAATTCACGAAATACATCATTCATAAGATGTTGAAAAGCAGTTGGTGCATTCGTGAGTCCAAAGGGCATGACATTATATTCGAAATGTCCATACCTGGTTCGAAACGCAGTCTTCCATTCATCTCCTTCTTTGATCCGTACTAGATTATATGCTCTTCTTAGATCTATTTTTGTATAGATTTTAGCTTAATTCAACTGGTCAAGGAGTCATGATATCAAAGGTAATGGATACCTATTCTTGATTGTGATCTTGTTGAGTCCTTGATAATCAACACACATTCGTAAAGATCAATCTTTTTTCTTTACGAATAGAATTGGAGCTCCTGCTAGAGATTTTGAATGGCGTATGAAATTCTTCGCTAAATTCTCGTCAATATATGTCTTGAGATCAGCCATCTCATCTTGCGATAAACTGTAAATTGGTCCAAATGGTGGCTGAGTTCCTTCCTTGAGGTCAATTGAACAATCATATGGGCGATGCTCAGGAAGAATATCTGCATTCTTTTTCTCAAAAACGTCTTGATACTCCTGATATTGACTTGGAATGCCACTTGAAGTCTCTACGTTTTCAGAAATAGAAGCAGCATAAATAGCAAAAGTTGATCCTTCTTTTGCTACGTGTATAAATGCTTTTGCACCTATCAGTACGGGTTTTACTATACTAGACTTATAGTTTTTTACTTGATTGGTAGAACTATTAATAACGCTCTGGGAAAAGTCAAGTTTATGCAAATTCCAATCTATTCGAGGGTTATATTTTTCTAGCCAAGATAAACCTAAAATAACTAGATTGGATGGGGATTTAATTATGTTAAAAGCTATGTAGCTATCATGACCATCTATTGTTACTTTTATAGGATGAGTTTCATGAGTGACATCTCCAGAAGACAAGGGACGACCATCTATGACTTCTACATGTACTGGTTTAGGTTTTTGTATAAAAGGTATTTTACGACTTTTAACAAATTGTTCATCTAAAAAACATGCTGAGGCTCCCGAATCTAATAAAGCAGAGGCTTTGTAATTCTTAGGTCCTAAATATAAGTCTATTATAAAACAAGGAGAGGGTTCTGAGGAGAGGATAGGACCTTCATTAGGAATTGTACAAGGTTCCAGCTGCATGGTCCCTATTGTAGCTGGACAAATCCGTTTCCCGACATGTTGTCTTCTTTCACCGTCGTACCCCTCATTTTATAGTTGCGTCGTTTCTTTGGACAATGTTGAGTAGTGTGCTTAGGTTCTCCGCAATATAAACATAATCCTTCTTGACGACAACGAATCTTTTCTTGCTCAGTTAGGGGTTTAAAACGTACCGCGTCAATTTGCATGTCTTCTACTTCCGAATGTACGTTTGACAAAGATGTTGATGTTGCCATTGAGTAATAACGTTGAGGTTCCCGTGAATGATTTTCGGATCGAAATTCGAAAAGTCGATTATCACATTTTACCGCAAAATCGATTGCTTGACTCAAAGTTTGAGGATCAGGTAAGTTGAGCATCAATTTCTTTACTTCGTATTGCAATCCATAAAGAAATTGACTGATGAGTGCAGCATCGTCCCACTTGATGTCAATTGCAAGTTGTCGAAATTGTGAAGCATACACTGTTACAGAGCGATTTCTTTGTCGCAGAATTTGGATCTTATTTGTTGCAACACGAGTTGCATCGTGTTCACCATACATAGATCGAAACTCCGCCAAAAAAGCTTCTAAATTGTCCAATATTGGATTTCGTTGTTCAAGAAAAGATGAAAACTACGATAATACAGAACCAAAAAGTAGAGTGCCAATAAACCTGACTTGTGATCCTGGAGTTGGATAGCTTTGTGGTTGAAGTTCAATTGCCAATTGTACTTGATTGATGAACCCTCGAAACTTTGATCTCGTACCATCAAATTTCTCGGGTAAGGCAATTCTTGGTTCTCTAGTGCTTATAGGGTGTTGTACAATTGGAGAAGGAACGTGATTTGTTGTAGATGTTGAAGCAGCTCCGATCATCTCTATATCCCCACTTTTTGCTATTCTTGTTCTTTCATGTGTTGATGAATTGAGTTGATGCATCGCAAGCATTAACTCCCTCATTTGCTCTTGCATTTGTGCCATTGCACTCTTCATTTCAACAAGCTCTGCCATAATGACATTAAGAAGAAAAATTTGTTTGATACTGCTCAAGACAAAAAAAAAGAAAGACTTGATAACAAAGAAGATACTAAGAACAATATCAGTTTAGAAGTGGGTAATCCGCAAACTTCTAATATGCTTATGTCTTGTCAAGAGAAAGGGGTAATCCACTCTTACTCAAGAAAAACAAAGCTCTGATATTGTAAGTGCACTCTTGTCAATCTGTCAAGGACAAAGACTCGATGAAGGAAAATATACAAAAAAAGGCTATCTCGATATAATAAGTCAAAATATAAACAAATATGTATATTAAAAGGAAACTGGAATGGCTATTGCCACAAGATAAGAAACTAAAGACTCTTGAACCTGGACTAGGAGCAAAAAAGGAGTTGACAAGAGTGAAGAAGCCTTCACTCTTGTCTCTATATATACTATCTAACTAAGGGCTACGTGGCGACGTTCTATAGGACCTCCAATATGTGTTGACTTTGTAGGACACATGCCTTGACTTACAAGGCAAGTTTTTCTACGTGTGGGCCACATAGTTAGCTTGATCTTCAAGCTAACAACATGTGTGGCACATGGCCAACTTGTTGACCACGTTTCTAATCCAAAAAATCAATTAAAGACACCTATGAAGTCAAAGCAGCGTCTAGGAAGTTTCTAAGAAGCTTCCATATTAAATATTATAGAATTAACTTACTTTTATCTACTTTTACTTACTTCTACCTATTTCTATATGTAATTATTAGCTTACATGATTATGGCCGTGACACCACCACCAAAGAGTGACCCTACTTACCAACATTTGGACAAACCATACAATTTTTGCAAGCCGAGAGCCCCTTACTTAGAGATTGATACCACCTCCACTATTTATCACTGAGGAGCCAGCCGTCCGCCTCCGCCTCATTAAAGAAGAGCCATGGCCGATATCTCACCCAGCACTACGCATTGCCATCGAAGAATTATTCGCCTCAATTGCACCTCGTCCACCAGAACAACCTGAGCCTATAACTTGGAATCAAAGACTACAGCGAACTGACAAAGAAGAGGCAATATACCAATCTGAAATCGCTGAACTCAGAACTTCCTTTGCCAGGAAGCAGCACCAATAATACAACTCGTATAACCTCAACAAACAACAACGCCTGCCATTAACAATCCGACAACAACTCCAACAATATGCAAGAACACGTCACCACGGGGACGCCATGCATACTTGACTCAGCATTTGGTACAGAAGGAACACGTAAAACCGCGACGTTGCCACTTGGATTTAAACCAAAATCCTCCGAGGTGGTGAGAATCACCCTAACCGTATCTCATAGCCTCTGTGGCCAAACCAACAACTTGTAACACACAACGCTTTACAAGAAAAAGTGTATTACCTTCCACCTCCTGCCCACCAGCCAACTACTCCGGCAGCAAATTCAACCTTGCAGATGGGTATCGGGTGGGCGGTATTCATCTGGGGGCAGGCTGGCTAGGTGTAGAGGTTCACCTGCTAAAGCAGTCCCGTCTCACTTGTGTGCAACCAGCTCAGATGAGGGCACTTGTGGATATTGACATTCCTGCAATCAATCAGTCCACGGCAAGTGAATAATGAGCACAAGCATTGCCTAAATTACATCCCTGCTTTTCACACACTGGGTGCTCAATAAATCCTGGCAGGTTTCCTTCAGTAGCTAGCGACGATATTGTCGCTGTGCGTTTGGCAGAAGAGTTCACGACCTCAGTTTCCATATGCTAGCTTAGAATCGGACGCATCCGCGACCATAAACTCAAAAGCAAGTTGGGGGGGGGGGGGGGGGGGGGGAGATCAACCCCATTCCGAAAGAGCCACCCAGTGAGTGCGCTGGAAGGGATTCACGATGCACGATTTCGCGCAGGCGGGAGTCCTCGGACGTGGGCTGAACGGCCGGTCTCATCGAAGACCAAGCCGCGCCTGCCATGGAGCTCCGGCGCACTCCATGTTACACAGGCGAAAGGAATCAGATTCCAGAGACTTCACAACGGGAATGATTGTGGCGACACCCAAACCAGGAAAGTCTTACGACAGCATAGCAGGAGGAAGAGCACAAATGTTCGTGACAACCACAAAGAGCCAGTGCCACGGCAGTCCACAGCGCGTGCTCGGCGCCACCGATGCCCAAAGAGGAGCTCTCAGAGAGGGAGAGAGAAGTGGATGGGTGGAGGAGGACGAGGCTGGGAAGAGATAACGGTATGGGTATTGTGATAGGAATCGGAGCTTGCATCTGTGCCTTCTTAGCTCAGCTGGTTAGAGCGTCGTGCTAATAACGCGAAGGTCACAGGTTCGAGACCTGTAGAGGGCATGTGAAGGAGGTATAGCTCAGTGGTAGAGCAATCGGCTGCAGTCCGATAGGTCAGCGGTTCAACCCCGCTTGCCTCCTCTGGTTGGATTGAGGTGACAACCGTTATCGCTCTCGCCGCGCACCACATTTCTCCCTTTTCGCTGCCTTCGTCTGTTCTCACAGCATCGAGCACGAAGCATGCTTCCAGAGGCCCTCAAGTGCGACCCCGCACCCACTACGTCACACTAGGCCGCATGGCCCTCGGTCTCCACCTTTTCGAGGAAATAACGAGGAGATTCAAGGAAGAGATTCAAGGAAATATAAATTAATAATACTCAACTTTGTTACCACTGTGGATGATGCATAGAGTATAAGCAGACTGGTTGAGATCCGGATGAATAGGATCTCATCGTGTAGTTTGACGTGTATATCTATCTGTGGACGTCATCCATGGATGGATGTCGAAGGTGACAATAAAGGTTATTGTAGTTCCAACACCCCCTCTTGCTGCAAGCATCACATTGCTGGTGAGCGGCAGAGTTGTATTAGAAGTGGTAGAGATTTTTTTTTATCATGGTGTATTCTCAAAGTACCTACATTTTCTACTTTTGGTCGATTTGGAAAAATAAATAAATAAAAATGGATTGGATTGCTAAAGAAACGATGTAGAGGTATTACCTTTGATTTGTCACTTATTCATTAGCTCGATGTAGAGGTATCACCTTTGATTTGTCGCTTTGCTCATTAGCTCGATGAAGAGTGGCACCACCTTTAGCGAGTGTGCCATCATGTTTGCCAAGTGGGATCACTTCAACAACAAAAAGAAGAGCAAATTGGTATACTAGAGTATGAAACATATATAAGATGGAGTTTTTTTTCATATACTAAGTTTGAAGAGAGTGGTTGTCGGTGAGATTGCATGTAGATAGAGTTGTGTAAAGTTTGTATTGTTGTAGTCTCTTTTGTATCAATCAAGTTGTTTCCAAACATCATTGATTATTTTAGCTATGAACTATGTTGTTGGGTGTTTTTGTTTTGGTTGACAAGTTTAACCTTTGTTATTGAGGAGCAAAGGGTTGACAAGATAAAAAGCCTTGTATGTGTCATGGACATACATATTTATTTAGATAAGAAGTATTATGTAGAAGGTGAATGTAGGTAGATTTAATATTATCTTGTGGTGAAGCTTCATAGATGCATATTTGATTTTATACATGTTTATAGTTGATTAATAGGTTAGAAACTTAGCCAACAAGTTAGCCATGTATCGCATATGTGGATAGCTTGTGGTATAAGCTAACAATGTGGCGTCTATATAAGAAACTTGCCTTGTAAGTTAAGACACATGTCTTGCAAATTTGACACATATTAGAGATCATGTAGGATATCACCATGTAACTCCTAGTTGGATAGTATATATATGGAGGCAAGAGTGAAGCCTTCTTCACTCTTGTCAATACCTTTTTAGTCCTTAATCTTGTTTCAAGTCTTTCTTATCTTTTTATCTTTGACAATAGCCATTCTTATTCAATATATTATCATCTTTGAATGATTTTCTAGTCTTTTTAAGTGACATAAGAGTGTATTGAGATTTTTTTTTTGAAATTCATGTTCTTGACAATTTGGCAAGAGTGCTAATTTGTTGTCCTTATTTTGTGTTAAAAGTAAGTGCATTGCTTTACTTCTATTGTTATGTTTTGAAGGTTACAAATTACCTATCTTTAAACTCATTTTTAATTTTTTAACATTGATTATTTTTCTTAAAAAGAGTAGACTATCCCTCTTTGTGGAAACTCTCATTTGATATTAAAAGTTATAGATTATCTTCTTTTGATTTGACTTTTAGATTTTTTTTTTGAATTATCTATGTAAGAAAAAATTATAGATGCTACTCTTGGTGGAAGTAAGAATAAATTTGCAACTATTATAAATCTTCATGAGCTTGTCAATACTCTAAGGATAGAAATCTCATGTATATTTAATGTCAATTATTAGAATATTATTTTGACACCTATAGAAGATGTCAAAAATAAAGTTGAAAGTCTATTTCAAGAAGTTGTGTAATTGAGAGAAACAAGTAGATCAAGCTCATAACTAAATCTAAGAAGTCTTATTATTCTAAGTATGAGAGAAACAAGGATAAATATCCTTGAGAAGTTTAATAGAACAAGATCAAAATTTTGAAGGTTTTTACAATAAGTAAAGTTCTATCTAAGGTTGTATTATTCTTAATATCTTGATAGACTTATTCAAGTTGGATTCATGAGTGCACTTCTCTCTAAGAATGTTCTCTCTTGCTTTACATCTTTGATGGAAAATAAATTCACATCTTTTCTATGATTTGAATTCATTCTTAAAAGTATTTACTACTACTTTTAGAGAAAGTGATGAAAAAAGGGTAATAGAGACCAAACTTGTATTTTTACAATAAGAATCACATTCAACCATCATATATGTTGTAAAATTTTAAAATCTTACTTATAATATAGATAAGAATGATAAAACCTTTGTTAATCAATTTCAATATAGATTAATAAATAATGTCAAATATTTGATATTGATGATACCAAGAGTAGGCTCGTTAGAGCAATTTATTGCTCAAGCCATTGTATTTGACAATTAACTCTTTGAAAGATGCCAAGAACAAAGATTTGGTTGGAGATGTACAAATCAAGCTATGGTGACAATCACTAAGTTTACAAAAGTTTATTCATTAAGACCAAAATCTATACAAATTCATACAATATGTTTTAAGCTTCTTATCAAGCAAGAAAAAACTTGACATCATCAAGAAGGTTTATACTTATATTGTGGAGAACCTAAATATACTGCTTAACATTATCCAAAGAAGCAACGCAACTACAAAATAAAGAGCACGATAGCCATAGAGGACAATGTGTTGGAAAACAAGTTTTTTCAATTACAATAAGAATCATGTGGTTAAAATCTTATGTAACATCTAGTAAAGATTTTATTCTCTCTTCAAATCCCTCATCTTATTTTATAATTGAAGTTTGTTTGGAACCAAAAAATCACAAAGTCTTTACCTTGCTAGATTTAGAAGCCTTAGCTTATTTTATAGACAAAGGCTTTATTAAAAAATAAGAAATAGCTTTAGTCAAGAAAAATAAACTTGTGCATGTAAAAGTCATAGATGGACATTATATTGATTTTAAGAAACGTTTATTAAAATCTTATAAATAGTCACAATAATAAGCAATCAAATACGACCCTATCAAAGAAACATCACACAAATCAACATGAGCAATCTCTCCTTTATAATCAATAGATAATCAAATTTCACATATTGTCAAGGATATGAATCTCAAAGAACTAAAGATCAATATACTCTTGCGTCACTTGAAAAGACTAAAAAATTATTTAAAGATGGTATAATATTAAACTAGAATAGCTATTGTTAAAAATAAAAAGACTAAAAAGTCTTGAAACAAGACCAAAGACTAGAAAGGCATTGACAAGAGTAAATAATGCTTCACTCTTGCCTCCATGTATACTATCCAACTAAAAGCTATGTGACGATGTTTTATTGGACCTCCAATATCTGTTCAATTTACAAGACATGTGTCTTAACTTGCAAGGCAAGTTTCTTTTGTGCATGTGATATTGTTAGCTTATATCACAAGCTATCCATACATATAATATATGGCTAATTTGTTGACTAAGTTTCTAACCTACTAATCAACTATAAACATGTATAAAGTCAAATATGCATTTATGAAGCTTCTAAGAAGCTTTGCCGCAAGATAATATCAAATCTATCTACATTTATCTTCTACCTAATACTTCTTATTTAGGTAAATATGTATATTCATGGCATTATCCTCTCTTCTAAAACCAAGTGCTATGAGAAGCGATCATCATATGTTGAAGAAGTCCAACATGCAGCAAATTATGTTTGTCACATATTCTAATCTTTGTTCCTTTTGAAGGTGGTTGATAGGTCCTCTTAGCCATTGATAATGTCTTATTCTAGGCAAAAAGACTACCCTATTATTTAATTATTATTGAGGCCTTTGTAACTTCTTTCAAACAAAATATTTGTAAGATCATGAAGAGTCGTTTTTATCTCTAATAAAATCACCAAATCTTAAGAATCTCTTCCAAGGTTGTGATATCAAATGCATTGTATCTCACTATCTATTCAAGGAAGAACTTACCATTTTTAAAGGTCTTCATTTAAATTATATTTTCTTGAAGGCTATAACAATCGTAATATCTTGTCTAATAAATCAACAAATGATAAGTTTTGAATTAAATGTACTAGTTGTTAATTCTCTATCTTTTTAATACTAAAAATATATAAAATTTTTAAATAAAATTAGAAAATAAAATACAATTTTTTTTAAAGTTTATTTCTTTTATAGCAAAGATTTGCTATTCTTTATCTTAATTTTGATAGATGTCATTGATGAAAAGCATTAATCTTCTTTGCTACATTTGCAAGATTCTTAGCTTGCTTTTATATATATTCACTAATATCATATCCACACTAATGAACAAAATATTCCAACCTATTTTAGCACTGCCTTGAGTTTAAGTTTCTTTTTATTTCAAATTCTTCATTATTATCCACTTTTATAGGAAGAGATGGCATTTGTCTTCTTTCCAAGATATTTATTATTTTTTATGATTTAAGAAGAGACACATAAAATACGGGATGGATCTTTATAGACTTTGGTGAATATAATTAATAAGCAATTAGATTGATTTATTCACAAATAAGAAATGGTCTAAGCTTGCAATAATCCAACTTATCATAAGTGTGACTAGTCTTAATATTGCAACAAAGTAATTACATTTTATTGCTAGCATAAAATTGAGGTTTCTTTTTTGTAATAGGCATCAATGTTATTCTTTTGTCATTCTTGAATTTCTTTTACTTGTGTCGTCATTGTTGTATGTAGCTTAGATAAATAATTTTTCATATATTTTGTTATAAAATTATTAACTTTAAAAAGTCAAAAGCATCAAATCATGGATGATAATCATAATTAGCAAAAAAAGATGTTTATTGCATAGAAGAATGTATCATATTGTTATAAGCAAACTCTATCAATGGTAAAAGAATTTTCTACTCATTTTTTTGGTAATTGATGGTACACCCCAAGTATTGCTCCAAAACTTGGTTTACATGCTTTGTTTGTCTACTGATTTGAGGACAAAAAGTCAAAGATAGTTTTATGTCTACCTTTAAAATCTTAAAAAAGATTTTTTTAAATCTTGATATAAATTGAATCTCCTATCTAATATAATATTCTTGATAATTCATTATAGCAATAGATATTATTAAAAAAAATTTAATTACTTCTTTACTAGTAATAAACTTTATAAATTGTACAAAATGAGCTATTTTGATAAAATGATCTACTATCACAAATATACAATCATATAAACTTGAGATTAAAAGGTTCATAAAAATACCCATAAAAATAAAAGATCATAGTTGTTTTAGAATAGATAATGGCTAAAGAAGTCAAAAAGATTGATGATGAGAAATTTTTGATCTTACATAAATATCACAAGATTGTACAAAGTTTTTAATTGCTTTTTACATTTGAGGCTATCAAAAATCTTTAGATATTAGCTCTAAAGTCTTATTGCATTCAAAATATTTGGCTACTAGAAAATCCAAACGAGCTTGAAGAATATTTAATCATACTTCACCTTCTAAAATGTATAATCATCCTTCAAAATAGAGTAGATTATTCTTGAACTTGAACCTAGAAGTTTCATGAAACTTTAAAAATTTATTCTTAATATCATGAATAAGAAGATTAAAGGATATACTTGATTGAACTTGCTTGAAAAAAGTTGAATCAATAGTTAATGTTAATTTCATTGTTCAAAGATGAGAATGCTTTAACTTCAAGAAAAAATTTCTTTCTTGATTAAAAGCTATATTTCTTTCTTTGGATGTAAGATAAGAACATTTTAAAAGGATGTCTAATAAATCTTATTATTTTTTTCATTAAAAATTGATCTTAAAATCAAATCTTAATAAAGACATGCTCCAACTGATTTAACAACAATTCAAATCACATACCAACACAAAGTACTTGAAGTTCTTGTGTTTTATATATACGAAAATTAGACTAAAAGAACCTTCTAGATAATGATGCTATTCTTGAAATGAATCCATGATTGCAATAAGCTCTTTGTTGTGGATCTTGTAATTAATCTTAGTTATTAAAAACTTTCTTGAATAAAAAACTATTAGATAGAATTTATCATTTGCTTCCATTTGTGACAACATCACATCCATAATAAAATTTGATGTATCTATTTTTATAAAAAAATGCCTTGAAAAATATGACACAATATAAGTTTGATATAAAAATAAATGATTTTTTAAAAAAAAGCTTAAAAATAAAAACTTCAACTTCTTTTTTCTACTCAAGTTTGTCTTTATATATTAAGTGTGTATCAAGGACATGAATCTCGAAGAAAGAAAATCTTCAATACACTCTTGTATCAGTGAAGAGAACTAGAAAGTCATTCAAAAGGTGATATAATGTAAAACTAAAATGGCTATTACTAAAAATAAGAAGACTATAAAGTCTTAGAATAAGACTAAAGACTAGAAAGGAGTTGACAAGAGTAAAGAAGGCTTTACTCTTGCCTCCATATATACTCTTAATTAGGAGCTACATGGCGATGTCCTATAAGATCTCTAAAATATGTTGACTTTGCAAAACACGTATCTTCACTTGCAAGGCAAGTTTTTTATATGTACACCATATGGTTAGCTTGTTCCGTAAGCTACCAACATGTGGTTAACTTGTTGACCAAGTTTCTAACCAACCAATCAATTACAAACACATGTTAAATCAAGCAGCGTCTATGAAGCTTTTAAGAAGCTTCTCTGAAAGGTCTTATAAAATTAGCCTATTTTTATCTACTTTTATCTATTCCTATCTAATCATATAATTATTTATTAAAATACTTATGTATGTTTGTAACAATGTGTAAGAAGAGCCACAATTTAAAAAAAAAAATTGATGAAGATTTGATAATAATTGATAAATTTCTAAAAATATTATATGTCTATAATTATTTTAAAAATCTTCTAATTCATAATAGTCTGCATCATTTTAGGTTCCATCATAAGGCCATTATTTAAAATAATATATCTTAAGAATTCAACTTGAATAGTGTGAAATGTACACTTTTTTATCTTGGCATATAATCCTACATCTCTAAGTTTTTGTAGTATGCAACAAATATGAAGTTTATGCTCTTTTATATTCTAAGATTAGATTAAAATAAATTTTAGATAATAGATGATAAAATCATCAAGAAATTCATGAAAGATAAAATTTATAAGATATTAGAATGCACCAAGTATATTTGTGAGTTTAAAAGACATGACATTATATTTGAAATGTCCATACTTGGTTTGAAATATAGTCTTCTATTTATTTCTTTCTTTGATGCATACTAGATTGTATGCTATTTATAGATCTATATTTTCTTCATTGAATTGATTAAAAAATCCTAAAATCAAAAATAGAAGATACTTATTATTAATAGTGATTTTTTTGAATCCACAATAATCTACACATTTACAAAGATCCACCTTTTTTCTTCAAAAATAAGATGAAAGCTCTTATTAGAGATTTAAAATGGTATATGAAGTTTTTAACCAAATTCTTATCAATATACTCCTTAAATGCAGCCAAATTATTTTACGATAAACTATAAATTTGTCTGAATAGTGGTTGAGCTCTGTCTTAAAGATCAATAGAACAATTATAGAGATGATATTCTAAAAACATATTTATATTTTCTTTCTCAAAAATATTTTGATAATCTTGGTATTAACTTAAAATTCTACTTGAAGGATTTTTTCTATCAAAAATAGGTGTAACATATATATCATAAATTGATCATTCTTTTGTTACATGCATATAAGCTCTCATACCTACCAATAAGAGTTTGGTTGTATTAAATTTATCGATTTCTATTCAATTAGTAGAATCTTCGGCTAAACTATAGAAAAAATCAAGATTATAAGAAATTTAGTCTATTTGAAGGTTATACTTCTCTAGCTACAATAATCCTAAAATAACTATGTTAGAAGAAAATCTAATGACATTCAATATTATTAAGTTATTATGATCTTTAGTTGCTACAATTAAAGGAATTGTTTCATGGATAACATCTTTAGAGGATAATAAAAAACCATCTATGACTTTTACATGCACAAGTTTATTTTTCTTGACTAAAGCTATTTCTTATTTTTTAATAAAGCCTTTGTCTATAAAATAAGCTAAGGCTTCTAAATCTAGCAAGGTAAAGACTTTGTGATTTTTTGGTTCCAAACAAACTTCAATTATAAAATAAGATGAGGGATTTGAAGAGAGAATAAAATCTTTACTAGATGTTACATAAGATTTTAACCACATGATTCTTATTGTAATTGAAAAAACTTGTTTTCCAACACATTGTCCTCTATGGCTATCGTGCTCTTTATTTTGTAGTTGCGTTGCTTCTTTGGATAATGTTAAGCAATATATTTAGGTTCTCCACAATATAAGTATAAACCTTCTTGATGATGTCAAGTTTTTTCTTGCTTGATAAGAAGCTTAAAACATATTGTATGAATTTGTATAGATTTTGGTCTTAATGAATAAACTTTTGTAAACTTAGTGATTGTCACCATAGCTTGATTTGTACATCTCCAACCAAATCTTTGTTCTTGGCATCTTTCAAAGAGTTAATTGTCAAATACAATGGCTTGAGCAATAAATTGCTCTAACGAGCCTACTCTTGGTATCATCAATATCAAATATTTGACATTATTTATTAATCTATATTGAAATTGATTAACAAAGGTTTTATCATTCTTATCTATATTATAAGTAAGATTTTAAAATTTTACAACATATATGATGGTTGAATGTGATTCTTATTGTAAAAATACAAGTTTGGTCTCTATTACCCTTTTTTCATCACTTTCTCTAAAAGTAGTAGTAAATACTTTTAAGAATGAATTCAAATCATAGAAAAGATGTGAATTTATTTTCCATCAAAGATGTAAAGCAAGAGAGAACATTCTTAGAGAGAAGTGCACTCATGAATCCAACTTGAATAAGTCTATCAAGATATTAAGAATAATACAACCTTAGATAGAACTTTACTTATTGTAAAAACCTTCAAAATTTTGATCTTGTTCTATTAAACTTCTCAAGGATATTTATCCTTGTTTCTCTCATACTTAGAATAATAAGACTTCTTAGATTTAGTTATGAGCTTGATCTACTTGTTTCTCTCAATTACACAACTTCTTGAAATAGACTTTCAACTTTATTTTTGACATCTTCTATAGGTGTCAAAATAATATTCTAATAATTGACATTAAATATACATGAGATTTCTATCCTTAGAGTATTGACAAGCTCATGAAGATTTATAATAGTTGCAAATTTATTCTTACTTCCACCAAGAGTAGCATCTATAATTTTTTCTTACATAGATAATTCAAAAAAAAAATCTAAAAGTCAAATCAAAAGAAGATAATCTATAACTTTTAATATCAAATGAGAGTTTCCACAAAGAGGGATAGTCTACTCTTTTTAAGAAAAATAATCAATGTTAAAAAATTAAAAATGAGTTTAAAGATAGGTAATTTGTAACCTTCAAAACATAACAATAGAAGTAAAGCAATGCACTTACTTTTAACACAAAATAAGGACAACAAATTAGCACTCTTGCCAAATTGTCAAGAACATGAATTTCAAAAAAAAAATCTCAATACACTCTTATGTCACTTAAAAAGACTAGAAAATCATTCAAAGATGATAATATATTGAATAAGAATGGCTATTGTCAAAGATAAAAAGATAAGAAAGACTTGAAACAAGATTAAGGACTAAAAAGGTATTGACAAGAGTGAAGAAGGCTTCACTCTTGCCTCCATATATATACTATCCAACTAGGAGTTACATGGTGATATCCTACATGATCTCTAATATGTGTCAAATTTGCAAGACATGTGTCTTAACTTACAAGGCAAGTTTCTTATATGGACGCCACATTGTTAGCTTATACCACAAGCTATCCACATATGCGATACATGGCTAACTTGTTGGCTAAGTTTCTAACCTATTAATCAACTATAAACATGTATAAAATCAAATATGCATCTATGAAGCTTCACCACAAGATAATATTAAATCTACCTACATTCACCTTCTACATAATACTTCTTATCTAAATAAATATGTATGTCCATGACACATACAAGGCTTTTTATCTTGTCAACCCTTTGCTCCTCAATAACAAAGGTTAAACTTGTCAACCAAAACAAAAACACCCAACAACATAGTTCATAGCTAAAATAATCAATGATGTTTGGAAACAACTTGATTGATACAAAAGAGACTACAACAATACAAACTTTACACAACTCTATCTACATGCAATCTCACCGACAACCACTCTCTTCAAACTTAGTATATGAAAAAAAACTCCATCTTATATATGTTTCATACTCTAGCATACCAATTTGCTCTTCTTTTTGTTGTTGAAGTGATCCCACTTGGCAAACATGATGGCACACTCGCTAAAGGTGGTGCCACTCTTCATCGAGCTAATGAGCAAAGCGACAAATCAAAGGTGATACCTCTACATCGAGCTAATGAATAAGTGACAAATCAAAGGTAATACCTCTACATCGTTTCTTTAGCAATCCAATCCATTTTTATTTATTTATTTTTCCAAATCGACCAAAAGTAGAAAATGTAGGTACTTTGAGAATACACCATGATAAAAAAAAATCTCTACCACTTCTAATACAACTCTGCCGCTCACCAGCAATGTGATGCTTGCAGCAAGAGGGGGTGTTGGAACTACAATAACCTTTATTGTCACCTTCGACATCCATCCATGGATGACGTCCACAGATAGATATACACGTCAAACTACACGATGAGATCCTATTCATCCGGATCTCAACCAGTCTGCTTATACTCTATGCATCATCCACAGTGGTAACAAAGTTGAGTATTATTAATTTATATTTCCTTGAATCTCTTCCTTGAATCTCCTCGTTATTTCCTCGAAAAGGTGGAGACCGAGGGCCATGCGGCCTAGTGTGACGTAGTGGGTGCGGGGTCGCACTTGAGGGCCTCTGGAAGCATGCTTCGTGCTCGATGCTGTGAGAACAGACGAAGGCAGCGAAAAGGGAGAAATGTGGTGCGCGGCGAGAGCGATAACGGTTGTCACCTCAATCCAACCAGAAGAGGCAAGCGGGGTTGAACCGCTGACCTATCGGACTGCAGCCGATTGCTCTACCACTGAGCTATACCTCCTTCACATGCCCTCTACAGGTCTCGAACCTGTGACCTTCGCGTTATTAGCACGACGCTCTAACCAGCTGAGCTAAGAAGGCACAGATGCAAGCTCCGATTCCTATCACAATACCCATACCGTTATCTCTTCCCAGCCTCGTCCTCCTCCACCCATCCACTTCTCTCTCCCTCTCTGAGAGCTCCTCTTTGGGCATCGGTGGCGCCGAGCACGCGCTGTGGACTGCCGTGGCACTGGCTCTTTGTGGTTGTCACGAACATTTGTGCTCTTCCTCCTGCTATGCTGTCGTAAGACTTTCCTGGTTTGGGTGTCGCCACAATCATTCCCGTTGTGAAGTCTCTGGAATCTGATTCCTTTCGCCTGTGTAACATGGAGTGCGCCGGAGCTCCATGGCAGGCGCGGCTTGGTCTTCGATGAGACCGGCCGTTCAGCCCACGTCCGAGGACTCCCGCCTGCGCGAAATCGTGCATCGTGAATCCCTTCCAGCGCACTCACTGGGTGGCTCTTTCTCTCTTGATTCTTGAAAGTGGACTGAAGTTGCTCTGGCCATGTTATCGATTCTAGTCGGAGGAAGCGACTTAGTGCGGAGGCGTGTTCACGAATTCGCGCTTTTCCATGCCATCGCTCAACTAAGGTCACGAACAGATTTCATGAGCGGTTCCTTCGTGCATCACATTTCCCTCTCTTTATCGATCTCTCTTGAAATATGTCACTCTCCACTCTTGGCAGTCTGCGTGTGAGTGTATGTGTCTCCTTCGGTTGAGCATGCAGCCCTTGCCAAGACTCGCGCGTCTTTCGATTTATGTTTCTCAAAACATGGATCACTTATAAGAAACCTGAAGAAATAGATTTGATGGCACCTATAATATCATATTCGACCTGGACAGTCTGGAAGACTCTTTGGTGGCTCAGGACTGCCGTGCACTAGGGTACATTGGCTGCAGAGATCGTGTAAAGCTATTACAGTTGAGGTTGCTGAAGCAGCGTCGCCTCTTCCAACTGCTGCTGGTCCTGGCATCGAAGCCGGGCTCCCTTCCCCAAACCACCCTCATTCAGATTCTACATAGCAGTTTATCTTGGAGATCAACGTCCTCTAGGTACGAGACTTCGGAGTTCACAATCGCAGTCCTCGCTCCCTGGTGCACATTGTGTCAATTGTAACTTGGATCCTGCTGATTGTGTTCGTACGCATGAATGAAGAATACCAATGTGAACGTTGCAGGTACAGTCTTGTATAAAGTTTCACATGAGATACCAGACTGCTACTGGTGTGGGCAAGTATCTTTACAGCCTTGTTTATGCTGAATGCGCGTATATGTTTGTGATGTATTCTCAGTGTCAACGCATGGGGTGCTGTCTAGTGTCGTCATAAAGATATCGAGTTGAGCCAATCGAGAATTTATTGACTAGATTTGTACTGATTACGGGCATTCTATTCGCACGCACGTGGCTTTATAAGATCCAAGCTCCATATTTTTGAGAGCACATAGCTGCAAATTTGCTTGGATTGCAGTGAGCACGATGCAAAGTGACTTGGGTTTATACTGATCTCACATAGATGGCTTTTGCAGCTAGCGGTGCTCGTTGCGCCCTTGAACTTCTTTGGGATTCGGAGCATCAACATTGTTACACATGTCATGCACCCAGAGAACCTCGCCTCTTTCATTTTGGGTCAGTCTATTAGCATGCACGTTTAAGATGAGATATGATTGCAGTGTTAACCCCACTTTCTTCATAAGCTATTGATGCAGATGTTCATTTATAGTGAGTCGCAGCCGGTTAGCACCGGAGGGAAGAAAGCTGGCACCTATGCGTAGTAGTTGCTAGTTCCTGCATTGCTCTTGTGGGTGCATGGCCACTGAGTAGCTAGTGAAATCTCATAACAGCAATAAATCTAGAAGTGGATTTGATTCCACACCACCTCGAAATAGCAGTGTTTGGCATTTGCAGCCGAGCAAAATAGCACACCAAAAATACTGCTAGTGTGCCTTATCAACATGTTTTTATCAATTGTGATTGTGCTGTAATTTCAAATATTTGTCAATATTTCATAGTTTTACTTTGTGTTATAGAGTTTAGATTTGGTTTCATAGATAAGATGTTGATAAGAAAATTGCAAGTAGAAAGAACATTGTATTAAAGTATATAAGTAAATAATAAAGTAGAATAAGTAACATTGTAGAGGATACTACTTTAGGTAAGTTACTATTGATTTAAGGATTGGTTCTTGGTATGTAAGAAGGCCAAGATATAAAATAGATGAACACACCAAGGATCTGATAGGGACATAGTCCTTAGAACCTTTTAGAGACAAGTTTCTAGAACCTTCTAGAAGCAAGTCTCTGGAACCTTCTAAAAGCTTCTTAGTTGGTAGAAGATGTTAGGGACATAGTCCTTAGAACCTTCTAGAAGCTTCCTAGTTAGTAGAAGTTGCTTGAGAAGCTTCCTAAATAGGAGTATATGTTGGAATTGAGGCTGAAGAATTCTTCAGTCTCGACAACGCATCTCTTGGATCTCTAGCTCACCTCTCTGGTGTTGTTCTTGTATTCATCTGATTAATCTAGTTCTTGCCAGTTCTTCTTGAACTTCTTGTTAGATCTCGAGTCTGTATTTCTATGTCCATGACAGTTTGTCGAGACTTCACTCACCTCAGATATCAGAGTTAGTTTCTTCCTCGTTAGAGTGCGGATTACCTCTCTGCTTGGAAGTTTACTAGCATTTTAGAGGTTGCGGATTAACCTCTTCTAAACTGTTACTTCTTTTGTTACAATATTGGAGACTTATTCTTCTTGGAGAGAGTGGATTACTCCTTTTCTTGAAGTTCTTAAGGCATTTTAGAGGTTGCGGAGTACCCTCCTCTAAACCAATATTGTCTTCTTGTAGAGTCATTTCCGTCCTTCTCTTAGAATAGCCGGAGGCCAAGACATTAGTATGACAGAAAGTTCGGAGTCTAAGTTGGATGTTATCATGAATGCCCTTGCTACATTATCACAAAGAACTGTAGAGATTGAAGGAGTTGTCGCAAGGCTTCATAATGATGGAGCATCTGAGATGGCACAATCTAGGTTGCACCAACCTCAAACTTTTACACTTGGAGAAGCATCTTTGCCTCAGGTTCGACAAGCATCGCTGGTTCTACAACATAAGGAGCCTCGAGTTAGCCTTCCGGACAAGTTTGGTGGTACGCATTTCAAGTTTCGAGGATTTGTCAATCAAATTAGGTTGATAACAGTTTTACAGTCCGAACGCTATCCAACGGAGGAGTCACGTGTTGGGCTTGTTGGAACCTTACTTACAGGGCAAGCTCTATCATGGTTTGCTCCTTTGTTTGAGAAACGATCATCCATACTAAATAACTTTGAAACCTTTTTAGAGGCGTTTGCGGAAGCATTTGGTGAACACGACAAGGTTCGATGGGCTACAACAAAGATCCGATCACTACGATAAGGGATGCGCTCTGCATCAGTCTATGCATCGGACTTCAAGCAATTAGCATGGGACATCAATTGAGACGAAGAAGCGTTGATGAATCAATTCTATTGGGATTTGAAAGATGATGTGAAGGATTTGCTGTTAACTCTTCTTGATCTACAAATACTCAACGAAGCTATTAGCCAAGCTGTGAAGTGCGATAACCACCTATTTCAACGTCGCCAAGACCAACGTTCAAGACAACATACGATTCGCCACACCCCAACTATGTCGGCCAGGAGCATGAATTCACATTCAGAAGTAGAAGACATGCAAATTGATGCGGTACGTGTCAAATCTCTTACTCTAGAAGAAAAAAAGCAGCGTATGGAGGAAGGTCTATACTTGTATTGCGGTGAAGAAGGCCACAAAGTTGGAAACTGCCCCAAGAAGCAAAATCGACGTATTATCAAGACTAGGGGTACGTTTATTCAAGAAAACAAAGATGCCCAATCACAATAAGAACCGTGCGGTTGGGCAGTGAAATATCGCAACAACAACCAGGTTCCTTTCTTTCCGCTCAATCTGTCCTTTATTTTACAATCCCTTTGTTTATTGGCCCTCAGAAACTGAGAACCTTAGCATTATTAGATTCAGGAGCATCTGCTTGTTTCTTAGACGAAGAATTTGCAAGGCGTCATAAGATCCCTTTAGTACAAAAATCCAAACCTGTTCACGTTGAGGTCATAGATGGGCGACCTATATTGTCTGGTAGTATCACCTATGAATTAGAACCTATAGAAGTGACGTTTAATGGCCATAGTAGTCATATTATTTTTAATATTATTAGAATCCCATCAAATCCTATTATTCTTGGTCTTTCTTGGTTAAAAAAGCATAACCCATCTATAGATTGGAGGTTGCGGAAGATGATCTTTCCCACAAAACCACCCAAGAGCAAGCCTAGTAGAAAACCCTGAATAGAAAAATCCTTATTCATTGGAGCAAGAGCGTTTATAAGATCATCCAAGGAAGGCACACTGTTTGTCTTTTATGCGGCTCCAACTACTGGAGAGAAGATCTCGACAACAAGTATACCTGAGCAATATAAGGATTTTAAAGATGTGTTTCAAAAGAAGAATGTCGACATGCTACCGGAACACCGATCATATGATTGCGCCATAGACTTGCAGGAAGGAGCACAACCACCTTTTGGCCCAATCTTCAATCTATCACAGACGGAGTTGGCGGAGTTGCGGAAGTACGTCGACGAGAATCTAGCCAAGAACTTCATCTGTCATTCAAAATCGTCAGCTAGAGCACCCATCTTATTTGTGAAGAAGAAAGATGGCTCGTTGCGGATGCGTGTAGACTATCGAGGCCTCAAGAAAGTAACAAAGAAGAATCGTTATCCGTTACCTTTGATTTCTAGTCTCTTAGAACAACTTGGATGTGCAAGGATTTTTACAAAAATTGATCTAAGGGGAGCTTACAACCTCGTACAAATCAAGGAAGGAGATGAATGGAAGACAACATTCCGTACAAGGTATGGCCATTTTGAATATAATGTCATGCCCTTTGGTCTTACCAATGCTCCAGCGGTCTTTCAACATATGATGAATGACATTTTTCAAGAGTACCTTGACGATTTTGTTGTCATCTATTTGGATGATATTTTGATATTCTCCAAAAATGAGGAAGAGTATGAAAAACACGTTCGTTTGGTATTAGAGAAACTACACGAGCGTGGACTATATGCCAAGTTGGAGAAGTGTTTATTTCACCAAATAGAGATGGAATTTCTCGAGTTCGTTGTGACTACGAAAGGCTTGAAGATGGACCCCAAGAAGGTGGAAGCAATTGTGTCTTGAGAGGTTCCGAAGATGGTTAGAGACGTACAATGCTTTCTTGGTTTTGCCAACTTCTATCTGATCTTCATCAAGAATTACTCTCAAGTTGCTGCTCCTCTCACTCGGTTGACATGCAAGGATAAGCTGGAATGGGGACCTCTAGCAGAGAAGGCGTTTCAAAACCTGAAGACCGCATTTACTACTGCTCCAATCTTGGTACATCTAGACTTTACAAAGGCCTTCTATTTAGAAACTGATGCTTCGGATTTTGCTTTGGGAGCTGTACTTTCACAAATGGGAGAAGACAAGAAGCTCCATCCAGTTGCATTCTATTCTCAAAAGTTCTCTGCTGCTGAAATCAATTATGAGATCCACGATAAAGAACTTCTTGCTATAGTGGATTCTTTCCAAGAATGGCATCATTTTCTTGAAGGAGCTACACATCTAGTGACCATATACACAGATCACAAGAATTTGGAGTATTTCATATCGACTCGAGTTCTAAATCAACGTCAAGCTCGATGGGATATGTTGCTATCTAGGTTTGATTTTGTTATCACTTATCGACCTGGAAAGCAACAAGGACTATCTGATGCCTTATCGAGGAGATCGTATCTTGTACCAAAGGCTGGAAAAGCAGCGTTTGGTCAACAATGTACGACATTGTTGAAGCCGGAGCAATTTCAGCTTTGCGCTACTATTATGCCAATTGATGCTGACTTCTCGAATCAGGTACGTGCCGTAACCATTGAAGATTCAGTAGCCATTGATATTAAGCAGCATGCCAATGACGACAAGTTTAAGGTGGAGGGAGATCTTTTATACTTTGAAGAGCGGTTATATATCCCAAAAGGACCACCACGACTCCGAGTTCTTCAATCTCGCCACGATTTTCCAGCTGCGGGACATTTTGGATTCAACAAGACCTTGGAGCTTATTTCTCGAGATTTTTGGTGGCCTCAAATGTGGAAGGATGTGAAAGATTTTGTCCTCTCCTATGACATCTGTTCAAGATCCAAGAATCCTCGGCATCGCCTTTATGGACTCCTACAGCCATTGTCAATTCCACGTCGACCATGGTCTTCAATTTCCATGGACTTCATCACGGACCTGCCATCATCGAACTCATTTGACAGCATAGATCGGCTTACAAAAATGACACACTTTGTCCCTTGCAAGAAGACATCGTCGAGTGAAGTCACAACAAGGCTCTTTCTCAATAATGTGTATCGATATCATGGACTACCAGATGATATCGTATCAGATCGAGGAATCCAGTTCGTATTGAAGTTTTGGAGATCTCTCTTTGAGATACTGAAGGTGGATATCAAGCTTTCTTCGACTTTTCATCCTCAAACTGACGGTCAAACGGAACGAGTGAACCAAGTCTTGGAACAATACTTACGATGCAGCATCAACTATCAACAAGACGATTGGACCACATATCTGCTGCTAGCCGAGTTTGTATATAACAACACCCTCTATGCGTCAACTCAATACACACCATTCTTTTTCAACTATGGGTATCATCAAAAGCTTGATTTATTGAGTCCATCAACAAATAACAATCAGCAGCTGAAGGATTTGCGAAACAACTATCAGAGCTTCAAAATACGTTGAAGCTTCAATTACAATCCGTTCAAGAATCCTACAAGGCGTCTGCAGATAGATTTCGAAATCAAGCACCTACTTTGAAAATTGGAGATAAAGCATGGCTTCTTCAATGGAATATCAAGACCAAGCGACCATGTGAAAAGTTGGACTATCGAAGATTGGGACCATTTATCATCCAAAAGCAAATCAATCCAGTGGCGTACCGTTTGGAATTACCGGCTTCTATGAAGGTACATCCAGTCTTTCATGTTTCTTTGTTGGAGCCTTATCGAGAGTCATCTTTTCCTGGAAGAGTGCAATGTCCGCCACCTAGTATTGAGATCGAGAACCACGAGGAATACGAGGTTGAAAAGGTACTGGATTCTCGGCGAAGGTGGGGCAAGTTGGAGTATCTTGTTCATTGGTGCGGCTACGACATTAATGAGCGAACGTAGGAGCCAGCTAAAAATCTCACCAATGCGCCGCAAAAGGTACAGGAGTTTCATCAACAACATCCTCATAAATCTAAGCCGGTTCGACAATAGCTTCTTTCTGAAGCTTGCTCACCCAAGAATATAAGAAAGGGAGAGAGCACCACCAAAATTCGTACTTGATGTAGTTATTTTCTCCAAGATAAAATAGAATTTTTTCAGTAGCCATAGTTTGGTCTTCAGATATGGATAGCCAAGAGATAGATACTATGCCAGTCAGATTATCTCAACCAACTAGTTCACGAAGGCGACCCCGAGATGAAGAACCACCTGCACCACGACGACGATGGAGGATACCAAGTAACCGATCATTGGTGATTGTATTTGAGTCCGAGCCTGCTTACGATGGTCAACTAGAAGGCATATTTGCAGGACAATTTTACAATGAAGACACGTTGTCGTATTACGTGCTTTCCTGCTCGAGAACGCGCCGGGCGTCTGCCTGTAGAAGGTAGTATGGAGATTCGCCGATAATCACGCAGTCTATCAGTTTTTGATTGCTGGAATATAAACGACTACAACAATGTACAGTAAATCTATACGGGTGCTCTTCGACTGCTTGTCGAAGTCCTTTTTGCCCCAGCCGGTAGGTCTCTAGACGTTACAGAGAACCCCGTACAACCCAAACTGTTAACCTTCAATACTGCTTTGTACTTACGATCTTGTATCCACTGACTGTCTTGTTAGATTAACCCAATAAATTTCATTCACTCCGCATACTCAATCCTATAGACACCCTTTTAATCCTTCAATCACAGACGTAACTCGATTTCACAAAACAGTCAAGAGTATTCAAACCCACTTCATTTAAAAATCTCGATTCACCATTACAACATTGACTTCAGCAGCGATTGCCTCAGTCTTCTCAAAACTCCACGAAGAAAAAAAATCCAAATTCTCTGTCTTTCCTTCCTCGACCCGAAGCATGAAGCTCCTCTCTCTAATTCCCTTCATCTTCAAAAACCTCCAATAAAAAAAACCGAACTGGTAACCTTGCAGAAGCTTGAAAAAACTCGCTCCCCCCCCCCCCCGATTTCCCCTTAAAAAAAAAAACCCACACCACTCCAAAACTATATCCCCCCCTAACCTTATCCTCTGAATTTCTTCAATCTTTCGTCTTAGATCCGGAATTGGCTCCCACCTCAAGCTTGGATCCGAAATTGGCTCTCACTTCAACTTGGATTCGAAATTGGCTCTCGCCGCCAAGCTTTCTCCTCCGTTTTTACCTTTAAGAAATCCATTTACCGAAAACAACGTTCCCTGAGACGGCACAGAGAACAGGACAGCCTGAAACAGAATCGAACCCCGTAATCGGGACCACATTGAGTCGCCCGACCAATTCAGGTCTTGTATTGGTAAAGATGCCCGTAGTAACCTGGATGTTCCCGTAATTGGGTCAAATTGGTCCTCGCGTCAGATTGGCTAAGACCCGTAGTAAGACCTGGATTTCCCGTAACTAGACTGCATTGGGTTGCCCCACCAATACAGGTCTCATATTGGGTAAGAGGACCCGGATTGGATTATCGAAATTGGATCCAATTGGCTCCTCGAACCCGTCGTGTGAATTGGTCCTTCTCTTCCTGCTGACTCCCGTTATTGGAATCGAACGGGGCATTTCAGTATGCCCCGGCTGACTGTAACGGAGTGACTGAACCTGACCACTCAGTATTTGTACTGGAGTTGGTCGATGTTCCCAATATTCGAGGTAACTGAATATTAATAAAATTCCCCTTTCTTTTTATTTTCACTGTATACTCGTGTTACAACACGACAACGGAAGTTCATGCTTGGTCAGAAGTTGAAGGAGTGGGCCACTACCATTGGCTTCAAGGGCCGATGAATCACTTGCCTCGTGAACAACAGTTGGAGTTCATAGCAGACGTTATGTGACAGATCTTCATTTTCTTGCGTTGGTACTGATTGACAACAACATTGCTTCTTAGAGACCTCAAAGCTAAAGGAGGGGGTGATGTTAGGGACATAGTCCTTAAAACCTTCTAGATACAAGTTTCTAGAACCTTCTAGAGACAAGCTTCTAGAACCTTCTAGAAGCAAGTCTTTGGAACCTTTTAAAAGCTTCTTAGTTGATAGAAGATGTCAGGGACATAGTCTTTAGAACCTTCTAGAGATAAGTTTCTAGAACCTTCTAGAAACAAGTCTCTGGAACCTTCTACAAACAAGTCTCTGGAACCTTCTAGAAGCTTCCTAGTTGATAGAAGTTGCTTGAAAAGCTTCCTAAATAGGAGTATATATTGGAATCGAGGCTGAAGAGTTCTTCAGTCTCGACAACACATCTCTTGGAGCTCTAGCTCAACTCTCTGGTGTTGTTCTTGTAATCATGTGATTAATCTAGTTCTTGCCAGTTCTTCTTGAACTTCTTGGTAGATATCAAGTCTGTATTCTGTGTCCGTGACACTTACCAATGCTCCAACAATCTATCAACATATAATGAATGATATTTTCTGAGAGCACCTTGACGATTTTGTTATCATCTATTTGGATGATATTTTGATATTCTCCAAAAACGAAGAAGAGCATGAAAAGCATGTTCGTTTGGTCTTGGAGAAACTATGCAAATGAGGACTATATGCCAAGTTGGAGAAGTGCTTATTTCACCAAATAGAGATGGAGTTTCTAGGGTTTGTTGTGACTACGGAAGGCTTGAAGATGGACCCCAAGAAGGTGGAAGCAATCGTGTCCTGAGAGGTTCCGAAGACGGTTAGAGTTGTACAATGCTTTCTTGATTTTGCCAACTACTATCGGATCTTCATCAAGAATTACTCTCAAGTTGCTGCTCCTCTCACTCGGTTGACATGCAAGGATAAGCTGGAATGGGGACCTCTAGCAGAGAAGGCGTTTCAAAACCTGAAGACCGCATTTACTACTGCTCCAATCTTGGTACATCTAGACTTTACAAAGGCCTTCTATTTAGAAACTGATGCTTCGGATTTTGCTTTGGGAGCTGTACTTTCACAAATGGGAGAAGACAAGAAGCTCCATCCAGTTGCATTCTATTCTCAAAAGTTCTCTGCTGCTGAAATCAATTATGAGATCCACGATAAAGAACTTCTTGCTATAGTGGATTCTTTCCAAGAATGGCATCATTTTCTTGAAGGAGCTGCACATCTAGTGACCATATACACAGATCACAAGAATTTGGAGTATTTCATATCGACTCGAGTTCTAAATCAACGTCAAGCTCGATGGGATATGTTGCTATCTAGGTTTGATTTTGTTATCACTTATCGACCTGGAAAGCAACAAGGACTATCTGATGCCTTATTGAGGAGATCGTATCTTGTACCAAAGGCTGGAGAAGTAGTGTTTGATCAACAATGTACGACATTGTTGGAGCCAGTGCAATTTCAGCTTTGCGCTACTATTGTGCCAATTGATGCTGACTTCCTGAATCAGGTATGTGCCGTGACCATTGAAGATTCAGTAGCCATTGATATTAAGCAGCGTACCAATGATCACAAGTTCAAGGTAGAGGGAGATCTTTTATACTTTGAGGAGTAGTTATATATCCCAAAAGGACCAGCATGACTCCGAATTCTTCAATCTCACCACAATTTTCTAGCTGCGGGATATTTTGGATTCAACAAGACCTTGGAGCTTAATTCTCGAGATTTTTGGTGGCCTCAAATGTGGAAGGATGTGAAAGATTTTTTCCTCCCCTATGACATCTGTTCAAGATCCAAGAATCCTCGGCATCGCCCTTATGGACTCCTACAGCCATTGCCGATTCCAAGTCGACCATGGTCTTCAATTTCCATGGACTTCATCACGGACCTACCATCATCGAACTCATTTGATAGCATCATTATCGTGGTAGATCGACTTACAAAGATGGCGCACTTTGTCCCTTATAATAAGACATCGTCGAGTGAAGTCACAACAAGGCTCTTTCTTGATAATGTATATCGATATCATGGACTACCAGATGATATCGTATCACATCAAGGAACCCAGTTCGTATCAAAATTTTGGAGATCTCTCTTTGAGATACTGAAGGTGGATATCAAGCTTTCTTCGGCTTTTCATCCTCTAACTGACGGCCAAACGAAATGGGTGAATCAAGTCTTGGAACAATACTTATGATGCAGCATCAACTATCAACAAGACGATTGGACCACATATCTGTCGTTAGCCGAGTTAGCATATAACAACACCCTCCATGTGTCGACTCAATACACACCATTCTTTTCCAACTATGGATATCATCCGAAGCTTGATTTATTGAGTCCGTCAACAAATAATAATCCAGCAGCTGAAGGATTTGCGAAACAAATATCAGAGCTTGAAAATACATTGAAGCTTCAATTACAATCCACTCAAGAATCCTACAAGGCGTGTGCAGATAGATTTCGAAATGAAGCACCTACTTTGAAAATTGGAGATAAAGCATGAGTTTTTTGACGGAATATCAAGACTAGGCGACCATGTGATAAGTTGGACTATCGAAGATTGGGACCATTTATCATCCAAAAGTAAATCAATCCAGTGGCGTACCGTCTGGAATTACCGGCTTCTATGAAGGTACATCCAGTCTTTCATGTTTCTTTGTTGGAGCCTTATCGAGAGTCGTCTTTTT
Organism: Physcomitrium patens; assembly: GCF_059467195.1. NCBI lineage: Eukaryota > Viridiplantae > Streptophyta > Bryopsida > Funariales > Funariaceae > Physcomitrium > Physcomitrium patens. The sequence continues at coordinate 15,425,213 of NC_143413.1, read as the reverse complement.
GTGGAAGAGTGCAATGTTTGCTACCTAGTATTGAAATCGAGAACCACGAGGAATACGAAGTTGAAAAGGTATTGGATTCATGGCGAAGGTAAGCAAGTTGGAGTATCTTGTTCATTGGTGCGGCTACGACATTAATGAGCAAACATGGGAGCCAGCTGAAAATCTCGCCAATGCGCCACAAAAGGTACAAGAGTTTCATCAACAACATCCTCATAAATCTAAGCCGGTTTGACGATAGCTTCCTTCTGAAGCTTGTTCATCCAAGAATGTAAGAAAGGGAGAGAGCACCACCAAAATTCGTAGTTGATGTAGTTATTTTCTCCAAGATAAAATAGAATTTTTTCAGTAGCCATAGTTTGGTCTTCAGATATGGATAGCCAAGAGATAGATACTATGCCAGTCAAATTATCTCAATCGACTAGCTCATGAAGGCAACCCCGAGATGAAGAATCGCCTACACCACGACGACGATGGAGGATACCAAGTAACTGGTGACTAGTGATTGTATTTGAGTTCGAACTTGCTTACGATGGTCAGCCAGAAGGCATGTTTGGAGGACAATATTACAATGAGGACACGGAAGTTCATGCTTGGTCAAAAGTTGAAGGATTGGGCCACTACCATTGGCTTCAAGGGCCGATGAATCACTTGCCTCGTGAACAACAATTGGAGTTCATAGCAGACGTTATGTGACAGATCTTCATTTTCTTGCATTGATACTGATTAATAACAACATTGCTTCTTAGAGACCTCAAAGCTAAAGGAGGGGGTGATATTAGGAACATAGTCCTTAGAACCTTCTACAGACAAGTTTCTAGAACCTTTCAGAAGGAAGTCTTTAGAACCTTCTAGAAGCTTCTTAGTTAGTAGAAGATGTTAGGGACATAGTCCTTAGAACCTTCTAGAGATAAGTTTCTAGAACCTTCTAGAAACAAGTCTCTGGAACCTTCTAAAAGCTTCCTAGTTAGTAGAAGTTGCTTGAGAAGCTTCCTAAATAGGAGTATATATTGGAATCGAGGCTAAAGAATTCTTCAGTCTCGACAACACATCTCTTGGAGCTCTAGCTCACCTCTCTGGTGTTGTTCTTGTATTCATGTGATTAATCTAGTTCTTGCCAGTTCTTCTTGAACTTCTTGTTAAATCTTGAGTCTGTATTTCTATGTCCGTGACAAGATCTTAAAAATATAAAGAATATGTTAAAAAAATATTTTCATAGTAGATAAGATAATAATAAATAGTCTTAGTAAAATGTTGAATGGATGTATTCATCAAAAGATATAAGTTGTCCATTAAGGCAACAGCCACGATCTATAAGTAACAAATATTGGAAGTGAGAAACATCTTATTCCATACTCTCTTTGTGTACAACCTTGCTGATGTTAAGTGTTGTTACTTCATAGTGTTTGTTCTTCAATAGATTATGGATCCACTCACCTTTAGTTGTAAGTTTTGAAGTTCTTTGAAGTCTTATTGTGAGGAGTAGATCTTTTGATTGTTATTGATATTAGGATTTGGTATCATCTAATTCCATTATTGCATCTCATTGTTGATGTAGTTTTGCTCTTATTTATTGTTAAGTGCATTGATAATCTTCGAGGTTGTTAGATACTTTAGAATGATGTTTTAAAATACTAGTGTTGTATTTTTTTGTTGATTTACATTACTTGTGATCTAACATTGTGGTTTTATGTGATAAACTTCTCTTGAGATCTTCTTGTAGTGATGAGAAGTATTTTCTGAGATTAGAAGTATTTTATGAAAGAAAAGGGATGATTGAGAAGTGGCAAAGCTTATATAAGAGGTTTAGATAGAATATAAGACTTGTGAGAAGTCCTATAAGTGAAGTTGAGAGTGATTTAAGATTAATATTACTAATTCACTTACAAAGGAGGCATTCTAGGTTTCAAATGCACCAACATATTTTTGTTGATTTTAAAAGCTTTTTTTTTCTCTTTTTTTGATTTTCTTTGATATACCCTTTTCTTAGACATGGCTTCAAATGAGAGTGAAGGTTTGAAAGTGATTAAGAAGTTTAAGGGTGACAATTTCTACCATTAGAAGAAAAAATGAAACTTTTATTGGTTTTATTAGACCTTTGGAACATTATGGATGAAAGTAAAGATCCTCCAAGTAATGATGTTGATGTTAAGGTGAAGAAGGAGTATAAACATCATGAAAAGAAGGCTTTTGACATGATTGCATCAAATTTGGATGATGCCAATTTTTTACATATAATTGCTTGTAATGGACCAAAAGAAGCATGAAAGATTCTTTGCAATATCTATGAGAGTAGAAACCTTGCCAACATTCTATGGACAAAGAAGAAGTTCTTAACAGTAAAGATTTAAGAATGAGATGACCTCATGGTTCATGTCAACAAGATAAAAGCACTTGCAAACCAACTAACAATTGTTGACAAGTCAATTGATGATAAGAACATTATATTGATATTACTCCTGAGCCTTCTCAAGTCCTACAACCACTTCATTGTTACATTGGAGTCTATCAATATAAAGGAGCTTACCATGAACTATATCACATCAAAGCTTGCTCATGAAATGTTCAAGAAGAAAGAAAAAAAAATTCAAAGTAATGATTCTATTCTATTTTTAAAATAAGGCAAAGATAGTTATTCTCATCAATGTGATAATTTAAAAAGCAACATGTAAAATTGCTATGTTTATAAAAAATTATGTTACTTTATTAGAAATTGCTACAAAGTCAAGAAAAGAGATAGGAAGAATACAATCAATGCTCGTGATAACTTTGATGGAGATAACTATGCTTTCATGGCAAGTGAAGGAGCCTCTATGGTTGCTATGTCCAAGTAGATTATAAATTTGGATGTTACTATGTACATGATATCATATAAGTATTTCTTTGACATTTATAAAGAAATTCTAGCAACCAAAGTTTGGTTAGGAGACAATGGCATGGTATAAGCCATTGGAATTAGATCCCTTGTTGTAGAAATTGTTGTGAAGAACCAAATCAAGATGATTAGGTTGAAAGAAGTCTTATATGTGCCAAAGATAAAAAAAAAAAAAAAAAAAAAAAAAAAAAAAACTTCTTTTGGTGAGCAAACTTATATCACATAGTTATAAGGTTCAATTTTATAAAAATAGATGTTTTGTGAAGACATTGGGTAGATAACATGTTGTTAAAGGCTTTAGAGATGGCAATCTCTGCTTCATCGATTGTAAGAAGGTAAATGAGATAGAAGTGGCAGCATTTGCTGATTTTCCACAAAATCAAGACAAGTTTGGAATTTGACATGAACGACTTGGATATTTGAATGCCAAAACCATGAAGAAGCTCTAATCCATGGTAAGTGGCTTAGATCTTAGTCAATTCAGCCACAATGCCTTCACACTTACTTGTGAAGATTATATATAAGGCAAATAATAAAAAACTTCATTTTCAAGAGGAGTTACAATATATACAAGAAAATTGTTAGAGATTGTATATTTTGATGTTTTTAAACCAATGAAGATACCATCAATTGAAGGAGCAAGGTACTTTTTCCCATTTATTAATGGTTTTTCAAGAAAAGTGTGGATTTATATTATTAAAGCCTAGAGTGAATGTTTTCCAAGGTTTAAGGAGCTTAAGGCTCTTGTAGAAAAACAATATGAATGTAAGCTCAAAGTATTGTGCATGAATAATGGAGGTGAGTACATATCAAAATATTTTGATGAATTCTTTAAGATTCAAGGTATTACAAGACAATCCTCTACTCCCTATTCTCTACAACAAAATAGAGTTGTTGAAAGAGAAAATTGCACCATTGTAGAGATGACAAGGAGTATGCTTCATGCACAAAATCTTAGGCATGAATATTAGGCGAAAACATTGGTAAATGTGGTGTATATAAGAAATAAGTATCCAACAAATACACTCACATCAATGACTCCACAAGAAGCTTGGAATGGCAAGTTAATTTATTTTTCATATATGAAGATTTTTAAATACATTGCCTATATAAAAATATCAGATTGTATGAGGTTCAAACTTGGTGCAAAAGATACAAAATGTGTGTTTGTTGGATATTGTGAAGGTACTAAGGCATATAGGCTAATGTGTTTAGAAACCAAGAAAATCATTAAGAATTGTGATGTAGAATTTTTTGAGCATAAAAATGCTTACAAGTACTTAGAGATATATTCAAATAGGAATAATGGTATATTTGTGGATACATCTTCAATTTCAGCAAAGGAAGAAGAAGAAGATGATGACATTCATGATAGTCGAAATTCAAATCAAGATGAAGAGCCAAAGAAGATAGACCATAGTGTGCCTACAATTGCTGAAACCAGCAATAAAAACTATGAAGATGATGAAAATAATGATGATGATGGAGAGCACCAACTTTTGAATATAAAGAAGCAAGGTTTAAGAGAGAAGAAGCTTACAAGAAACCTAGGAATAAAAGAAGGTGAAGCTTCATCAAGTGAAAGGAGATATCCTTTAAAAGATAAAAAAAATAACTTAGTGCATGGTAAAAGAATTACATTTTTCCTCAAATAAATAAAGAACATACTAATATTGCATTCATTGTTGATCTATTGAGTTTGTATGATGCAATAAAATCCACGAATGCTATGAAGTGGAAGAATGCCATAAAAAAGAATACAAATTATTCATGGACAACAAAACATAGAAATTGACTCAACTTCCACCAAATCAATCTTTAATTAATTGTAAGTAGGTGTTTAGAATCAAAAAGGATACAATGGGTAATGTTGTGAGATACAAATCTATATTGATTACTAAACGCTACTCACAAATTGATGATATTGATTTCAATGAAACATTTGCTTCCATGGCCAAATTCACTACCATTAGAACCATTGTTGCAATTGAGGCAGCAATACACTTTGAGATGCATCAAATAGATGTGAAGATGGCTTTCTTAAATAGAAATCTAAAAGAAGACATCTACATAGAGTAACTTCAAGGATTTATAGAAGAAAAGAAACAACATCTTATTTGTAAGTTAAAAAAAACTTTGTATGGGCTCAAGCAAACTCCAAGGATATGGTACCAACATATTGATACATTTTTTGTGAATAAAAGGTTTTTAAGGAGTGAATCCGATCATTCCTTGTATGTGATGCAATCAAATAAGTTCATATTGATTGTCATTTTGTATAATCATGATTTAATCATCTTAATTGATACTATGAAGATGATGGATTGATTGAAGGTAAAGTTAAAAAAGGATATAAAATGAGTGATTTAAGATAGCTTCACTATTTTTTAGGAGTGGAGTTTGTGAGAGGTTGTATTAAAAAGACTATTATAATAAACTAAAGCAAGTATATTAAAGAAGTGTTGAAATGATTTAATATAAAAGAATGTAAGCCTATTAGAACACCTTTGGAGGCCAATTTGAAGTTGATGAAGCTTACAGATGAAGAATTTCTTGAAGTTGAAGGTCAAATACAAGGTGTTCCATATAAGGTAGTAATGGATTTATTTATATATGCAATAGTTGGCACAAAAGTGGATCTTGCATATGTAGTGGGTATTGTGAGCTAATACATGTCAAAGGCTTGATCAATCCATTGAGTAACCATCAAAAGAATCACGAGGTACTTAAAAGACACTTTGCATCTAAAATTATGCTTTAGAGGTGATAACCTTAGTTTGTATGGTTATTGTGATGCGGATTGGATTTGAGATGCAAATGATAGAAGATCAACAACATAATATGTATTCTTTGTTGGAGTGAGAGCTCTCTCATGGAATTATAAGATAAAACTAATAATTGTAAGATCAACAATAGAGGCGGAGTACATAGTAGCAAGCCATGTTGCAATGGAGGCAATATAGTTAAGACAACTTCTAGATGACATTAGAGTATTATAAATGAAAGCAACTCTAATAGAATGTAACAATCAAGGATGTCTTGCATTTACAAAGAATCCAAAGCATCATTTGAAGACCAAGCATATTAACATTCAAGATCACTTCATAAGAAAGAAGATTGAAATGGGAGTAATAGATATGAAGTATTGAACAACAAAAGATATGCTTGTTGATTTATTGACAAAAACATTAGTAAAAGATAAACATCACATGTTGACAAAGGTATTAGGATTGAAAGCCTTTGACTAATAGCAAAGTGGGAGTGTTAAAGTATACAAGTAAATAATAAAGTAGAATAAATAACATTATAGATGATATTACTTTAAATAAGTTACTATTGGTTAAAGGATTGGCTCTTTATATGTAAGAAGGCCAAGAGATAAAATAGATGAATGGACCAAGGATCTTAAGAATATAAAGAATATATTAAAGGTATATTTTTATAGTAGATAAGATAACAATTGATAGTCTTGGTAGAATGTTGGATGGATGTATTCATCAAAGGATAGAAGTTGATCATTAGGGCAGCAACCACGATCTATAAGTAACGGGTGTTAGAAGTGAGAGACATCTTATTTCATACTCTTTTTGTGTACAACATTGCTGATACTAAGTATTGTGACTTTATAGTGCTTATTCTTCAATACATTATATATCATATTTTATATCATATTATCTTCAATTAAACAAGTTTAATATTTTTATTATGGTTTGAGCTAAAGATATTAGAACCATTTAGAATCACAAATTTAAACCATTTATAATCAATTTTACTTCATCTTGAATTATCTCCCATTCTTAGTTCTTGTCACTTATTTTTATGTCTCCATCCTAATCCTTCTCCCCTGCCATTTCTATTGTCTCCTATTCCAAGCTCCCATCTCCCTTCTACTATCCCAACTTCTTTGTTTTCTATCTTTATTCTTCATTTCTTTCATTTCCATTCTCTTTGTTTTATGTCATTGTTCTCTATGTCTTTTGTCTCTATTTTCCTTGTCTTCTATGCCTTATCTTTGTTCTCTTTATCTTTTGTCTCCATTCTCTTTGGCTTTTGTCTTTATTCTCCTTGTTTCGTGTCCCTTGTTTCCTATTCTCATTTCCAATTTTTGTCTAGAGCACTTCTATGCTTAATTTAATCCACTAAAATAAAATAGATCAACAGCTTGATAAAAATATTATATATATATATATATATACATATTACTTAAGATCTATTATAATTTGAATTAGTTAGGATATAATAGTACGCATGCTACAAATATAAATTTTCATTCACTAAAGTAAATTTTTATAATTTTAAAATTATTTTATATGTATATATATATATATATATATATATATATATATTGGAGATGAGTAAAAAAAAATATCATATTTATCAATTTCCACAAAATATATATATACATATAATACAATAGCTTGCATAATTTTATCTATCACATTTTTTTTATTTGATACATCTTCCATATATATTCTATATAAATTTCTATTTTTATAATAATAAATGTTTTTTAAATAAATTATTTTAAAAATAATAGTAAACTAATTTAATAAACTTAATTTATTCATGTTTGTTCATTCATCAATTTAAGTTATTGAAAAGGATTTAATTATTATTAAAACTTCATTCTCAACCAAAAAAGTCGTGTATAACTTTTAAAGATAGCAATGTTTTTTAGTACATATTTTATAATAAATTTTTAAAATAAAATAATTTTTATTATGAATGATAATAATTTATAATTTCTATTTCTACAAATATGAGTGATTTAAGGTTATTGCAACAATTATACAATCATTAGCTTACTAAATGAGTTTCTTCTAATATTTTTACATTGTTTTTAATGCATGTCAACAAAGAACTAAGATATTTACAAGTTTTTTATAAGTTATTTATTGTTAATAAGATAAATAATGTATATATTTAGTTTATTAAGAAATTAAACCAATAATTTTAAAACAGTGATTTTTGGATTTTTTTTTGTTGATTGTATTCATTTGATATTATTAGTAGATTTTGACTTTTGAATCTGAATCATAGAAGTTGAATTTTGTAATAAGTCAATTATTTGGTTTATTTTACTTACAATGAACCTTATATAATAATGCTTTTAGAAATCATATTACTCACGAATTTTTTATTTTATTTTATTTTATCATAATCTTCTGTGTATTGTGATAAAAATTTATTATAAAAATCAAAATTAAAAAATTAACATGTTTGATTCTATTATTACTATTTTATACTTTTATCTTATAGGCTATTATTTATTTTTATAAGTTTATTAGTACTTTGAAATTATTTGTAATATAATTGTACATATTGTACAAATGTACAAATGTAAGCAACAATGTTCTCAGCACTTGCCAAATAAATGAGACAAAAAACGTTAGACTAAAGTTTAGTAAAAAAAATATATATGTTGTAATTAATGTCATTGAACCTAGGTAATAACATCATCATGAAAACAAAAATCTATTGAAAATCGTTATTAACATACATATATGATAGACATATTAGTTGGTTCCAACATGTTGATTTGATTAACATTAGTCATAAGACAGTACATAGAAACAATTCTCTTGTGCATAGATAGTACTAAGATTTACATTCAAACAAAATAGAACCTCATTTGTCACAGGAAGATACTCCATTTTGTGAACTTCTATCTGCTCTATGTCCTTGTATTCTGTAAACGTGTGTGCAGACCACATTGTAGAATCATTTTTTTTTTCTGTTTTTTAAAAAATCTTTCTTTTTTTTTCTTTAGGAAGCTGATAGTTAAGCAATTTCCAGAAGAACAGACAATGTGGCTAATTTTGAGCAGTCTTTGTATGTTAACCACTTCCACTTTGATGTAACTGCAAAATATTCTAATTTTTTCACCTTGCGAAAAACTGATCCAAACATGATTGAAACTAGAAAAAATAGCTGCTTGATGACACTCGTCGTTAGTGTTCTACTTACAATTGAGTCCTGAGCACCAGGACAGACCTGTTGAGAATATGCTACAAAACAACACAACAGGAAGAGCCCATTCGGCTGCGTAAATAGAAGATAAGTAACTAGATACAATGATCAGCAACAAACTGATGTTTTTCAATGCTTGGAAAATGTGCTTCCCAAGTGTCTCCGGATTCTCCTCTCGTTTACAAGAGCTTCTTCTGCAAAACGGGTATGTAGAATCACAAACTACCGCGAAAAGCTAATTAATTTCTTTTCTGTCGTTTTATTCTTTTCTCTAAGAAGTGCATTGTCTTAGCTTAATCATCCTTGAACGTGAGGTCATCAACGTGGGAGAGCTCGGCAGGGTCTCTCTTCACAAGAAGCTCCTCCGCTCGTAATTTCTCGATGCGCTCCCTCTCACAGTCAGCAAAGCTTTGCACAATGTCCAACATGGCACCCGTAGATCCGAAGAACACCAGAGGAGCCAGAGATTTCTTTTTAATGCCTACTGGGATCGCGATGGCTGCCCCCAAGAGAGAAAATATCCATGACCTGAGTGCAAAAAAAGAGAGACGCCAATGCGTTATTAGGTATGTTGCATGGAAGAAAATGGTGATGTCTAAGATCGCATATACTGAGTCTGATCCATTAATCACAGAGAAGGCACCAGGTTCTCGGTATGTCTTCCGCAGCACTGGAATTCAATATTCTGAGCTCCGTAACGACAGAGGAATAGAAAGCACAGAAATTTGCGAAACACAAAAACCCTATAAAGCAAGTAAGGTTTCAACTGAAGAAAGATTCAGACCGCAAAATCAATCAGCTTGTCTATTGATTTGACGGGAAAACCCAAGTAATCAACAGCGGAGTTCGTGACAAGAATTACATACCCATAGAGGGAGCACTCATCTAAATTGTGCTCCGGACGTTGGGAATTTACTGACGCCATGGCGAAATCAGAAGCTTACGCAATGGCCATTAACGAAGAGACCGGGATAGCCAAACCCTAAAACTCTCCTTTCTCTGCTGGGATGAGTGTTCTCAGTGTAGGGAACCTTCGTTCGAAACTCTTGGGAACTTCCTTAAGAACCCTTCATTCTCTTAGAAGCTTGTTCTCTTGTCTCCCTAGGTTCTGATCTGTTGGGTGATTTAATGGTATGCTAAGAGGCAAGCATTGTCTTTGGCTTTTATAACTGTAAAATTTTAAATGTAACTTAGTCGCAAAAGCTTATTTAGCACTCAAAATGATAAAATCATTATATTGAGTGCAAGACCTTTCTATCACCATTGTGTAAGTTGTTGAATATATTATATTAAATAAAATCATCATGATTTGAATAGTTGTTCCTACAATATAATTGCATGTTCATGCTATGATTGAACTGATTGCACTAATCAGCTTAAATAAATGTTGAGAGCTTTTTACAAACATATTGAATTTACAAAGTAGAGGGTTAAGCTTTTGAAAGACCAACAAGAGATTGCAAAGTAGTTATATTTAAACAAAATCGCGTGGATTAAAATAACTGCAACTGATGAATTCAGAAAAATACTTATTTTTGAAGTTTCCATGTATACCAAGGACATTACATCCTTTTGCTTTTCCTTTTTTACAAAAAATTTACATGTATATTTGTTTTTTAAATTTTCGTTTTAAAACAGTCTACTAGCATTAAAATACACGTTGTAAATGAATAATTTAAGTACACAACAAAAAAAAAAGGACGAAGAGATTCTTTCATGCCCTAAAAAAACAAATAAATCAATACTTTGTCGATTTTTTTTTTGTATCCGACTTATTGTCTTTGAATCAATGATTTCTTTGTGTTGTTTTTTTCTACAAGTTATTCTTGGAAATCGATGCATTTCCACCACATCCTTGTTAAACACTCTTATTGCATCCATCAAACCGCTTAAAGGATCGTTTAAAACATATATGCTACAATTGGACAACAATGACCACATATTACTCACTCACTCGGTGATTATTTTAAATTTATTTTACACAAATTAATATTTTTACGCTCTCAAAACCTTTTACAAAATGTAAATATCATATACAAGCAATTCACATATACATTTTAATTTAATAAGAAATTATAAAAACGTAAAATACTTATGCACTTGATGCCCAATTTTTTGAAGTATGTAAATGAAAATTTGACATTTTATCATTTGTAATTTTAATTTAGAATACTTATTTTTGTATCTCTAAATAAAATAGTAACTATCATCAATTCAAAGACGTAAATGGAATACTGCCCGAGGCCAAAATTTCAATGCCGGGCAGTGCCCGTTTGCACAATCTGTGGTGGTGGCCTTGGACACGGCACAACCATGCTGAGCCACGAGAAAGAGAACCAAGATGGGAACCAGTTCTGGAACGCTAGCGCGCTTTCAGGGGAACAGAGAACGGGAGAAGCGAACGAACAGCATCGCAAGGGAACCTTACCCACAAGCCCCACCCACCATGAGCCCCTTTTTCCCGTCTCATCCACTTAGCGTCTGTCTCTGCGAGGCTTTCAAGTCCTTTGGTGGTCGCACTCTTTGCAGCTCCAGTTATCGGCGATTCCCTCTTCCTCGCGACTGGAACTCGTCTTCCTCGGAGCCCTACTCGTCGGCTATGGCGCTCTCCGTCAGCTCCCTAGCTTCTTGTGCTGCTGCCAGCACTTCGACCTTCCTCTCCGGCTCCACCTCCATCCAGGTATGGTCACCGAATTGTCGATGAAGAATTCCCTGGATTGTCTTTTGATGGTGAATTTCAACATTCTTGCCTGGCGTCTTGGTGTGCATTCATAACTCAAGGATTCAATTGACGACTTTTTACGTTGATTATTGCTTGTCTAGCTTTTCTTACTCTTCACGTTTTTTTTTTTTTTTTTTTTTTTTTTTTTGTTTGTGATTTAAAGCACTATGTTTAGACACTAGGTAATGAATTGAGTTTTTTTGGCATTGGAGTATTGTTCGAGGCTTCTGGTTTTCGGAGTTTTGTTTCTTGTTTTCAACTTGTCTCATGAGGAGGTAATGCCTGGAAGCGAGGGGATGATGTTTATTTCGTAGGCTGAAGTTTTATGGCGTGGTTCCGTAACAGTTAAATAGGGGTGAGTCTAGGGTGACCTGCAAGAAGGCAGACATTCATCCCGAGTTCTTTGAGGAGGCTAAGGTGTATTGCAATGGAGAACTTGTCATGACGACTGGTGGGACACAGAAAGAGTACGTGGTTGATGTGTGGTCGGGAAACCACCCCTTCTACCAGGGCAACAAGTCGGCTCTTGTTTTGGATGCTGATAGGGTTGAGAAATTCAGGCAAAGGTATGGAGGAATTAACTCCATCCAGGAAATTCCTACTCTAGAAACAGGTGAAATTGTCTTCCAAAAGAAGAAGAAGGGCCCGATCAAGGGCGGCAAGGGTGGAAAGAAGTAGAAGATGCTGTAGGCTTGAGGGTCGCATTTTAGGGTCTAATTTTACAGGGTTCAGGGACATACTGTAGGTTGGGTTCTGCCTGTAATAACAGGAAGCCGAATTTTCTATTCGACACTGTACCTTTCGTGTTCTCTTTCATTGTTAATTTTAAACCAATTTTTGCACATTACATGCATGCAGATCTAATATACTCGCACACGGGTCGCTGTCAACTCTGCAGATTTGGGATTCGCAGTCGATGTGGCGTGATTAATAGAATGCTTATCTTAGGCTTTGCCTTGTCCGAAGTTATGCTCCAGATTTCCACCTTTGAAATGGATGCTGCCATTTCATGAATGGTTGTCTCTCTTTTATATAATCCATGGTGTTGATTGGGAAGTAGAGTGAACCCGCTCTCGAAGGATTCAGTCGAGCGGTCTAGGGCATTTTTTATATTTGTGAATGGTGCATGCAGATGCCAAGTTCATGTAGGTCCGACTTTAATGTTTAAGTGTCACGAAATTAGATGTCAAATGCCCTGCGTGGGACACTGGTGCCCAACGTTGAAGTAAAATGCAAAGAATATCGTTGCAAATCAGCACTCTTGGCAGCTTGAATTGTGTGATTTTTAGCGACTTATAGAGTCGAAGCATTGTCATTGGCTGATGTTGGGGAGTCTCAGAACAAACTTGCAGGAATATTATAACGCTAGCTAGAAACTTTGATACTTCCTTACTATCGTTAATTGGTACTGCAAGTTAGAAAACTAAGTATGTGAACAGACCTTTCACGGTACTTTAAACGACATGCACACAACACACTCAACGCTGATACTAAGTCTACAAGTACACAGCCAGGGCGCTGAATTGGCATCACTTTTTAGTTTCAGGTTATAACTTCAATTCCAATTTTTGCATTCTAATGTATTTTTTCAATAATTGTTTTTGAATTACAAATAAATGATAAATTCAGCAAACGAATCAAGTGAGGCTCTTCAGAATTCTACTGTTCGGTCTTAGGATTCTGCAGACAAATGTGAAGCCAGGTGGGGTGTGGAGAGAGACCTGGGATAGAGGGGAGTGTATTGTTTGAAGCATGAGAGAAGGCTCTGCTTCTAGATGCTTCTAGATGTCCTTCCATCGATCTGGCTGCTTGTAACAGACTCTGGGTATCGGTGATTAACTGTTCTCTCTCCCTAAGGTGGAGGTCTTAAGGTTCCAGTAGACTTGCGCCATCCACATTTGCTTCAGTTTTTTTGTTGGTTTATTTGTTTATTTTGTTTTGTTTGTTTTGTGTTTTTCCTTCTTCTTCTTCGGCGTTTGGCAATCTGTGAGTTTTTTTTGGTCATTGAGTTTTCTTGCTGAGGGAATTTTAAGGTTAGTGTGTGGTATCGAGGGCTTAAGATCTGAGGTTTAAGATCTGAGGTTTAAGAACGGTTAAGCAATCATGTATCGCGCGGCGGCAGCTTTGGCGTCCCGAGTTAACAGGTGTTAATCTGCCTTCATCTCTGCTAACACTCTTTAGGTTGAGATTTGTTCCTTGGGTGTTTTAATTACTACATGCCAATCACTTGTGGATGCCTGTCTAGTCTCATGGTTAGTTTTCGTCAATTGTGAAAAAGCCTTGATGCTGGATATCGCTCTCTGAATCAAAGGATTCACCATTTTCGTGAGAATTGTTTGTTAGGGCCTCATACTGGTGAATTAGATTTAAGTGTCACCTATCCCAACATTCTTCCGACATTGATGTGCACTAAGTACTCCATAATATAATCTTTCTCTTCAATGCATCTTTTACAGTGCCTATCTACGCGTCTTTTATTTTTTGTCTAGCGGTAGTTGTGCGTCGCGTCAGTTCTAATTTATCAAGTCATTTCCTGTGCGAATTAGCATGTTGCCCACTGCATAGATCGCGAAATGTGACCTCGTTCGACTAAGTGAAAATTCACCATTTTAGGGTATGGCTAAATAGATTTGCATTGGAGTATTTTATTTAAGGTTTATTGGGTTAATTTGATTTGTTTTATAAACATGCATGGCATTAATTTGCGTCTAGGTATTTAGTTTCTGTAATTAATGTAGCGCGCTTTGCTTGTTTTGTATTACAGGGGGCGCTCACTTGTACAAGTAAGTTCTCTCTGCACAAACAATTCACACGGTTTTTCTACAACAGTCAGGTCACAATTTTAATGTTTTCTATCTCCTAGTTGTTTAGTCAGAAATTCAACAGAAGATGACGTATTTCTTAGTACTACTGTAGCGGACTCCTGAATCAACGTTGTCTTCCAAGGAATGTCTTTGATGCATCTATTGTGTTTTAAAGCCGTACTACATTCTTTCCGATGATAATGCAATGGATGACAAGTTTTTCATAATTGGGAATTCCTCAGCTGATGTGGCTCACGCGGAGATTATGTCTTACAGAATTTCAGTAAGTTGCAATCAACTCGACATTTTTCTGCAAAGGATATCAGGTTTGGGGTTGAGGCCCGTGCCCTTATGCTCCAAGGCGTGGAGCAACTTGCAGATGCGGTACAAGTGACCATGGGCCCCAAGGTAACGTACTAGTTGATATTGATATCGCGCTTCAATTCTGTTTTCATTTTGACTATCTTAGCTGTAAGCTCTGGACTCTAGTTTCAGAGTGGATCCAGAATATAGTTTACAATCGTTAGTAACATCCATCGTTTTGAACACAGCGTGTCGTTTATTGAGGAATTGATCTCTCTGATTCAGATCAGTTTCTGCATTTTTAAATATTTTTTTACCTGAGTGATTAGCCCGACTACAGTTTCCTCATTTTTTCATTGCATGCTCTTGATCTTAGAAAAAGAACTTACCGATATTGGATTTTCCTCTTTTTAACAGGGCCGGACTGTTATTATTGAGCAATCATTTGGCTCTCCGAAAGTCACCAAGGATGGTGTTACTGTGGCCAAAGCCATAGAGTTCAAGGACAGGCTGCAGAACGTGGGAGCATCACTCGTGAAGTCAGTCGCTAGTTCTACAAATGACGTTGCTGGAGATGGTATATGCCTAATCCCAGTTGACTGTGTGAACCTCGTTCTGATGCATGATTTCAACCTACTTTTTCATTTTGTATGAATCTATGGAATACTCTTATACAGATTAACATCAGCACTGGCCTTGCCAAATCAATAAATGTATCTACAGTGCAATGATTTCACTGACTCGAAGTTATGAATTTTGCAGGAACAACTTGTGCAACAGTGCTCACCCGAGCAATTTTTGTTGAGGGCTGCAAATCAGTTGCAGCTGGCATGAACGCAATGGACCTACGTAGAGGTATTAGTGTTGCTGTTGATGCCGTTGTGTCCTATCTCAAGAGCCAGGCTAAGATGATTAGCACATCGGAAGAAATTGCTCAGGTAAGCAAATCACCATCTGAAGGTGATACTAGAATTTTAGCATCTTGTTTTTGGGCTTAAACTCTAATATAGAAAATCTCGTGGATGTGTTGCCGAAGCTACTAATGGAAGTCACTTCAACGGATCATTCCTTGCTTTTGTGTGGTGTTCTGCCAGGTTGGAACAATCTCTGCGAATGGAGACCGAGAAATTGGTGACTTGCTAGCTCGTGCTATGGAGAAGGTTGGCAAGGAGGGTGTCATCACTGTCTCTGTAAGTGGATGTCTGAGCTTAATATGGTGCAATTGTGTACGTTATATCCTAGTCTAATTGGTTTACCCACTTGTGTTCACCTTTAGGTGAATGACGAAGTTGATTACGTCAACTCCTTGTTCTTTATTGGCGAGTGCATTTCATCATAACGTTTGACGTTATCTGACTTGTGACGCTAAGAGAGTGTAATTGAGAATCCGTGTTTCGTCGAAACCTTGTGAGAATCAGCGTGACTGTAATTTATTATTATTATTATTTAATACATTTATTTTCTAATCTTCATGCTAATATTATGCGCATTCTTGAAATAAGATACCAATTTGTGCATTATACGCCTCAGGATATGATAGATAAGTGAATGCAACCTAGTGCTCCCGTGATGGACGGTTACGTTCCTTGCAGGACGGAAAAACTCTGTTTAATGAGTTGGAGGTTGTGGAGGGTATGAAGCTCGACAGAGGATATATCTCTCCCTATTTCATCACCAATTCTAAGACTCAAAAAGTGGTTGGTATTAAAATCATTATATTTTGCTTGCTACTTCACGGTAGTCACTGCAGTTGTGTTATCCATGCTCTTTGTTATTCATTCGTCATTGAGTGTTCTTTTTATTCGTGCTTTTGATTTTTTTTGTCTTTCTGGATTTAGAAGAGCCCACACTTATATTTGACGTCGTGTTGGTCGTTTACCAATGATACAGGAATTCGAAAATCCAGTTATCTTGATCCACGAGAAGAAGATCAACAGTCTTCAAGCGATCCTCCCAGTGCTTGAACTTGTTGTCAAGGCAAGCAATCACTGACTTTGGTGCACTGTTTGAACTTTATTTGCCTTCTTTAATTTTGTTCTCACCTAGTAGACTCTTTTCTTGTACATACAAGTAATAGGTGGGGGCATCCATTTACCACATGCTATACACGAACCTCCTGATAATGCTAGTTTATTTTTTCTGGTTTGTCAGGATCAAAGGCCTCTCCTGATTGTTGCTGAAGATGTGGAAAGTGAAGCTTTGGCTACGCTGATAGTCAATAAGCTTAGGGGTGGTGTGAAGGTATGTTAACAGCCATTGTATTCCTTTTTTTCCTAGTTTGGGGTTTGCGCTGGGCTGGGATAAATCTCCTTCGACGTAGTAATAGTTCAAAGGATGACCATTCAAGTTGTTGGTACACAAGTCAACGTCATTCTAGTTCTACTTTATTCTGGTTGTTGCAAGTATCGTGACGGAAAGAATATTACCTAGAAACAAGCATTTGTAATTTTCTACCTTCGGATGCTTTGGAATATAGGTTTGTGCCATCAAGGCCCCTGGTTTTGGTGAGAACAGGAAATCATTAATGCAAGACCTTGCCGTGTTAACTGGTGGTCAGGTAGGTCACCGTTTTCCTGCCTGTCGTGGTCAATTGAATTCTGCCATATTCCTACTCTGGTTATGTAGATGTTTTTCTAGAGGATCATTTGAGGTCCTATGTCTTTACTACCGTTTGATGTATGTGAATGTATGGGATGCTATGTGCAGCTCATTACTGAAGACATGGGATTAAAACTCGAGAATATCACACCAGATATGCTGGGACACTGCAAAAAGGTCACCGTATCGAAGGATGACACCATTATCTTGGATGGCGGAGGTAACAAAGCTATTCTCGAAGATCGTACTGAACAGGTAGGTCATTCTTGTCATGTTTATGAGATCAAGGGGGTAGTTCAAGATTTAGTTTTTGATGTGTTGACGTGCGCTGTAGTGTACATGAGGATGTCGACAGCATCAACAATGTGATGCTCCTGGATTTTCTTTGGCCTTGTGCACCTGAACTTTCTCCTGCGATCTTGGTATTTATCACAATGGTCTTCCTATCACTAAAGTGCGGCTTGGATGTGTTTTCTGAGTTGTCACTGTAGTTTTAAAGGTATGTTAATATCGAGGGTAAAACACTGACTAAAAACCCAAAGTATTTTCCAGATCCGAGAGGCCATCAGCACTGCCACTTCCGATTACGACAAGGAGAAATTGCAGGAGAGGTTGGCCAAATTGTCAGGAGGTGTAGCTGTACTTAAGGTATATCAGTCATCCTAATTTAAATAGTTGTCTCGTTTGACAATGAAATTTATTGGCACACTACAATAGTGCCTGTAGCATTTCAAGCCTTAAACTTTAAATTGTAAGTGATTTTATTTCTTTCTTTGTGCTTACAGATTGGAGGAGCTAGTGAAGTTGAGGTTAGTGAGAAGAAAGACCGTGTTACTGATGCATTGAATGCCACCAAAGCCGCTGTTGAGGAGGGCATTGTTCCTGGTATGTTCGAGATTACTAACTCTTTTTTGTGATCCGTAACTTAGTCCGGCTCATTGTATATAGCGAATGTTTTCTCTTGCTTTAGGTTCCGTTGATTATTTTTGCATCAGAACTGGGATCTAGCTTGTTGAATTGTTTACACTTGCAAATGTGTTGTTTTTTAGAGCCATCTATTTAGTAATTAATGCGTAACATGAAATTTGAATGGATCAGGTGGTGGTGTTGCTCTTTTGTATGCTTCACGGGAGCTTGACAATGTTCAAACTTCAAACTTCGACCAGAAGGTTGGAGTGCAAATTATTCAGAATGCCTTAAAGGTATTATTTTGATTTCCTGTTTGAGGGCGCCTTAATAGTTTGTAGTAGTGCTCTGAGTCTAGTTATGCATTACGATCTGTGAGAAGGTAGTGTAATTTGCGTGAGCCAGTGTATTGCGAATGTTTAAATCGAACAACCAAATCATCAAATGTAGAAAGTACAGTGGTGTTGATGGTTTTGAATGAGGAGTCATGATCAAGGAGGCCTGCGCTTGAAGTAAAAACTTGTCTGAGATTTACTGAGCTTCCGTTGCAGATGCCTGCGTACACAATTGCACGCAATGCTGGAGTCGAGGGAGCTGTGGTGGTTGGAAAGCTTTTGGAGGAAGCCAACTTGAACATTGGATATGATGCTGCCAAAGGTCTCGAATTTTTTCGTTCATTCAAGCACGGATCGAACTTTGAAATTTAGCAGTTTCTATCATTTGAGTTTCATTGTCTGATATATTTTTATCTTACACTCGTATTTTATGTCGCCTGACATTAGAGAATACTTGTGCCAGTGACCTTTGTGCCCTTGGGGTTCGTTACTGATGATCCAATTTACTTTTGCAGCTGAGTACGTCGACATGGTGAAGGCAGGAATAATTGATCCTGTAAAGGTCATCAGAACAGCGCTTGTTGATGCTGCTAGGTACTTTTCTGCTCTTGGGTTCTGTCTTCTTCTCTTGGTTCTATTTTTTATTGCTATGTATTTCCTGTAGATGTCTTCACGGTTATACTTCCTAGATTATTTACTTGTACTTGCAAAGACTACGCACAAAACATTTGGTTAATACCAGGTCATTAAAATGCAAACGTGTAGTAGTATTTCTTGGGGATGTGACCGGTAAGCTTGGGTAATGATTGTGGTTCCTGTGTGCAGTGTCGCATCGCTTCTTACAACAACTGAAGCAATAGTTGCCGATTTCCCCAAGGACGACGAGGCAATGCCTGGTATGGGAGGAATGGGAGGCATGGGAGGCATGGGGGGGATGTACTAGACAAAGTTAAGGTATGCTAATCTCAGTGCAGTGCTTTGGGTTTAAAGGGATAGACTCTCATTGTATGAATTGAAAGACAGTGCATGCGCAATGATCGAGAAACCCATCTGGCAAGGTGCCGGAAAACAAAAAGTTTTGGTCACACGTTGTTATTAAATAGTCATTTACGTGGTCCTCAGGTATGAAACAATCGAGAAGTTTCAATTCGAGGAAAATTAATGTAATGCACTCAACATTGATATTTTTGGACTAGACTTATCCTCGTGTTTGAAAGAGACTGGGACAAGACCGTATGCCCTAATGACGCTTAGCTTAGATTTGCTTCTTCATTTATATGGTAGCCAATAGACGAGCATAACCTTGCAAGTGCTCTAAAAGATAATCTTACGAAACCCAAACTAAACCATGATGAATCACGGTAAATGACTTGAAACTGGACGCGGTTTTGTGTAGTTGAGTGCTAAAACTTTATGGAGGCAGATCATCGTTCTAATATATTTATCTTGTCTATTACTAAATTTAAAGCTCACTTCGAAGGTTACACTTTTGCTAATACTTGTGTACACTGTGGCAGTGATCAAGCTGTTTATTTTAAAAAAAACATTGAACAAACAGAAAGATCAATGCGAGGATAAAATTCTCGGACTTATACTCGTGTTTGAAAGAGATTCTCGGACTACAGACTTATCCTAGTGTTCAATTTTTGAATTTTTTTGACAAATAAAAGAATCAACCCTTACAACAGTGATGTTTCTGCAATACAAGCTATGAATATGATGTTTAGATAAAACAATCATATAAAATTTAGGGTGTTGTTAATGCCATGATAGCGTTTATTGTTGTCATCACAATTTGTACAATTCCATCACATGTCCCTACAATTTTGGTTCTTGTTACCACCACTTGTTCTAATTAACTTTATAATTATTTTTCATTAAAGTTTATTTTATATATAGTTCAAAAAAGAAAAATATATGACTAGAGTAAAATAATTGATAAAACGTCTGAATAGGTGGTAAGTTATGATGACAGTAGCAAAAATTGTGGTGGCATTAGTAATATCCTCAATTTAATTTAGTATATTTGTTTTGTTTTTAAAAAAATTATTAGTTAATATATATATATATATATATATATGTATGTTGCATTCAAATCACATGATTTAGTACAAATTTTTAACTTAATTTTTTAAAATGTAATCATGATTGGAAACAACTAGATGGCTTGATCTATCAGATTAGCAAATTTTCCTTCAAGAAGGTTGCCAAAATCTTTTCAATTTGTTTTAACACAGTTCAAGATTACAATGTACTTTGCTTTATATGAAAATAATAATAATAATAATAATAATAATAATCTTGTATTCTACAAGTTTAAAAGGAATAAAAAATAAATTGGTATATGACATAAGAAGGTACTTATGTATATTTCTTAAAGAGTTTTTCGTGTTCATATTTAGTCAATTTGTTAAATAAAGAAGGTTTGACAAATAAAATGATGCAATCAACATTCTAGACTTTGTTTTAATTAGAATTGTTGTAATATATAAGATATAAATTTGGATACAAATACTTTTAATAATATCTAATAGATAGATGAATAATCTATCAATCACCTTCAAATTATGTAAGAATGATTATTTGATTGGTTAAATTAAAAAATTAATTAATTATCTAAAATAATATGTAGATAAATATGTTTTCTTTAATAGCTTTTTAAGAAAACAAAATATTACATATAGCTAAGGCCTTAGAATAGAGTAGGAGATGTGGATCCTAGAAAGTGAGTACTTATACCACTTGATAATGCTATGTGTCTATTATTCCTTACTTGATATCTCTAATCTATATTTTTGTAATTTTTTCAAAATAAAAAGATATTTTTAGAAGATTTATTCAAAAGATTTTCAAATCTATAAGCTAATATGCTTTCTTACACTTTATAATATAATTTTACATGCATAGTTTGACTTTAGAATCTAAAATAATTTTTTCTTTGAAGATTTTGGCATTGTGCTGTTCTATGATACCTAAAAGTATGTTTCTACTATTAGTGGTTTTAATATTTTAATATTTCTAAATAAAGATATACTTTTAGAAAACTTTCTGTAGGTTGAAATATACAAAAAAACATACTTGGAGTTATTTGTCACTTCTTGGGATATTAGACTAGTTTTTCACTCCTTTCTAAGCCACTAAACACTTCTAAAAGCAATACAAATTGTTTTGTTCTTTCAAGAATAAAAAAATTATACTTATTTTATTATTTTATTATTTGTATATCTTCTTATTTTTTGTATCCACATGTTTATTGAAATTACATTATATTAAATAAGCTCTATGAAGGTAGAAATCGTTTCAAATCTTGGTTTGTTCTACAAATTTTATTACGTCATTATGAATTTGAAAAAAAAAAGGAGTAAAATCTGACCTATTTGGTTATTCATACGAAAAAATTATTATGTGATTTAAAGTAGATTTCTATCTCTTTTAGAGTTCTATTTATTTGAGTTGCATCAATTTTTCTATTAGAAGTCTTTTAGGCCAATTTTAATTGATTCATATAGCTAAATCCTTTGAATTGTATTTTTCCATAAGATTCCCATTATTGAATTGGTCTCTATATTAAACCAAAGAAAATCTCTTACAAGTCCTTTGATTGTATGTATTGCCTTAAAAGTACCATTTTGTATTAAAATAATGAAGATGATTAACATAAGAATGTTACAATTACAAATAAGAAAATCTTCAATTTAAAAAAATCATTTGTAATTTTAATTTTTGTTAAACATTCAAAAAAAGAAATTATTGATTATCAAAAAATTAGTACTAATATTCAATACAATGCTAAAATGCTAAGTAGTTTGTTAATTTTCCTAAGGTTAAACTCCTGTCATTGATGTTTTTTGGGCTAATAAAGTTTGGATATTCTCAAATAGTATCAATTTTTTAAAATTGATAATGTCACATAATCTTAATTTCCAATCTTAAAAATCATTAAGTAGTATAAGTTTTCTGCAAGTTTCACAATCTACTTCTATTCACAAGTAGAATTTTATCAGACATACTCACATATATGTCAGATAAATCAAAACATTGCATACTCCTAAAACTCTAGATGTCACATGCCGTCCACCAGAAACAGAGGAATTATAAACTATTCTCCACGTCATCTTCAAATCATCTTCAAATCCCTATCCATCATACTCGTTAGCTATTTCATTAGCAACAAAGTGCCAAAAATCTTTCCCAACAATTCATATCAACCTCGAAATCACCGAACCAACACATTATCACCACAGTCTTGACCTCGTGCGCTTCTTTCTAGAACTTAAGCGATAAAAAATGCACTTTCTTAACACCCATTGGTGCACCATGGCTTGGAATTCTTCCACCAATATAACATGTGAGCACAAGCAGTGGAATAGCTTGAGAAGAAGAGATATTGTATTATATTGACAGTTTTATGTATTCGAATCCACATTGATCGACTGGTTTGAGTCGCTGCTGCTCGACTAGCGCGCTGGCTAGAAGAGCCGGTGCTGCAGCGCCAGCCGTTATGGGTCCTGCGCAGCGTTGGCTTACATCGAGGAGTCGACGCACCCGATGGCGGGTTCGATGGGGAGAAATCGTGTCTATTTTGTGAAATTGGGTGCGACGTGGTTGGGAAGACACTGCTTAGCCTCATCAGCTGGAGCCACGGACGGCGAGGGCGGCACGCACGGGGCGCACAACGCTTCTGGGAGCTTTTTAATTCCTTGCAGGTAGAACGTGTAGAAGAGCTTGAAGGGGAAGATGATCTGGTGCAGCTTCGCCTGACCGTAGCAGCCCGCGAAGATCCCCGAGCCTCCCGTGATCGCGAGGTACGAGTCCTCGTATGTGATGTATGGCCCCTGAACGGAGATGTGGCCGTAGTCGCCGAAGTAGAAAGAGTACAAGGCTTCGTAGCGATCACCGTTCTTCTGGTCGCTGTGAGAGATCAGCGTGCAGAGACCCGCCGTGATTCCCAGCCTAGTCTTCAATGACCCGTCATATATCTGCCACAACACGAAGCACGTCAAAAACCCGCTCAATCTCCCAACTTTTGCTAGCATTTCCCTGATTAAGTGGTATAAAAGCCAGGCAGACATTGACAGATGCAGGTCTGACAGGCGAGGAGCTTCAAAACTGAAGAGCAAACTCCGTGGAGAGCTTAGAAGAAACATGATTGTGTCATAGGAAGCTGGATCAAAAGCTAAAACAGAAAAGATGCAAGCGAACCTTGTTAGAGAACGGCACAAGGTCCCCGAGGCTGTTGACATGCGCATCAGTCCCCGGCTGTTTCTTTCCTCCGAAGGGCAAGAACACAGGACTACCACGGTCGCGCTCATTGATCTCGTACACAAACAGCTCCTGCACATGCCCTGGGGACGCGCCTCTCGCTGCCATCTCTGCAACTCACACACACCAGCTCCCTCTCGACCTCACGGCTACTATGCACCCACTTTCAACAAACACTGAATTGAGACCCACTTCCAGACCTGGTCACACGAAGCTACTCGCTGAGTGACTCTTTTCTGGGTTCCAAGCGCATCAGGTTTCAGAATAGAGACAGTATAAATACGAGAGGTAATCATTTCCTCGGGCTACGGAACAGACAGAATATTAAAGTTGGCCACATGAGGGATGGCTCGTGGCTGCAACAAAAACGTGCTGGAATATCATCAGAGCAGGTTAGATTAATTCGCTCACAGGGAGCGAATTATTCTAGTGCCCAGTAAAAATGGCGTCAATGCGATGCCTGTTCGCAGGCTGTTCCATCCAAGTCATGGATGACTAAGCCAATGCATAAAAACCTTCACAGAAATTGTTCAATTAATGAAATTGTCTATTTTCAAAATTAATTCTCACCCTTCTTGTATAAAGTTCATTCAATTATTCTAAATAGTCATGCTTTGCTTTTCTAAATGTCTTGTTTACTTATCCGTTGTTTGTTGCTTTCTATTCATTTTTTTGAGCAGAACTTTTTATTATCATTTGTATTTTTATTCAATTAAAAGAGAATGATTTCACTAGCATGTTTGTGGGTTTGAATTTTACCTATGGTGCTTGTTTGATGGTTTGTTTTTATTGTATGTGTATAAATAGTAATGTAATACTTGAAAAGGTAATAGATTAAATACATTATTTTATTTATCCATTGTTTGTAATTTAAAAAATTCTTTGATTTTTTTTATTTTTTATTTTTTATTTTTTTCATGTGTGATTTTAATCAAAATTAGTTTTATATTAAATTTTTAGATGTATATTTTTTAAAATATCATATAAAAATAATTGTTTTACAAATGAATTCTATCTACATAATAAAGAAGCTACACTATAACATGAAGACATTAAGACAAAGAGATAAAGAAGCCTTTTCATTAGCCAAAATCCTTGAAATTGCATGTTGTCCTTTTGTGATTGTAAGTTATCTTTTTACAATTGCATTTTGCCTTCTTATAATTTGTATGTTGACTTTCACAATGCTTTTTTCTAAATTCAATCAATGTTCTTTATCCTAAGTAAAATTTAGCCAAAAATACCAGAATAAATCTAATTTGTCTTAAATTTTTTGAAAACTAACTATTTTAGTTGTTGAAGTATATAAGAATTGCCTTTGCTGATAATACTAGAAAAATATAAATAGTTCTATTTTATTTGAAATACTATTATTATTTTTATTTTTATTTTTAATTAAAATTTATGTTGAGCTATTGATTTTTGAATTGGAAAATCAAAATGTTACAACTTTTATGTACCCAATGGCATGGTTTTTTGCAAGTAGTGTGTAAAATGAAAATAAAACCATTTAAATTCAAATGAATAATTAATTATTCATGGCACCATTTAATGATTCTATTGTACATATTGTTTTTTTTTATAAGACATGTATTTGGATGCAATATTCTAAAAGAATTATACATAATTCTTACAATATATAAAAACTTGTAAGAGACATATTATATGTTTATGTAGAAAATAATATGTAATAGATAGATTGTTAGAAATATACATACATATACAACTACTTTTAAAAGTGCCATAAAAATAACTCCATAATATTTTTAGATTAAAAAAAAAATTACAAGATTTCAATAACTTAAATTCTAAAATAAAAATTCAATAAGCAAGCTTTTATAAAAATATTAAATATGATTTAAAAATTTTTTAGACATTAATAAGTTATAAAGTTCAAAAATAAACATATATTCTTGAAAATATATATATATATATATATATATATATATATCCACACACACACACATATAAATATCAACAATAATTAGATGGTTTTTGTTTTAGATTTTAAAAAATAAAAATAATTATACTTTGTCTTGAATTTATTTTTACATGTATTATAGGAGAATGTTAAATAGACCCAAACTTTGACTAAATCATTCCATCCATTCTAACCATCATAAAAATAAAAATGATCTCTGGATTCATTTCTCCACTATTAGCTCTACAACCAATGAAAACCAATCCTATTCATTATAATTACCATATTCTTCATCCTATGTGGATCAATTTAGTAAAAGCATGGGTCTATTTAACATTCTCCTCATTGCATAGTGGGTCTTATAAGATGATTTTAAAAACAAACTCATGATATCATTAGATGAATTTAGTTTTTTTTCTTATAGAAATAGATTTATTTTGTTTTATATTATTAATTTTATCCAAGACAAAATTTTGAGGATACTTGAGGTAGTTTGAAACTTAGTAAGTTTTTTTAAATGAGATGATTAGTTGTATTAAAGTTTTTCAAAAAATTTACTATTTTAAATTATATTTTTACTCTTAATTTATTTTTTACCTTTTTATTTTTTTAAATATATAATATAATGATTAATATCAAAATTATTGAAAATAACATACTTAAATTACACACACACACACACATACATATATATATATATATATATATGTGTGTGTGTGTGTGTGTGTTTGAAAATAAAAATAAAAATTTAAAATAAAAAATATACAAATAGTTTTAAATTATTTAAGAATTATGTTTTGAGCAACTTAGGACTATTGTTTTACAATTAGAAAATACTTCAGAACAATTAAAAATACTTTTATTTAAAAGACCAGTACCTAAGCATTTAGAAATTTTTAGAATAAACCTACAGAAGAAGATACTTAATAAATAACTTCGAATAAGACTTACCATCAAAATATTAGAATAAAACTTCAAACAAAGCTTGTCGTATGTGTGGAGAAGAAATTTATATATTTTTAAAGAATATTATGAATTTAATAGAATAAGAAATCTTGCTACACTCTACGAGTTTCTGGTTTTAAAGTTATTTGTGCATATTTTAGTTTATTGTATCCTTCGACCAAAATATAAATTTTAATTGTGAACAGTCGAAACAAAGCATTAAGAAGAGAATCTTAGTCTCACATCGTGAGTATTCTACACCAGAGAATTCTACGATAGTCGCCCCCAGAAATTTGTGTCTGGATCTGCAATTGGAAGATTTTCTTTCTATTTATTCCAGTCTCGATGGCGTAACGTCACCTGGAATCGGGGTTGACGTTGGAGTTCGTATGCTTCGGAGTCTTCGCCAGAAGGGCTGATTTTCTCTCACGACCTCTGTGCAGATAACAGCACTTCGTCAAGTCAACAAAGGTCAAGAATGCGGCAATCCAATCCGCAGTCCCCAATCGCAGCTTTTCTAGAAACTCTCATGCCCGAGTAGGAAAACGTGCTTCGAGTTGAGTTTGTGGTTTGTTATGCCTGATAATAGGAAGAAGTTTAGTGCGTGCATCGACAACAGGATTTCGCTCAAGGACGCCCCGTTTAAAAGTGCAAGTCGCTGGTCGTTGTTATCTATTATTGTTTTGATTTAGTACAGGGCGTTAAAAGTTGTTGGCCGTGGTGTTTGACTTGGGGGTTCATCCTGCGGCCACTATCAATAATGGTGGGGGGAGGGGGGGGATTACAAGTGGGAGGAACGTGGAAGGAAATGGATGCAAAGGTATAAGGGCCTCCTTCCAAGCTTGATCCAAATAACTTAAACCAATAACTTAAGGTTTTCCAGCTATCTTGGGGGTTTATTTTTTGGATTTTTTGGATTTTTTTTGGGTGGAAAAATAAGGTTCTGATGTGACCCGAAAGAAAAAATTATAAAAGTTGTAGTGGTTTAATTGATATAAAATTTTAAAAAAACTTTATACTTTGAGTTCTAGAACCAACACATAGACTTGGCCAAAACCATCCATAAAAACACATTACACAATCATCTCCATCACACTAAACCACCAACTTCATCCTTATAAAGTTTTCCAATCATTAGTGGATTTGGAATGAACTTAGGATCTTTCTATAAGAAGAGTGATTGGTTTTGGGTTTATGCAAGGGCATCTTCTGATAATGTCTATGGATTGATTCAAGGATGTAATATGGTTTAAGGAATTTTGACATTAGAAGCTAGAAAATCAAACCCTCTCTCAAGTTTCTAATACATCATTAGTTTTAGTAGTGGAACCAATAGCTCATCCTTAATCAATTTGGAGAGTGGAAAAAGTAGGTGGAATAGTTTGTTGATGTATTGGTGGACATTTGACTTGCAATAGGAAGTTATGAGGTCATTTTATAACCTCCAATAAAAGGTCACTTGTTTATTTCCTAAAAAGGTCTTTCTATGACCTCTTATTAAATGTCATAAAGTGCTTTGGTCTCTTGTAGATTAATGTATAAATCTTTAAAATAGGTGGATTTTACCTTTGAGGGATCACTAAATACAAAGAAAATCCAAGAAGAATATTGTCCATCTATTGAGCGTGAAAAGAGGCCCTAAAAAAAGTCATCTACTTAAACTCTGTCTTTTGAAGACTATGTTGACAACTGGTGTGAGCACTAGAAGTATCAAGTAAGTACTAAGATTTCAATTCTACTAGTCATTGTGTTTAATTTTTTAAAATAAGATGTATACCATACTTCAAGTATATGCTCCTTCTTGCTACTATTTGACAAAGATAAGGACCACTTTATACTATAGATGATTGTAAATAAATAAAAGATTTTAATAATATTATTGGTAGAGAGAAAAAATGATTATTTGGTCTCTTTACTAGAGGCAAATTATCAACAAGGATTTTGATTTAAAGAGCCAACATTGCAATATTTTATGATAGTTTTGATACCAAAGAGTTGTTTATTTTATAAGAATTAGGGCCAAATAAATATAGACATCTAATTCTAAATTAAGCAAATAAGCCAAAGTCATATTTATTATATTTTTAATGACATCTATTTTGACCTTTTGCTCAATTTTAAATGGAATTATTTAAGGTTGGTTTTATTAGAAGGCCATAATATAAAGCAGTTCTAAAATAATAAAGTTACCTTTATTTAAAACCTCCATAAGAGCAATTACTTACATAATAATTGAGTTTGCTATTATATATCTATATATCTATATATATCTATATATATATATATATATAATATTAATTTTTTATAATAAAATTGATTATAAATAATCTTAAAAATAATTAGATTTTAACACATTCAAGTTTTTTTTATAAATAACACAATAATATTTAATACATATAAATTTAAATAAAAAATATTTTATTAAATTATCTAAATTACATAAATATAATAAATTTAATTCGATGCTTATTTCAACATGTTAAAAACTAAAATAAAGATTAATATTCTTTTAAAAAAAATTATCTTAAATCTTAATATTTTTTTCTTATAAGTTAAATTAAAATTAAATAAAAATTATTTAAAAATATTTTTTCTAATTAAAGAATTAAATTTTAAAAAATATATCAAAGTAATAAAAAATAGATTATATCAAGACAACAAATTAGATATTATCCTACTTATAAGAAAAAAAATCCAATAGAATACTATATATTACTAATTTTAATTTTATAAAGATATTTGATAATAAGATTACTAAATAATTTTTTATAAAGACTAAATTGATATCTTTATAAACTAAAATTATCTAATATTTTACTAAAAAATACCTTAAATCTAATTATGAAGTTTTAATATCCTTTGCTTTTAAATAGTTCTTAGTAAAATCACCCCTTCTTTCAAATATTTTAAAATCTCGGCATACTCATCTTCTTCTTCAGTGATAGTAAATAAATATTCATTAAGAAAAAAAATAACAATAGAATATTTTACTTCCTCCTCCTTTAATTTAGATAGATAATTTATATTTTTGTTTTCTATTTCAGGTTTCATTTTTACTTGGTATTGGAACTCTTGAAGCAACATGATCTATTTAACAACTCTTTTCAATAGGTTTGATTTGTTCACCAAATGTTTAATAGCATTATAATTAATATAGAAGATGGCATTGTAATTAAGCATGTAATAACAAAACTTCTTACATGCAAATGTAATGAATAAGTATTTTTTTAATAGTAATATAGTTCTTCTCTATAAGACTCATTTATAAACTTGCATAGTAGATAGGTCTTTCTTTCTTATTATTACCATATTGCCAAATTTGATACTAAAAAGGAGAAAAATATCAAAGCATCTCTTGTTATATGAAATTCACTATGAAATTTAGGAATTGCTAATATATGTACTTTTACCATTCTAGCCTTAAGCTCCTTAAATATCTCTTTTTGATAATTTTCTTAATAAAATTGTATTTCTTTTTTCAGCAATTTAGTCAATAGAAGGACCATTTTAGTATAGCCTTCTAAAAATTTGCAATAATAGTTAATTATATCAAGGAAACCTTGAACTTTGTTTATATTGATAGGTGCCTTGAGAGCCAGAATAGTAGTCACCTTATCAAGGTCTATAACAATCTTTTTTGTAGAAACATAATGCCTTAAGAAAATTTTGCTTTCTATTCCAATAAATCATTTTCTAAGGTTCAATTTAAAATTAGCTTCTCTATACCTTTCAAAGATTAGCCTCAAATAATAAAGATGATTCTCTCTACTAATGAAAATTACAAAATCATCTATAAAAACTTCCTAAAAATGCATAAAAAAATCATGAAAATATCTAGTACTAGGGATGGAGTTTTATAGTCCAAAGGGTATTTTGTGGAATGTATAAGTTTTCCAATCGATAGTAAAGATAGTATAGGTTTAATTTCTAATCTTGATGAAAGTTTGATAATATTTGAACATCCCATTCAAGAAAGTATAAGCTATATGACCAGCCACATGATTTAATATAATGCTTGTAAAAAATAATAGAAAGAAACCCTTCTTTATAACTTCATTCAACTTTCTATAGTCTTGACAGACTCTAATATTTGTTACCTTATCAATTCCAATCTTTTTTGGTACAATTAATATTAATAATATTCATTTACTATACTTTATTAGATAAATAAAGCCCACTTCTAATAGTTTATCAAAATCGTCTTTTGCATTCAAAGAATAGTTTAGATTGAGCCTATACTTTGTCTATTTGACTAGTATTACATCTTCTTTTAAATCTATTCAATGCTCTCTATACTAAGATGCAATCCTAGTCAAATCATAATGTGTCAAAGAAAAGAAATCTTTAAATTCTAATAAGAGCTCTTTATAGGCTTTTTTCTCAATTTCCTAAATAGTATTTCTTATAAAGAACTCCATATCTAATGAAGGATCCATCTTTTTATACTAAATTAGCTGAATAATAAGAATATGATTTTTTTTTTTTTTTTTTTTTTTTTTTTTTTCTTCCAAAGGTCTTCTTGTAATTCTACATGGCTGGATATTCTTTTAATTACTATTGTATCCATTGGATAATTAGTAGAATATTAAGTTTTCTTAAAGAATACTCATTTTTTTTCTTGTTTATTCTAATATCTTTTTTTCAATCTTTTAGAAGAAAGGAAAAAAAGTGTCATTCTTGTTGTTAGCTATATCTTCTTGAATTTGCTCATACTCCTTTTTTAGCTAATTGAAACCAAATACCCCCTCTATTGCTATCTTAAAAGCATTCACAACTATCCAATCATCTAAAATTTACTCCTCTTCATCTAATCTCTTAGTATCAATTATATTATCCATGGAAGAATCAATTGTCTTTTCTTTCTATGTTGGTAATCTCCATAGAATTTTGACTAAACTAATTCTAAATTCTTTCTTCTTCCAATCCTCTAAGATTTATGCCTTGTACAATCATGGCCTTTCTAAAAATACTTGAAATATAGATAATATAGATAGTTGAATCACTACAAATTATAGCTTACATTTTGATTTTTTTTATCCTAATATTAATCTAAGATAGTTTATCTACTAGTACAACCTCTTTTTGTTTAGTTATTTTTAGAATCTTGAATGTTGGCTCAAAATAGCTTAGCATAAGTCTGCCACGATCTAATTTATCATGATATTCATATCTAAACCTCTATTCATTGGTACTTTTGTGATTAGGTACCTTTCAATCTTAGTATCAATCTTTGGAGCTTCCTAGTCCACTACTTTGATGTGTCTTATCTTAAAAATGGTTAATAACAACCTCTTCTTTCTCTTGATTTTTACCACATTCCTCTTTTGTTGTAGTATTTTGAATTTTCTTTCATTAGTTGTCCAATAGTGGCTTCTATTACCCACTTCTTGATGTCTTGCTTGATATAGTTTAGCTCTTGTCTTGATGTTGGTAATAAAAAAAGTTTCACTACTATAGTAGTCTTTTAGGTGTTTATCCTTTTTTTTCTTTATATGTTGCTCTTCTAAATTTACTAATACTTTTTCAATAATATTTGGCATCTCAAGACTAATGCCTCTTCTTCATCTCTTTTTTTTTTTTTTTTTTTTTTTTTCTTAGCTATAAATCATTTTTTTTTTCTTTAGTTGCAAATCTCTTCTTTTTTTCTTCATAGATATTTTTTCTAATGGATATCCTCTACATATTTTTTTTTTTCATAGTCTTGGATTCACCTGATATTTAAAGATATAGTTTTATTTGATTGTTGATATATTGCTACCTTATTTGATCAGTTCAAGGCTATTTCTTCTTTGAATGGAATAAAAATATAATTAATCAAGATTTTTTATTACATAGATTTAAGGCACCTAAAAGCCTTTTGCCTTTCTTCTTTGTAATTTCCACAAATAAAATATACTCTCTAAGTTTTTCCTACATGGACATTCCAATACAATGAGTCATTTCACTCCATATTTCTAACAAATACTAAGAATCTATAGTATTGGTACTCTTGTGCTAACTCCTATATTAGTATGCATGGCACCTTGTTGGATAGCATAAAGGAACTCCAATTTTTTCAATTTCACTTCTTATGAATTTTGATCAATTTTTTTAATAATTTTTTAATTAACATGGTAGTCACATGAATAATGACTTTTTTTTTCTTGCAGCAAGTACATCATATATTGTGCAAGCTATAAATATTAGCTTATTTTTTTTTATATTAATATTTATATTTATTTTTGATATTGGCCATTTGTATCTTTGCCTCTTTAATAGTTGCATGCAATGTTTGTATTTCATCATTTACAACCTTAATAAAAGATGGCTCTTTAATTTGGAGGTGCACTAGTTTTTCTTTATGATCTTTTATTAGGTAACTATTATTTTCATCAAATTCTTCAAAATACTTCTTCTTTTGTTTCTTCTTTGCTTAATAATTAAACATCTAAGTTGATTTTTCATACTTCTTTAATATATCAACAACAATTACTAAAGTTTGAAGATTTTTCTTTTTTACTTCAAAATGTAGTAATTCAAATAGGTAAAAAATGAACCATTATAATTACAAATTAGTCAATGGTACATTATATAGCTTTCCAATCAACTGTTAAATATATTGATTATAACTCCTTAGGATATCAATGGACTTTATTTTGAAGGTATTGAGTCTAATCATTATTCTTGAATTTTCTCTTATTTCTTTGAACTCTTGCTCAAATGTTGCCTTTAGTCTTGTATAATAAGCTCTCACAATTAATCTCAAAGCATTGTAATATTTCTAAGTTTTTTTGTCAATTAGGCCAAAAAAATAATTACTTAATGTCATCTTCATTTTTTTCATCATTCATAGCTAATATTACCAAATACTACTCCATTCAATCATCAATAGCTTAACTTCAATCTCCTTTGAATCTAATATATTTAATTTTGAAAGAAAGAGGTATTTTGAGAAAATTGGCCTAAATTGATATAACTACTACAATTATTATAGAGTTAGAGCTCCTCACCAAAGTGTCTTTAATAAAGCTTTTCTTTTCTTTTTTTGATTTTTAAAATTCTTTTTTTATATTTCTCACTAAATGGCTTTCTTGTCTCTTACTCATAAAGATTTTTTATTTCTAATTTTAAATCCACAATTCTCCAATAGCAATGCCAAAATATTGATAATAGTAGTATATAGATAAAAAATAATCTAAGAAAAAATTATTACTTTGTCTACTAATATGATTCCATAGAAGAGCTTAGGATCAAAAAAAAAGAAATCAAAACTTCACAAAACACTTTTTAACATCAAACACATCCCACTTCTCTCTTCCTAAAGACTAGAGAGATTTTTCCACTTTCACATAAATTTTAACACATTATTGTCATTACTATCATTTTTTCCATCAAAAATCACATCTCAAAAGCACGACCATATAACTTTGAAGTTCAATTAATATGTCAAGCAAAATCTTTTGATTACATACTTCCAAAACTTTTAAGTAGAATCTCCTACAACTTCATATGACAATCCATTACTTTATTTTAAAATGAATCATATATACTAAGATAATCCTCCTAAGCATAACAACCTCCCAATTGAATAATCACACCATCATAATTCTACTTAATATCTAATTGAATCTTCTCTTCTACTCTCAATATTACTAAAAACAATATTTAATTCTTATCTTCATTTAAAAAAAAGAATTAATTTTGAGAGATTTGATTCAAAGAATTTATTTACTATCTAAATTTAAGTATAGTTCTAAAACATATTTACTTAAAAATATGCTCTTTACTATATTCTAATTTTGATTAATTAGATTGTCACTCTTAGAATGAATCTTCTAATTTAAACAATATACAAAGGAATAGTTGAGCTAATACAACACTACTCTCTTACACTATCAAATTTTAGAATAATTGTATTGCTTAAGATAATATCTTATATAACATTGTCGTAATATGTGAAGTCTTCCTTGAAAATGCTCCAAGCACCTGGTTGTGGAAGGTAGAATGGAAATTGCAACAATAAAATCCCAACTCTAATAGAGTACTAACTAAACTTTAATTAGACCATAATAATGCTAAAGAAGCTTTAATCAAATTCAAAGAAACCTTAAAGGAATTACAAAGAAACAATAAGAAATCTTAAAGAAATATTAGAATGATCACAAATATATCTCAAATACATCTCAATTCAATTTTAATTTAATCCTAGTTAAAATCCTATTGGACTTCATTCAAACTTTAGGCCAAAAACTAACTAAATCTTAAATCCTAAACAAATCCTAATAAAATCCTAAACTCTAAACCAAATCCTCACCAAAGCCTAAATCAAA
The DNA here is from genome assembly GCF_059467195.1 of Physcomitrium patens. Taxonomy (NCBI): domain Eukaryota; kingdom Viridiplantae; phylum Streptophyta; class Bryopsida; order Funariales; family Funariaceae; genus Physcomitrium; species Physcomitrium patens. The sequence goes on along the minus strand of NC_143413.1, from coordinate 15,390,266 downwards.
TCCTAATCAAATCCTAAACCCTAAATTAAATCCAAACCAAATCCTAAACCAAACCCTAAATCCTAAATCAAATCCTAAACCCTAAATCAAATCCTAATAATTTCTACAACAGATTTACACCTCAATTACTAATCAATGAATCTTTGATCTTAACTCAAAATTTGCATGATTTTTAATAATTAAATTGAAAAAAAGTACAAATTAATTTGAAAAAGATTGGAATTACCAAATAGATGATAGCCTCAAAAACGTGCTTGGATAATGGCCGGCCTCCTTCTTTGAACTTGATGCTAATCTTCCAAAGAAAATATCTCTCTTTTTCACCATTTGATTGATCTCAAAATTCTCATATATATAGGAAAACAAGTTTAATATCCTCACACACAAATTTTGCTCCAATCTAATTAATAGATTGCAAGAAATCTTAAAAATCCTCACTAAACCTAAAATTCCACTTTTTGAGACCTTAACCCTTTTAAACCTCAATAATCCTTAATTCAATCATTAGATCGAGCTAAGATTTACAACACATATTAAGCACAACTATGACCATTAATCCACAAAATTTCACTTGTAGATCTATTAAAAAACTCTTGAAATCACTAGAAACGTCAACCCTATTTTATTTCACAAAATCCAAGTCATCCAAAAATAAACTTGACTTTGTAAAGCTCTTACAAAGTCATTACAAATCCAAATCATTCAAAACCAATGCTTATAAAAACCCTATCTAGTTTGCTCTCAAATTCCACTCTTCGATTTGCAAAAGAATCCTCGAGTTGCCATAGGTGCTCAGTTTTGTGCCTCAAGGTCTGATTTGGACCCAGGTTGATAACCGGCCCTCCTCAAGTATCAATATTTAGTTTTTATAAGTAAGTTTTGCTAGAATTTACTCTTAACTTCTTCCTAAAGATGTCTATATCATTTAGTTTTCCAATCTATCTTATTTTACCTTATTTTTGGCCCTACAAAGTAAGTAGAAGCTATTTTTCTAAAAATACAGCATTACTACTAAAAGTTTTACTACCTTCCTATCTTTTATCCATATTTTTCTACTTTATCTTTTAACTTGGCTCTTCTTTAATAAGATCCATATTATTATCTTTCACCATATAGTTGTGTTACAACATGACAAAGTTTATTTATTTTGCATACATAACATTTACAATCATACAAAATAAATATTAAAGAATTTATAAGAAACTAGAACCTTCTTTATGCAACATAAATACAAGTTCTAATATATAAAAGTTTTTTTAGCTAATATTTTTTTATTTAAATCCTATTATCTATTATTGAAATAATATAAATTAATGAAAAGAATATGGCTCAAAAAACTAAAGCTTATATTTCTCAACAAAAAAAAAATTTCAAAACAAAAAAAAATCTAAAAAACTAAATAATTACAATTAAGAAGCCTCTCTTCCTTCTCTAAATGTCTAAACTACCTTATCTATTGATTTTTAATCCAATTTTAAATACTACATAAGTAATCACTATCTAAGCTATTAATTTATAAAAATTAAACTTATGAAAATTAATAATAAATCTGACTATCTTTCTAAAATTTACTTTTTCACTATCTTAACAATCATTAAGCAACAAGAATCTGAGTAATTGATCAAATTTCATGTGATATCTACTATAATATCTTTATCTACTCAAAGTATGTTTGATTTCAAATCTCCATGGTTGTTATCTAGAATTCCTTATTTTCTTCTCAAATGTTGACTTCCAAAGCACTCTTCTATATAGCATGCTTTTACATCAAAATCACCAAAATTTTGATGATTACAAATTGATTGCCTACAATCTCCTCCATTGGTGAAGTATCCTTTTTTTTAGCTTGACTTTCAAAGAAACACTCATAGCTAAGTTATTTGCTTTACAACCATTATTTTTTACCCTTATCACTAATTCCAAGTATCTAAATATACTCCTTGACCATTAAAAATGTTACTTCATCAATTCTTTCCTTATCAATATTGAAATTCTATTTGGTGACCTTTGTTCTTTTATTCCTCAAGTTTCTTCTATTAATACAGTTCAATCCAAAAAAACCACCAAGTCAACAAAAATTTCTTGAATAATAACCTCTTATTGCTTTCAATCCATGGTAGAGTTGTTTCTATTTTTTCTTTTTGGTTCTTTGAATCTTTAACTCTTATCAAATTTGTCCACCTCCAATAACTACAATTTTTTTGAAAAAATCTTATTTTAAGTTCACTTGCTTATCTTTCTAATTTACAAATTAGAAAAGCAAGTCGATTTGAAACTTTAGTAGAGAGAGTTGTAAAGATAATTTAGATTCTAATTACATTTAGTTAGTTTTTTAATCTATAAAGGCCTTCTAACAACATGGTAGCTTTCTAATTCTTCTATCTTTCTTTAGGTAGTAAAAACGATTCGTAACAGTTTGTGTGATGTGTTCTAAAGAGGCATACAATCCACAAGTAATTTTTTTTGGATTTATAAATATTATTGTGCTAAATATATTTTACAAATTTGAATATAATTAAACAATCAAATCAAATATGATTGAGGTTCAAGTGAGTTAGTATCTTGTAAATTGGATTTTAAAGGTTAATGTTGGTTTTTTAGATTTTACACAATATATAGGTGAATTTTATGTTAAAAATTGGTTGAAATTTTTACATTTATATAAATTTTTAGAAGAATTTTAGAATTCAATATAGAGATATTTAAGCTAGAAGATTTGAATTGAAGTTAAAAAAAAAAAAAAAAAAAAAAAAAAAAACAATCAATACCAAAGCGGTGTCATATTGTAATACAACTATGTGGTAAAAGATGATATTATGGATCTTATTATAAAAGAGCCAAGTTAAAAAATAAAGTAGAAAAATATGGATAAAAGATAGGAAAGTCATATAACTTTTAGTAGTAATGCTGCCTTTTTAGAAAAGTAACTTCTATTTACTTTGTAGGGCCATAAATAAGGCAAAATAAAGTATATTTAAAAAATAAATAATATAGGCATCTTTAGGAGGAAGTTGAAAGTAAATTATAGCAAAAATTACCTAGAAAAACTAGATATTGATACCCGACAAGGGCCGGTTATGAACTAGGATTGAAATCAGACCCTGAGACACAAAACTAAGCCTTGACAATGATTCTAGGATTCTTTTGGAGATCAAAGAGTAGGATTTGAGAGTTCACTTGATAGGTTTTGTTTAAGCATTGGATTTGGGTGATTTGGATTTGTATTGTCTTTGTAAGAGCTTTGCAAAGTTGGGATTTTTTTTGGGAGACTTTAGATTTGTTGAATAAAGTAGGTGATACTTTTTGGAAAATTTTATAAGTTTAGCAATAAATCTATAGATAAAATTTTGAGGGTTTGTGGTTTTATATGTGTTCAATATATGTTGTAAGTTTGAGCTGGATCGAAGGGTTGGATCAAGGAGTATTGAGGTTTAAGTGGGTCGGGATCTCGGAAAGTAGTGTTTTAGGCCTAGTGAGGATTTCTAAGATTTCTTGCAATCTATCAATTGAATTGGAGTGAAAATTATGTATATATGTAGTAGACATATTTTTTTACATATGTAAGAAATTTGAAATCAATTAAACAATTAAATAAGAAGATATTGGTGTTGAAAATTTAACATTCAGATTGGAGATGGATACCAGCCAACATCCGAGAAAATATTAGAATTGATCTTCTTTTTGGTGAGTTCGATTTTTTTCAAAACATTTGTACTTGTAGTCAACTTAATCGTGAAAAGGTGTGAAAAATTTGAGTTAAAATCGATGGTTCATTCATTAATTATTGAGGTTTAAATCTGCTATAGGAATTACTTAGATTATTTAGGGTTTGGTAGGGTACATTTAGAATTTGACTAGAATTCAGTTAAGGTTTGTTTAGGATTTGATTAGGATTTGATTAGGATTTGATTAGGATTTTGTTAGGATTTGGTTAGGATTGATTAAGATTTGATTAGTATTTGATTAGAGTTTGATTAGAATTTGATTAGATTTTGGTTAAGGTTTGATTAAGATTTGATTAGGATTTGATTAGGATTTGATTAGGTTTTTATTTAAGGTTTGATTGGGATTTGGTTAGGATTTGTTTAGGATTTGACTAGGATTTGATTAGGATTTAGTTAGGATTTGTTTTGGATTTGATTAAGATTTATTTAGGGTTGATTAAGATTTGGTTAGGATTTGGTTTGATTTTAATTAGGATTTGATTAGGATTTGGTTAGGATTTGATTAGGATTTGGTTAGGATTTGATTAGAGTTTGGTTAAGATTTGGTTAGGGTTTGATTAGGATTTGGTTACAGTTTGGTTGAGATTTGATTAGGTTTTGTTTAGAATTTGATTAGGATTTATTTAGGATTCAATTAGGATTTGCTTAAGATTTGTTTAAGATTTGATTATGGTTTGATTAAGATTTTTTAGGATTTGATTAGGATTTAATTAGAATTTAATTTAGATTTCTATTTTAATATTTTATTAAAATTTCTATTTTAGTATATTTTTGAATTCCTATATTATTTCTCTAAAATTTCTTTAAAGGATCTTTAGGAATACTTTGTGTTTCTTACATAATTTTTTTGCAATTTTGATTGAACATGATTGATATTTGATTATACTTGCTAATCTTTAATTCTAATTTGTTTAAGAATCTATTAGAGTTATTAGGACTTGTTGTTGTAATTTTCTTTTTATCTTCCATAGCCACGTGCTTGATGCATTCTCAAACCAAATGCCACATAATATGATAGCAGATTATGAGCCATCTCTTCCAATTTATATGTTATATTCTCTTAAAATTTTGTGTGTTTTTTTTAGTTTGTAAATTGAGATATATAAAAACTTTCAGTTAAGATTGATGATTAGTATAAAACTTATTAAGGTTTTGAAATTTTTGTGGTGTTTATCTAGAATTTATCTTGGATTTTTTTAGGTTTCTATAGGATTTCTTTTGAATTTTTATAATTTCTTTAATATTTAATTAGGATTATTATTAAATATTATTTTAATTTTTTTAAAATTTTCTAAAATATTTTTGAATACCTTATGCTTGTTATTTTTGGATTATAAATTTAACTTCAAGGTAAGATCAAATCTTTCTATAGTTAGATGCTTTATGCATTCTTAAGCTAAATTTTTCTTCACACAATATATTTGATGAATTCCACTTGAAAAATTTGGAATGGAAGATATTTTGGTTTTCTTTGTTTTTTTGGATCATAAAAAATAAAAAAAAATATAAGAAAGAAAAAGATAGAATTATGGATAGAACTTCAATTGAAGCTTTAAATAAAGTTGCTACTGGAAATATAAGTTAAAGTACCTTTGGATGACAAGATATGTATTTTGATCCTAATTTTGCAAGCATGTTTGAAGCATTCTTTTTTACTTATACAACATCTGTAAAGTAGAGATTGCAAAGAGGATTTGGCACATAAGGCTTTACATACAATTATTGATATATTTGACAAATTTGGAAGGCCTTAAAAGGATCACCAAACTATAGAATTATTAAGAGAGTGTGATAGGGAATATTTTTTTAATCAAAGAAAAAGAGTTAATTATTAAAACCAAACAAAGTAGACTTCTTTCTTTAAGCAGTTTATATAGAATTGCAAGAAAAATTAGAAATTTTATTTTAAAATAAATAAAATAAAATAAAAATATTGATAATAAAATAAAAGAAAATAGAAGATGCACTAAGATTGTTTATAAAAAGCACAAAAAGAAAAAAATAAGATAGGATTGGTATTCAAAGACTAATATAAACATCTAAGATAAAAATGCCTATTATACAAATTACATCTATTATTCAATTTTTATTGACTATATTAAGGAAAAAATAGATATTGGTAAAATCATACATGGAATAAGAAATCTTTAAATAAAAATTTCAAAACTTGAAGAGAAGAGTCAATTATCAAGAATATAAATAAGACAAAAATTAAGACTAATAGAAGATTTTAAGCATAGGATATGATAGGACATGAATTTATAGATGTTATGTTAGCTAGATTAAAAATTGGATGTAAGGAATTTTTGACAAAGTTTAATGATAAATATTCTTATGATATGCTTTCACAACATAATAAGATATTTTTATTTAAAACACATGACATTGAATGTATTGATTCAAGTATTGTGGCACCTATGGTTATTTTTGCTATTCATCATGAGCCATGGAATTTGTGACCAATTTCAATACTAAGAGTTTATTTATCCAAGTTAATGGACTTATCTAATGAAAAGATTAAAATAAAAATTATAAAACCATCCATGGCACATTATTCTAATTGATGGTTAATATTATCAAAGAAGAATGAAACAATGAGATTTATTCAATATATGTAACTTTAGAATAAGATGACTATAAATAATATAGATTTGAGTTTAATTATAGATAAATTTAGAAAGATATTTTTTGAAAGAACAATCTTTCATTGAATGATTTTTATTCAAAATAAAATCAATTTCAATTTTCATTACAAAGAAGAGATTTAATTACCATAAAGGCTCTATTTGGTTTAGTAAAAATGTATATATTGCCTCAAGGAACTATTAATTCAATATTTCATTGGATAAATGGCATAAATTAATTATTGATTGATTTTATATTAAAAAATATTATGCCATTTTTAGATGATATTTTAATTAAAATATGTATAAAAAATGATACTATATTGGATCAAAGAAGACATTAAAGATTTGTTGTAAATCATATTATAGTTTGTAAAAAGATTTTATCATGGTTAAAAGATGTATATTTGACTTTATTAACTAAAAAGTCTATATTTGGAATAAATGAGATTCTTATTATTAAATATATGAATGGATTATATGGATGCAAGTCAAGTATTAAAAAAATGGATATTATTAAAAAGATAAAAATATGTAAATATAATAATAATCAAAAGGCCTTTAGAAGCATATATATATATATATATATATATATATATCATATATTGATACCACATTTTGCATATAAGGCAAATCTATTATTTGAGTTGAAATTTTTTTTAAAATCAAGCAAAAAGAAGAACAAAGAAAAACTATGAAAAAATTTAAAGAGCATCTTTATTCACTTTTAACTTTTTAAAAAGTAAATTTTGAATGTAAAAATTGTATGATACTAATAATTGATGCAAGTCCAATTGAAATAGATTGGATACTTGGATAAGAGATGAATATGAAAAGATATATTTTATAAGTTTTAGAACAAAGATTTGAATGCTAGACAAAAGCCATATGTACAATTTTAATATAGAATTATGTGATATAGTAATTATTAAAAAAATAAAATAATAAAAAACTTTATTGATATATTAGTAGTCATAAAAATAAATTATTTACCTTTAATAGACATGATTGTAAGTTAAATCCTAGTTATTGCTATGTCAAGGTTGATAGTATATATTAAATCTATAAATCTAAAATTTAAGCACATTATAAAAAATGATAATTTATTTACAGATATATTATCAAAGATAGGGTGATATAATAAAAAAAATATGATTGATTTAGAAGATAATGTGGGTACAAATTCTATTCTAATGCATTATTAAAAAGAGAAGATATATGTTTGAATATACCATTGAAATTATGTTAAAGAGATTTACATGAAGGTGAATAGATAGATGTTAAAAAATACTTATATTGCTAAAGCAATAACAATATTGGATAATCAAGAATTTTAAAAAATCTATAAAAAGCCTATGGATACTTTTTACATAATAGATAATTATAGAAGCATCTAAAGAAGAATAAAAAAAATATAACAATGGATGATATGTGAAACATGTTACTTAAATAAAGAGATAAATATATTTTTTTAATGAAGAAAAAAAATACATTAAGTAATATTAAAATAGAAGTAGAGAAAAAAAAATTAAAAACCAAGAATTTGAAAAAGATGAAGAAGATCTTACATTAATATATCAAAAAACAAATGATATATGCTAGAAGATGCATATGTTGAAGAGAGGAGGGGGGACAAAGAAGAAGGAGACGGAGAGAGAGAAAGGGAGTAGATACTATGTTGTAATACTACTATTGAATGAAAGATAGAAAAACTTATTATATAATAAAATAAATTATTTTTAAATATAATTACAAATTACCTTAGAATCATAGATAAAAATTAAAGCGTTAATAAAATCAATAAATATTAATATATTTTTTATTAAAATAAATTCTAATTATTTTTTAAGGCCATAAATAAAGAAAAATAAGATAGATTAAGAAAAATAATATTATATGCTTCTTTAAGTAAAACTAAAAAATAGAAATCAAGAAAAAAAAATAAGATAAATTTTTCAAGGACATGAACCTTAAAGAACTAAAAGATCAATACAAAAAGATTAGAAAATCATTCAAAGATAATATAGTATTAAACTAAAATAGCTATTTCAAAAGACAAGAAGACTAGAAAGTCTTAAAATAAGACAAAGGACTAAAAAGGTATTGACAAGAGTGAAGAAGGCTTTACTCTTTCCTCCATATATATTATCTAACTAGGAGCAATGTGGTAATGTTCTATAAGACCTCCAACACATGTTGACTTTATAAGACACATGTTTTAACTTGCAAAGCAAAATTTCTATATGAGCAACATATAGTTAGCTTGTTTCACAAGCTATCAACATGTATAGTATCTAGTTAACTTGTTGACTAAGTTTTTAATCTATCAATCAACTACAAATATGTGTAAAGTCAAAACTGCATCTATAAAGCTTATAGAAAGCTTTTCTAGAAGATATTATAAAATTAATCTATATTTATCTACTTCTATCTAATCATATAGTTAATTATTGAAATAAATAAATACGTCCATAATAAAATCTTAAATGATATCCATAGATGATTGGTTATGAATCAAGGTTGAAATCAAACTTTGAGGCACAAAATCTAGTACCCATATTACATGGAATTGTTTTTTACAATTTCAGAGCATAATTGATAGAATTTCTATGAACATTAGTTTGAAGGGATTTGAGTGCATATTAACTATGTCATAACTTAGCAAAGTTAAGGTTGTTTTGGCTCATTTTATTTTTTATAGAATAAAAAATAGATTTTATTTTGGTGATTTGTATAAGTTTTGAAGCAAATTGATAAATGAGATTTTGTAAGTTTGTGCGAATAGTTGTATTAAATGTATGTTGTAAAATTAAATTCAATTAGACACTTAAATATAACATAAGTAAGATTCAAGTGAGTTAGGATCTTGAAAGTTGAATTTTAAAGGTCAATGAGGATTTCTTAGATTTTGAGCAATTTTTAAGTTGGATTAAAATAATCTTTTTGTATGCTAATAGTTAACTAATTTTTGTACATTCTTGAAAATTTTGAGACAAAGTTAATAATTCAACAATGAAATATTAAAGCTGAAAATTTTGCTTTGAGTTTTGAAAGGAAGAGAAACAACATCTAAGCAAATTAGAAGTATTTTCTTTTAATTTGTAAGTTAGATTTTCTTGAATCTTTGTACATTTATTTTTAATTAGTAAACTAAATAAAATAGAATATTTGAATTAATATTAATGATTAATATAACAATTATTGAAGTTTAAAATCTGCTATGGTGTTTATTTAAGATTTAATTAGATTTTTATTAGGATTTGGTTAAGATTCAATTAGAATTTATTTAAAATTTCTTTACAATTTCTTTAATATTTTTTTTGTGATTTCTCTGGATTTTATTTTTATTTTATTTCATTTTTTTATTTCTTAAAGGTTTAATTAGAATTAGCTTTTAGGAATTCCTCAATCTTGACTTATTACTTCAACCAAGGACAGAGACGACAAGGCTTATTCTAAACGACTGGAAATGCTACCTACTAGCAGTCTGTTCCTTCTCTCAAGGTGGATAATGCCGGACGGCGAAGCTTCGGATTGAGCTCCAGTGCCATGTATGCAACTCCTCCCCCTCGTGTCTACCAATCATGCGCACAAATTAGGGTTCTTCAATCCGGCTTGTTGGCTCTCTGCTGCCGTCGCTGCAATTTGTATACAATTTGCGCCAATTTTCATGGTGTGATTGGAGCCTTTATTTGACGACAAAAAGTAGAAACCACACGGGATAGGATGGATCTGACGAGGATGTCCGTGGTGGAGGTGACAGAGTCGTGCAGTCTGCACCACCTCTCTATTTCACCGCCTCGTTTTACCCCGATGGTTGCCTTGCCAACAACTCATCAAGATGTTGCAAGACCAGGCGTGAGGAGGTGCGAGGCTGAGAGGAGGATGGTGATTAGTGGTGCGGGAGCTGAAAACGAAGAACTGTCTAGAGGTTGATGTATCTTTCCGATTTATATGGCCATACCGGGGTTTGATGATGTCGATCTGGATTGTTGGGATCTTCTTTGGCAGACTAGTGCTCGTAAACCGTGTCAGCATCAAATCCATGGCCCGTGCGCAACTGATATCAAAAGCCTTTGGGGCTGCTTCTAACTGGAGTGGCGTGCAGTCTTCCCTCTGTTGGTCGTCGTCTCAAAGGAGAAGAGGCTAAAAAGAAGGATGACAATGAGTCGCCCCCGATCTGTATTTGAACTTTCTCGAAGGCTTGATGATCCAGTGAAGCAAGAGTTAGCGTGGGCACAGATAGTCTACTTCAAAACAGCAGGGCTAGCGCTGTGATTGTTTGGCATCATAGGTACGAAGGTGGTGCAGCTGTGCATGGCCCGTAGTTAGATGTGGGCCATCTGGAGTCGACAAGTGCACTCTGAATGGGAAGTTGATGAAACATTTTCCGGACATGTTCGGGTTTGTGAAAGAGCCACGGAGGCGGAAGAACAGATACAGAAACGGCTCAGAAATGCAAAGCCAGAGCTTGAGACTGCCAAGGATACTACTCTATTTGATCACATTCTTGTGAATGCCAACTTGGATCAGGCGTACAAAGAGCTCAAGACCTTGGTAGTTCTCGGCAGTTTGGCTGCACCAACTTATTGCATTGGCACTGCCAAACATCAACAAAATGGGGCTAAAGCGATTTTGACAAATGGATGTTTGATGTTGTCAATAAAACGGGACAATGCTTTATGGGTGCCCAGAGGAGCCCATTGCAAATCAAAACAGAGAATGGCAATGAGAATGACTAGAGATTTTTTGAAATAATTAAATCTATTCCATAAACACAGATAAAATAAGTTAAAACAATAGTTACAAAATGTCTAGTTGTAAGTTCTTGAATTCTTTCTATCCATTTTTATATATTTTTTATTCATTTATTTTTATTTGCTAAGTAATAATATTTGCTATGTTTAAGATTTCTCCTTTTTTCTACAGTTAAAGTTATAAAATAGATTTTTAAAAAAATTAATTAACACATTGAATTTTTAAAAATAAAAATAAAATTTTACAAGATTAAGCTAAATAATTTTTTTTTAAAATTATTAAAAAGTTATAAGTAAAAAAGTAGATCAAAATTGAGAAATTGATAGGTATATTGAACTTCAAATGCATGTAACATTAGGATTGAGAAGCATTAAAAGTAGTAATGTTTTAGTCATTAAAGAATAAACTAGTTATAAATATGCTTTAATAACTTCTTATGGTACTAAACATAAAATTATTTTATTATTACATAAGAATTTATTAGAAAATTTAATTATTATTTATAATTCTATCATAAATCATCTAAATATATATATATATATATATATATAAACTAAGTAAGAAATATTATTTATCTTACATCTTTGCATCTAGTTCATATGTTGAATATAGTAAATTTATAAGTATGTGATTTTCTACTAATTCTTTATCCATTAAAAAAAACATCTTTTAAGATAAATTAAAATAAGTAGATAATATTTTCTTTAATAATTTTTTAATGAGAATTTAAACTTTTAATACATATTCCATTTATTCTCAGAGCTTTATTAATGATTAAAATATTTTATAACATTATATAAATCCTTCTATTGCAAGAAGCACCTATATAAAAATCTAATTTCTTTATTAGATTTTTTAAAATATATTTTTTTGAAAATTTATGATAATTTATTTTATACTAAGTTTAAATAGCTTTGATTTGACTATTTTAAAGATTTAAGATTGCTTTAGATTTAGCTATCTTTCTTCGTTTTTTTTTTTTTTTTTTTTTTTTTAATTAAAGTAAAAATCTTAAAACACATGTCTCATTTCATAGTCTATTTACTTTTTATTATTATTATTATTATTCTTCTACATCTTTTTTCCTATATACTAGGTAAAAAACATGTTCTTATTGTTCTTTTAACTTGTTTTTCTATTTTATTTGGCATTCTATGCAATCTATTTTCCATAGTTTTTAGTACATTATTCCATTTTAGTTCTTTTGTTTTGGTCAATCTAGCTTGCTCTTTATCAAAATGTTTATAGGAACACAAAATTTATTTTAAATTTACTATAAAACAGATTGTGTAATTTTTCTCTTATATTTATTTATTAACTTGCTACATTTTCTTCTCTTTGACATATCTTTTATTGAATTTATATCCAAAACAAGGTCAAAGATTTGGTAAAATTTTAAATACCAATTTTTTATAGATAGTCGACAAAAATAAGCATATCATCTTCAATTCTATATCCTTAAATATACTTGGTGTAGAATGATGAATATTTCATATAAATACTATTGAAAGATTCTATATCCTTAAATATACTTGGTGTAGAATGATGAATATTTCATATAAATACTATTGAGTAGTGCAAAATCTAAATACCATTCTTCTTATCATTCTATGAAAATTTTATAATATTAGATAAAAAAGAAGTCTCTAAGTCTAAAATGACTTCGTACGCCTTCTTAAGTATTACTTTATACTAATAATGCTCTCTTATTATAATTAGATGATCTATCTTCTATTTATTTATTTACTTATTTATATATTTAAAATTCCTCCAAACATATATTTAATCTTATACACTAATACTTCTTACATTACATCAATTATTAATTTTTCATTGGTTTATTTTGCAACATATATGTCAACAACTTCAAAAACATTTATGGATATGTTGCTGAAAGTTACTCATAATACTCTATTTTCTAATAATGATTATTCCTCTATTACATTCTCCATCTTACTTTTTAATATAATCATGTGTTGATTCTAAAATATAACATGTTTCATTTTATATTATGAGTCCAAATCTTCTTAGATTTATACCATCAATTTAAGTTTTAATAACAAAACCATATCAAAAAATGGATCAGTAAACTTAACATAGTTCCTAATTTGAAATATCTTTTTTGGGTTATTGAGACCACAAAAGTTTAAAATGCATTGAATGAAGCCTTATTTAATTTGGAGGTGAGAGGGCATGTTGCAATCTACAACCTAAAAATTGACTTCATTGCAGAGAAAGAACTCGATGGAAAAGTGTGGTGCATATATTGGATAACAACTTTAGTATTATAGCTACTTCATGTGACAAAACTGTTGACCGAAACACAAAGTGGACAACTTTGCAACAGATGTGCGTCTCACATTTAAGTATTGCAGATTCCGAGATGAAGGAGGGCGAATCAAACTAGACCATGCTTTTGCAACTTTCTGTATTGCAAAGAAGGGTTTGATAAACTCCTGGAGTGTGTTCCAGATAGGCTCATGTTAGGTCTAGTTCAGTTCACTGCGGAGGTGATCAAGTCTGAGTGTAACGTCCTCTTGGTGGGAACCTGGAGTAAGAACATTGTTGAAGAGAGATTGGAATGTGCAAAGCAGGATGCATGGAAATTGAATGCTAGCAAAGGGAAATTGGAAAGTCTGCACCCATCTATATCATGCATTTACTTTCGTTCAGGTTCGGCTAGTCAGACTATTAATCGCTGGTTGATATCATTATTTGCGGACTGATCAGAGATACGCAGACATGATATGTAATTGCATAATGTATACATTTCATTCATACATTCTTTAGCCAAAATCTCGAATCACATGGTATATTGGTATATATGTTTCACTATTCATTTGGTTTCACATAGAGATGCTTCTCTTCGTAGTTGTGATTAGATTCCCTTGATTACGATTCCGATTCTGAAGACATAAGCCACAGTAAAAGACGGTTCAAATAAATGGGGGGAGTAAGTATGCAGCAAGGTGCATGCATGTAGTGTGGTAACAAGCACTGAATTCTGAATAGGTCCAGCGATGCGAAAGAGATGTAACAATAAAACGGAGGGACCATTCTGGTGCCTCAAAGAATGGGTACTAAAATCTTGAGCGTTTTGCAAACAATGGGAAGTAACCTCGACTTTGCAGAGGACTCCGTTCGGTTAACAAACCGACAGTTTATTTTCCGGATCTACCATCATGGGTTTGATCCACGCTTTCTTTCTTGGCAGTAGGGGCCATCGATTTACAGTCTAACTCGAACGGATCTCTCTAATCAGAAGCATTCCAAATAATGAAACAGCTAGAACAGGCGCCCAGGTTTACACAGGTTGAAGTGTGTAGGGCATGCCGATATTTGTGATCCAACTCTTGCCATTGATGAAACTAGCTGCCTGGTACCTGTTCGCGACTCTGGGGTTCTTGATTTCGTGTGACCACTTCACCCTAGAGCGCCTGTTCGATCCCGGGCCCTTGCCCTTGTACTCAGCAAAGAAGGAAGTGTACAGGCCGAAGTTGGTGGTATTCCATGGGAGCCATCCGGCAGGATCCAAGTGTGCCTGAATAGTGGGTCTCAGGAGGACACAGACGGAGTAAGCCTTCCAGGGGCGGCCGAGGTACGTCGGATAGTACTGCACATTGCGCTTCAAATCGGCCGTGCCGTCAAAATTGCAGTCCTGGAATGCAAGGCCAGTGTTCTGGTACTTGTTGACTCTTCCCTGGGCCGTGTATGTGTTTTGCTGGCCCCGCAACGTAGTCTTCCTCGCAATGATCTGGCAGTTCTGGAAAACAGCATTCGCGTTCCCGAAAATGAAGTCGACCGTGCCAATGACAACGCAATCGCGATAGAATTGACGTAATGCGTGGCAGTAGAGGGTGTCTTGGAATCCGTCGAATTTTACCCGGTGGAAGGCGACCTTGTCTGCGGTCACACGCGTCGCTACAGCCTGGTGTCCACTGGCTCCGGCAGTATTTCGGCAGGTGAACAACCTTCCGACGAACCCATCTCCTTGCACAACTACGTGCCAATATGGAAACAATTTTTAATCTTGGCGAGACTTGAATATGATCAGACGTTACATCATGCACAATCCTTTAAAAGAATACGATTAGTCGAATTATTACTGTAACATTAGGGCTGACGGGACTTACTCATAGTTCCAGACAAGTATGTAGTCATTCCCTTCATCAGCGCGACGTTCCTACTCCCAGTGAAGATGGTCTTGTCGATGCCGTCTCCGATGATCATCAAGTTGGTGAGCTTCTTAGGGATGATGATCTGCTCGTCGTAAACTCCCGCCTTCACATAGATAACATACCGCTTCGCATACTTATCCCCAGTCTTCGGCGCCTTCATGATAGCTTCTCCAACCGTCCTATACTTTCCAGATCCATCCTTAGCCACAATCACATTGTAAGAAGCAGGACGTGTGAGGAGGTGCCTGCTAGTGGCGCTGTCCATCCAGCTCGGAAGTTGGATTTCCTCACCCTCATCGTTATAGGGATCTGCGTTCATAAGACGACGGCTTGGCCCGCCACCGTAAAATTGATCGAGATCTGGCATGCTCACACCAAAATTCTTTCCCGCCCAGTTTTTCAGATTCCCACCATACAGACATATACCGTTGATCAACGCAAGCGAGTTGCCAGTAAACTGCTCTGATTTTAAAGCCCGTTGCACGAATGAGTGAAACTCGGCCGAACCAGACTCCTGCATCATTTCCTTGCAAGTATCCACATACGTCAGCACCGCACTCAAGTCTGTTTGAACATCCGCGCAAGTCTCCTCAACCAGTGTGTGATTTGTGGTTTCCAGCGCGACAAGCACCCGCTGAAAAGCAGCAACTCCGTCAGCGAGAATCTCCTTGCATTGCTCGTCAGTCGTATTAGCTTGAAGGTAACTGAGTTCGTCAGTGGAAGATTTAACCGATGACCTCGACATTCCAACGGGAGTGCCATCGGACCCTGCAACGGATTCCCTACAAGCCTCAGGGTACTCCGTCGCTTGGCAAGCAACATTCACGCCATTATCGCCGTCATCATTTTTCGAATTTTTTACTCCTAGGGGAATTGCGATGCAGAGGACGAGAATGAGAACTAAGGATACACTTAAAACAGACACAACACAACAGCGACGGCTCTTAGGTCGGTATGACCCGACCATGGGTTTCTCATCGTCATTTGACATCCTGAAAACTCGAGATTCAGCAGGTTTAAAACAGAATCGCACTACTGGAATCAAACAAATGCTTGCTCGGTTATAACCAAGGGATCACCAAATTCCTGAAGCAGCAAATGTACAAAATGACGAGGCTCTTGCAACAACTGATACAATGACAATGATCTAATCACAATGCTTGCAGTTCCCAGTCCAGAAACGCTGCAGAAATGCAACGATCCTTGAAGAAATGCTTAGTCCTAGCTAGGCGCATAACCTACCAAAGGAAGATCACAGTGCGGTCACTACCTCTCTAGAGAAGTGGTTAGGGCCAGGGCCGGCAAGTCTTAGACAATATCGTGTGAGCAAGCCGGCATTTATCAGACGTGCGTTGCCAACCGCGTGAGGAGAACCGCTCAGGAAGTGAGCATCTAGTGGGTTAAAAATGGAAAGAGTGCACGCGGTTGGGGTTCGAAGTGGAAAAGTAGGTTAAAACATCCTCATTGGCGCCTTGTGAGACCGCTTGGGATGGCGGTGCGATCGGCTCTTCTCCTGTGCTGTTTCCTCCACACAACTTCATATTAAGAAACCCTGGCTGTTTCGAGTTATATTTATTCCACCTGGTGCCAGGTTGCCAGAAAAACCGGAGAGAATCCTTGGAGCTAGGAAGTCCAAATTCTGAAGGGCTTAATGAGAAGCGCTTACATTGCAAAGTTACCAGTTATGTTCGCATTTACAGCACGCTTGAAGAACAAACCCTATCCTGGACCTACATACACGCATTGTGTGATCTTGTCCATTCAGGTGAGAAACTCAAGGTGGTTCAGGAGATTCCCATGGTGGATTGATTGCCTTATTTCCTGGTGCAACATTTTATCCAACCGAGCCCCCCAACTGAAGCTCCGAACTTGCAGTAGTTCCTACGGACCTGATTGGTACGATCGATGTACTTTTATGCTTGGTGTCAAAATCTTCTCTTGCCTTGGTTAAAGCACTGTTTGCATTGAGCATTGACCATGATGATGTTTCTGGATTCCTAGAGGTTTTGAAGTGATGAGGGTGGCAAGTGCTTCAGAGATACCGAAATTCATCCCTCGCCGAGGAATGACGCGACACGACTAGATTCTACTCAAGGAGGTGGTAGAATCTAAATTCTACCGAGGTTACCTCAACTTACTCACTCATCCAATCATCTCACCCACTCTTTGAGCAAGCTTTCCCCAACTAAACACTCACTGTCGTACAGCTGATGTGAATCACCCGAACACCACAGCAAAAATCTAACGTACGAACCCAATGTACGGTCCCCGCTTGAAAGTACCTCGACCTTAAAAACCTATTTTTAAGAAAATTAGATCTGTTTGACTTGGATGCAAGTGGAAATAAACTCCACGTTCTCCTTATTTCGGGGCTCGTTGACTGCGCCTCTAATCTCGACCTCCATCCGCCCTCCTCATTGACAGACTTTCCTTTTAAGTCCTTGCAGTATGTTACGACCACCGAAGAGAGTGCTCGGCAGCTGGATTTCAGCAGCGTCATGTGAGCTCCAGGGTCTTGAATTTTCCCCACTCCGGGCATGTGCAGCGCCCTAGTTGCGGTTCAGCAAAGCAGGCGAGATGGGGGGTTCTGGTGCAACCACTCCTCCATGCACACCACCTCTTGTTTCTTCGAAACATCGATGTTTTGGATACAAAGCCGCGTCATGACAACCAAACTCCTTGATCGGCGACAGTGAGCTCAATACCGCAGCGTAGGAGCTCAATAAATGCGTCGCGGCTACCCTATGAAGGTCAGTCATGGGAACTCATTCTAGATGGTCACGGTGCCCTATTGATTGACAGCAATAAATAGAACTGCGTCAAACAACCATTCTCTCATTGAACATCATCGATATTCCCAGTGCACAGGAACAACTAGAACCAGATTTAATTGCCACATAGAGTGGATAAAACTTTTCTTATTATTGTTATATTATTTTTCTTTCCAAATAGAATCACACTCTCCGAACCACAATGCCGGGAGAGGTAGAAATTAAACTTGAAGAACTGGGATCGATGTATTGCCGCGAGATCGTCATGCCTTGGGACCCAGATAATTTAAGAATCTCTTTTTTCTACACCGAAATAAAGTACTTGGAATATTCGTTCCGAAACCTGGGTTCCCCATGTGGTAATTTTGTCTATAATAATAGGGGTTATTATTTCAAACTCCTGCATGATGCTCAATGGTACGGTAGATCACAGCAATGGGTTGGTTTTTTTAAAGGAACAGATTGGTGTCACAGCATATCCAATTTAAGTAACACAAACAGTGATATGCTTATGACTTGAGGCTTATGAAAATGTTGCAACATTCTTCTATTCGAACATGCGTTGGTAGATTGCACTCTGTTTTGCGTTTTTACATAGATTTATTTATAATTGTGCAAATAAAGTCCTACATTTTCATAATAAATCACCTCGTTGATTTTCTTTTTCCAGATGCTTATTCGCTACGGACACATATTTTTCTTGGCAATGCTTCGTGACAATGTCATTATATGATGCATCACAAGGCTTACAGTTCTGTAAGATTCATCACGTTTAAAACAATGCCTACATGAAAAGGTACATAAACAGGCAGTTAGTCAGTTGGAGTGAATCATGATATGATAAACGACGATTTACAGTGATTTAAAGTAGGAACGGACATGAGGACCATGGTTACTGCTTGTCACTTTTTTGTTGAATCATCCCTAGAAACGATTATTTTCAACGATGGAGTGTTTTCATCTCGTAGCCCAAAAACTCAGAAAGAGAGTTTCCTCCTCGCAGATTCAATCTTCCGGTCCTCGATCGACGCTGGTGCATCATCAACCCCACTCTCCCCATCTGTCCATCCAAGTGCTACCAAACCCGTTCGAAAGCCAACATGGATCAATCTCTCGACGCCACTTCAGCAGCTTGCGAAGTGCTCCGAAGTGCACCAGGATCTCGATTCCACGACCAGGACCCCATCTCTGAATAGGTCGTGGATGTCTTACCACGAACACAGCTCCCGCTTCTTGCATCAAGTCCTATGGTCCGAAACCTGAAAGGATTGATGGATCGATCAATAGATCCACTCTTGCTTCGTCTCGATCGCCAGGCTAGTAGTCAGATCAGACACCAAGTGTGGTTGTTGCACATGCCTTCGACGTTAGCAAGATAAGTTTCCCGGGGCTTCTAGAAGGGGGAGCATCTGATTAGGTAGCAGTAAAAAAAAACGATTTACCAGAACTTGGATGACAACACACGATTGGAGCTTCAAACAGTGGGCCACAATGCAGTCAATCTTTCTGTGCTGCAGCTTCGGCAAAGTGAGGGGTCGCCGGTGTCAGAAACCACCAAAGCCACCAGATTTGCCTCAGAGTCTCTTCCGGCGGCAAGCGGAAGGATTTGAGCATGGCGAATGGACCACTCGTTTTTTATTTAGAGAGTGATGAATCAGAAACTCATTTCAAAATGATCAACATTAAACTGGGGAATGTATGTATATGTCAATATATATATATATATATATATATATATATTTGTGATGCATCAGGTCCGAAGAGCCTTTAGTCAACACTCGTTCATCGATGCATCAGCAGAAGAAGCTTAAGGATTAGTTTTAGATTCTTTTTGCAACACTTGGTGCTGGACTCGTTTAGTATAAAAAGAAGTTACAGGTTGGCACAGCTGGTTCTATGCTGCAATTCATGGCCAACTGTGTAACAATACGGTCTGCAGAACTGGGTCTGAGCTCGAGGATGAAGGGAATGGACTGGACCTAGTTGAAAATAAGAAACATGGGTGTCGAAAGTAGGATATGGTGAGAAAATGAAGAAGAACAAACATTGTAAAATAAATAAATAAATATATATATATATATATATATATATATACAGAATTAAAAAATTTAAAAGTTTTTGGGAAAGTAACATGGTGTTTTTAGTAGATTATTACTAAAGTTAGATCTCAATTAAAGATCGAAAAGGGTTTAAAACTAGTTGATTAATAGAATTAAATTTCATTCTTTAAATCTAGTTGAGTTGGCAAATCTCAAACAATTTTAAATAGGGAAGAAAATAATAATAATAATAATAATAAGCATGAAAGAACATAGTTTTATTTTTTTTAGATTTAGATTGGTTGAGATTTTATTTACAAATTGATCATTTAAACTATCAAAAATTTCATGAATATATAATTTTAAATAGATTAAAATTTTAATTCCACACAAAATATTTTAATATGTATCTATATATATATATATATATATATATATTTATTTATATGATATTTCTATACAATTTTCTTATATAGCATGTAAGTTTATTTAATAAGTGATTTTATATGTTTATAATTCTATTCTATCATTAAATTAGCAAAAAACATATTTGATGGAAAAAAAGACAAATATTGCTGAAATCATATATTAGTGCTTATAATTGTAGTTAAATTATGTATAAGAAATATTAAATGAAAGTTCAATATCAAAGTTTCGAAAGATAATCTTGTAATGATTTAACTTCTTGCAAGAGTAAATTGAACATGTTTGACATTTGAAACAATCTAAAAATTATTAGTGTTTTGTGATAAGTAAAATTTTAAGTTGTTCTAATAATAAACTTACATTGATATCTCAAAAATAAAAAAATAATATTTATATTTTAATTTTTTGGAAATAATTTCAACATATATTGCCAAGTCAATCTGTAACATATTATACATGCAAGGAACACATAATCACCTATAGTGGTATAATTGAAAAGAAATAGATTTCTTTGCATCACTACTTGAATAAATTTTTGCCATTATAGTAGTCAATGAAATAATAAATTGTAAAATATTACACAATATATATATATATATATATATATATATATAGTATATTTTGAAAATTTTGATTTTCCTATATAGACTTCAATCAACCTTTTAACACCAAATTTGCTACATATTTGGACAAATTAATTATTTTAAGAATCATAATACAAACTACTATTACTATCACTATCAAATATAGATATTATGATATGATTATCATGTTGATTTTATTGTACTTAATTAAGAAATTTAAATGAGAAAGAAGTTGGTGATTGAAGTCAAATTGAAATAAACATCAAATAACTTTTCGATTCACTTGCAAATATTTTCATTAATACAATATCCAAATTTCAAAATAACATAATACTTTTTTTTTCTTAATACTCATCTGTACCAAACTGCTAACAAAAATATCGTCCTTCGTTTGTGTCCATGTGAGAAAAATATTCTTTTTTCACTTTAACTCATTGTATTTCAATGCCATATTCCCACATATTTATCTAAATTGATAGTTTTAACCCGAAATTTTATTGGAGCTAGAAATCTACATCAGACCAACTCGTTGAGGATTTGGATCACCTCAGGGAAGCTGTTCAGATTTTTAGGATTTGAGGCTCACTGCCGTTTTCAGAGCGCCTCGTCGCACAACAATTCTGGCTCAAGCAACTTCCAGCAATTCAAGGCATACTGTGAAGATAAACCAATTCGTTACTTGAGCCCCCACACGCATCACATCTGACAGTCTAGACTTTGAGCAGTTTTATACAACAGGAGCTGATTCTGTGTTTTGAAGCAATAGTTGCGTTATTCTGACGCCGCAATAGAATCGATGCCTCCAGAAATCTGGAGACAAGGTTTCGAGATTCGTTGCGAACCCAGTTGTGCAATCTAGCCGTGGGTGCTGGATGTCTATGTGCTAGCGCCACTTCATATCTGTTAGCGTCCTCGCATGCGCTGTTTGCGCGTGTGTGACTGGTTGTCGTAAACCCTGGAACCACACCACCTCGGTAGATTCAAAATTGGGGGAAGAAAACAAACAAGAATTCTTCACACATGAGAAATCACTTCACGATTGGGTGTTCGAAAATGAAAAGGATTATTCAGATGATTGATATCGAAGGGATAACGAAATTCCTTGCTGAGACAGTGGATATAATGAGATTCTTTGTGGACGATACGCTCTCTCTTCGCATGGGATAGAGATACTGTGTTAGATTGACACGTTGCACACTCTGAATAGTAAGATTTTGAGATGGGCGTGTTCAATGATGGACAGATCACGCCATTAGGATTCATTTGTGTTCGACTTTGCATTCAACGAGGTCACTACTTCAGTTTCTTTTGCCACATTGGTAAGGAGGCTGGGCAACAAATGCAGCCTTTTTATAGAGCCAAATGTAGCTCATGAAGTCCGTTCCGAAGTGGGACTAACTCTGGCATTCTTCACAAGTGAACATCCTGTCGCGCAGATCACACTCTTGGATGCTTTAGAAGCCAATTTTTATTTTGGGTCAGTAAGGCAATTTTACATTGGTCTACGAAGCTTTTCAAAATCAATATCTAGCTGTCGTTCTGCATGTCTCAATTCTCAAAAGTTTCAAACTCTAGGCGCTAGATTGTTAGCTGTATTCTTGTCGTGAAACCTGCTCCCTTGAGCTGGACTGGGATACACTTCGCATCGACGATACCCAAATAGATGTCGAAGAACTGAAGTGAAGTGGCATGAAAGGATGCGTGTGAAAAATGCACAGTTGCCATGCAGAAGTTCAGGTGGAGCTACTCCCTGCTCACTTGATTCGAGCAGCGTAGCATCTTATCTGATCCATAAGCTAAAATCCAACCTCTCAGCGGGTTGTAAAAAAGAACGAATAATTTGATGAACATCGAATTTGACGTGAAACAACATTCTAGGATCAGTGTTGAGTCAACCATTGATTTCAGGAAAAATAGCAGAAACAAGAACTGTCCAGGCTTCAGCATCAAGCTTCTCATCACTGTAGCCTTTTCATGACCTTTTAATCGGAGAGCTGCAAAGTTAAGGGAACATAGTAGCCTTCTTTCGAATAATACTGTTCCCTTAAAAAATGGACTTGGGATTATAATTGCAAATGAACCAGGATACCAGGCAGGAATGATTAACTTCTCAAGCATTCACGATGGTGCTCGGCGTCTGTAATTTGTTGGCAACTTAAGATGATCAGGACTACGAAAGGAAACAACTGTCACTGCCGACAGTGGCCAGTCGTTACAGAAGCGGAGGATCGTTCCTTTTTCCTTGCCGTTAGAAATTTGGCGTGGTGAGCTCTGAACTGCGAAAATGGCTGCAGGCTCCTTCAGAATCGGTACCCCAAAAGTGGCAGGTAGGTGTGAGAATCTGCTCTGCTAAAGTCACGCTGCACACACAGAATATAAAATGGCAAACTGTGCTAATTACCATTGATTCCAACATTGCTCACGCAAGACCTAGCATGGTATCTATCGCATAAACATGACCCAAAATGATTCATAAAACAAATGTGGAAAATAATTATACGAGTGAGCAACAACAGATATTCTTCTCAATCCCGGTTCCATCATTACGATCTGCCGGACCTATAGTCAAATCGAGCAGCAGAAAAGTTATGCAATCTGGTCTGTTCTAGACGTTTCATTTCCATCAACTGCTCAGCCTGGAGTACACCATTCATACACGGTACATTGCAGCATTTCCAAGAGATTCAAACTTGTGATACGATCTAGAATTCAGAAATGAATCATTTGAAAGCCAAAACTACATCAACAAACCTCTGAAATGTGGAGTTGGCCATCTGGCTGCCATGTTTCCCTCTGCAAACTTTCCATGTCAAAGAGTGAACACTAACCCACATTCTTCAATTCAACTACAGTCGAACAGCTCTATTCTTAGTCGAAAATTCACTTGCGACGAGATCATTTTTCAGAGAGGAGAACAGCACTCAACCATGCATCATTTCATCCTCTCGGTTGGAAGTGTGTTCAATGTGCAAAATGGAATCAATAATCAAATTTGAAGGAAGCTAGTGAAACCTACTTTTAGCATATCAAAGCTTTGAGGTTGATAGATTGATTCAGGCAACTGTATATCACTTAGAATGTACTTGGAACTGTTAGTCAATTCTTTATACAATATTTGTACTCTGATTTGTTAGCATGCAGTATGGCATTAGCAAAGTTTTTTAGATCAATACTGGTCTTGATGTATTGAACACCAACGTCGCCCAATGAACTCTCGTCGGAAACAATTTTAAAATACTGCAGTGGAAGTATTTAATTTCCACCAAGGATAGATTGTTGCATCCTCATTGCATTAATAGGTGTGACTCTTCACCTCAATATGTGTGATTACCACTATCTAAGTGCAACTCAATGTATTTACTTTAAAAAACCATTAAATTAATACATTAAGAATTTCAACATGGTATTAGAGGTTTGTGAGATAATGAAACTCATCCATATTTCATGGATTAAAAAACCCACAAGGGTTTTCTTTTTAAAAATTTACATGAAAAAAAATGTGAATATGCATCTGTAGTTAAGTCCAATGTGGTTTTTATACCTGATTCAAGTTGTATTGATTTAATTATTATTATTTTTTTATTGTTGAATTTTAATCTAAAGTTGTGTTAGAATAATTGAAGGTTAAACAGTGTAAAATTAATTGCAGATTGAAGACCTCAAGACAATATATATATATATATATATATATATATTTTGTTATTAAAATTAATAATAAATTTCAAGGATTAAATAATAAAATATTGATTTTTAGATTTGACACTCTAAAAGCATAACAACACATGTACTAATTATATTTTTTATTTTTGTTTTTTTAGAAATTATTTTTATTTTTATAATATTTTATTACAAAAAGCATTAAAATATTTTTAATCTAATTACCAAATTTAAAAAGATATCGAAATATTTATTTATGAAATATTCTTAAAAACCTTTAAATATTGGTTCTGAGCTAAGAAATATTTTTTAAAGATATTAAAATATAAATAATAGAAGTAGTAAAACTACATGTATCTATAAAACTCCAGAATAATTGGAAATAATAATCATCCAAACTCTTCCTCTATAAGATATGTAAATAGTGCACGTCATTAATATACCAAATATTCTTAAAATAGTATCTTATATTATTAAAGTAAATTAGATTATATTAAACTTAATTATAAAAAATAGTGTGTAAAAAATAAATCATATATATAAGTTAATAAGTAATATTTAAATCAAGTAAATATTTTGATTTTAATGCTATAAAATTTAAAGTTTTATTTTTATGTTATGATTACTAATAAACATGAAGTAGAGAATTTAAAAATTTGTCCAATTAAATATTAAAAAAATGACATCAATCTTTGTAACTGTCCCAGCATATTAGAGACATGCTACAACTTTTTGCTAAGGCACAATTTTTATATCTTCTATATCTTTAAATTTAGAAAATTTCTAGGTAGACACCTTCTTTTTATTTTGAGGATGCCTATTTGTGTTAAGCATCCCCGCAATCACAAAATAAAACTTATATATATATATATATATATAGATATATATATATATATATATATTAAATAGTTTTAGAAAAATACAAAAAGAAAAGATTTGTTTGCAATGGCTTGTGGAATTTTTTTATTTTTTTTATTTTTTTAAGTAAAATTTCATCTAATATATAATTTTATAATGTCACAAAAAAAAAAAAAAAAAAAAAAAAAAAAAACAATACATTGATACTACATATGTGCAACTTCTTTTAATTTAGATATAGATTAATGTGGTTTATAAAAAATATATATTTGATATAGGGATGAATGTATGCTTAGGTTTTTTAAATACATTTCATTGTTTTATTCCTTCATTGTGATGTCATAGGTCAACTATTAGATCAATTTTTTTGAAGTCTGCTTCTTCTTCTTTTTCTTTTTTTTCTCTTATATTTTTTTCTCTTACTTTTTTTTTTTTCTTTATTATTTTCTAAGTCACTTGAAAAAAGTAAAATAATTGTTTTGGATTGGTTCCTCAAAAGATGATTTTTCAAGGACATTACAAGATGAAAGTTTTCTAATTTGAAACTGCTTATAGAGATTGTATGTTGCCACAAAGAAATAGTAAAGATAAAGGTTCTACATGCCACCAATGTAAATCATTATTAACTTCTTTGTTTTAATTTTGTAGGTCATAGCTTTCTTCTTTATATTGTGCATATGTATGGAACTATTGACTTGGTCTAAGAATGATGCATAATGTTATTTTTGTGTATTTAAATTTTTCCACTTAAATTGTGGAGTCAACAATTACAGCTTTATGCTGAACTCACTCTTTAAAATGCTTATTATTTCCATTCTTACTGTTTTTAATTGAAGCTAATAAGTTTTTATATGGATTTAGGTTTTGTTGTGTACAGGACTAGATGGTCATGTTGCCTTTGTTTCATTTCATTGTAACTTACTTAAACAAAGAAGTGAGTGATATCTATCATCAAGATTCCAAAGCCTCTATTGTGGCATATATCTCTTTCTCTCTCATCTCTATCAATGGTTTAATGCATATACAAGTCTCATCTATATGCATTGAACCATTGATAGAGATGAAAGAAAAAGAGATATATGCCACAATCTCATGTGTTGTCAAATGCTTAAAGTGATAAATATTCTCTTAGGATTACTTTTTTTGAATTAGGTTTGATGAAGATCTAGTGAAAATTTGATTTTAGGTGGTAATTGTTGTTGTTCAATCAAGAAGGCTTTCCATTGAGTATTATAAGAATCCTAAGAAATTCTCCTTTTTAGACTAGAGTTCCTTGAAAGAGGCCAATGACTCTACCAATAATCAAGCTTGAGTGTTGGAGTTCTAATTCCATTGACCTCTTAATTTTTGTTAAAGTCTAATTATGTATTATGGTTAGTGTGCATCATTTCTTTTTTATTTTTATAGAAGTAGAATCTTGCTTGAAGCATGTTGGAATTGCTTTGAGTTGTTTTAGTATCTAAAGAATAATCCAAACTGTTTTAAAGCCATTGTCAATCACATCTGTCTCTTTTAAGCCAAATTGCAATAATAAATTTGAAGATAATTGGTTTTGGAATTGTTTTTTTTTTTTTTTTTTATATGAAAGAGTGTCTAAGTTATAAATTTAATTGCATTCAAAATATCATACAAACCAAAAACCAATTGAGGATAAGATCTCATTGTAGGCAAAATTAGTTGAAGAAATGAATCCATTTAGATAAGTATAGGTATTTTCATATTTTATGTAAAAATTGGCTAAAAGCACTTAGTTCACTTCAATGAATAGGATGCTTACCTTCGAAAAAGTATGGTTATGAAATTGACTACAATTAACTCATTTTATCTCAGAATGTATTCATTGTCAAGCCTAAGAAACATATACAAAATCACTAGATTTAAAATGAGGCCATAAAAAGACTCCAATAGGGTCAAACAATCTCTTTGTCAATAAAACGATTTTAGAATTTCTAATAGAGTTGATAATGGTCTATGATATGGTTTTCACATCAACATAATATTATGTGTTATTCTTATTTTAAACTATGCTTTCAGCATCAAATATTATTCATTAATAATCTATTTGTGTAAATGATATATTTTTATTTTAAAAATAGATCAAAGATCGTTTAATTATTTTTTGGCGTCAAAATTATGATAAATCTTCATAATCATGATGATAAATATTGTATAAACATTTCTAAAGAATATTTTGGAAAATTTTGGAATTTTTTGAAATAATATAATTTTTTATAGATATTAATAAAAATACTTATGTATATATGTATGTATGTGTATATATATATATATATATATATATCTAATTTATTTTATTTAGATACAATAAAAAATAAATATCATTTTAAAAACTTACTTTTTTTCTAAATGTTACATGTGTTATTTTAAATAAAATATATAATATTTTGAATTTGTTTCACAAATTTGATTAAAGATTTTATTTTAAATCTTCTTTTTTCTAATAAATATTAAGTTATTTAAAGCTATAAATTTAATAAATTTTGGGTGGTGTAGGTGTTACTTTCATAGCTCCAAAGAATAAGAGGGCTTACCTTGACATCTAAGAATATATAAAACAAAGTGTCTATATCCTACTATAGTTTTCTATAAGTATAAAATTAGATAGTAGAAAATTATTGAAAACATAAAGTTGAATATTTTGCAAAAAGTGATGAAGAATAATAATACATCAAAGCAAGAAAATAAAATTGTTAGTACTAATGTATATAATCTAATAAAGGTGAATTTGCAAGAAAAGCTATAATTTTGATAAGTAGATATAGTAGTAAAAATCTTTTTAAGATCTTACTAAAAATTATTTCATAAATAATTCTTAGAAGTACAAATAGGTTGCAATAAAGTTTTAATTAATATATTTCAATAGAATTAATATATATATATATATATATATATATAGATATATATTATTTTTTATTTTATTTTCCATTAAAAACTTAAAACCATAGAATATGACTAATTTTTTTTAATAACTTAAAAATTTAATTTAAATTACATTTTAAAAATAAATCAAATAACTAAAAATATGAATTTATAATTTAATTATGTATCTATAATTTATTCTTTCAAATTAAAATTTTTAGTAGAATTTAAATAAATATAAATATATTTATGAAATTTAATAATTATATTATTACAAAATAAAAATTTTAGTCTTTTTTACTTGTATTAAAAATAAAATAAAATTTTAAAAATATTTATTTATAAATTATTTTATAAAAAATTTATTTTTGATGGATGGATTAAAAATCGTCTACTTTTAGCTATGCAATTACATTGTGAAGACAAAAAAAATATGCTCCATATGATTAGCAAATAGGGATTTTTTTGCAACGAGGCATCTAACTTCTATCTGATCAGTACCAAATACATGTTTAGATTTAAGACGAGAGTTGTTTAGTAATTTAGACTGAATCCACATTTATTAGTTGATAAAGTAGATAGGATAGAATCCAATTTTTATAGATGAGTATTAACCAAGGTTAAAATAAGTGGAGAAGTTGACTAGTTTTTTATGTGGAGAGATAAACCACCTAGATGCATTAGTCATTTAACTTATATCTTATTCTAATCTAGGTTGCAAATCCTTCAATTTTATAAAAAATACAATGACACTTGATGAAAAAAGGGATTTCTTTCTACTTAATCAAAGTTGCATCTTAACCTTTATTTTTTACAATCTAGTTTTTAATTTACAAATATGAAAGTTAATGTATGCTCTTTAGTGAAGAAAGTTCAATCTCAATTGGCTTGTAGAGCAAAGTGGGTTCAAATTGATTGCATTATGAGGAGAATTTTTCGCATCAATGTAAATGTTAAAATAAGGAAAACAAGATTTTTAGAATTTTGAAAATCTTAGAATAAGTTACTTCTATAGCCATCAAATTTTACATCTTACAAGTAGGTTAGAATTTTTGAGACAAAGCCTATTCTTATTCAAGGATGCAGATATTTAACTAAAGATGTGTGGTCTACTTATCTTCACTCTTCCTTGGATCATTGGATTGTCTCAATAGATTATTAGGAATCATCAATGTTAGTAATCTTATCTTATTCACCTTCTTACATTTGATATTAAATAATGTATGACAAAGTCTTTGCATGATTAGGTAGGATGAAGAAGAGAGAAGATTTGTAGATTCTTGGAGTAATTAAAAGAATAATGTTGGTTACATATCCAACATACTAAGCATATTGATTGATTTGTAATAGTTTACTTAGGATTTGTATTACATTTTGAATTATGATTTGTAATATTTTAATTGGGATTTTTATTACATTGTTATAAAGTGCAACCATGATGATTTTTAAAAATGGTTGATTGAACACCTAAGATATCTCTAGATCTCAATAATGCTTTTTCTAAAAGTATAAAAAGGTTAAACAAACAACTTCAATTAAGAAGGCTAATAAATCCGCCACCTTATTGATGTACACAACTTGATGGGCAATAGACTAACTAAGTCTTATTCAACTAGGCATTACTTCTATATTGTAGATATTTAATTTAAGATTTCTTTGAGAGAGGTATTATATTCCTATGAATAAGACAAAGAAGTGAAACAAAAATGAAAAGTTGGATCTTAGATGAATTATATGAGTAGAGGAACTTATCACAAATTAATTGTTATATAAGCCACATAATTATGACTTGACATCGATCTCTTCAAAACATACTTAAAGGAGATTTTAAACTATTACAATCACATCTAAGTAATTTTCTACTAATTTTTTGTACAATTACTACTCAATTATATAGAAAATAAACCAACAAACAATCCTAAGTGCTTAACCTTTATTTTTTGTACTTTAAAGATATCATTTATTATCTATATTCTATATAAAGAAATTAAAAATTCTTAAGCTAAGAAAAGAATGCAAAAAAAGAATTTAAAAGAATGAAAAGGCCTCATTCTTGCTTCAATATATATAATCTAACTAAAGAGCTATGTAGTGATATTTTATAGGTCATCCAACATCTGTTAAATATGCAAGATATGTATTTAATTTAAAAAGTAAGTATTTTACATGTGCATCAAATATCCAAGTTATACAACAAGTAGCTAATATGTATGATATGTAACCAACATATAAAAATATTAGTTAATAGGTGTGAAAAATGACTAACTTGTTAACTAAGTCTTCAATTTATCAATTACCTACAAGCACTTGTAAAGTCAAATCTGTATCCACAAAGCTTTTTCACAAGATATTATTAACTTTACTCAATTTTTTTTCAATATAATTCATCTTATCTTTCTAATTACTAATTCTAATGTTAATATCCATGACAATACTTCAACAACTATAATTTCTAGTTACTACAAAAGTATATTTGGTAACCATTATAATTGTTATCTTACAAAAGTAGGGTGAATGTGCTA
Source organism: Physcomitrium patens (assembly GCF_059467195.1). Taxonomy (NCBI): domain Eukaryota; kingdom Viridiplantae; phylum Streptophyta; class Bryopsida; order Funariales; family Funariaceae; genus Physcomitrium; species Physcomitrium patens. The sequence goes on along the minus strand of NC_143413.1, from coordinate 15,359,247 downwards.
AATATTTATCAAAAATACCATCATATTATACAATTCTAGTCACAACATGTATTAATTTGAAATAGTAAAATCTACATATATATTTTTTTGAATCATAAAATGATAAAATATGTGTTGTAATGTCTTATACAAATGATATTAAGAATCACCATTTGTTATTAGATTGTTCGAATTTTAGATAATATCCATAAAAATAATAATTTTGATATATTAATAAAATATATTAAATATCAAAAAAAAATTACATTAAAAAAATTTACAAAAAAGAAATATACATGAAAAAATATATAAAAATTAACATAAAAATACATATTGATATAATTAAAATATATAATATATTTTTATTTTTTTATTAATATTTTAAAAATAAATATCTATATATAAAAAGAAAAATGAATGATATTAATCTTAATAAACTTGTTAGGCAATAATTTCAAATTTAATTATCAAATTATATTTAGATGAATCAAAAATAAAAGATTTTTCAATTCATTATGTGCCACTATTAAATTTAATCATAAATTTATACTAAAATGAATGGATATTATTTTATAATAACATAAAAAATTAAGTACTTATCTACAATAAATTAAGTTAAAGATGCAAAGCTTTGAAATTTATTTAGCAATTACATAAAAATTAAGTACATATTTTTAAAATTTACTTATATAATTAGATAGAAGTAGGCAAAAGTAGGTTAATTTCATAATATCTTTTAGAAAAGATTATAAAAAGCTTCATAGATACAGTTTTGGTTTTACATGTATGTATAGTTAATTAATAGGTTAGAAACTTAGTCAACAAGTTAATTATATATCGCTTATATTTGTAGCTTATGGAATAAGTTAACTATGTGGTATACATATAAAAACTTACCTTGCAATTTAAGATATGTATCTTGCAAAGTCAATGTGAATTGGAGATCCTATAAAACATCACTACATTTTCATGTGATAACATGACTATATAATAAAGAATAAAAATATGGATGTTTTTGTAAAAGAATATAATAGAAAGATGTAAAAAAATAAAAATAAATAATAGAAAGGTAGTAAAAAGTTTAGTTTTAATGCTACTTTTTATAGAAAGAACTTTTATTTATTTTTTAGAAGCATAAATGAGCCAAATTGAAGTAAATGAGATAAAAAAATTAATTTAAGCATATTTAAGAGAGAATTAATAATAGGTTAAAGTAAAAATTACCTCAAATTATCAAAAATTAATATCTAAAGAGGACTAATTGTCAACCCGGATCAAAATTAGATGCTAAGGCACAAAAACATGTATGTATGACAACTTTAGAAGTTCTTTTGGAAATCAAAAGTAAAATTTGAAAGTAGAATTAAAAAAAGATTTTTAAGAATTTTTTTCAAGTCATTTGGATCAATATTGAGATTTTGAGGGATTTTCAAAATTGATGATGTATTTAGTAGGTTTAGATTTTGAGAAATAAAGACATGTTTATAAATTTGAAGATTTTGAGTTTTATAGCATATATATAAGTGAAATTTTTCCATTTAATGTTTTTCTTATTATAAATAAGTGTGAAAAAATTGAGGTCAATGGAGTGATTAGATTGAAGAGTACAAGAATTTTTATGGATTATGGTCCTAGATAATTGAAATTTAGGATCAATGAGGAATTTTGCAATTTGATAATATGTGCCAATTTGATTGAAGAAAGTTTTTTTGACGGAAATTAAGACTTGAATATTTATATACAATTCAATTTTTGGAACAATTAAGTGGTTCAACAGGGAGAAACCTTTGTTGAAAGATCAATATTCAAGTTGGAAAAGGAAGGCGGCCAATGATCAAGAGGTTTTTGAAGGTTTTCTTGTGATTAATAAGTTCAATTCTTTTCAAATTTTGTATATTAATTAATTGCTTATTGATTGAAGTTTGAGTGAAATTTTAATTGAAATCAATAGTATAAGTATTAGTTATTGAATTTTCAATCTATTATAGGATTTATTAGGAGTTTGTTTAAGATTTAGGATTTAATTGAAGAATAATTAGGATTAACTTAGGATCTAAGATTTAGTTAGGATTTGAATAAGATTTGGTTAAAATTTAGAGTTTTGTTAGGATTTGATTTGAATTGGTCTAGGATTTAGGATTTAGTTAAGATTTAGGATTTTATTAGGATTTCTATTAGGATTTGATATAAGATTTGTTTAAGATTCATTAAGGTTTCAATTAGGATTAATTTAAGGTTTGCTTAGAATTTACTTAAGTTTTGTTTAAGATTTTTATATTTAATAACTTTTTAGGATTTTAAAAATTTAATTTTTTTTTTATAATACTTTTTTAAAATTATTATTATTATTTTAAAGATTTTTTAATATTTATTTTAGGATTTTTTTATTATATTTCTTTGAGATTAATTCATAACTTCTTTTTATTTTTTTTTGTAATTTCTTTATATTTACTTAGATTGACTAATTTTTTATTAAGATTAATAAAAATTACTTTAAATCTAAACAAGACTATTAAACTTGATAGGATTGTTGTTGCATTTCTACTTACCTTTCATAACTAGGTGTTAGATACATTTTCAAGGAAGAATACACATAATACAATATAAGTGATAAACTTGATATGAAAGCTTGACGTTGGAGGTATTGGAGTTTTTTCATTTTTATTTTGATTTAATGAAGAATGAGAGCAAGAGTTTTGAAGGAGCTATAGAAGGAGTTTCAAGTGGAGCTTTAGTGTAGTTTTAATTAAAAGACAAAGTATGTACATGGATTCAACTATTGCAAGCATGTTTCAAGCTTCTAGATTGTCTATGCAATAATAGCAAAGTAATGAGCGTAAAGAAGTTTTGGCAACCAAAGCATTGTAAGTAATGGTTAACAAAGTTAACTAATTTGATTAAAGAGACAATTTAAAATATTTAAGATATTATATGTAGAAAATAGAATTAAATTAAATTTCTAAGAAAAAGATGATTGAACTATTTGAGCTTGTAAGGATACCAAAGATAAGAAAACATGTCAAATCAATTATAAAGCATTATAAAAATTTATAAGAGATATTTTCTTACATATTAAAAGACAAATATTTCTTAGAAGATACTAACTATGTTACTAAGAAGTTATTTTTGAAATGGATTGAGCAGTCTAAAAAGAATTTACAAGCAACAAAGTTATTTATTGAATTTGAAAGGTAGTATTGTGAATTATCAAAGGTAGAGAAGTTAATAATGGAGCCAAATAAGATTGAATTATTTCTTCAAGCTGTTGATAGAAAACTATAAGAAAAACCGGAATTACTTCTTGAAGTCAAAAAATAAATAAAAATGAAGGATTGATAATGAAGTGGAATAATATTAAAGATGTTATGGATTTTCTTACAAAACAAAAAGAAGAAAAAAATAGGATTAATATTTTAAGAATATTTTAAGTACCTAAAATTCAAGTGCATATAATATAACTAAAAATGCCTATTATTCAATCTCCAGTCTCTACATCAAAAAAAAGAAGATATAAAAATTGAAGAGATTATATGTGGTACATGAGATCTTAAAATCAAATTGGCAAGACTTGAAGAAAAGACTTCTACAAATAATTTGAAGTCTATTTTTAAATAAAAGTATATACAAAGATATATTTGGTGTATTGATATTTTTTATACTAAGAAGGATTGCAATGAATTTTATGATATTATGTAATAAGGAGTTATTTTTTAAAAAGATGGAAAGATGATATTAAAAGTTATAAGACACCTCTTTCAAACTAATTTTGGTAAGAAAGGTAAGAGAATATTGATTCTAGACTATTTAATAGTACATGTAGTAGCAACGTAAGAAAGACCAAGTTATAGTGCTAAGGTAGATAATAACTTTGATAAAAATATAGAAGCAAGTAGATTTTGGACTTTTTTTATTTCTACAATGCAAAAAATAAGAGAAAAAACCTCAAGAATTTTTATTGAGAATTGTAGCTACAATACATGGTACAAGAAGTTAAGAAGATCTTAAAGGGGCTATTTTAATTCATGCATATATTGCTAAGAGCCAATATAAAGCCTTGATGGAAGAAAAGAAATAAGAAAATTTTGATGATACAAAAAAAGGAAATTCTTCTTAATAGCAAGTTCAAGAAAACAAAGCTTGTGATGCACTTTTATGAGAATTATCTATAAAAAATATTTTAACAATATTAGAAGAAAAAATAAAAGAAATAAAAGATAAAGGTAAATCAATAGCTTATAAATTACTATGTAATATTGAAGTAGAAATAGATTTAAAGAGGGTATTGAAAGACCATATACTAAATATTGTTGCATTATGTATTGTCTTATTTGGAAATGCATTGAGCACCTAGTTGTGGAAGATGAAGTTGTGTTTCACAAGTATCCAATGAACTCTAATAGATTTTATCCATATAAAAAGAATATAATCCAAATTTTAATTCAAAAGCACTAAAAAAAACTCTTCTTAGTAGCTTCAATCATACCTAAACCTCAATTATCTTTTTACTATTATATTTAAGCAATTTAGACTTTTCTTGTAAGTCCTAATCCTAATGAGTGATCTTTGACAAGCTTTAACTTCTAATCTGATTATCCACTTGATGTGAAATTTTGCATGAAATTGTCAATGTAAGTCTTTTATATGCTCAAGAAATTTCAGCCCAATCCAATTTACAAATTGTGAAAAAACCTCCAAAAATTGAATTGATATCTCTTAACTATCAACTCAAAAGGTGATGTAGAAGTTCTAGCAATGATTTTTCCTTCTTTAATTGTTAACTTCAACTCAAAATTGGTGTATAGCTTGATCTTTAAGTCTTCCAATACTATGTTAAATTTTATCTTGATCCAATTAGTAGATCTCTAGATATCATAAGAATACTACCTAACCTCAAACTGCCAACTTCCAATATATTCTTGTACTAAAATCTAGATCTTTCAATTGCACCATTGGATTATCACAAAATTTTGTATAGAATTAGCTCACTCAATAATCTAGACAATATCATTTTCTGAACTATAGATGTTACACCAATTGCACGTACTAGCCAAAAGTGCTAATCCTAATTGTATTACATAAAACCCAAATTACCAATTCAAACCTTGAATTTGAACAAAAAATGCTAAATCTTCATAAGTCCTAAAAAAACAAGCCTTATTCTTTTGAAAAGAGCTTGAAGCTAGCTCTCAAAATCTAATCTCTAATCTTCAAATAAAATCTGCTTTTTTTCCTAGGAATTGTTTTAGTGGCCAAAGGTCTGATTTCGACCCTGTCTTACAAACGGTTGACCTCCGGATATCAATCTAACCTATTCTAAGGATTTTTTAGCCCAATCCTATCCTCAACTTAATCTTAGTATTAACCATACTAATTATTTATCTCTTCTAACTTAATTTTATCAATTCATGGTCTTTCTAAGAAAATAAAAGAGTCTCTATAGCCTAGAAGGTAAAAGTACTAACTAACCTTCAACCTACGAACTATTAGGATAAAAAAATAACCTAAGAAGCTTTTATAAAATCCATGTTTAGATACCTTGAATTATTATTGAATCAAATTAATTAGATATTAATTAGAAATTCAATTTTGATTATAATTTTACTATATAGTTGTATTACATTACAACAATGTTAAGGTAGAGTTCACATTAAAAGAAATTTTAGGAATAATAAAGAAGAAATTTTATGATGTTATTATTAATAGCAATAAAAATAAGACATAATTAATAGATGAAGCTGAAATAAATCATGCTATTGGTACAAAGATATACAAGGATGAAGAAGAGGTTGATAATTATTATAAGTAATCAACAAGTGAAAGAAATGATAATAACCAAGAAGTATATATTAAAGATTATAATAACAAAAAAAATAGATGCTTCAAGCCATTATACTCAAAAATATTAGGAAAGAGCATCTATAAAAATATTGGTGAAGATGGGAGATATAAAAGAATTAGTTGTTGCTTTAATTGACCATAATATTAAGAGGTCAAGCCTCTTTTAGAAAACATAGGATCCTTGATCACAAGTAGGTTATAAGAAGGTATAATGTTGTCTCAAATGAAATCAAATATAAAGGATAGCCCAAAGGCTGGATATAATTTATAGATTAATTTCTTTTTTATACTAGGATGTACTCAACACTAATTATAATATCAAATTTAAACTTCTTTTCATTAAAATATCTATAAATTATTTATTATTAATTTAATGTAAGCAAATTTTAATTTATTGAAAAAAAAAATCCAATAATTGGCATAGAAAACTCCTCAACATCAACCTTATGGACTTCTTCAGCCATTACCTATCTCAAAACAACTATGGTCTCGTATTTCTATGGATTTTATTATAAATCTTCCAATTTAAAGATTGTATGATTCTATATTTGTGATAGTAGATCATTTTACCAAAATGGCATATTTTGTACCACATACAAATTCTATTACAAATGAAGAAACCACCGAGTTTTTTTTTAACAATATCTATCGATATTATGGATTGCCGAAAGTTATTATATTAGATAGGGATATTTAATTTATATTAAGATTTTAGAGAATTATTTTTAAGTTTTTAAAGGTGGATATAAAGCTTTCTTTGGCCTTTCATCCTCAAATTGATGGATAGATAGAGCATGTAAATAAAGTTTTGAAGCAATACTTAAGGTGTACCATCAATTATTAAGAAGGCAATTGGAGAACCCTCTTGCCATTAGCAAAGTTTGCTTATAATAATATAATACATTCTTGTATGTAACAAACACTTTTTTTTATCAATTATGGTTACCATCCACAATTTGATACTTTTAACTTTTCAAAAGTTGATAATCTTACGGTAGAAGGTTTGGCAAATTGTTTGTGAAAGCTACATGCAATAATAAAGGTGCAATTAAAAGAAGCTCAAGAACAACAAAAGATCATTGCAGATGCCTATTAAAAAAAACAACTACAATTCAATAATCCAATTAAACTTTAATCTATCAAAATAAATTTAAAAGAAGTCACAAAAGAAATATAAAGGATCCTAAAGAAATATCAAAAATAAAAACTTTAATATAATCTAAATTAAAACCTTAATTGAATCTTAATGAAGTCCTAGGTCCTCTTTAGATATCAATTCTTAGCTTCTTGAGGTAAATTTTGCTAAAATCTATTCTTAATTCCCTCTTATATATACCCATATCATTTAATTTTCTAATCTACTTTATTTTGCCTTATTTATGGTCCTACAAATTAAGTATAATCCTATTTTGTAAAAAGGTGGTATTGGCATCTGTTAGTTTTACTATCTTTTTTTATTATTATCTATATTTATAAGATAATTTGCTATAATATTTTAAAATAAGATCTTCTATAATATAATATTTTCTTTTTTCTTTCATTCATTAGCTATGTTATAACAACAATAGTTTGATTGAAGAATATAAGTGTTTTGTGGATTATGATCTTGAAAATTAGAAATGCAAAGGATTAATAAAGATTTCTGAGATATCTATTAATCTATTATTGTAATGCATTAAATTTAAGTGTATCAAATATTTTAAAAAGATAATTAGTTTTTTAATAGAAAAAGAGGAATATAATGTTAATATATTTTAAAATTTGCATAGAATTTAAAATATAATTTTTTTTTCTTAAATAGATTATTTAAGCTTTGAGGATATTATCCTCTAGGATAGATATCCAACTCTATAGTGATTCAAAATAAGTATTGGGAGAAGATTAAAATAGGAGTTTTGGCATCAAGTACGTTTTTTTTTTTTTTTTTTTTTTTTTTTTTTGCTTAAGTAGGAATGTGTGAAAAGAGGATTTTTGGACATTTGGGGCAGCAAGTTTCAAATCTAATTCGGATTTTTATGGCCACTTACTAAATTTTTATCTTTTTTTATTGAAATTTTGAAAAAAACTAGATCTTATTATTAGCTTTTCAAAGATCTCTACTACACAAGAAGAATTGTAGCAAGAGAGATACATATAAATTTGTAGGTGGAGGATTATTGGAGTTTTCAGGCAACAAGATTCAAGACTAGTTCAAGGTTTTTTATGACATTTTTTAGATTTTCATCTTTTTATGTAAATTTTTTTAAAAAAATAGATCTTATTGTTAACTTTCCAACAAGTTATTTTACACAAGAAAAAGAGCTATGATAAAAGAAATACAAGCAAACTAATAGGAGGAGGGTTGCTAAAAATTCATGGTAGTAAGTTTCAAGTCTAGTTTAGAGTTTTTGATGCCATTTATTGATTTTTTTTTCTTTTGTATTGAGATTTTTAGGAAAGCTAAATCTCATTAAAATAAGAATAAGATACAATTATCTTAGATAAGTTGTTAATGGTCAAAGGGTAATAAAAAAATGAAGATAACTTATTAATATGACAACTAAGGTTTGATGTAGGAGCTAGATTAAGAAGAATCTAGGATTAAGTTGAATGGATGAAGATAATTATAGATAAAATTCAACTACAATAGATGTAAAATCTTCCTATAAATAAAGGTTGTTGGAAGAGAGAGGTATCTCATTCCACACTTCTCTTGAATACAATTATTTTTATTTCTATTTATTTGTATCTTACTTATTGTATTTCTTCAATAGATCTCATTGTTAGCTTTTCAATAAGCCTTAGCACGCAAGGAGAGAGCTGTGAAGAAGGAGATTCAAATTAATTTGTAGATGGAGGTTTTGAAAGCTACAACTATAGTAAGTGATTAACATTTTTATCCTTAATTTGGCTCTTATTTTTTCAAAATTTTCTTTATTGACTTTAATAATTTGAAGTTTCTAGCTTCAATGAACTAAATTTTACTTAAATTAGATTAATAATAATTAAATTATAAGTATTTTAGTAAAAGGAGGTTTAAAATTTAAATTAGAATTTAAAATTGGGTGCATCATGGCACATGAAAGTGATTTATGTAAAATTTTTACTCAGCCTTTGGCTATTTTTTTATATTTGATTTTACTTGAACAATATTGTGCTTCTTACAATCCACTTGTAACTAAAGACTTCATGTTTTTCTAATGAGGCTCACCTTCTTGATCCCACTACTTGGATTGAAATATATTTTTTTTTCAAAGGTGATCAACTTAACTTCTAAAAATTGTACAAAGTTTGAGGCAAATTGAATGGTAAAATTAAGAGATCATGGTTTAAGAATATCAATATCAAGAATATAGAAGAAGGCCAGCTAATATCTAAGCAAAGTTTAGGAATTATTATCTATTTGGTATATGCACTTTCTTCAAATTTTTAATACTTATTGCTAATTTAGTTGTTGCTAAGATCAAAAATTTTGAGTCAAAATTAATTATTTAAGTATTTTTTATTAAATTTTCAATCTATTGTAGGATTTGTTAAGAATTTTTTTTAAAGTTTGAAATTAGATTAAAGATTGATTAGGATTTATTTAAGATCTATAATGTAATTAGAATTTATTAAAGGTTTATTTTGGATTTGATTAGGATTTAAGATTTTTCTAAGATTTGAATAATTTTTGTTTAGGATTTAATTAGAATTCATGATTTTATTAGGATCTGATTTGGGATTGATATTTCATTAAGATTTGATTAGGATTTAGGATTTCATTAGAATTTGGTCTAAGATTTAGATCTAAAATTTTTTTAGGATTTTTTTAGGATTTATTTTAGGATTCAATTAGGATTTAAGATTTTTTAGGATTTGATTAGGATTTATTTAGTATTTGATTAAGATTTTATTAGAATTTAGAATTTCATTAGAATTTGATTTAGGATTAGGATTTGATTAAAATTTTATTAAGATTTAGGATTATATTAGAATTTGGTCTAGGATTAGGATTTAGGATTTTATAAGGATTTAATTAGGATTTAAAAAATATTATATTAGGATTTCATTAGAATTTTGTTTAAAGATTAATTAAAAATGGTTTGAAATTTTATTAAGATTTAATTAAGATTTTTATTTTTGATATATTTTAAATATTTTTTTGATATTTTTTTAAGATTTTTTTATTATATATATTATATTAAGGTTAATTTATGATATTTTTATATTTCTTTTACAAATACATGAGACTTCCTTAAAGTTTAACTAAAGATTCATTATCATTGTTATAATTTAATTAAAATTTGTTTAGGATTCTTTTATAGCTGATAGAGTCATCTTATTATAAGTTTCATTTTTTTTTTCTATAGCTAGGTATCTAATAAATTCTCCAGCAAACTTCTTATAATATGATAGTGGATCATGTCTTTTTTGTAATTTTTTTTATTTAATATTAGAAATTGCAGATTATTCTCTTCTAATTTGACTTGTGGATTTGTAAATAAAAATTTCACCCCTCTACCCAAATTACAAGATGGCTTCAATTAAGAGTTGCTTGTAATGGGTAGTTTGAAGTAGAAGATGCAATGAACAAGAATAAAAGAAGAAAAAACACACACAAGTGAAAGAAATGTATACAAGCAAAACACACTCCAAAACTTGGTCGCAGTCTGTTCATGGAGGTTTTATCTAATAAAAAGTAAAAAGTAAAAATTATGTTTTTAAGAAGTTAATTTTTTAAGCTTTCTAATGATATAAGAAACATGTAAATCCGAACTACTATGAGTAAGTTATGAAGGTTTAAAAATAACAAGTAAATAAATAAAAGTTAAGTAAAAAAGTTTTACCTCAAGAATAACTTGCTTACAGGTCAAGGGTTCTAGCCTCACCAAGGCTCACATGTAGTGTATATCAGGTGTCTAAAGAGGCCTTGAGGCCGTAGTCTTATCTTCCTACATATATCCAAGGTGCTACAACCCATATGGGACTTGTATGTCCTCAACAATGAATAAAAATACTAAATCAACGAAGATAATTGCCTCCAAGACTTACTAAGATTCCATCTCCACCACTAACATTCTAATTTTCTATTTCTCATAGGGTTTCTACACTACTCACTTTATATTGTGATTTAAAGCATTCTAAATGCATATTTTTATGCTAAAACAACAAGTGAGTCAATTTGATGACTCATAATATTTACTAAGATTTTTGAAATAAAAAATAAAATAAAAAATCATAGATGTTATTCTTAGTAGAAGTGAGAATAGATTTTCAACTATTGTAGATCTTCAAGAGCTTGTCAATACTCTTAGGATAAATATTTCATGCATCACCAATGCCAACTATGGAAGAACTATTTTAATACCTATAAAAAAGATCCAGAGTCTAAATCAAGAAGTTGTGCAATTGAAGCAAGCAAATGGATTAGCCTCAAAATTAAATTCAAAAAATCTTGCTTCTACAAGCACAATGGAGGCTACGATTTGTATGTCCAAGAAGTTTAATGGAATAAGATTAAAATTTTAAAGATTTTGCAACAAGTTGAATTCTATTTAATGTTGCATCCTTTCCAATACGTTGAAGGATTTATTCAAGTTGGATTCATATACATTCTTCTTTTTGGAAGTTATCTCTTTTGATTTATATCTTTGATGGAAAAGGATTCATTATTCTTTTATGATTTGAATTAATTTTTAGATGTATTTATAGCTATATTTAAAAAAAGTAATTAAAAAAGAATAAGAGAGATCAAATTCATATTTTTATTACAAAGATAAGAATCAATTGTCCTATATGCTATTGAATTTTAAAATTCTACTTACAATAAAAATTAAAATAAAAAAGCCCTTATCAATCAATTTTGATATGGATTAAAGAATAATGTAAAAGATTTATTTTTAACAATATCAAAAGTAAATTCTTTGGAATAATTTATTGCTCAAGCCATTTTATGTAACAATTAACTATTTGAAAGATGTCAAGAATAAATATTTGGCTACAAAAGAATAAATCAAGTTATGATGGTAGCTCTTAAGCTTTCAAAAACCTAATCATCAAGGCCAAAAACAATACAAATTGATACAATATGTTTTTAATCTCTCATTAAGTAAAACAATATTCAACATTATTGAGAGAATTTGTGCTTATATTATAAAAAAGCTAAGTATACTATTCAACATTTTTTAAAGAAGCAATACAATCACAAAATAAGAAGCATAATTATGAAAGAAGACAATTTGTCAAAAAATAAGTTTTTTTAATTACAATAGAGACCTTGTAATTAGAATCATATACAACACCTAATAAAGGTACTATTTTTTTCTCATTTTCTTTATCTTATTTTATAATAAATATGTATTTAAGACCAAATAATTATAAATTCTTTGTCTTATTAGATTTTAAAATTTTAGCTTGATTTATAGACAAAGACTTTGCCAAAAGTAAGAGATATTATTAAGTATGTATTTGACATTACTCAAGTTGACTTCCTAAGATACATCATTTATAATGAAGGATTAATGATAGATCTAAAGAAAGTCCAAAATTTATAGATTAAAAGATTCTAAAAACAATAAGAGATGTATAATTTTTTTTGGATTTTTCCAATTATTATCAAATCTTCATCTAGAATTTTATTCAAGTTGTAGTTATACTTATATGTTTGACTTATAAAAACAAACTTAATTGGAATAAAAAATTTGAAATATTGTTTCATGCTTTGAAGAAGAAATTTACTTTTTTTTACCAATTTTGTATTAAATTGACTATTTCAAGGTATTTTTTATAAAAATATATGCATCAAATTTTGCCTTAAAAGTAATATTATCACAAATGGGAGTAGATGAAAAACTTCATCTAGTAACTTTCTATTCCTAAAATATTTCACTAATAAAGATTAACTACAACATCTACATAAAGGACTTCTTATAATTGTAGATTTATTTCAAGAATGGCATCATTATTTAGAAGGTACTTGCCAGCTCTCAATTATACTCTAAAATTTAAATTTTTTTTATTTTCCTATTTTACAATAATTAAATATATTAGATTAGGATTTATATAATTAAAATTCAGTTTTATAGAATTTTTAGGATTACAACCCCTCATGGTATAAATCATAGTCTAATTCCTTGAATTAAGTTAATTAGGACTAAAGTGACAAGAGTTAGAAAATTAGAATAGCAACTTAGTTAGTTTAATAATTTAGAGGTTGTTAGTCATTACTATAAGGGTTGACTAAAAGCCAATGAGTACGTCTATAATCATTCACATGATTTAGGGGTTGGAATTAAAATTCTCTAAAAGATTTAGGAAAGTTAGGAATGGTAATTTTGGATTTTTCCTCCAAATTTGGCTTGGTTTGTAAAACCAAGCCTCTCTTATACAATTGAGTGGAGGTTCGTAAAAGGGTGGCTACATCTCCACCCTTGATTTTTCAGATCCCTAATCTAGATCTATGGCCTTCATTCATCCAAGAGCCAATCTCGTTATCAAGGCTGATGGCCCTTGTAAGTGGTCAAGAAGGCATTTTTTTTGTAAATATAACTTCACTATTGTGTTCAAAACACCTTTTTAAGCTAAGATCGACTACTCACATGCCTCAATCCATGCTCAATTATAATTTCCATGGAAGTTTTTACTTACAAGGATCTTGGCAATTTTTTTGTGAAATTCTTCAAAATGAGAATTTCATTACTTCTCTTGTATTTTGAAGGAGAGGTTGTTGATCTTGTTTTCTTCACTCCACGAGGTAAATCCGGTGCCACCATTGCATTAAAGAGACTCCCATTAAGTAGAAGAACCACCATGCTGCTTAAATTTTAGCTAATTTCTAAGTGAAGGGGGTTGGTCGCCACAGCAATTTGGATCACTCAACTTCAAACGAGCAATTCTTAAGACTGGATCATTAGATTGCAATGAGATTTGTTGGGGCAAGAGCGTCTTTAAGTTAACCTTGCAACAACCTATGAATCATTCAATTTGGAGCTAATTAAAATTTTTGGAAAATTTTGGAGTAGAAGGGGGTCGCTGCCTTCAATCCTTGGCATTGTCAAAGTACCTTCACTTTTATCCCTCTTATTTTATTTTTACTTTTATCTTCACAGTAACTTGTAACCTCCACATTTCAACTTTTAACTAATAAATTTTAACTTTTAACTTTTAACCTTTAATATTTCCACTTAAATTTTTAAACTTTGAACTTTAACTTTTGAATTTAATATTTAACTTTAAATTTTAATGTTAACTTTTAACTTTTAATTTAAACTTAAGTTTTTATTCTTATTGTGAATTAATAAGAAAAACTTAATTAATTACTTTTATCATATTTTTTTTATGGTGAATTTTATCTAATATTTTAATTTAATATCAGTAACCATTGCTTGGAAGGCATTAATTTTAATTGAATTATAAACACCCACATTTTAATTAACCTAATAATTTCACAATTGGGAGTTCTTCCATTCTACCTCTTAAGCTCATTGTGTAGTACTAAATCTATAGGGTGGTGGATTTTAGGCTCATAGTACTTTCATTTTAGTCATTGTATATATAGATCACAAGAACCTTAAGTACTTCACATCAATGTAGGTATTGAATTATTACTAAGTTCATTGAAACATACTATTATCAAGATTTGATTTTAAGGTTACATATTGACATGAAAAATAAGTAAGTTTATCACATGTATTTTCTACATGTTCTTATATTGTACCAAAAGAAAGAAATGTAGCTTTTGATCAATAAATAATAATCATTTTGAAGCTTGAATAATTTCATCTTTAAAGAATAAAATCAACATTGATCATTTATTCAAATATTATCAAGAAAATATAATTAAGTATGTCTTCTAATCTTCTTGTTCAAGATGTCAAGAATACTTCTTTTAAGTTTCATAATACTTTCAAATTTGAGTTCAAAAACAACCTACTTTATTTCAAAGGTCATTTCTTTATTCTAAAAAAAAGCATATTTACGTATTTTTAAAGTTAGTCATAACTTTCTAGTGGTAGGATATTTTGGATACAATAAGACTTTAGAGCTTATATCTAAAGATTTTTAGTGGCTTCAAATGTACAAAGATATAAAATAATTTGTACAATCATGTAATATTTGTTTGAGATCAAAAATTCCTCATTATTGATCTTATAGACTTCTTCAACCATTACCTATTGTAGAATAAGTATGATCTTTTATTTATATGGATTTTATCATAGATCTTTCAATCTTAGGTTTATATGATTTTATATTTGTGATAGTAGATTGTTTTACCAAGATGGCATATTTTGTACTTGTTTAAAATCTATCATAGTGAAGAAATAAAGAAGCTTTTTTTAACAAAATCTATTACTATCATAGATTACCTTAGGATATTATATTGAATAAGAAAATTCAATTTATATTAAGATTTTAAAGAATATTTTTTAAGATTTTAAAGATAGATATAAAATCTTCTTTATTTTTTCATCTTTAAAATTGATAGATAAATAGAGTGCATAAACCAAGTTTTGGAGTAATATTTAAGATATATCATCAATTTCCAATAAGATAATTGAATAAATTTTTATTTATAGTAATTGAATTTATTTATAATAATTTTGATAGAATTTACTTATAATAATATGATATATTTTTCTATTCAATAAATATTATTTTTTTATTAATAATAGTTACCATCCATATCTTATTACTCTTAACTTCTAAAAAGTTCATAATCTTATGGCAAATGATTTAGCAAATTATTTATTTGAGCTACATATGACAATAGAGACAAAATTAAAAGAAGCTCAAAAACGACAAAAGACTAAAATGCATGTCTATTACAAGAATCAACTTTAATTCTTTGTTGGTTACAAGATATGATTATTTTGTTACAATATCAAGATTAGCCATACTTGCAATAAGTTGGATTATAGTAAGCTTCGATCATTTTTATTTGTAAATAAATCAACTCTATTGCTTACTGATTATATCTATCAAAATATATAAAGATTCATCTTGTATTCTATATAGTTTTTTTTAAGCCATATAAAATAATAAGTATCTTAAAAAGAAGATAAATTCTACTTTCTTATATAGAAGTAGATAAAAATTAAAATTTTGAGGTAGAAGAAGTCTTAGATCTAAGGTGGCACTAAAATAGATTAGAATAACTTATTAATTGGTATGATATGATATAAGTGAATGCACATGGGAGCCAATAAAAAATATTTCAAATATAGCAAAGAAGATTGAGGCTCTTTATCAATGATATCTATTAAAATCAAGATAAAAAATAGCAAGATCTATATTAGATGATCACTACTACTTATAAAACTTATCTTTAG
Source organism: Physcomitrium patens (assembly GCF_059467195.1). Lineage (NCBI taxonomy): Eukaryota > Viridiplantae > Streptophyta > Bryopsida > Funariales > Funariaceae > Physcomitrium > Physcomitrium patens. The sequence continues at coordinate 15,343,141 of NC_143413.1, read as the reverse complement.
AAAGAAATATAATATTATAGACATATATATTTATTCCAATAATTACTTATATGATTAGATAAAAATAAATAAAAATAAATTAATTTCATAATATCTTCAAGAAAAGCTTTTTAAAATCTTCATAGATGCAATTTTGACTTCACACGTGTTTTAAGTTGATTGATGGATAAAAATTGGATCAACAAGTTAATCACGTGTGACAAGTGTTGGTAGCTTATGAAATAAGATAATATTTTGACACATTTATAAAAAACTTATCTTATAAATTAAGATATGTATTTTAAAAAGTCAATACGTGTTAGAGGTCTTATAGAATATTACCATATAATTCATAGTTAAATAATATATATAGATGCAAGAGTAAAATCTTCTTCATTTTTGTCAATGTCTTTTTAATTCTTAATCTTATTTGAAGATTTTTTAATCTTTTTATCTTTAACAATAGTTATTCTAGTTTAATATTATATCTTTAGATGTCTTGATATTTCAATTCTTCAAGATTCATGCCTTTTATAGTGTCACTAAAAATGACCAATATGTATCGACTTTGTAAGATACATATTTTAACTTACAAGACAAATTCTCTATAAGTGCACCTTAAAGTTAGCTTATTCCACAAGATACTAACACTTATGATACGTGGTTAACTTGTTGACGAAATTTCTAATCTATCAATCAACTTTAAACACATGTAAAATCAAAACTATATTTATGAAGCTTTTAAATAATTATTTTAAAAGATATTATAAAATTACAGTATTTTTATTTATTTTTAGCTAATCATATAGATAAATATTAGAATAAATATGTATATCCATGATATTATCTTCTTTTCTAGAGAAAAATTCTATAATTAACAATAATCATCTTTCATAGATCTTGCTATTCTTCATCTTGGTTTTGATAGATGTCATTAATAAAGAGCTTCAATTTTCTTTGTTGTATTTGTAAGATTCTTCATTTTCTTCCATGTGCATTTATTAATATTATATCCTACTAATAAATAAGATATTTCAATCTATTTTGGTGCTACCTTAGATCTAAGACTCTTTCTATCTCAAACTCTTGATTTTTATCCATTTTTCACAATGAGGTGGAATTTATCTTTTTCTTGAGATATCCACTATTTTATATGATTTAAAAAGAGATAAATAAAATATGAGATGGATCTTCATAGACTCCAATAGGTATAATTAATAAGTAAGAAGATTGAATTATTAACAAATAGAAAATGGTTCAAACTTACTACAATCCAACTTATTATAAGAATGGCCAATCTTAATATTGTAATAAAATAATCATATCTTATCACTAATGAGAAATTGAAGTTGGTCCTTGCAATAGGTATGTGCATTGATCTTTTGTCATTCTTGAACTTCTTTTAATTGTATCTTTACTATCATATGTAGCTCAAATAAAAAATTTGTTAAATCTTTTGTCATAAGATTATCAACTTTTTAGAAGTCAAAAATAATAAGACATGAACAATAACCATTATTAATAAAAAATGATATTTGTTGCATGAAAGAATATATTATATTATTATAAGAAAATTCTATTAATGGCTAAAAAATTATTCAATCATCTTATTGATAATTAATGATACATCTTAAATATTGATCAAAAACTTAATTTACATACTTTATTTTTTCATCAATTTGAGGATAAAAAATTAAAGAGAGCTTTATATCCGCCTTTAAAATCTTAAAAAGGATTCTTCAAAATCTTAATACAAATTGAATCTTCCTATCCAACATAATATCCTAAGATAATCCATAATAGCAATAAATATTATTAAGAAGAAACTTTATTTTTTCTTTACTTATGATAGATTTTATACAAATATAAAATGTGTCATCTTGGTAAAATAATCTACTATTACAAATGTAGAATTATATGAACCTAAGTTTAGAAGATTTATAATGAAATCCATAGAAACAAAAGACCATAATTATTCTATGATAAGTAATGGCGGAAGAAGTCCATAAGGTTAATGAGAAAGAGTTTTTGAACTTAAAAAAATATCATATGATTATACAAAGTCTTTAACTACCTTCTACATTTGAGACCACCAAAAATCTTTAGATATAAGCTTTAAACTCTTATTGTATCCAAAATATAAAATTGTTAAAAAGTTATGGCAAGTTTAAAGAATATATACTTACGCTTTGTTTTTTGGATTATATAATAATTGCAATATTTATTATATTTTTATTTATCAATTAAAATATTGCATGTTATTGAGAAGTTGACTTGTAAGTAATTATCAACTAAAAATTAAGAACATTGATAATAACATATAATTTATCAAGTAATCAAATAAAATTTATTTAAAGATTGAAATAAAAAACCAACATCAATAACAATTCTAGTGCTATATCATTAAAAAATATTTTTTCTTCTTAAATATAGTACTTTTAGCAATATTACATTATAAATGGTTGGTTTAGAATAAGAAAATAATATTGTAATTGTGTATGTACAGAGCAACTATAGACCCTAATTATAATTGTGAATGCTCAAGAACCAACTAAAGACCCTAATTATACACTCCAATGCAATAATTGCAATACATGCAATAATGATTATATCAATATTATTCAAATAAATAAATATTGTATATATGATCAACTACATCCCCCCAGATTTAGATCAAGTTTTGTATACATTTACTTTAGCTACAACAACAAAATGAAAAAAAAAAAAAAAAAAAAAAAACTAACTAACTAACTAACTAACTAACGAACTGACTGACTGATAACCCATAGTGAATGACAAAGCAAAGACAAACGATAAGGGCAATGCTAATATGTGGTACACAAAACTTGATCTAAATCTGGGGGGATCGACTACATTGCAGCAAATCTGCGGTTCAAGACCGAGAATCGTGCCGCACATCTTCAGGCACAGGTGGATAAAAGGACCGCGTGGGAATCGGAATCACTGATTATATATCCCCTACCGACAAGGCGTCGACGGAATTGGAAGTCTGTACTCCACTGTTCCTTTGCCGAACGACAAGATTTCGCATATGTGCAATCTCCTTCCATCGAGTGTCCAATAGTTTCCCCTGCATTACTTCCTAACAATCCGTGCATTCATTTTGTGACTTCTGCTTGATTCTTTGGCACCTTTAGACTCCACTCTGAAGGTTTCCGAACTTTAAGAAATCGTATACCTGTCTGAGTATCATTGAAGATGAAGCACTGATTCTTGCAGACACCACGGAAGACCATGTTGCTTAAGCACGACGCATAGTTGACGTGGACTCAGGGAATTCTTGAGTGATTCCATTCTAATATATCTAGATACTCTTGAGTGATTCCATTCTAATATATCTAGATACTCTTGAGTGATTCATTCCGGTCATTCTGCACTTCATAAAATTCGGTGATGGAATGCCTTCTAAGCCACACACCTATTTTTCTTCGACGTGGCCTCTATTGAAAGTAAGGTACATGATATGTTCTTAGTTTTTTTGCATATTTTGAACGAAAAAATCTAAATGGGACCATTGGAGTTGCTTCATGTAGGGTTGAGAATCAACGTCTATTAAATATATATATATATATATATATATATATATATATAATATAAATTCTTAGATATTAAATCTTATCAAGTGATTTTTTCTTAAAAGTATATAATAATTATACAATACATATATACATATATACATATATAAACTTATATTAAAAATTAATTTAATTATAATCTATCCTCAAATAGGTCTTTTTGGTTTTATAAAAATAATTATTACATTTATTAATCTAAAAACATATATTTTTTAATTGAAAACAATAAGAATAAACCATTAGCAAATTTTTCTCATGTGAAATTGTAATATTATAGATAAGATTTATACTGATACTATTTTATAAAATTGGGTATAATATTTTATCATCTAATAGTTTAGTATTATCTTAGATTATATATGAATTTTTATTATAAATATCATTAAAAAATTCTACATCTTTTGATAAGTATGAACGATTGTTTTAAATATTTGATATTTCCTATTCTATTTTGATCTATACAAGCTCTTGATTCATTATTTATATTTTATTTATAAAATATTAATTATGTAGATTTAATTTAAATTTTTTAATTAAAATAATTTTATATTGATAAAAAAAATTATTCTAAAAAATTCATTATTTTTTTAGAAAACTTTATTACAAGTCTACAAAACTTATTTTAAAATAATTATATTAAAATAGCATATTGTGTATCTTATATAAAGAATATTTTAGGTAATTTTTTTTCTTTGATAAAATCTATCAATATTATAGCTTTTCAATTAAAATAATTTTATATTAATAATATTAATTTATAGTATAGTCACATAGCTAAATAGTAAAATAATATAAATATTAAAGAAAGAGACTGAATTTTCAATAGTTTTTTATACTTAAAATGATAAAAAATATTTTTTAAAATTAATTATTGATTATATTTCATACTATTAATTATTGAAAAAAATAGAAAATTCTGTTTCATCTATCAAAAAAATAAAAAATAAAAATTTTATTAAAAAAACATTTATAGTCAATTTTAATTATTTTTTAATATTTTCAATGAATAAATTTTAAAAAATATAAAATTATAAAAATTATAATTTCTCTAATAAAAGATTATGATTATTTAGGTATCTTTAACAAATCATAATCTTTTATTAGATAAATTAAAATTTATTTTTTATTATTATATTAAAATAAAAAAATAATATTTATGTTTTTATTTTAAAAGGTTATAAGAAAAAGAGTACTTAAAAGATAAAAATTTTATTACTATATTTTATTGAAATAGATAAGCATTTAGAATTTAGAGCGAAAACAAATCTTGTATCTAAAAACTATTTAAATGGATTAAGTGTCTTTTATATTGGTACAATTATAATTTTGATTAGCTTACATAAATTTATTTAAGAATGTTAAAAATGCACTTAAAATTATATATCTAAGTGTATTAAATAATTAATATATTTAGATATATAATTTTGAGTGTACTTAAATTTATATCTAAATATATTAATTATTTATTTTTAGATGATTTATTTTTAAATTTTTATAGCAATTTGGTCTATTTTAAAAACTATTACTAAAAAAAATTTAATAGACTTAAATTTTTTAAAACTTTTATAATTTTCTAATAAAAATCTAAATTATAAAATAAATATATAAATATATAAATAAATATATAAATATATAAATAAATATATAAATATATAAATAAATATATAAATATATAAATAAATATATAAATATATATAAGTATATAAATACATATAAGTATATAAATATATAAATATATATATAAATATATATAAGTATTTAAATATATATATATAATAAATTATTAAAAAATATTTTTAAAAGAATATTTAAAATATATTATATTATTTTAAATATCTATATAATAAAAAAACATAAAATAGAGTTATTTTTATAAAGATTCCATCAAGTTAAATACTGGAAGTACTAAAATCTCCAAAAAAAATTTATAAGATATTCTAAATATCCACTAAATAAGGCATTCATTATTCTATAAAATAATGTCATAGACATATATATTTAGTCCAATAATTACCTATATGATTAAATTAATGTTAGTAGCTTAAAAGATGCAGTTTTGACTTTATATGTATTTGTAGTTGATTGATAGATTGGAATTTCGGTCAATAAGTTAAACATGTATCACATGGATTGATTGCTTGTGGAACAAGTTAAATATGTGGTGCACATGTAGAAAACTTGCCTTGTAAGTTAAGATATATGTCTTGCAATGTCAACATGTGTTGGAGGTCCTATAAAATATTGCCACATAACTCTTAATTAGATAGTATATATAGAAGTAAGAGTAAAGCTTTCTTCACTCTTATCAACACTTTTTTTGTTCTTAGTCCAGTTTCAAGAGTTTATATTCTTTTTGTTTTTAGGAATAGCCATTTTGGTTTCATATATATATCATCTTTCAGTGATTTTTTAGTCTTTTTGAGTGACACAATATGAGCCATTGAATTGATTCACTTTAATATTTAGTATAACAAAATATACACATTGTGCTTAAAATAAAAATTTTATGAGCTAATATTAGAATTTTAAAAAAAAATAGAAAATAGATTGTTAGTAGCCGACATGCAATCTAAGATAGAATTTAGTATGAAAAAACTAAAAAAGACTATATTTTTCTAGTTAGCTAGTAGCAGAGGAATTACAAATGAAGTAGTCTTGGTGTCAAAAAAAAAAAAAAAAAAAAAAAAAAAAAATCTAGCAAGGTTTAATTATGATAGGGTTGAAGATTTTTTCCAAATTCAACAAATTCAAGCAGCTAAGTGATTCGTCTAATTTATGGAAGCCTTTCAAATACAATGGGGGCATCAAATGCAACATGTGGCATAAAGAAAAAAAGACCAGCATCCTTTTCCTTCAAAGTACAAGTAGAGAAATGAAATTCTCATATTTTGAAGAATTTTATAAATATTGCCTAAATCTTTGTAAGTAAAAAAAAAACTTCATAAAAGTTGCAAAAGAGCATAGATTGATGCATGTGAGTAATCAGTCTTAATATAAAAAGGTATTTTAAACACAATGGTTAAGTTAGATTTATCAAAAAGTTTTTTTTTTTTTTTTTTTTTTTTTTTCATTTACAAGAGCCATCAACCTTAGTCACGAAATTAGCTCTTAAATGAAGGAAGTCCATAGATCTACATTAGGGATTTTAGAGATCAAGGATGGAAACGTAGCCACCCTTCTATAAGCCACCACTCAATTGTATAAGAGTGGTTTGGTTTTCCAAGCTTCTTTCTCTCTTTTCTTTGATGAAGGCGAAGCCATGCAAAAGTGTAGTCTCAATCTTAACTCTAATCTTATTTTTTGCTTCTTTCTTGATCTTACATCTCATTGTGGACTTTAGGAATATATAAACATTGGTTTTGTGTCATGGGTGGTGCTTATTGTGGTTTAAAAGGTGCCCCTTTGCAATTAGTGGTCACCAACCATTTCCATAGTCAAAAAGGTTTGAGGGGCCTCGGATTTTCCTCAATTAGGCTGTGTTTTTTTATGATTTGTGTGTAAAGATTTTTCATCACATAGCCCTTGTTATTAGCTTTCCAACGAGCTAAGGCCTGCTCAATTTGAAGTTGAACTGAATTTTTGGTGAATTGTTTAGTGCAAGGTGGCGGTTGCCTTGGCAGTTTCAATAATCCAATTTTGAAAAGGCATTTCTTAGTGCCATTTAATGCACTCAATACAAATTAGATTGTCAATTTAAAGTAAGCTTGGAATGTTAGACTTCAATGCAATTTCTTAGGTGACACTTAGAGTAATATCATTCATATCTATTTTGGAATTATGTGTCTATAATACTAGTAAATATTATTAAAAATAGTTTTGGTTATTTCTTTAGTACAATCAATTTCATAAAAGGTACAAAAATAAATCATTTGAGTTACATGATCTACCATCATAAAAATCTAATTGTAAGACTATGAAACTAAAAAAATATGTAATAAAGTTTATTAAAAAAAAAAAACAAGTTAGTTTGTATTCAAACAAATACAAGTTAAAGAAGCTTACATAATCAATGATATAAAGTCACTTATTAAAACATGTATTAAAAGATTGAACAAACACATTGATAAATTTTCATATTTGAGGCCAATAGAAATATCTTAAAATAAGTTCTAAAGTTTTATTATTCTTGAAATGTTATATTACTAGAAAGTCATGTTTTCTTTAAACCACACATAATCATACTCTATCTTTTAAAACATGTAAATAACTTTTATTATAAAAATATTTTTCTTAATATTATATATATTAAAATTATTACAAAAGAAATATTTATTTATTTATTTATTTATATACTTAAATAAACTTCATAAAAAAGTAACATAAAATTAGAATCATTAACTTAATAACTCAAAAATATAGTTTTTCTAATTTAAAAAATATATGTTGTGTACTTTAATATATTTGGCATCTCTTTCTTTTGATGCTAGATAAGAATATTAGGAAAAAACATTTGAATGTATTTTTATTTTATTTTAAAATTATATGGATTATTGAATATAAATCTTAATAAAAAAAAAAAAAAAAATTCTAATAGGCATATTAATAAATCAAAAGATGTATTAATATAAAGCATTAAAAGTCCTTACAATTATTGTAAACTATAATTAAATTAGAAGTTCTTTCTAAGTATTAATGATATTTTTATAATAAATTCATACATATAAAAACACTATTTTCAAGAATCTTATTATTGATTTTTATTGCTGAATTTTTTTGAATGAAAATTAATAAGATAAAGTTTATTATCTACATCTATTTGTAATAAAAAATATACTTAATGTAAAATTTGGTGAATTTCTTTTATAAAATAATAGATTGAAAAAATCTAAATAGCACAAAATAAGAACTCACATAGAATTTTTTATCAAACCTTGATACGATATTTCTATATCTTTATTCTACTCTATTTTTTTTTTTTTTTTTTTTAAATAATTATATAAATAGAACATAGATTTCAAAGAAATTCTAAATAAATATTTAATAGTAGGATAATTTTTTTAGAAGAAGAAATCTTAGCTTTTTAGTTAATGTGATTGCTTTTATATAAGCTACTTGAGATAATGCAATTATTAAAGAAGCTTGTACCATCTCAATATCTTTGTAATTAATATCTCCTAACATTGGTTGAATTTTTAGATAAAGTTAAATTATAAAAAATATCAAATTTTTTGTTTTTTTTTAAAATTATAATATAGAATCTTAATAAATTTTTTATAATTTTAAGGACCAAATATGCACACACTTCTCTTCTGTTAGATATTGTCATCGATATATACCTACTGTAATTATTACTTAGGTAGGTAGAATTAAATAAAAGTAAATTAATTTCATAATAACTTCTTAAAAAGCTTTCTAGAAGATTCTTAGATGTTGTTTTGACTTTACATGTGTTTGTAGTTGATTGATAGGTTAGAAACTTGGTCAACAAGATACCTATGTGCTACCCATTTTGATAGTTTGTAGAATAAGCTAACTATATTGTGCCTATATAAAAAACTTATCTTCCAAGTCAAAATACATATCATACAAAGTCAACAAGTTTTTGGAAGTCCTATAGAACATCGCCTCATAGATCTTAGATAGCTAGTATATATAGAGGCAAAAGTGAAGCCTTCTTCATTTTTATTAATTCCTTTCTTACTTCTAGTCTAGATTCAAGAGTCTCTAGTTTCCTTATCTTTTGGAAATAGCCATTCTAGTTTCTTTTTAATATATATATATATATACTTCTTTATTTCTATTTTATCACTTTTTTTTTCATACAGATTTCACAAGTTTACGCATCTTCTTTTAGTTCATATCTTTGATATGTACACTCCCTCTTTTTAATTAGATGGCATTTTTTAATCATCATAGATTATAAGTCCAACTTAATAAACGAGCTAGCTAAATGCACACCCTCTCTTTAACTATTTTGGTAGGTACACATCCCCCCTTTAATCCTTTTGTTGGACAAATCTTTCTCTTGTGTTCTTCTTACCTCTTGTATCATATTGTTGCCTCTACAAAATAATTGTCCATATGTGTTGTTTGGAGAAGCAAAGACCAAGGTGCAAACATTGAGTCTTTTAGAAACATATTCAATGTCAAGATCATATACAATAAAGAACAAGACTAACAACTACAAAATTATTATATTTAGTTGTGGTCATGGTGGTAATTATCAAAATATTATAGTATTTTTTATTAAATAAAATAAATAAAAAGAAAAAAAATATAAGGTGTATTAATTATCCATGATGTGATACCATTCAATGATACTTCTTCATTAAGGCCAACAAGAATAATGCAATGTTAGCGGTGTCGTATTACGTGCCTTCCTGCTCGAGAACGCACTGGACGTCTGGCTGTAGAAGGTAGTATGGAGATTCACTAATATTCAAGCAGTCTATCAGTTTTTGATTGTTGGAATACAAACGATTACAAGAATATATCGTAAATCTATACGGATGTCCTTCGACTACTCACTGAAATCTTTTTTGTCCCAATCGGTAATTCTCTAGACGTTACAGAGAACCTCAAATAACCAGATCTGCTAATCTCCGATACCGCTTTATACTCACGACCTTGTATCCACTGACTATCTTGTTAGATTAAACCAATAAATTTCATTCACTCCGCATACTCAATCGTATAGACACCCTTTTAATTCTTCAATCACAGACGTAATTTTGATTTCACAAAACAATCAAGAGTAATCACACCAACTTCATTAAAACCCCGATTCACTAGTACAACACTGACTTCAGCAACGATTGCCTCAGTCTTCTTAAAACCCTATGAACAAAAAAACCCCAATTCTCTATCTTTTTTCTCCGCCCAAAGCATGAAGCTAGCTCTCCGACCCTTAAAACCTTTATTCTCCCCCTTTCATTTCTTAACCTATCCTCCCCTTTAACCCTAATTCTCTCCTCTTTCAAACCCTAGCCTCTGAATTTCTTCAATCTTCCATCTTGGATCCGGAATTGGCTCCGCCGTTAGAGCTTTCTCCTCCATTTTTATCTTTAAGAGATCCTTTTACCGAAAGGACGTTCTCGAAACGGCACAAAGGACGGAACAACCTGAAATGGAATTGGAGCCCCGTAATCGAGACCACATTGAGTCACCCGACCAATTCAGGTCTCATATTGGCTAAGGGGCCCATAATAAGAGCTAGATGTTCCCGTAATTGGACCGCATTGGGTTGCCCGACCAAGTCAGGTCTCATATTGGATAAGAGGCCTGTAATAGGACCTGGATTGGATGTCTTGAAATTGGATCCAATTGGCTCTTCGAACCAGGCTCACCCGTCATTGAATTGGTCCTTTTTCTTTCTGATGACTCTCGTTATTGGAATCGAATAGAGCATTTCAGTATGCCCCGGCTGACTGTAACGGGGTGACTGAACCTGGCCTCTTAGTATTTGCACTGAAATTGGTTGTTGCTCCCAATATTCGAGGTAACTGAACATTAATAAAAGTCCCCTTTCTTTATATTTTCACGGTATACTCGTGTTACAACACGACATCCACCCCCTCTGAACTTGTGCATCCTCTGGTATGTACCAATTTATCCAATTGCTGTTTGATTTAGAATATATTCTCTACATCTTTGTCCAGTTCGTCTTTGTCACCTTCATTATCCAAATCACTTTCATCTTCTTGCTGCGGAATCTCTATACCTTCATTAAGGTCTTCTATATTCATCTCAGTGTGTCTTCATTTAAATATTTTTATTCGCTTCTCTGCAATTGGTATTTTTAATTTTGTACCATCTAACTCCCGTAATGAGTAAGTCGCATTATCATGAACAGTTGTTACTACATATGATCCAAACCAACGTTTTGAAAATTTCCGCAAAGTGCTATGTTGATTATCCAGACTATTGTCATAAACAAGTACCCAGTCACCTTCTTTGATTGCTTTAGATCTCAATCGATGTTGCTTATCAAATCGTGCCTTGTTTTGTAACCTTGCTCTTTTTAACCTTTGCTCCAATTGTCGAATCCTAATAGCCAGAAGTTCTTTTTTTGTCAATCCATCTTCCCATGGTAGCATACTCCAAGTAAGTACCTTTTCTTCAATCGGCATAATTGATTTTCGACCTGTCATAAGTTCTACTGGCATATATCCTGTCACCAAACTATGTGTTGTTCGATCAGCCCATAATGTAAATGACAAAAGCCGTGGCCACTCTTTAACCTTCCCATTACAAGCTTTAACCAATGCTTTCACAATCGGCGGGTGACCGCGTTCGCTTTTCGCATTCCCTTCCGGATTATAAGCAGTAGTCAGTGATAGTTTAATTCCACATTTTTTAAAGAACTTACGAGCTTCTTGTGCATTTAATTCTCCACGATCTGCAGTGATTTTTCCTACGCACCCGTAACGGCAAATGACATCTTCAAGCAAAAACCTACAAATCCCCTCTATAGATTTTGTCCTCAATGCTCTTCCTTCTACTAGATTTGATAAATCTTCACGAGCTAAAACCAAATATCTCATCTGCCATAACCCAACCGGCATAATAACCAAATCAACAACCCATTTAAAATGAATAGCCAGAGGATACGTAGGATGAAGACCATCTCGATGTCGGATATTAGAATACGATTGACAGATTTCACATGAATCTACAAATGAGAGCACATCTCGATACATATTTTTCCACCAATATCGTTCCTTGAGTTTAGCAAAAGTAGTCCAGATTCCTCTATGCCCTGCCCATAAACTATCATGAAACTCCTTTAATAATTTTAGTTTTTCTTCTTTTTTGCCTATCACTCGTTGTGGCATCTCAATTCCTTTCTTTGGTCTCTTCCATAAGAATCCATCTCGAAGTAAAAATCCATATGCTTTTTTTCTTATTTGTTTGAATTTTTTTGTAGACCAATTCTCCTGCTTAGTCAAGGTATTCAAGTAATGACCAATATCTAATAATTCTCCTTCATAAGATTCTTCAAGAAATAGCTTGTCTTCTCTGTTGAGATTTGATATTGAATAGAATTTCAATCTGACGTCATCAATGTCTTCAACCATTTCGTCCTCCCTCTCGTATCTTGCTTGAGATAGCATGTCTGCTACTAAATTGTCCTTCCCAGTAACATGCTTAAATTCTAGATTTAGTCACTTAATATAAGCAATCCATCTCAACATTGTAATACCTGGCGTTGAACAGTTAATAATCATTCCAAGCAATGGCAAGCAATTTGTTTCAATTACTACTACTACCTCAATCAAATAGTCCTTTTCAGCTTTCATAGCCAAAACAACTCTCCAAAGTTCTCTTTTGACTTGCGAATATGTACGCTGACGAATACTTAAAACTTTAGCTCCAAATCGAACTGCAAATCTATTCCCACTTGAATCATCTTGATCCACAGCCCATTCAATGGCAATTGGACTAGCGTCCACAGTAAGAATCACTGGTCTATTGCACTTATAATCAACCTTCCTCAATATTGGAGGTGACATCAATAATTTCTTCAATCTTTGCATTGCCTGAATATGCCTTTCTTTCCATTTAAATCGGTAGCCCTTGCGTAACAGTTCATATAATGGATCTGCTATGCAAGCATAATGAGGGATCCAGATTCGATAAAATACACATGCACCTAAAAACCTGTGAACCTCTGTTAAAGAATCACAATCCTCTTTCATCCTTCCAATTGCATCAACTTTAGTCGGATCTGGTTTTCTTCCATAAGATCCACATAAATGTCCAACAATCACAACCTCTTGTACTCCAAATACGGACTTCATATCCGATAATGTAAGATGAACTTCTCCAAGCCGAGTTAAAATCTTTTCACAATCTTGTATATGATCAACAACATATTTGCGACATCCCCTTTTATCTAAAGTTTCATCCTTCTCTCCTTCTCTGCACCCTTTTATAGGAACATCATCCAGAAAAGGCATAGTCTTTTCTGGAATAAAATCTCTCAATACCTTATTCAATCCATTCATCATATGCGCAACTGAGTTGGTCGCGCCTTGACGAAGAGTGCACATTCTAACCAATCCAAGCAGTGTCCTCATCGTTGTCATATCTCTACTTCCTTCGGCAAGTTAAAATTGATCATAACCTGAATACAAGTCACCCATTGAATAGATCGCCCTTCCAGCAAATGCCTCAGCAAATTCATCCACAATAGGTCCAATTCCTACATTCTTGACAATTACTGCATTCATCGGTTGCATATCTTGAATAAACCGTAGTGACCCATTCTTCTTAGGTACCGTAAACCATCGACTAGAATACGGCACAAATGAGGGTTCCAATATTTTCATCTTTATCTTTTTTTTTAATAGTTCTATCAATTTAGGTAAATGTGCCCTCGGTACTAGAATCGATCTTAGATTCCAAGGTACATGCGGTACAGTGAAGATAACCATAGGTGTTATAATATTCGGATCCATACACCCAATTTCATAAAATTCGAAGGCAAACAATCTATCTTGTTTAGCCATCATCTTTTTGAAGCAAGTAATTTCCTCCAGCAATAAAGAACCATTAGAATCAATCTTCAATTCTTCAAAAGTCTCTCCAGTAAACTGATGTCCAATACTCATTGGATCTCTTAAACTTGCTTCTTTTGATGCTTCTCCCATTTGTTCTTTAGAATCCTCTGGTAATGGTCCGGCAACAGGCTTTACCTTCTTATCTGCCGTTTTATATCTCGTCTCTACTGTGACTTCTGGTGCTTGAAAAGATTCAAGCATGGTATAAACCTCTCTCGAATGAATCTCAACAATCTTATCATTATCTCCTAACCCAATAGATGTAATCAATTCCAATGAATCTTCCAGCCCATTTTCTTCATAAACACCCAAAATCCTCTCATCATCTTGTAATGTACCTATCTTGCGTAACTGTCCTTCAATATCATATAATCTTTTTCTTTCTTTTCTTTTAAAATCATGAACTTTCTTATATATAATATTTCCATTCTCCAATATACCAATAAAACTCGCATCAAAGGCACCTTCATCTCGCGAGAGTACCTCCTCTTTTGTACCTCCATAATCTCGCTTTACAGTGGTACCTCCCCAAAATCCTTAAATCCTTCAACAATCTTTGGCAATGGTTTCTCCTTCAACCTATCTCGATTCCGTTCATGGTTAGGAGGTACTGTTAGAAATTGTACAGCTTTCCTCCCATCTTCGCTACGTACCCTTGCATAAGCAGAACCATCGCCAAGTACTTTTGTTTCCATCCATGTTGCCGTAATATAAGGTTGTCCTAAAATCAACGGATAAAACGTTGTATCTTGAGAAAGAAATGTTGCTCCGTCACAACATCCCCAATCCGAATTTTGACATCTGGACAAGCTCCATATAATTCGCCCTGTGTGTTATTGGCTGCTCGTATTACCCATCCATGTTCCATATCAATTGGCCATTTTTGCTTCTTATAAAGATCTTTAGACATGAGATTTATTTCAGAACCATGGTCGACTAAAGCAACAATTAGTTCTTCTATATCTCCTACTTTCACCAATATCTCAGTAGTTGCCCTTGTCCAATACTTTCGAGTGTAATGACTCAAAGTTTCCATTTTCTTATCACTATAATCTTCGAAACGTACTCGTTGATTATACCCATTCTTTTCATTTGTTGGTTGCTTGTAACCAATATCAACCTCTTCTTCATCTTTATATATTCTTGCATTAATAGCATGACTCATTCCAGTTTCGCCCATTAATTGCCTCTTTTGCTTAATGTTGTCAATGATAACATCATGAAACTCTTTCTTTACAATTCTCAAAACTTCTTTCAATGTGAATTCCACCTTAGCGTTTAATATACGTTCTTCCAACACCCCTTTCAAATTTGTTGCCGCTTCAATGTCAGAAAGTAGCTTATAGGCAATTGATTTGCCCTTATCTTTTGTCTCCCTTGTTTTTTCTTTCAATGATGCTGAGGTATCCTTTATAGGCAATTCTTATGAAGCTGCCTCCCGAGCCTTGTCTCCTCGAGTTTGCCTCTTAGAAGAATTTCCTTCTCTAGTATCATCAAAATTTCCTCGTCTCTTTTCTTCCATCAAAGCTTCATGTTGGCTCTTAGCAATATATGCATGAACTGAAAGAGACTCAACAGGATCCTCCCAACCTGTTGCACCTCGTATTGTAGCTGCAGTCCTCATTAACGCTTCTCAAGATAATTTCCCTTCTTGCATTGTAGAAACGGCAGAAGTCCAAAACTCACTAGTTTCCGTACTTCCACCAAGGTCATCATCTACTCTAGCACCATAACTTGCACTTTCTCGTGCTGCTGTTTCATTTAAGTAATCTTGAACCAATGCTCTCATTCCTCCCTTGCCAAAATTGGTTTGAAGAAGATCCTCCCTATCTTTTAATCCTATCTTCCCATCTTTCTAGCAAATAATTCCTTGCCGTATCATATTATTAAATTCATTGCAATCTTTCCTAGTGTGTGAAGCGTCATCACACCAAATGCATCTTTGTACATATCCTTGTTTTGAAACATTCTTCAAATTGTTTGTAGAAGTATTTTCTTCAAGTATTGCCAATTTGATTTGAAGATCTCGCATTTCTCGTATAATTTCTTCCATCCCCATATCTGCTTTTTTTGATAAGCATGTCGAAGGTTGAATTGTAGGCATTGTTGGTAGTGCTGTACGTACTGGAGCTTTGGGTGCTTGTACTATTTTCGGAATATTGCTCCTATCCTTCTTCCTTTCTCTTTTTGTAAGCAATCCCACCGCATCTTCAACGTTCTTTCACTTTGTTGTCAATCCTTCATCTTCTTCTTTGTCTTCAAGAAGGAGTTCTAATTTCCCTTGAAATTCTCCATCAGCAGCTTGAAGAAATACATCAACTTTGTTCGGCTCCAATGTCAATTTTTCTACCTTCGATAATTGAGAGTACTGCCTCTCAAATTCCCTTAGTAGCTCTGTTGCTTGCAAATTCTTATTAGGCCGTTCAATCCATTCTAGAAAAAACTTCTTAGTAATGCGATCAGTATCTTCCAAGAAATATTCGTCTTTCAATGCATGTGAAAAAACCTCCCATGAATTTCCATAACGATCTGTAATCGATGTAATATGGTCTCTTATCTCCGATATCATGGCAAGTCCAAATAATTCAACCATTTTCTTCTGAGTAATCCGATTTAATTCCATTTCACAAACATAACATCTTAAATACCTTGAAATATTCCTTCCATCAAATTGTTCAATTTTATTGACCACTGCTTGCAATGCTTTGGTTGCCAAAGCTTCCTTTCGATCATTGCTTTGCTGTTGCTGCATTGATAATGAGAAGGCTTGAAACATACTAGCAATAGACGGATCCATGTGCACACCTTGTCCTTTAGAAGAACCCCCACCAGAAACTCCTCCCAAAGATCCTTCAAAATTTTTATTTTTATTTTCCATAAAAATAAAAATAAAATCAAACGAAATCGAATACCTTCCACCTCAAGCTTTCACGTCGAGTTCACCACTTATGTCGTATTACGTGCCTTCTTGCTCGAGAACACGCCGAGCGTCTGGTTGTAGAAGGTAGTATAGAGATTCGCTAATATTCAAGCAGTCTATCAGTTTTTGACTGTTGGAATATAAACGATTACAAGAATATACTGTAAATCTATGCGGATATCCTTCGACTGCTCGTTGAAATCTTTTTTGCCCCAGTCGGTAGGTCTCTAGACATTACAGAGAACCCCGAACAACCCGATCTGCTAATTTCCGATACCGCTTTATACTCACGACCTTGTATCCACTAACTATCTTGTTAGATTAACCCAATAAATTTCATTCACTCCGCATACTCAATCCTATAGACACCCTTTTAATTCTTCAATCACAGACGTAACTTTGATTTCACAAAATAGTCAAGAGTAATCACACCCACTTCATTAAAACCCCGATTCACTAGTACAACACTGACTTCAGCAACGATTGCCTCAGTCTTCTTAAAATCCTATGAAGAAAAAAATCCCAATTCTCTATCTTTTTTCTTCGCCCGAAGCATGAAACTAGCTCTCCGACCCTTAAAACCCTTATTCTCTTCCTTTCATTTCTTAACCTATCCTCTCCTTTAATTCTAATTCTGCCCTCTTTCAAACCCTAGCCTCTGAATTTCTTCAATCTTCCGTCTTGGATCCGGAATTGGCTCCGCCGTCAGAGCTTTCTCCTTCGTTTTTACCTTTAAGAGATCTTTTTACCGAAAGGACGTTCTCGGAACGGCACAAAGGACGGAACAACCTGAAACAGAATTGGAGCCCCGTAATTGGGACCACATTGAGTCGCCCGACCAATTCAGGTTTCATATTAGCTAAGAGGCCCGTAGTAAGATCTGGGTGTTCCCGTAATTGGATCGCATTGGGTTGTCCGACCAAATTAGGTCTCATATTAGGTAAGAGGACCATAATAGGACCTAGATTGGATGTCTTGAAATTGGATCTAATTGGCTCTTCGAACCAGGCTCACCCGTCATTGAATTAGTCCTTTTTCTTTTTGCTGACTCTCGTTATTGGAATCGAATGGAGCATTTCAGTATGCCTCGACTGACTGTAACGGGGTGACTGAACCTGGCCTCTCAATATTTGCACTGAAATTGGTCGTTGCTCCCAATATTCGAGGTAACTGAACATTAATAAAAGTCCCCTTTCTTTATATTTTCATGGTATACTCGTATTACAATACGACAGCGGTGTCGTGTTGTGGTTTGGCTATTATATAAAAATAATGTAATTATGTACTTAATATATAATTTATTAAGTAACATGATAAGAGCTATGTTAGTAGATTTTAGTTGGTTGTAGATTATAATTTGGTTATTATCTTGAGAAGATGTTGTTTAAAAAGACTACTATAGAATTTGTATAACTTTTTTTTTTTTTTTGATTGTGGCTTTTAAGATTGGTTTAGTTCAAAGTAACTTCTAAATATTTAGAATTACCTTTGTTAGACATTGGTGACCTTTGAAAACTTCTTTTGATTCTTTTATTTGATGTTTAGAGCATAAATTATGTAAATCTTATAAGAAAAAGGATTGAAGAAGGGTTTTGGTAGCAAAGGAAATAATTAGGGCACCAATATAGATGAATGGAGATGAATGATGAAAATCTCCATTCCTATTGGTCAAAAATCATGACCAATGGGCTTTGAGGAGGCTGCCCGAAGCCATATTAGAGATTAGGGTTAGTTTCTCGGGCCCATTTGAGTTTTGAAGGCTATGATCAGAAGGTTTAGGTTTTTGGCTATGTTTTCGGTATAATTTTTATATGGTTTGGAGTTTATATGAAGGAGATACAAGCGCTCAAAGTTAAGGTGTTAGTTTTGGACCTATTGTCACTCTTTTGAGCATAACGCATGCGTACGGACAACAATTGAGGATCGGTGACTACGACTGGAGAGAACACTTTTGTGACTATACTTTTTTATACTACTTATTGGATTCCAAGTTGAAATGAAGGAGTTATTGGATTTTAAAGTTAGCACTTGGAATCTAAGGATAGTAAGTAGCCCGATTTACTTGTGCTTGTGATTTGAGCTATATCTTAGACAATTTGATGAGGTTTTGGTTCAAAATTTCCAAGATTGTATATAATTTTGTTATAAAGCTTTCTACATAAGTTTTTTGGAATTTGGAGTTTGGATTTTTGAGATATAAGGAAAATAATTTTTCATGTGCTTGTAAATTAGGGTTTAGAGTGCCTGCTAGGGTTTCTTAGATGCCAAAAGTTCGGGAGTGAATTTGCAGTTGGTTTTTTTTTTGGTAAAATTTAAGGATAAATTGTACCTATGCTGTAAATTTGAGAAAAATTGAACGGTTAGATCGAGAGTTATGATTTTTTAAAGTTTAGGGCAAGAAAATCCTTCGCAGGAAAAATATGTTTTGAAGGGATTTTGTTATATTTGGAGTTTTATACAAAAATAAAGGAGTTTTTGGAAGCTAAGACAATAATCATATAAAGGTTTAAGCTACACTCTTTATAGCTAGATATCTAGTGTATTCCTAGATAGCAAATCATGCCATACGACAGTGGTTGATAATGAATGCATCAATCTTATTTGTAAATATAATAATATATAATATATTTCTAATAATTAATATATAATTTTATAAAAAAATCAAGTTGAAAATGTAGAGCACAACCATATTTTTAATAGATATTATCAATAAAAAGCTTAGTTATTTTTTTACCTAAAATAGATTTTTTACATGATACAAAATATACTATTTTAGTGAAGCCATCTATGATTACAAATATAGAGTCATATGAACACTTACTTCATGTCAACACATATTTTGAATCATCACTAAGATCGTTGAAACATGTCTTTATTCACATTCAATTTCAAAATCACTTATTAATCTAGTAAAACAATAAGGGCTATCAGACGTCCTTTCTAGACATTCTTATCTTGCACCAAGAGAAGGAGATGCATCTTTTGATGAACAAAAAATGATTTTCTTGAAGCTCGAGTATTTTCATCTTTGATCAATAAAATCAACATTGACTATTGATTTAATCTTTGTCAAGAAAATTCAATCAAGTATGTCTTCTGATCCTCTTATTCATGATATCAACAATACTTCTTCTAAGTCCTATGATACTTCAAAGTTTCAATTCAAAAAAAACCTACTAAATTTTAAAGATCGATTATATATTTCATAAGGTGAGGCACAATTACATGTCCTTCAAGCTTGTCATGATTTTTCTATAGTCAAATATTTTGGATATAACAAGACTTTGGAGCTAATATCAAGAGATTTTTGGTGGCCTCAAATGTAGAAGGCAATCAAAGACTTTTTACAATCATATGATATTTGTTCAAGATCCAAAATTCCTTCCCATCGACCTTATGCACTTCTTCAATTGTTACCAATTCCAAAACAACTATGGTCTTCCGTTTCTGTAGATTTTATTATGGATCTTTCAATTTCAAGTTCATATGACTCTATATTTGTAATCATAGATGGCTTCACTAAAATAGTATATTTTGTATCATGTAAAAAATCTATTTTTGGTAAAAAAATAACTAAGCTTTTTATTGATAATATCTATTGCTATCATAGATTGCTAAAGGATATTATATCAAATAGGAGGACTCAATTTGTATCAAGATTCTAAAGAATCCTATTCAAGATTTTAAAGATAGATATAAAGCTTTCTTTGGCTTTTCATCTTCAAATTGATAGACAAATGAAACAAGTGAATCAAGTTTTTGAGCAATATTTATGTCAAAGACAAGAACTTAATAAAAAAAAAATAAACAAGTAAGACTTCTTTCAAAAAAAGATGAAAAAATAGAAATAACTAAATATGTATATTAAGAAAGAAATTAGAATGGCTATTGTCAAAAGAAAAGAAAACTAGAGATCCTTGAAACTAGACTAGATGCAAGAAAAGAGTTGATAAGAGCGAAGATGGCTTCATTCTTGTCTCTATATATACTATCTGACTAGGAGCTACATGGCTATATTCTATAGGACATCCAATATGTGTTGACTTTGTAGGACACATGCCTTGACTTATTAGGTAAGTTTTACTACATGTGGACCACATAATTAGCTAGGTTTTCAAGCTAATAACATGTATCACACATGGCCAACTTGTTGACCACGTTTCTAATCCAAAAAGTCAATTAAAGACACCTATAAAGTTAAAGCAGTATCTATGAAGCTTCTAGAAAGCTATTACAGCAAATATTATAGAATTAACTTATTTTTACCTATTTTTATCTCCTTTTATTTACTTCTATCTATTTATACATGTAATTATTGGCTTATATGCATATATCTGTGATAATTTGAGGTATATCATCAACTATCATCAAGATGATTAAATAACTCTTTTACCATTGACAAAATTTATATGAAATAATTTGGTACATTCTTGTGCTCAATAAATACCTTTCTTTACTAATTATGGTTATAATCCATATCTTGATACTTTTGGCTTTTCAAATGTTGATAATCGTATGACAAAAGATTTAGCAAATTATTTATTAAAGCTACATGCAACAATGAAGACACAATTAGAAGAAGGTCAAGAAAGATAAAAGACTAATACGGATGCCTATCGCAAAGAGCAACTAAAATTCAACATAGGTAACAAGGTATGGTTACTTTATTGCAATATCAAGACTAATCGTGCTTCTAATAAGTTGGACTATTATATGTTAGAACATTTATCTATTTGTGAATAAATCAATCTTGTTGCTTATTGACTACATCTATTGGAGTCTATAAAGATCCACCTTATGTTTCATGTATCCCTTCTTGAGTTGTATAAGACTTTGAATATCTCAAAAAGAAGACAAATGCCACCTCCTACTATAGAAGTGGATAATAATCAAGAGATTGAGGTAGAAGAAGTTTTAGACTCAAGGCAGTGCCGAAATAGGTTGAAATATCTTATTTATTGGCATCGATATGATATTAATGAATGCACATGCAAGCCATCAATAAATCTTGCAAATACAACAAAGAAAGTTGAAGCCTTTCAACAACAAAATCTATCAAAATCAAGATGAAGAATAACAAATCTTTGTTATAAAAGAAACAAGATCAAAGAAAGATAACATTCTACCTTCTATCTTTCTTTGTAGCTTCTGTGTATTTGTGATACTAAGGAGATGGAGAACCAATAATCATCAGATTCAACTTAAGAACTTTTATTTGCAAACTTATTAGATGAGATCTTGTAATTGTTACAACCTTTAAGATGACAAAATCGAGATGAAGATCATTAAGAACAACATGTTTTTCTTCAAATAGATGGTGAGATATAATGTATTTGGTATTACGACCTTGGAAGAGACTCTTGATGTTTGGTGATTTTATTAGAGGTAGGAACAACTCCTCACGGTGTTCCAAATATTTTATTTAAAGGAAGTTATAAAGACTTCGGCAACAATCAATTAATAGGATGGTCTTCTCGCTCTAATATGAGACACTATCAATGGATGAGAGGGCCTATCAATAATCTTCAAAGAGAGTAAAGATTGGAATATGTGGCAAATACAATTTGTCGCATCTTGGACTTCTTCAATATATGAAGAGTGCTCCTCATAGAACTCATCCACAGAAAGAAGGATAATATCATGAAAATAAATATTTATTTCAATAGTTACTTATATAATTAGATAGAAGTAGGTAATTATAGATTAATTTTATAAAGTCTTTTAGAAAAGCTTCTTAGAAGCTTCATAGATATGGTTTTGACTTTAGATGTATTTATAGGATAGAAATTGGCTAACAATTTAACTACGTGTTGATAGCTTATGGAATAAGTTAACTCTGTATAATAGCTTGTAGAACAAGATAATTATGTGGTGCATACATAGATAACTTGCGTTGTAATTTAAGACATGTGATTAGCAAAGTCAACACATGTGAGAGATCTTATAGAATATTGTTACTTAACTCTTACTTAGAGAGTATATATAGAGGTAAGAGTGAATCCTTCTTCACTCTTTTTAACGCTTTTCTAGTCCTTAGTCTTATTTCAAGACTTTCTTGTCTTCTTTTTTTTTACAATAGCTATTCTAATTTAATATTACATCACTTTTTGAGTAACTTTCTAGTTCTCTTGGGTGATACAAGAGTATATTGAGAATTTTCTTTTTTTGAGTTCATGTCCTTGACACTATTTCATAATGATTGTGAAACCATCAAACAAATGTTGGATATATGTATAGTACCTAAGTGCAATCTTGTAATCTTAAAACATTGGAATATTAACTCTTGATTCATTTTAAAGGACATCTACAATAAGAAAGTTCATCTTTGAAACATGCAAGTTAATGGACAAACATTTCTTGAGATATTATTAGATGATTTATATATCCAAAATGTGTAATATCCTTATCAGCGTAATGCCAAATAATAACTCACACATCTTTTTTTTGAACTGCTTATGACAATGGCATTAGCACAAGAATTTCTATATGTGATCCTTATAGACTTCACTTATAAAATAAATCAATTCAAATTACTGCTATTGCATATCATTGACATGACTTCAATAAATCAAAAAAACAAATTATCTTTTTTGGTTTCATGACAACCAGTCATGGACAAAAACTTGTTAAAAATAAATAAATAAGTGAATTTTTTTTCAAAAAAAGATGAAAAAATAGAAATAACTAAATATTTATATTAAGAAAGAAATTAGAATGGCTATTACCAAAAGACAAGAAAACTAGAGATCCTTGAAACTAGACTAGAGGCAAGAAAAGAATTGACAAGAATGAAGATGGCTTCACTCTTGTCTCTATATATACTATCTGACTAGGGGCTACATGGCAATGTTCTATAGGACCTCCAAAAACGTGTTGACTTTGCACAACATATTTCTTAACTTGCAAGATAAGTATTCTATGTAGATGCCACATAGTTAGCTTGTTCTGCAAGCTAACAATATGTGTGGCACATGATTAACTTGTTGACCAAGTTTCTAACCTATCAATGAAATATAAACACATGTAAAGTCAAATTAGTATCTATGAAGCTTCTAGGAAGCTTTTCTAGAAGATATTATGAAATTAATCTATTTTTATCTATTTCTACATCACCTAAGTAATAATTACAGTAAATATATATCCATGACATTATCCTTCTTTTTAGAAATGAGTACCATGAGGAGTGGTGATCAGATCTTGAGAAAATCTAAGATGCGGCAAATTATATTTGCCACATATTTTGAACTTTGTTCTCTTTGAAGATGATTGATAGGGCCTCTCAACCATCGATAGTGTCTCATATTAGGGCGGAAAGACCACCCAATTATTTGATCATTATTGATGCCTTCATAACGTCCTTCGAATAAAATATTTATAACACAGTCAAGAATTGTTCTTACTTCTAGTAAAATCACCAAACATCGAGAGTCTTTTCTAAGGTCGTGATATCAAATGAGTTGTATCTTATCATCTATTCAAGTAAGAACATGTCATTCTTGAGGATCTTCATCTCGATTGCATCGTCTTGAAGGTTGTGACAATCATAATACCTTATTCCATATGTTAGCAAATGAAGGCTCTTGAATTGAATCTGCTGGTTGATGGTTTTCCATCTCTTCAACATCACAACTACAAAGAAGCTACAAATAAGGATTGAAAATAGAATGTTATCTTGCTTAGATCTTGTTTCTTTTATAAGAAAGATTTTTATCTTGATTTTGTTCGATGTCATCAATGAAAAGCCTCCACTGCCTTTGTTGTATTTGCAAGATTCTTTATTGGCTCCCATGTGAGTTTACTAATATCATATCTGTGCCAATAAACAAGATATTCCAATTTATTTCGGCACCGCCTTGAATCTAAGACTTTTTCAACTTCAAACTCTTTATTATTGTCCACTTCTATAGGAGGAGGTGGAGCTTATCTTCTTTTTGGTATATCCAGTGTCTTGTATGGTTCAAGAAGAAACACGTGGAATATTGGATGGATTTTTATTGACTCCGGTACTTATAAATAATATGCAACTGGATTGATTTGTAGAAAAATAGAAAATGGTCCAAGCTTTTGATAGTCCAACTTGTCACAAGGATGAGTGGTCTTAATATTATGACAAAGTAACCATACCTTATCACTTATGTCGAATGGTGGTTGTTTCTTTTGATAGACATCCGCATTGATCTTTTGTTGTTCTTAAACTTCTTTTAATTGCGCCTTCATTGTTGCATGTAGCTCTGAAAAATGAATTGCCAAATCTTTCGCAACAAGATTATCAACTTTTAAAAAGTCAAAAGTATCAAGTCGTGGATGATAACCATAATTGGCAAAGAAAGGTGTTTGTTTTACAGAAGAATGTATCGTTGTTGCAATACGTAAAGTCTTACTTGAGAATCCTCCGAGCACCTAGCTGTAGAAGGAAGAATGGAAATTGCAACAACAAAATCTTGATTGTAATAGAATACTAATTAAACTCTAATAAGATCATAAAAATGCTAAGTAAGCTTCAATCAAATTCAAAAAAAGCTCAAGAAATTTCAAACAAACAATAAGAATTCTTAAAGAAATATTAGAAGGATTACAAATATCTTTCAAATACATTTCAATTCAATCTTAATTTAATTATAGTTAAAATCCTATTGAACTTCATTCAAACTTTAGGCCTAATCTAATTAAATCTTAAATCCTAATAAAATTCTAAATCCTAAATCAAATCCTAAACAAATCTTAAATCAAACTCCAACCAAATCCTAAACCAAATCCTAATCAAATCCTAATCAAATCCTAAATCAAATCCTAACCAAATCCTAAACCTTAAACCAAATCCTAATCCAAATCCTAAATAAAACCCTAACCAAACCCTAAACCAAATCTTAATACAAATCATAAATCCTAAATAAAATCTTAATTAAATCTTAAATCCTAAATCAAATCCTAACCAAATCTTAAATCCTAAATCAAACCCTAATTCAAATCTTAAACCCTAAACCAAACTCTAACCAAATCTTAAATCAAATCTTAGTAATTCCTATAATAGATTTAAACCTCAATAACTAATGAATAAATCGTCGATCTTAATTCATATTTTTCAAACTTCTTAAAAATTAAGTTAAAAACAAGCACAAAAAAATTGAAAAGGATCGGAGGTACCAAATTGACGATAACCTCAAAAATGTGCTCGGGTATTGGCCGGCCTCCTTCTCTAATCTTGATGCCAATCTTTTAAAGCCAATATCTCTTCTTTGCACCATTCGATTGATCTCAAAAATCCCAAGCACATAGAAAAATAAATCTAATATCCACTCATATAAGTTTTATTCCAATCCAATTAGTAGATTGCATGAAATCTTAAAAACCCTCACTAGACTTAAAATTCTAATTTCTGAGACCTTGACCTAATTAAACCTCAATGTCCTCTAATTCAACCATTAGATTGAGCTCAAATGCATAACACATATTGAATACAACTGTAACCAAAAATCCACAAAATTTCAACTATAGATCTCTTACAAAACTCTCGAAATCACCCAAAATATAAATCCTATTTTATTTCATAAAACCCGGAGTCATTGTCAAAACTCAGATTTGTGTCTCAGGGTCTGATTTCAACCCTGGTTCATAACCGGCCTTCTCTGGGTATCAACATCTAGTTTTTTTAAGTAATTTTTACTAGAATTTACTCTTAGCTTTCTTCTAAAGATGTCTATATCATTTATTTTTCCAATCTACCTTATTTTGACTTATTTTTGGCCCTACACAGTAAGTAGAAGCTATTTTTTTCTAAAAAGGCAGCATTACTACTAAAAGTTTTACTACCTTCCTATCTTTTTTTTTAACTTGGCTCTTCTATAATAAGATCTATATTATCATCTTTTACCATATAGTCATGTTACAACATGACATCATGTTATTATAAGCAAACTCTGCCAATAGCAAAAGAGTTGTCCAATCATTTTGTTGGTAGTTGATGGTACATCTTAAATATTGCTCCAAAACTTGATTAACATGCTCTATTTGTCCATCAGTATGAGGATGGAATTCTAAAGATAGTTTTATATCCACTTTTAGAATCTTAAAAAGAATCTACTAAAATCTTGATACAAATTGAGTTCTCCTACCTGATATAATATCCTTGAATAATCCATGAAAGCGATAGATATTGTCAAGAAAGAGCTTAGCTATTTCTTCACCTATGATAGATTTTGTACATGGTATAAAATGTGCCATTTTGGTAAAACGATCTACTATCATATATATAGACTCATAAGAATCTGAGATTCAAAGATTCGTAATAAAATCCATGGAAATAGAAGACCATGGTTGTTCTGGAATGGATAATGGCTGAAGAAGTTCATAAGATCAATGATGAGGATTTTTTTATCTTGAGCAAACATCATAAGATCGTACAAAATCTTTGATTGCCTTCCACATTTGGACCACCAAAAATACCTAAATATTAGTTTGAAAGTTTTATTGTATCCAAAATGTCTTGCTGTTGGAAAGTCATGACAAGCTTGAAGAATACGTAATTAAAATTCACCTTCTGGAACATATAGGCATTCCTCGAAATATAGTAGGTTATTCTTGAATTCAAACTTGAAAGTATCATAAGAATTTGAAGGATTTTCCTTAATATCACAAATAAAAGGATCAAAAGACATATTTGATTGAACTTGCTTAATGAAAGTTGAATCAATAATTAGTATTGATTTTATTGCTCACAGATGAAGATGTTCTAACTTCAAGAGAATTATTTATTGTTAATCAAATCCAGTATCTCCTTCTTTTGTTGCAAGGTAAGATCGTCTAAAGAATGCATCTGATAAACCTTATTATATTCTCAATTGATAAGTGATCTTGAATTCAAATCTTGACAAAGATATACTTCAACGAGCTTGGTGATGATTCAAAATACATGATGACATAAAATATTCAAGGTTCTTGTGATCCGTATATACGATGAATACTCTAAGAGCACCTTCTAGATAATGGTGCCATTCTTAAAATGATTCCACGATTGTAAGAAGTTCTTTATTAAAAATCTTGTAGTTGATCACAACTGCTAAAAAATTTTTGGAATGAAAAGCTATTGGATGAAGTTTATCAGCTGTTCCCATTTCTGACAATACAACACTCAAAGCAAAATTTGATACATATGTTTCTATAAAAAAATGGCTTAGAAAAATTGATGCGCTACAAGATTGGTGCAAAAATAAAGATTATCTTCAAAGCTTCAAATACTACTTCTGCTTCTTAATTCCATTGAAGTTTGTCTTTATAAGTCAAGTATGTAAGTGGAGCTACAATTTGAGAGAAGTCTTTGATAAAGATCCCATAGTAGTTGGCAAATTCTAAAAAGCATTCGACATCTCCTATCATTTTTGGAATCTTCCAATCCATAATAGTTTAAACTTTCTTAAGATCCATCATAAGTCCATCATTTTAAATGATGTATCCTAAGAAGTCGACTTGAGTAGTATGAAATACATACTTTTTTTTTATCTTAGCATAGAGTTTTACATCTTTTAGTTTTTGTAATACACAACAAACATGAACTTCATGTTTTTTTGTGTTCTTAGAATAGATTAAGATGTCGTCTAAGTAACAAACAACAAAATCATCAAAAAACTCTCAAAAGACATCATTCATTAGATGTTGGAATGTTGCTAATGCATTTATAAGTCCAAAAGGCGTGACATTGTATTCAAAATGTCCATACCTTGTTCAAAATGTAGTCTCCTATTCAGCTTCTTCTTTGATGCGTACTAGTGTCATGGACACAAAAATACAGGCTCGAGATCTAACAAGAAGTTTAAGAAGAACTGGTAAGAATTAGAGTAATCAGATGAATACAAGAACAACACCAGAGAGGTGAGCTAGAGCTCTAAGAGATGTATTGTCGAGACTGAAGAACTCTTCAGCCTCGATTCCAATATATACTCCTATTTAGGAAGCTTTACCAAGCAACTTCTACCAACTAGGAAGCTTCTCAAGCGACTTCCATCAACTAAAAAGCTTCTCAAGCAACTTCTACTAACTAAGAAGCTTCTCAAGTAACTTCCACCAACTAGGAAGCTTCTCAAGCAACTTCCATTAACTAAAAAGCTTCTAGAAGGTTCAAGAGACTTGCTTCTAAAAGGTTCTAGAAGGTTCTAAGGACTATGTCTCTAACATCACCCCCTCCTTTAGCTTCGAGGTCTCTGAGAAGCAATTTTGTTGTTAATCAGTACCAACGCAAGAAAATGAAGATCTGTCGCATAACGTCTGCTATGAACTCCAACTATTATTCACAAGGCAAGTAGTTCATCGACCCTTGAAGCCAATGGTAGTGGCCTATGCCTTTGACTTCTGACCAAGCATGAACTTTCGTATCCTCATTGTAAAATAGTCTTGCAAACACGCCTTCTGGCTGACCATCGTAAGCAGACTCGATCTCAAATACAGTCACCAGTGATCGGTTACTCGATATCCTCCATCATCATCGTGGTGTAGGCGGTTCTTCATCTCGAGGTTGCCTCCGTGAGCTAGTCGATTGAGATAATTTGACAAGCATAGTATCTATCTCTTGGCTATCTATATCAGAAGACCAAACTATGGCTACTGAAAAAATTCTACTTTATCTTGGAGAAAATAACTACATCAACTATGAATTTTGGTGGTGCTCTCCCCCTTTCTTATATTCTTGGGTGAACAAGCTTCAAAAGGAAGCTATCGTTGAACCGGCTTAGGTTTATGAGGATGTTGTTGATGAAACTCCTGTACCTTTTATGGCGCATTGGCGAGATTTTTAGCTGGCTCTCACGTTCACTCATTAATGTCGTAGCCGCACCAATGAACAAGATACTCTAACATGCTCCACCTTCGTCATGAATCCAGCACCTTTTTGACCTCATATTCCTCGTAGTTCTCGATCTCAATACTAGGTGGTGGATATTACACTCTTTCAGGAAAAGACGACTCTCGATAAGGCTCCAATAGAGAAACATGAAAGACTGGATGTACCTTCATAGAAGTCGGTAATTCCAAACGGTACACCACTGAATTGATTTGCTTTTGGATGATAAATGGTCCCAATCTTTGATAGTCCAACTTATCACATGGTCGCTTGATCTTGATATTCCGTCAAAGAATCCATGCTTTTTTTCCAATTTTGAAAGTAGGTGCTTGATTTTGAAATCTATCAGCAGATGCGTTGTAGGATTCTTGAGCGGATTGTAATTGAAGCATCAACGTAGTTTGAAGCTTTGATAGTTGCTTCACAAAACCTTCACCTACTGGATTGTTATTTATTGACGGACTCAATAAATCAAGCTTCGGATGATATCCATAGTTGGAAAAAAATGGGGTGTATTGAGTCGACACATGGAGGGTGTTGTTATATGTAAACTCGGCTAGCAATAGATATGTGGTCCAATCATCTTGCTCATAGTTGATGCTGCATCGTAAGTATTATTCTAAGACTTAGTTCACCCGTTCCGTTTGGCCGTCAGTTTGAGGATGAAAAGCTGAAGAAAGCTTGATATCCACCTTTAGTATTCAAAAAAGAGATCTCCAAACTTTGATACAAACTGGGTTCCTCGATCTGATATGATATCATCTAGTAGTCCATGATATCGATACACATTATCGAGAAAGAGCCTTGCTGTGACTTCACTAGATGATGTCTTCTTACAAGGGACAAAGTGTGCCATCTTTGTAAGTTGATCTACTACGACAAAGATGCTATCAAATGAGTTTGATGATGGCAGGTCCATAATGAAGTCCATAGAAATTGAAGACCATGGTCGACATGGAATCAGCAATGGTTGTAGAAGTCCATAAGGGCGATGCCAAGGATTCTTGGATCTTGAACAGATGTCGCAGTTGAGGACAAAATCTTTTACATACTTCCACATTTGGGACCACCAGAAATCTCGAGAAATAAGCTTCAAGGCCTTATTGAATCCAAAATGTCCTGCAATTGGAAAATCATGGTGAGATT
This sequence comes from Physcomitrium patens, assembly GCF_059467195.1. Taxonomy (NCBI): domain Eukaryota; kingdom Viridiplantae; phylum Streptophyta; class Bryopsida; order Funariales; family Funariaceae; genus Physcomitrium; species Physcomitrium patens. The sequence continues at coordinate 15,312,169 of NC_143413.1, read as the reverse complement.
GAAGAACTTGGAGTTGTGCTAGTCCTTTTGGAATATACAACCACTCCTCAAAGTATAAAAGATCTCCCTCCACCTTGAACTTGTCGTCATTGGCACATTTCTTGATATCAATGGCTACTGAATCTTCAATGGTCACGACACGTACCTAGTTCAAGAAGTTAGCATCAATTGGCACAATAGTAGCGCAAAGCCGAAATTGCTCTGGCTTCAACAATATCATACATTGTTGATCAAATGCTTCTTCTCCGGCCTTTCGTATAAGATACGATCTCCTCAATAAGGCATCGGATAGTCCTTGCTGCTTTCTAAGTCGATAAGTGATAACAAAATCGAAACTAAATAGCAACATATTCCACCAAGCTTGATATCGATTTAGAACTCAAGCTGACATGAAATATTCCAAATTCTTGTGATCCATGTATATGGTCGCTGGGTGTATAGCTCCTTCAAGAAAGTGATGCCATTTTTGGAAAGAATCCACTATAGTAAGAAGTTCCTTATTGTGGATCTCATAATTGATTTCAACAACAAAGAACTTTCGAGAATAAAATGCAACTAGATGGAGCTTCTTGTCTTCTCCCATTTATGAAAGTACAGCTCCCAAAACAAAATCCAAAGTATCAGTTTCTAAATATAAGGCCTTTATAAAGTTTGGATGTACCAAGATTGGAGCCGTAGTAAATGCCGTCTTCAGGTCTTGAAACGCCTTCTCCACTACAGGTTCCCATTCGAGCTTATCCTTGCATATTAATCGAGTGAGAGGAGCAGCAACTTAAAAATAATTCTTGATGAAGATGCGATAGAAATTAACAAAACTAAGAAAGCATTGTACGTCTCTAACAGTCTTTGGAACCTCCCAGGACACGATTGCTTCCACCTTCTTGGGGTCCATCTTCAAGCCTTCTGTAGTCGCAATGAAACCCAAAAACTCCATCTCTATTTGGTGAAATAAACACTTCTCCAACTTTGCATATAGTCCTCACTTGTGTAATTTCTTTAAGACCAAACGAACGTACTTTTCATATTCTTTCTTATTTTTAGAGAATATCAGAATATCATCCAAGTAGATGACAACAAAATCATCAAGGCGCTCTTGAAAAATGTCATTCATCATATGTTGGAAGACTGCTAGAGCATTGGTAAGACCAAAGGGTATGACATTATATTCAAAATATCCATACCTTATACGGAATGTTGTCTTCCACTCATCTCCTTCTTTGATTTGTACGAGGTTGTAAGCTCTCCTTAGATCAATTTTTGTAAAGATCCTTGCACATCTAAGTTATTCTAAAAGACCAGAAATCAAGGATAACAGGTAACGATTCTTTTTTGTTATCTTATTGAGGCCTCCATAGTCCACGCACATCCGCAACGAGCCATCTTTCTTCTTCACAAATAAGATGGGTGCTCCAATTGACGATTTTGAATGACGGATGAAGTTCTTGGTTAGATTCTCGTCGATGTACTTGCACAACTCCGCCAACTCCATCTGCGATAGATTGTAGATTGAGCCAAAAGACGGTTGTGCTCCTTCCTGTAAGTCTATGGCGCAATCATATGGTCGGTGTTCCGGTAGCATGTCGGTATTCTTCTTTTAAAACACATCTTTAAAATCCTTATATTGCTTCGATATACTTGCTATCGAGATCTTCTCTCTGGTAGTTGGAGCCACATAAATGACAAACGGTGTGCCTTCCTTGGATGATCTTATAAACGCTCTTGCTCCAATGAATAAGGATTTCTCTATTCGGAGTTTTCTACTAGGCTTGCGCTTGGTTGGTTTTGTGGAAAAGGTCGTCTTCTGCAACCTCCAATCTATAGATGGATTATGCTTTTCCAACCAAGGAAGACCAAGAATAATAGGATTTGATGGGATTCTAATAATATTGAAAATAATATGACTACTGTGGTTCTTAAATGTCACTTCTATAGGTTTTGATTCATGGGTGACACTACTAGATAATAAAGGTCGTCCATCTATGACCTCAAGATGAATAGGTTTGGATTTTTGTATTAAAAGAATCTTATGATGCTTCATAAATTCTTCGTCTAAGAAATAAGGAGATGCTCTTGAATCTAATAATACTAAGATTCTCAGTTTTTGAGGGCTAATAAACAAAGGGATTATAAAGCAAAGGACAAGTTGAGCTGAAAGAAAGGAACCTGGTTGTTGTTGTGATATTTCACTCTCCAGCCGCATGGTTCTTATTGTGGCTGGGCATCCTCGTTTTCCTGAAAAAACACGCCCCTGGTCCTAACAGTGCATCGATTTTGCTTTGTGGGGCAGTTTTCAACTTTGTGGCCTTCTTCACCATAATACAAGCATAGATCTTCTTCCATACACCACTTTTTTTCTTCTAGAGTAAGGAATTTGATACGTATCACATCAATTTGCATGTCTTCTACCTCTGAATGTGAATTCATGCTGCTTGCCGACATAATTAGGGCGTGACGAACCGTATGTTGTCTTGAATGTTGATCTTGGCGAAGTTGGAATAGGCAGTTATCATACTTCACAGCTTGGCTAATAGCTTCATTGAGCATTTGCGGATCAGGAAGAGTTAACAGAAAATCCTTCACATCATTCCTTAAATTCCAATAGAATTGACTCATCAACGCTTCTTCATCCCAATTGATGTTGCATGCTAATTGCTTGAAATCTAATGCATAGACTGATGTAGAGTGCATCCCTTGTCGTAGTGACTGGATCTTTGTTGTAGCCCATCAAACCTTGTCATGTTCACCAAATGCTTACGCAAATGCCTCCAAAAAGGTTTCAAAGTTGTTTAGTATGGACGATCGTTTCTCAAACAAAGGAGCAAACCATGATAGAGCTTACCTTATAAGTAAGATTCCGACAAGCTCAACATGTGACTCCTCCGTTGGATAGCGTTTGGACTGTACAACTGTTATCAACCTGATTTGGTTGATGAATCCTCGAAACTTGGAACGCGTACCATCAAACTTGTTTGAAAGGCTAACTTGGAGCTCCTTATGTTGTAGAATGAGTGGTGCTTGTCAAACCTGAGGCAAAGTTGCTTCTCTAAGTGTAGAAGTTTGAGGTTGGTGCAACCTAGATTATGCCATCTGAGATGTTCCATCATTATAAAGCCTTGCGACAACTCCTTCAATCTTTGCAATTTTTTGCGATAACGTAGCGAGGGCATTCATGATAGCATCCAACTTGGACTCCGAACTTTCTGTCATACTAATGTCTTGGCCTCCAGCCATTCTAAGAGAAGGATAGAAATGACTCTACAAGAAGACAATATTAGTTTAGAGGAGGGTACTCCGCAACTTCTAAAACGCCTTAAGAGCTTCAAGAAAAGGGATAATCCACTCTCTCCAAGAAGAATAAGACTCCAATATTGTAACAAAAGAAGTATCAATTTAGAGGAGGATAATCTGCAACCTCTAAAACTTTAGTACACCTTCAAGCACAGGGATAATCCACACTCTAACGAGGAAGAAACTAGCTCTGATAACTGAGGTGAGTGTAGTCTCGACAAACTGTCACGGACACAGAAATACAGGCTCGAGATCTAACAAGAAGTTTAAGAAGAACTGGTAAGAACTAGATTAATCAGATGAATACAAGAACAACACCAAAGAGGTGAGCTAGAGCTCCAAGAGATGTGTTGTCGAGACTGAAGAACTCTTCAGCCTCGATTCCAATATATACTCCTATTTAGGAAGCTTCTCAAGCAACTTCTACCAACTAGGAAGCTCTTCAAGTAACTTCCACTAACTAAGAAGCTTCTCAAGCAACTTCCACCAACTAGGAAGCTTTTCAAGCAACTTCCACCAACTAAGAAGCTTCTCAAGTAACTTCCATTAACTAGAAAGCTTCTAGAAGGTTTTAGAGACTTACTTCTAAAAGGTTTCTAGAAGATTCTAAAGACTATGTCCCTAACAATCAGATTGTATGCTCCTTGAAGATCTATTTTTGTATAGATCTTAGCTTGATTCAAGTAATCAGGGAGTCTAGATATCAAAGGTAGTGGATACATGTTCTTGATGATGATTTTGTTGAGTCCTTGATAATCGACACACATTTGTAATGATACATCTTTTCTCTTTACAAATAAAATGGGAGCTCATGCTAGAGATTTGGATTGGCATATGAAGTTCTTGGTCAGATTCTCTTCAATATACTCTTTGAGTTCAACCAACTCATTTTGTAATAAACTGTGGATTGGTCCAAATGGTGGTTGTGCTCTTTCTTGAAGGTCAATTGAGCAGACATAGGAACAATGTTCCAAAAGAGTATCTGCATTCTTTTTTTCAAATATATCTTGAAAATCTTGATATTGGCTTGAAATGCCACTTGAAGTCTTTCTATGAGTAGAAACAGGTGTGGCATAAATGATACAAGGTGATCCTTCTTTTGCAGCATGCAAGAAAGCTCTTATACCTACAAATACAAGTTTAATTATACTAGACTTATGTCTTTCTACTTGATTAACTATGCTCTTAATTATACTTTCAGAAAAGTCAAGACTACGAGAAGTCCAATCTATTTTAGGATTATATTTTTCTAGCCATGATAAACCTAAAATTTCTAGATTAGAGGGAGATTTAATGATATTAAATATTACAAAGCTATTATGACCATTAGTTGCTACTTCTATGAGAAGGGTTTTATGAGTAACATCTCCTGAAGACAACGGATGATCATCGATGACTTCTACATGAACAAGTTTAGTTTTCTTTACTAAAAGTATGCTATCTCTTTTAGCAAATTCTTCATCTAAGAAACATAATGATGCTTATAAATCTAACAAGATAAACGCTTTGTGATGTTTAGCTCCTTAAATAATATTTATCGTAAAACAAGGAGAGGGTTCAGAGGAGAGAATAGGACCTTCACTAGGTGTTGTATAAGGTTCTGGCCGCAGAGTCCCTATTGTAACTGGGCAAACTTATTTTTTGACATGCTATCTTCTTTGATAGCCTTATTCTTCATTTTATGGTTGTGTCACTTCTTTAGAGAATGTTGAGCAATGTACTTAGGTTTTTTATAATATAAGCATAATTCTTTCTGATGACGACGAGTCTTTTCTTGTTGAGTAAGAAGTTTGAAATGTAGCGCATCAATTTGCATATCTTCTACTTCCGAATGTATGTATTAAAGAGATGTTGGTGGTACCATTGAATTATACTAACGTTGAGGTCCACTTATACAGTTTTCAAATCAAAATTCAAAAAGATGATTATTGTACTTCAGAGCAAAGTCAATTGCTTGACTCAATGTTTGAAGATCAGGTAAGTTGAACATTAATTTTTTTACCTCACATTGTAATCTATAAAAAAATTGGCTGACAAGTGTGACATCATCCCACTTAATATCAATTGTAAGTTGTCAAAATTGTGAAGCATACAATGTTACTGATTGATTACTTTGTTGTAAAATACAAATCTTTTTGGTTGCAACATGAATTACATCATGTTCTCCATACATGGATCTAAATTTTGCCAAAAAACCCTCCAAATTATCCAATATTGGATCTTGTCATTCAAAAAAAGTTGAAAACCAAAATAATGTGGAACTTGAAAGAAGCGTACCAATGAAACTAACTTGTGATCTTGAAGTTGGATAGCTTTGGGATTTGTAAGGCCAGATTTCACCACTTGATGAAACCTATGCCACACAATAAGTCCAAGAGGTGGATTTGGAGAGCTCCCAATTGTGTAATTGTTAGACTAATTTAAATCTTTATATTAAAAATTCAATTAGTTTTACGCCTTCCAAGAAATGGTAACTAATATTAAATTAACATATTAAATAAAATTTACTATGCAACATAGTAGAAATAATTAACTAAGTTATTGCTATTAATTGACCATAAGAGTAAAAACTTAAGTTTGAATTAAAAGTTAAGTTAAAAGTTAAGTTAAAAAATTAAAGTTAAAAATCAAGATTAAAAGGTTAAGTTAAAGTTTAAAATTAAAAGATTAAATAAAAAAATTAAATTAAAAGTTAAGATTAAAGGTTAAGTAAAAAGTTAAAATTAAAAATTTAGTTAAAAATTAAAAGTTAAAGTAAGAATATTAAAGGTTAAAAGTTAAACTTAAAATTTATTAGCCAAAAGTGAAATGTGGAACTTGCAAGTCATTGTGAAGATGATAGTAAAAATAAAATGAGAGAGGTGAAAGCAAAGGTACCTTGACAACACTTAAGGATTGAAGGTAGCCACCCCCTTCTACTCCAAAATTTTCCAAAATTTGTAATCAATTTTAATTTGAATGATTATTAGCTTGTTGCAAGGCTGACTTGAAGGCGCTTTTGATCCAAAAATCTTCGTTGCAATCTAATGATCCAATCGTGAGAATTCCTCCTTTGAAGTTGACTGATCCAAACTTCCACAGTGACCATCCCTCTTCACTTAGAAATTCACTAAAAATTCAGATTGTCTTAAAATTCACCAAAACTGGTGCCTTTCAGAGCTTAGCTTATAAAGCTTGATGCTCCCAAAATTTCAAATAAATCCAATCACCAGGCACTGAGAAATGCCTTTCCAAACTCGACTGATTCAAACTGCAAAGGCAGTCGACTCCCTCAAACTCAAAAATTCACCAAACATTCCTTCTTACTCCAAATCAAGCAAATCTTATCTTTTTGGAAAGCTAACAAAAAAATCTACAACCATTCAAAATCTCACATTGAACCAAAAGAAATTGAGTGACTTATTGAAGAAAATCCGATGCCCTTGAAACCTTTTGAGTATTTGAAAGGCCGAGGAGATATCTACCTCAATGAAACATATTTTAAAACTTAATGACCATCCTTTACAATGCAAAATACATACATACACAATCACAAGGTTCACAATGAGAATTAAAATCTAAATAAAATTAAGATTAGGATTTTGGCCAAATTTTGGCATGGCTCCACTCTTCACCCAAAAGAAGAGAGAGAGAGGGCTTGGAAAACCAAGCCTCTCTTATACAATTGAGTGGAGGCTCGTAGAAGGGCGGCTACATCTCTATCCTTGATTTTTAAGATCCCTAATCTAGATCTACGACCTTCATTCATCCAAGAGCCAATCTCGTTACCAAGGTTGATGGCTCTTGTAAATAGTCAAGAAAGAATTTTTTTTGTAAATCTAACTTCACCATTGTATTCAAAACACCTTTTTAAGCTAAGATCAACTACTCACATGCCTCAATCCATGCTCAATTATAATTTTCATGGAAGTTTTTACTTACAAGGATCTTGGAAATTTTTGTGAAATTCTTCGAAATGAGAATTTCATTGCTTCTCTTGTATTTTGAAGGAGAGGTTGCTGATCTTGTTTTCTTCACTCCACGAGGTAAATCTTGTGCCACCATTGCATTAAAAAGACTCCCATTAAGTAGAAGAACCACCATGCCACTTAAATTTATTAAATTTGGAAGAAAATCCAAAATTACCATTATTAACTTCCCTAAATCTTTTAAAGAATTATAATTCTAACTCCTAAATCATATGAATGATTATAGATGCACTCATAGGCTTTTAGTCAACTCTTATAGTAATAACTAACAACCTCTAAATTATTAAACTAATTAAGTTGTTATTCTAATTTTCTAACTCTTATCACTTTAGTCCTAATTAACCTAATTCAAGGAATTAGGCTATGATTTATACCATCAAGGATTGTAATACTAAAAATTATATAAAACTAAATTCTACTTATATAAATCCTAATCTAATTATCATAAAATAGGAAAATAATAAAAATTTAAATTTTAGAGTATAATTGAAAACTCATATGTGGCGCACCATTTGTGGGCTATTTACAATGCAAATAGAATGGATCCTTGAGTCTCTTGCAAATGAAGGTAATGTCTTGTCCAAGGATACATGGTCAATAGAAATTCTAAGAATAAGATTCTTAAAAAATTAAAAATAAAATAAAATAAAATAAAATAAAATTATAATATAAAATTTGATATCAAATGCTATCTATTCTAATATAAATTTTTTGATATTATAATTTAAAATATTAGACCTCATGCTTCCTCCTCAAGTAATGTTGATTTTGAGTACTATAGAAAAATAATTAGAAGTTAAAAAGTTGAAAATAAAAATAACCTTGTCTTCTCTTGTTAGAACAAATTCTAACCTATAGATAATAAATTACTTGAACCGGCCTTCCTCCTCCATCAAAGTGGATTTGGATTAAAAGAAAAGAAGTGAAAACAAAAGAAGAATAATAAAATAAGAAGATGTTAATTACTACATGGGAAGCAATGTCCTTCTCTTAGTGATTTAGACCTAACCTATCTAAAATCATCTAATATAAGTTCAAGAAGTGACTTAAGATTGAATAGTAAGAGCAAAAGATGAAGTTTACTCACTCAATGCCCTCTACACTATGTCTTGGGCCTAAAACATCGAAGAATATTTATATTATATTTTATTTTTATATATTTTAATAAATATGTGAATACCATATAAATCATACTATCCTGCTTAACTTCATAATATTAACATCCTCTCTTGGAACTATGAAGAAAAAGAGAAGAATAAGAGAAGAAGAAAAATTTGAGATATAATAAGAATATTATAAAGAGAGGCACTTAGCTATTATTTCAGCTTTGTGGTTGCTAATAAATCCCCAATCAACCGTCCTTGAGGATTGATTAATATCGATCTTTATAGCTTCTATTTTTCTCTTCAATATACTATTTGACGTTAAAAAAATATAATCCACAAAAGAATTTTGTTCCTATCGTCACACTTTGTATTTTTTACAATATTTTCTTATTTTTTGTATAGGAAATAATGAGCCATCTAAAGTCTTCAATTGTATAGAGTTGTTGGTAGAGACATCCACCACAATATAAAGGCCAATCCATATGGCATCAAATTTTCCTGAGAATTCCATTTTTTGTGCATCTTGAAGCATGACCCACACACCAGGTTCCAATGCCTTCTTTTTAAATTTTTTATCAAAACTTATCTTTCTTTGCCATTGAATAGCCTCAATATTTTGGGTTGCCATTTTTCTAAACTAATCCAAAGCTTCTAATTGTTCCAACCTATCCTTCACTGATCTCGACCAATCCAACCTTTCCTAGATTGCAATCCGTAGTGAAGGTATTTCAAGCTCAATAGGTAGAATGGCTTCTATTCCATACATCAATGCAAATGGTGTAGTCCTTGTAGTTACCTTATATGTGGTTTTACATATCCAAAGAGCTACTGTGAGCTTTATATCCCAATCTCTCTTGTTGTCTACTATAATTTTGCATAAAATCCTTACTAATATTTGATTCACTTGTTCTACTGCTCCATTGGTTTGAGGGTGATAAGGTGTGGTTTTTCAATATTAGATGGTAAAGATAGATGTGATTTTTTTGACAATCTCATTGAGTAAATGAATTCTTCTATCGCTTATTAAGATTTTTGGATTTCTTAATCTTGCAATGATATTTTTATATAAAAAAATTACAATTTGTTTGCTATCTACACACTTCACTGCCTAGGCTTCAGTCCATTTGGTCAAGTATTTTGTGGCTACTATAATAAATTGATTTTTCTTTGAAGAAGTGGTCACTATAGGTCCAACATAGTCAATTCTTCATTGTTCTAAAGATGCTAATGGCAACAATGGATGCAAAGGCAATTGCATATGTAGATCGATATGTGCATATCTTTGGCATGCATCACAATGTCAAGTATGGGCCTTTGCATCTGTAAAGAGAGTGGGCCAAAAATACCCTACTCTTAAGATCTTTTGTGAGGTGAGTCTTCTTGAAAAATGACCACCTCAAGCACTATCATGGCAAGCTTCTATGATAGCAAGGACTTCTTCATATGTCACGCATCTTCTTAGAATTCCATCAATACTGCTCTTATAGAGCTTCTCACCTAATAAGGTGAAATGCATACTGTTCACTCTAATCTTTCGCCTCTCTTCTTTGTCTAATCCTTCAGGATAAATTTGAAATGATAAAAACTTTGCTAAAGGGTTGTACCATGTAGGAATGGCCTATATCATGAATAATTTACTATTTAGAAACTCATCATCTACATCCTTCATTTCTAATTTGTTAGAAATTCTTAAAAAATGATTCGCTTGGATATGCATCTTTTCTTGCTTGTAATGAATTATATAGTTCAACTCTGCCAGCAGTAGTACCCATCTTGCAAGTCTTCCATTCAAGTCTAGCTTATTCACTAAATATTTGATAGCCCTGTGATCTACAAAAAAGACTACACGATTCATTAAAAAGTAATGTCAAAATTTCTTTGCCGAGAATACCATCGCCAAATACTCTTGTTCTGTAATAGTATAATTTCTCTCTACTGTTGATAATTACCTACTGGCAAATGCTATGGGATAGTCTACCTTGCTTCCATTTGTTGGTTGATATAATGGGCTTTCTAATGCTACTGCTTATGCATCACAATATATATGAAATGATTTGGACCAATCTAGAGGTCTCAAAACTGGAAAATTAGTGAGTTTATCCTTTAATTTATCAAATCTTCTTTGACATTCTTCTGTCCATAGGAATTTAGTCCCCTTCTTCATTAGATTAGTGATGGAGGCTGCTGAAGTTGTATAGTCCTTCATGGTATCTCTATACCAACCCATATGACCTAAAACCTTTCGTACTCCACTCACATCTTTTGGTGGATGTAATTCTACTATCACCTTAACCTTCTTAAGGTCTGATTCTTTCCATGCTTGAGATACAATATGACCAAGCAATGCACCATGTCGTTGTCGTATTACGTGCTTTTCTGCTCGAGAACGCGCCAGGCGTCTGGCTGTAGAAGGTAGTATGGAGATTTGCCGATAGTCAAGCAGTCTATCAGTTTTTGACTGCTGGAATATAAACGACTGCAACAATGTACCGTAAATCTATACAGATGCTCTTCGACTGCTTGGTGAAGTCTTTTTTTTTTTTTTTTTTTTTACCCCAGCCGATAGGTCTCTAGACGTTATAGAGAACCCCGAACAACCCAAACTGTTAATCTTCAATACCCCTTTGTACTTACGATCTTGTATCCACTGACTGTCTTGTTAGATTAACCCAATAAATTTCATTCACTCCGCATACTCAATCCTATAGACACCCCTTTAATCCTTCAATCACAAACGTAACTCGATTTTGTAAAACAGTCAAGAGTATTCAAACCCACTTCATTTAAAAATCCCGATTCACCATTACAACACTGACTTCAGCAGCGATTGCCTCAGTCTTCCCAAAACTCTACGAAGAAGAAAAATCCAAATTCTATGTCTTTCCTTCCTCGACCCGAAGCATGAAGCTCCTCTCTCTAATTCCCTTGATCTCTAAAACCCTCCAATGAAAACCGAACTAGTAACCTTGAAAAGAGCTTGAAGCTAGCTCCTTGATCCAAAAAAACCCCCGAAAAAAAAAAGCCTCCCCCCTCTAACCTTATCCTCTGAATTTCTTCAATCTTCCGTCTTAGATCCGGAATTGGCTCCCACCTCAAGCTTGGATCCGAAATTGGCTCTCATCGTCAAGCTTTCTCCTCCGTTTTTACCTTTAAGAAATCTATTTACCAAAAATAACGTTCCCTGAAACGGCATAGAGAACAGGACAGCCTGAATTGGGTCAAATTGGTCCTCGCGTCAGATTGGCTAAGACCCGTAGTAAGACCTGGATTTCCCATAATTAGACTGCATTGGGTTGACCGGCCAATTCAGGTCTCATATTGGATAAGAGGACCCGGATTGGATTATCGAAATTGGATCCAATTGGCTCCTCAAACCCGTCGTGTGAATTGGTCCTTCTCTTCCTGCTGACTCCCGTTATTGGAATCGAATGGAGCATTTCAGTATGCCCCGGCTGACTGTAACGGAGTGACTGAACCTGACCACTCAGTATTTGTACTGGAGTTGGTTGATGCTCTCAATATTCGAGGTAACTGAATATAAATAAAATTCCCCTTTCTTTTTATTTTCACTGTATACTCGTGTTACAACACGACATCCACCCCCTCTGAACCTGTGCATCCTCCAGTATGTACCAATTTATCCAATTGCTGTTTGATTCAGAATATATCCTCTACGTCTTAATCCAGTTCGTCTTCGTCACCTTCATTCTCCATATCACTTTCATCTTCTTGCTGTGGAATCTCTGTACCTTCATTAAGGTCTTCCATATTCATCTCTGCGTGTCTTCGTTTAAATATTTTTACTCGCTTCCCTGCAATTGGTATTTTCAATTTTGTACCATCTAACTCCCGTAATGAGTAAGTCGCATTATCATGAACAGTTGTTATAACATATGGTCCAAACCAACGTTTTGAAAATTTCCGTAAAGTGCTATGTTGATTATCCAGACTATTGTCATAAACAAGTACCCAGTCACCTTCCTCGATTGCTTTTGGTCTCAATCGATGTTGCTTATCGAATCGCGCCTTGTTTTGTAACCTTGCTCTTTTTAACCTTTCCAATGCTATCTGGACATCTTCCGTTCTTTGCTCCAATTGTCGAATCCTAATAGCCAGAAGTTCTTTTTTTGTCAATCCATCTTCCCATGGTAGCATACTCCAAGTAAGTACCTTTTCTTCAATCGGCATAATTGATTTTCGACCTGTCATAAGTTCTACTGGCATATATCCTGTCACCAAACTATGTGTTGTTCGATCAGCCCATAATGTAAATGACAAAAGCCGTGGCCACTCTTTAACCTTCCCATTACAAGCTTTAACCAATGCTTTCACAATCGGCGGGTGACCGCGTTCGCTTTTCGCATTCCCTTCCGGATTATAAGCAGTAGTCAGTGATAGTTTAACTCCATATTTTTTAAAGAACTTACGAGCTTCTTGTGCATTTAATTCTCCACGATCTGCAGTGATTTTTCCTACGCACCCGTAACGGCAAATGACATCTTCAAGCAAAAACCTACAAATCCCCTCTATAGATTTTGTCCTCAATGCTCTTCCTTCTACTAGATTTGATAAATCTTCACGAGCTAAAATCAAATATCTCATCTGCCATAACCCAACCGGCATAATAACCAAATCAACAATCCATTTAAAATGAATAGCCAGAGGATACGTAGGATGAAGACCATCTCGATGTCGGATATTAGAATACGATTGACAGATTTCACATGAATCTACAAATGAGAGCACATCTCGATACATATTTTTCCACCAATATCGTTCCTTGAGTTTAGCAAAAGTAGTCCAGATTCCTCTATGCCCTGCCCATAAACTATCATGAAACTCCTTTAATAATTTTAGTTTTTCTTCTTTTTTGCCTATCACTCGTTGTGGCATCTCAATTCCTTTCTTCGGTCTCTTCCATAAGAATCCATCTCGAAGTAAAAATCCATATGCTTTTTTTCTTATTTGTTTGAATTTTTTTGTAGACCAATTCTCCTGCTTAGTCAAGGTATTCAAGTAATGATCAATATCTAATAATTCTCCTTCATAAGATTCTTCAAGAAATAGCTTGTCTTCTCTGTTGAGATTTGATATTGAATAGAATTTCAATCTGACGTCATCAATGTCTTCAACCATTTCGTCCTCCCTCTCGTATCTTGCTTGAGATAGCATGTCTGCTACTAAATTGTCCTTCCCAGTAACATGCTTAAATTCTAGATTTAGTCACTTAATATAAGCAATCCATCTCAACATTGTAATACCTGGCGTTGAACAGTTAATAATCATTCCAAGCAATGGCAAGCAATTTGTTTCAATTACTACTACTACCTCAATCAAATAGTCCTTTTCAGCTTTCATAGCCAAAACAACTCTCCAAAGTTCTCTTTTGACTTGCGAATATGTACGTTGACGAATACTTAAAACTTTAGCTCCAAATCGAACTGCAAATCTATTCCCACTTGAATCATCTTGATCCACAGCCCATTCAATGGCAATTGGACTAGTGTCCACAGTAAGAATCACTGGTCTATTGCACTTATAATCAACCTTCCTCAATATTGGAGTTGACATCAATAATTTCTTCAATCTTTGCATTGCCTGAATATGCCTTTCTTCCCATTTAAATTGGTAGCCCTTGCGTAACAGTTCATATAATGGATCTGCTATGCAAGCATAATGAGGGATCCAGATTCGATAAAATACACATGCACCTAAAAACCTGTGAATCTCTGTTAAAGAATCACAATCCTCTTTCATCCTTCCAATTGCATCAACTTTAGTCGGATCTGGTTTTCTTCCATAAGATCCACATAAATGTCCAACAATCACAACCTCTTGTACTCCAAATACGGACTTCATATCCGATAATGTAAGATGAACTTCTCCAAGCCGAGTTAAAATCTTTTCACAATCTTGTATATGATCAACAACATATTTGCGACATCCCCTTTTATCTAAAGTTTCATCCTTCTCTCCTTCTCTGCACCCTTTTATAGGAACATCATCCAGAAAAGGCATAGTCTTTTCTGGAATAAAATCTCTCAATACCTTATTCAATCCATTCATCATATGCGCAACTGAGTTGGTCGCGCCTTGACGAAGAGTGCACATTCTAACCAATCCAAGCAGTGTCCTCATCGTTGTCATATCTCTACTTCCTTCGGCAAGTTAAAATTGATCATAACCTGAATACAAGTCACCCATTGAATAGATCGCCCTTCCAGCAAATGCCTCAGCAAATTCATCCACAATAGGTCCAATTCCTACATTCTTGACAATTACTGCATTCATCAGTTGCATATCTTGAATAAACCGTAGTGACCCATTCTTCTTAGGTACCGTAAACCATCGACTAGAATACGGCACAAATGAGGGTTCCAATATTTTCATCTTTATCTTTTTTTTTAATAGTTCTATCAATTTAGGTAAATGTGCCCTCGGTACTAGAATCGATCTTAGATTCCAAGGTACATGCGGTACAGTGAAGATAACCATAGGTGTTATAATATTCGGATCCATACACCCAATTTCATAAAATTCGAAGGCAAACAATCTATCTTGTTTAGCCATCATCTTTTTGAAGCAAGTAATTTCCTCCAGCAATAAAGAACCATTAGAATCAATCTTCAATTCTTCAAAAGTCTCTCCAGTAAACTGATGTCCAATACTCATTGGATCTCTTAAACTTGCTTCTTTTGATGCTTCTCCCATTTGTTCTTTAGAATCCTCTGGTAATGGTCCGGCAACAGGCTTTACCTTCTTATCTGCCGTTTTATATCTCGTCTCTACTGTGACTTCTGGTGCTTGAAAAGATTCAAGCATGGTATAAACCTCTCTCGAATGAATCTCAACAATCTTATCATTATCTCCTAACCCAATAGATGTAATCAATTCCAATGAATCTTCCAGCCCATTTTCTTCATAAACACCCAAAATCCTCTCATCATCTTGTAATGTACCTATCTTGCGTAACTGTCCTTCAATATCATATAATCTTTTTCTTTCTTTTCTTTTAAAATCATGAACTTTCTTATATATAATATTTCCATTCTCCAATATACCAATAAAACTCGCATCAAAGGCACCTTCATCTCGCGAGAGTACCTCCTCTTTTGTACCTCCATAATCTCGCTTTACAGTGGTACCTCCCCAAAATCCTTAAATCCTTCAACAATCTTTGGCAATGGTTTCTCCTTCAACCTATCTCGATTCCGTTCATGGTTAGGAGGTACTGTTAGAAATTGTACAGCTTTCCTCCCATCTTCGCTACGTACCCTTGCATAAGCAGAACCATCGCCAAGTACTTTTGTTTCCATCCATGTTGCCGTAATATAAGGTTGTCCTAAAATCAATGGATAAAACGTTGTATCTTGAGAAAGAAATGTTGCTCCGTCACAACATCCCCAATCCGAATTTTGACATCTGGACAAGCTCCATATAATTCGCCCTGTGTGTTATTGGCTGCTCGTATTACCCATCCATGTTCCATATCAATTGGCCATTTTTGCTTCTTATAAAGATCTTTAGACATGAGATTTATTTCAGAACCATGGTCGACTAAAGCAACAATTAGTTCTTCTATATCTCCTACTTTCACCAATATCTCAGTAGTTGCCCTTGTCCAATACTTTCGAGTGTAATGACTCAAAGTTTCCATTTTCTTATCACTATAATCTTCGAAACGTACTCGTTGATTATACCCATTCTTTTCATTTGTTGGTTGCTTGTAACCAATATCAACCTCTTCTTCATCTTTATATATTCTTGCATTAATAGCATGACTCATTCCAGTTTCGCCCATTAATTGCCTCTTTTTCTTAATGTTGTCAATGATAACATCATGAAACTCTTTCTTTACAATTCTCAAAACTTCTTTCAATGTGAATTCCACCTTAGCGTTTAATATACGTTCTTCCAACACCCCTTTCAAATTTGTTGCCGCTTCAATGTCAGAAAGTAGCTTATAAGCAATTGATTTGCCCTTATCTTTTATCTCCGTTGTTTTTTCTCCCAATGATGTTGAGGTATCCTTTACAGGCAATTCTTGTGAAGTTGCCTCCCGAGCCTTGTCTCCTCGAATTTGCCTCTTAAAAGAATTTCCTTCTCTAGTATCATCAAAATTTCCTCGTCTTTTTTCTTCCATCAAAGCTTCATGTTGGCTCTTAGCAATATATGCATGAACCGAAAGAGACTCAACAGGATCCTCCCAACCTGTTCTTCCTCGTATTGTAGCTGCAGTTCTCAATAACGCTTCTCGAGGTAATTTCCCTTCTTGCATTGTAGAAATGGCAGAAGCCCAAAACTCACTAGTTTCCGTACTTCCACCAATTTCATCATCTACTCTAGCACCATAACTTGCACTTTCTCGTACTACTGTTTCATGCTCTTTTAAGTAATCTTGAACCAATGCTCTCATTCCTCCCTTACCAAAATTGGTTTGAAGAAGATCCTCCCTATCTTTCAATGCTATCTTCCCATCTTTCCAGCAAATAATTCCCTGCCGTATCATATTATTAAATTCATTGCAATCTTTTCTAGTGTGTGAAGCATCATCACACCAAATGCATCTTTGTACATATCCTTGTTTTGAAACATTCTTCGAATTGTTTATAGAAGTATTCTCTTCAAGTCTTGCCAATTTGATTTGAAGATCTTGCATTCCTCGTATAATTTCTTCCATACCCATATCTGCTTTCTTTGACAAGGATGTCGAAGGTTGAACTATAGGCATTGTCGGTGGTGTTGTACATACTGGAGCTTTGGGTGCTTGTACTGTTTTCGGAATATTGCTCCTATCCTTCCTCCTTTCTTTTTTTGTAAGCAACCCCACCGCATCTTCAACGTTCTTCTACTTTGTTGTCAATCCTTCATCTTCTTCTTTGTCTTCAAGAAGGGGTTCTAATTTCTCTTGCAATTCTCCATCAGCAGCTTGAAGAAATAGATCAACTTTGTTTGGCTCCAATGTCAATTTTTCTACCTTCGATAATTGAGAGTACTGCCTCTCAAATTCCCTTAGTAGCTCTGTTGCTTACAAATTCTTATTGGGCCGTTCAATCCATCCCAGAAACAGCTTCTTAGTAATGCGATCAGCATCTTCCAAGAAATATTCGTCTTTCAATGCATGTGAAAAATCCTCCCATGAATTCCCACAACGATCCGTAATCGATGTAATGTGTTTCCTTATCTCCGGTATCGTGGCAAGTCCAAATAGTGCAACCATTTTCTTCTCAGAAACCTGATTTAATTCCATTTCACGAACATAACATCTTAAATACCTTGAAATATTCCTCCCATCAAATTGATCAATTTTATTGACCACTGCTTGCAATGCTTTGGTTGCCAAAGCTTCCTTTCGATCATTGCTTTGCTGTTGCTGCATTGACAATGAGAAGGCTTGAAACAAACTAGCAATAGACAAATCCATGTGCATACCTTGTCCTTTAGAAGACTCCCCACCAGAAACTTCTCCCAAAAATCCTTCAAAATTTTTATTTTCGTTTTCCATAAAAATAAAGATAAAATCAACCAAAATCCAATACCTTCCACCTCAAGCTTTCACGTCGAGTTCACCACTTTTGTCGTATTACGTGCTTTCCTGCTCGAGAACGCGCCGGGCGTCTGGCTGTAGAAGGTAGTATGGAGATTTGTCGATAGTCAAGCAGTCTATCAGTTTTTGACTGCTGGAATATAAATGACTGCAACAATGTACCGTAAATCTATACGGATGCTCTTCGATTGCTTGGTGAAGTCTTTTTTTTTTTTTTTTTTTGCCCCAGCCGATAGGTCTCTAGACGTTACAGAGAACCCCGAACAACCCAAACTGTTAATCTTCAATACCCCTTTGTACTTACGATCTTGTATTCACTGACTGTCTTGTTAGATTAACCCAATAAATTTCATTCACTCCGCATACTCAATCCTATAGACACCCCTTTAATCCTTCAATCACAGACGTAACTCGATTTTGCAAAACAGTCAAGAGTATTCAAACCCACTTCATTTAAAAATCCCGATTCACCATTACAACACTGACTTCAGCAGCGATTGCCTCAGTCTTCCCAAAACTCTACGAAGAAGAAAAATCCAAATTCTATGTCTTTCCTTCCTCGACCCGAAGCATGAAGCTCCTCTCTCTAATTCCCTTGATCTCCAAAACCCTCCAATGAAAACCGAACTAGTAACCTTGAAAAGAGCTTGAAGCTAGCTCCTTGATCCAAAAAAACCCCCGAAAAAAAAAAGCCTCCCCCCTCTAACCTTATCCTCTGAATTTCTTCAATCTTTCGTCTTAGATCTGGAATTGGCTCCCACCTCAAGCTTGGATCCGAAATTGGCTCTCATCGTCAAGCTTTCTCCTCCGTTTTTACCTTTAAGAAATCCATTTACCGAAAACAACATTCCCTGAAACGGCATAGAGAACAGGACAGCCTGAAACAGAATCGAACCCCGTAATCGGGACCACATTGAGTCGCCCGACCAATTCAGGTCCTATATTGGGAAAGATGCCCGTAGTAACCTGGATGTTCCCGTAATTGGGTCAAATTGGTCCTCGAGTCAGATTGGCTAAGACCCGTAGTAAGACCTGGATTTCCCGTAATTAGACTGCATTGGGTTGACCGGCCAATTCAGGTCTCATATTGGATAAGAGGACCCGGATTGGATTATCGAAATTGGATCCAATTGGCTCCTCGAACCTGTCGTGTGAATTGGTCCTTCTCTTCCTACTGACTCCCGTTATTGGAATCGAATGGAGCATTTCAGTATGCCCCGGCTGACAGTAATGGAGTGACTGAACCTGACCACTCAGTATTTGTACTAGAGTTGGTTGATGCTCCCAATATTCGAGGTAATTGAATATTAATAAAATTCTCCTTTCTTTTTATTTTCACTGTATACTCGTGTTACAACACGACATCGTACTGTCAAATAAAAAATTTCAGGATTAATGGCTATACAAGTCTGACGACATCAAGTTAATGCTTCTTTTACTCAACTTAAGTGGTCTATAGCCATGGATTGAACACTAAAGTCATCAATAAATATCGTCATTGACTTATGTAAGAGGTTCGAGCATGCATATGTCATTGCCCATTGAAATGCAGATGGTACATTACAAAGACCAAAAGGCATGCCCACATAAATGAATGTTCCCCATGGCATGGTAAAGGCTATTTTATGATATTCTTTTGGTGCTATTGAAATTTGATTATAGCCTGAGTAGCCATCAATAAAAGTATAGATCTCGTGTCCAGCCACTTCATCTAGAATGGTGTTAATGAATGGGAGAGGGAAATGATCTTTGCAAGTACACTTGTTCAAGGCTCTATAATCAATGCATACTTGGAGTTTTTTATTTTTCTTCTTTACCAATACCATTGGAGACACCCAATCCGTACTTTCCATTGGTCTAATAAATCTAGCTTGTAAAAATCGCTCTAATTCCGCTTTTACTATAAGTTGCAACTTTGGATTCATCTTTCGTTTTTTTTGTCTGATGGAAATAGTACTAGGAAGCAAGGAAATATGATATTGAATAATGTATTCTGGAATCCTTTTTAGATCCAAATAAGACCATGCAAAGATGTCTCTAAATTCCATAATTAAATCTTTGAACTGAGATACCTCTTCATGTATTAAATGAGAGCCAATCTTAATTAATTTGGGCTCTTCTCTCTTTAGTACCACATCTATCTCATGTCAATCAGAAAGACATATATGCACAGGGTTTGTAGGTCCATGGTACCAATTCTTGGACACCAGAGGATAGATTAGGAGATTATGGCCTACTTGGATGCCACTTGAAGTTTTTTTGAAGTGCAAAGGAGATTGAATGTCTTCTTCTTGCATTAAAGCTTTAAACTCTTCCAATTGTATACTATCTATTTCAAATCGGAAGACTTCTGTTTCTTCTACCTCCTCAACTAACGTAGCCATATTTCAACAAAAAGAATCTGAAGGCTCTTCTATAATTGGTATCACTTCTAAAAAAGTACACTGATTGTTCTTCTTCTAAATAAGAATTCTTAGCCAACCATTGTGCAAAAGTCCCATCATCTTCATAATCATATAAATCCAGTCCAATGCATTTAATAGGTCCTAAGTCTGTAGAAGATTCCACCAACAATGATCCAAAGTCTTTTTATCTTACTACCTTTTTTTCACCTCTCTTTATGAGAAATGCAGGCTTAATTAGCACGGTTATTTTATTTTCTTGAAGTCTATAAATAAAGTATGGTCTTTTTGATAACCAATTTATAATGCCTCTATATTTTCTCAAAAACCTCTAGCCTAATAATAGTAGATAACTATCTTCTTCTTCTTTCATCCTCATTACTTCAAAATTGAGGATATAATCAATTCCACTGGTCCTAACTCTTAAGTTCTTAATCATATCCAATGGCTTACAACTTCCTCGGTCTGCTATATTGTGTTGTGGTTCGGCTACTATATGAAATTAATGTAATTATATACTTAATATATAATTTACTAAGTAACATGGTGAGAGCCATGTTAGTAGATTTTAGTTGGTTGTAGAATATAATTTGATTATTATCTTGAGAAGAGGTTGTTTAAAAAGATTACTATAGAATTTGTATAACTTTAATTTTCTTTTGATAGTGGCTTTTAAGATTGGTTTTGGTTGATAGTAACTTCTAAATATTTAGAATCACCTTTGTTAAACATTGGTGACCTTGAAAACTTCTTTTGATTCTTCTATTTGGTATTTAGAGCATAAATTATATAAATCTTATAAGAAAAAGGATTGAAGAAGGATTTTGGTAGCAAAAGGAGTAATTAGGGCACCAATGTAAATGAATGGAGATGAATAATGAAAATCTCCATTCCTATTGATCAAAAATCATGACCAATGGGCTTTGAGGAGGCTGCCCAAGGCCATATTAGGGATTAGGGTTAGTTTCTTGAGGCCATTCGAGTTTTGAAGTCTAGGATCAGAAGGTTTAGGATTTTGGATATGGTTTTGGTGAAAAATTTGTATCATTTGGGATTTTTATGAAGAAGTTATAGGCGCTCAAAGTTAAGGTGTTAGTTTTTGGACCTACTGTCACTCTTTGGGGCATTGCGCACGCATATAGACAGCAAACGAGGATCGGCGACTGGAGTTGGAGAGAGCGCTTTTTTGGCTACAATTAATGCTTACTGTTTGTCAAATTCCAAACTTTGATGAAGGAGATAATGGCAGTTGAAGTCAGTGCTTGAAATCTAAGGATAATAAGTAGCCCGATTTACTTGTACTTGTGATTTGAGCTATATCTTAGACAATTTGATGAGGTTTTGACTCAAAATTTCCAATATTGTGTATAATCTTGTTGTAAAGCTTCCTATATAAGTTTTGTAGAATTTGGAGTTTGGTTTTTTGAGATATAAGGAAAATAGTTTTTGGGTGCTTATAAGTTAGGGTTTTGTGCACCTACTAGGGTTTCTAAGATGCTGAAAGATCGGTGATAGATGTATGGTTAATTTTTCTTATGATAAGGATTAAAAATAGCATCTATCTTATGTAGAAATTTGAAACAAACTGAATGGTTGGATCGACATATATGAGATCCTAAAGTCTAATGTAAAAAGGTCTTTACGGAAAGAAAATATTTTGAAGGATTTTAATATATTTTGAATTTTTATACAAAGCAAAGAAGATTTTTGGGAGCTAAGGCATAATATACAAGTGAAACCTAAACTCTCTATAGCTAGATACCTGGTGTATTTCTAGATAGCAAATCACGCCATACGATAGTGGTCTTCAGATTAAAAATAGAAGGGTGTGTGACTTGGAGTCCCAACTTTTGCATTGTGGATAGGGGCATGATATTGATGCTACTACCATCATCTACAATAGTACTTGATATGAATTTATCTACAATTTCTACTTCTATTTCTACTACATCATAATTCTCTTTTGAATTAAGCAAATCCAAATCTTCTTCTTTAATCCTTCGAGATTCTCCAAACTTCTTAGATTGTCTTGGCATTGTAGCACCTTCCTTCAATTATTTTTGCAATGAAGGAACTAGCTAGATGAATTGTCCAAAAGATATATTTGCCTTTACACAAGCTAGGTCTTTCTACAAATCATAAGGGTGTGCTGGAATGTTCACCTTAAATTTCTTGACTTTAGTCTTTGATTGGAAGGATGCTTGAAAGTCATTGTTATTTACAAATTGGAATTCATCATCATCGAATAGCTCCATCTCATATGTATCTTCAAATTGCACATCTTTTGCTATTTCTTTAGTTGTCTTATTGAATTCTTGGAAGTGAAGTGTTTTTTCTGATGAAAATGGAGATTCTACGTCTATTACTTCTTCTTTCCTCGGTTCTAAGGGAGTGGTTCTAATACCTCCTCGTATAACCACCAAAGTTGACAAGTATAACTTTGGTAATAAGTTCTCAATTGATACTGTAGATATCAAGTTGGTACCTTGTACTGGCAATTTTTGAGGCTCCATATAACAATTATCTTGAGAGTTTTGTCCATGTGACAAAGGGACCACACCTTACAAAGTTTGCACAGCCATTGGTAGATGATGTATTTGTTTATCATTCTCTCTATCATAATATAGATTAGGCGGCCCTTTTGGTTGTAATTTAGGCTTCAATTGCCTTATATCTTACAAATTTTTTGCTCCTTGCCTTACATAATCTCCTGCTCATGGTTGCAATAGAATGACCTTATCAAGTCTTGTGCATCCGTCTGATGGATGAATTCCTCCACAATTAGAGCACTTAACTTCATTTTCTATCCAGCATATATAAAGAATATGAGATTTTCCACATGTTCTATATGGTAGATATCTTTGCTTTTGTAGTTGAAAAGCCTCTTTGCCTTGGTGAAGATGTTGAGGCCTGTAAGATTGTAGTAATTGACCAGCTTGCCTTACATCTTGAGATTGTCGAACATAGGAACAATTTTACATTAAATGACTTTGTTGTCTACAACTTGGACACTATAATCCTATTATATGAGCTCTTGATTCATATTGAAATAATAGAGGCCTTCTTCCATCTTTCATCAAGTATGAAATCTGCTCTCCCAGAGTTTCTATGGCCTTAAGCATTCTATCTTCTCGTGCTTCTCTAGCCTTGTCAATATTTGATCTTTCCAAAGTTACTACATGATTATAAGCATTAGGTGCTAAAAGAGGAGGTTCTCTCGAAGCCAAAGGTTACACATAATTAAGCTGTGGTACATGTGGATACGCATATTGACCATATCTTGAATCTTTCATGGGATTTTGTGCATAGACTGGATGAAGGTCATATCTTATTGGAATATAGCTAGGAATTGGATCTTTTCTTCGACCCCTAGTCCTTTCATTTTCTTATTCAGTCTCTTCAATGAATAGAGCAACTTGGATTGCATGATCCAATGTTTATAGCCTATGCATCAAAATTTCTCAAGATACTGAGGATCGATGTCGTAATATGTGAATTCTTGCTTGAGAATGCTTCAGACACCTGGCTATAGAAGAAAGAATAGAAATTACAATAATAAAATCCTAATTCTAATAAAATACTAATAATACTCTAATTAGACCATAAAAATGCTAAGCAAGCTTCAATCAAATTCAAAAAAACTTCAAGAAATTTCAAACAAACAATAAAAATTCTTAAAGAAATATTAGAAAGATCACAATTATCATTCAAATACACCTCAATTCAATCTTAATTTAATTCTAGTTAAAATCCTATTGAACTTCATTCAAACTTTATACCAAACCTAATTAAATCTTAAATCTTAATAAAATTCTAAATCCTAAATCAAATCCTAAACCAAATCCTAAATCAAATCCTAATCAAATCCTAAACCAAATCCTAATTCAAATCCTAATCAAATCCTAAACCAAATCATTAAATTCT
This sequence comes from Physcomitrium patens, assembly GCF_059467195.1. NCBI lineage: Eukaryota > Viridiplantae > Streptophyta > Bryopsida > Funariales > Funariaceae > Physcomitrium > Physcomitrium patens. The sequence continues at coordinate 15,287,934 of NC_143413.1, read as the reverse complement.
TAACAAAATTCTTAAAAATTAAGTTAAAAATAAGTAACCAAATCCTTAAATTTTTAAGAATTTTATAAATTAAGTTAAAAACAAGTAAAAAAAAATTTAAAAGGATCGGAGTTACCAAATTGTTGATAACCTCAAAAATGTGCTTGGGTATTGGCCGGCCTTCTTCTCCAATCTTGATGTCAATCTTCCAGAGCCAATACCTCTCCTTTGCACCATTCGATTGAATTTAAAATTCTCGTAAACATAAAAAAAACAAGTCTAATATCCTCTCACGTAAGTTTCATTCCAATCTAACAAGCAAATTGCAAGAAATCTTAAAAACCCCTACTAGACCTAAAATTCTACTTTCTGAGACCTTGACCCACTTAAATCTCAATATTCCTCAATTCAACCATTAGATCGAGCTCAAATTTACAATACATATTGAATATAACTATAACCATAAACTCACAAAATTTCACCCATAGATCTATTACAAAACATTTGAAATCACCCAAAATGTAAATTCTATTTTATTTCATAAAATTCAAGTCATCCAAAACAAACCTTGATTTTGCAAAGCTCTTATAAAGTCATATCAACTCCAAATCATCCAAAATCAATCCTCATAGAAACCCTCTTTAATCTACTATCAAACCCTACTATCTGATCTGCCAAAGAATTCTAGAGTCATTTTCGAGACTTAGTTTTGTGCCTCAGGGTCTGATTTCAACCTTGGTTCATAACCGGCCCTCTCCGGGTATCAACATCTAGTTTTTTTTTAAGTTATTTTTACTAGAATTTACTCTTAACTTTCTCCTAAAGATATCTATATCATTTATTTTTCCAATCTACCTTATTTTGCTTTATTTTTGATCCTACAAAGTAAGTAGAAGCTATTTTTTTTAAAAGGGCAGCATTACTACTAAAAGTTTTACTACCTTCCTATCTTTTATCCATATTTTTCTACCTTTTCTTTTAACTTGGCTCTTCTATAATAAGATCCATATTATCTTCTTTCACCATATAGTCGTGTTATAATACGACACCGGTCTAGTCCTTTAAGAAAGTAATCTTTGATAGTAGTATCATGGAACAAATCACCTACAAATCTACTACAGACTTCTTTAAAATGCCTTACATATGCCAAAATTTCCTCTATGGGATGCTGGCACGTACTTGTTAAAGCAACAACTGCTTGTTGTTGTCTCGTCCGAGGCTGGAATCGACCTAAAAATGCCATTAACAACTCATCCTATGTCTTGAATGTTTGTGCATTGTAGGACCTATACCACACATATGTACCTTCTACTAATGTGGTAGGGAACCAAATCAAATAATAGCCATCATTGGATACCATATAAGAGGTCATTAATTCCAAAAAATTTTTTACATGGGCTGTAGGATTCTCATCTCTAGAGCCCATGAATTGTGGTAAATTGAGAGGCATTGTCCTCTCAAGAAGTCCTAAAGGCACTACTATAGGTAGTCCTTATAATAGCATCCTTAGTTGAGAAGGTCGAGATGGTATAGTACTCAACACCATTGGTAGAGAAGTTGAAGCTTGCCTCGAGTTAATTATCACATTCACTGGTGGAATTGTAGATATATGTGATGGTCCAACTTGTTGTATAAAAATTGAAATAGGTTGTTGAGTACATATATGAAGCTACACTTTTTCACTTGCCATTCTTGATGAATTTATTTCAAGTCCTTGTTCTAATTCCATTAAGTCTTGATTTTCTTGTTGTGAACTTGCCCTTGATTTAGTAAGCCTTCCTATTGACCCAATTGCTAAAGTAGCGGGATTTGTCTTTGGCATCTAAGGCCTATCAATTCATCAAGGTTGTACTTCGATGAATTGAATTAAAATAGAAGATGGTGAAGATTAAGGCCTTGCTTGATCTTTAGTGATAAACCACTTTAGAAGAGAAAGAAGCCTCAACTTTATTCCATACGTAATCAACTAAGCCTTCTTCATAGCCTACTTAATAATGTCCAAAGAATAAAAAAAATCTCACCAAGGGCTTTATACTAGCCCACTTGATGATGGAATAACTTGTACTTTTCTTGATTTTTCCACTCTCGTAGGCGTAATAAAATAAAAATTAACTAGATAAGGTTTTTTTTTTTTTTTTTTTTTTTTTTTGTTAATGAAAAATAAAATCAAACATCTACAAGTGAATTAAATAAGAAGGATTATTTGAAACATACCTTGACAAAGATCAAAGACCACCATTTATTCTACTTCAATGCACCTTGATAACACCAAAAATGCAACACAAGACATCCAAGGGAACTAGAACAAGAACAATTAGAACAAGGACAACTAAAACAACCACATAGACTAATGTTATCACTAACAATAAGTGAAAACCAACGACCATCGACTTAAGAAAACTTTGCATATAAAAATCAATCAAGATCAAATAAATAAGACAAAAATAAACAATAATACAATTGCCACCTCCCAGCAAATACACCGAAATGTAAGGCCAGATTTCACCACTTGATGAAACCTATGCCACACAATAAGTCCAAGAGGTGGATTTGGAGAGCTCCCAATTGTGTAATTGTTAGACTAATTTAAATCTTTATATTAAAAATTCAATTAGTTTTACGCCTTCCAAGAAATGGTAACTAATATTAAATTAACATATTAAATAAAATTTACTATGCAACATAGTAGAAATAATTAACTAAGTTATTGCTATTAATTGACCATAAGAGTAAAAACTTAAGTTTGAATTAAAAGTTAAGTTAAAAGTTAAGTTAAAAAATTAAAGTTAAAAATCAAGATTAAAAGGTTAAGTTAAAGTTTAAAATTAAAAGATTAAATAAAAAAATTAAATTAAAAGTTAAGATTAAAGGTTAAGTAAAAAGTTAAAATTAAAAATTTAGTTAAAAATTAAAAGTTAAAGTAAGAATATTAAAGGTTAAAAGTTAAACTTAAAATTTATTAGCCAAAAGTGAAATGTGGAACTTGCAAGTCATTGTGAAGATGATAGTAAAAATAAAATGAGAGAGGTGAAAGCAAAGGTACCTTGACAACACTTAAGGATTGAAGGTAGCCACCCCCTTCTACTCCAAAATTTTCCAAAATTTGTAATCAATTTTAATTTGAATGATTATTAGCTTGTTGCAAGGCTGACTTGAAGGCGCTTTTGATCCAAAAATCTTCGTTGCAATCTAATGATCCAATCGTGAGAATTCCTCCTTTGAAGTTGACTGATCCAAACTTCCACAGTGACCATCCCTCTTCACTTAGAAATTCACTAAAAATTCAGATTGTCTTAAAATTCACCAAAACTGGTGCCTTTCAGAGCTTAGCTTATAAAGCTTGATGCTCCCAAAATTTCAAATAAATCCAATCACCAGGCACTGAGAAATGCCTTTCCAAACTCGACTGATTCAAACTGCAAAGGCAGTCGACTCCCTCAAACTCAAAAATTCACCAAACATTCCTTCTTACTCCAAATCAAGCAAATCTTATCTTTTTGGAAAGCTAACAAAAAAATCTACAACCATTCAAAATCTCACATTGAACCAAAAGAAATTGAGTGACTTATTGAAGAAAATCCGATGCCCTTGAAACCTTTTGAGTATTTGAAAGGCCGAGGAGATATCTACCTCAATGAAACATATTTTAAAACTTAATGACCATCCTTTACAATGCAAAATACATACATACACAATCACAAGGTTCACAATGAGAATTAAAATCTAAATAAAATTAAGATTAGGATTTTGGCCAAATTTTGGCATGGCTCCACTCTTCACCCAAAAGAAGAGAGAGAGAGGGCTTGGAAAACCAAGCCTCTCTTATACAATTGAGTGGAGGCTCGTAGAAGGGCGGCTACATCTCTATCCTTGATTTTTAAGATCCCTAATCTAGATCTACGACCTTCATTCATCCAAGAGCCAATCTCGTTACCAAGGTTGATGGCTCTTGTAAATAGTCAAGAAAGAATTTTTTTTGTAAATCTAACTTCACCATTGTATTCAAAACACCTTTTTAAGCTAAGATCAACTACTCACATGCCTCAATCCATGCTCAATTATAATTTTCATGGAAGTTTTTACTTACAAGGATCTTGGAAATTTTTGTGAAATTCTTCGAAATGAGAATTTCATTGCTTCTCTTGTATTTTGAAGGAGAGGTTGCTGATCTTGTTTTCTTCACTCTACGATGTCTTGTTGTAACACGAATACATGATGAAAGTATTAATGAAAAAGATTTTATTAACATTTAGTCATCTTGGTTGATAAGAGCTCAAGACAATTTAGGAAGGCTTTATAAAAGCTTTTAGAGTGTAATCTTGTCTTGATAGCTAGTAGATAAAAGCTTGTCATTAAATTTTCTTTCTCGATTGTAGAAACTATTTTACTACTTTAGAAAGGCCATAAATTAGTAAAAATATGGTAGATGAAGTAAAAAAATGATATGGTAGATAATAAGGTGAAGTTGAGGATAGGAAAGTCCTGAAAAACCTCTAAGATAAGTAGGATTGATATCTAAGAGATGACCGTTTGTGGGTCGGGGTCAAAACCAGACCTCTAGCTACTAAAACGGCTGCTTAGGACAAAATAGGGGAACATTTGGAGATCGGGATTTGGAATTGGGGAGCTAGCTTCAAGCTCCTTCCAAAGGTGTAAGACTTAGTTTTAGAGGGTTCAAGAGGACTTTGCAATTGTTGTTCAAAGTCAGTGTTTGTATTAGTGATTTGGATTTTTTGCAATAAAGTTAGGGTTACTACTCTTGACTGTTTTGTGAAATTGGAGTAACATCTGTAATTGAAATTTTAGAGTTGTCTAGATGGATGAGTATGCCAAGTGCATGAAAAAATTTATATTAATCTAATAGTACAGATAGAGGATATTTGATCATTAGTATAAAAAGATATCAAAAGTTGGCAAATTGGAATTGTTTAGGGTTTTTGCAATATCTGAAGATCTATAAGCTACAATATGGTGAATTTTAGTGTGCTAAGTTGAAGACCTAAAGGCAGAGCTACACACAAAGTTTGAATGAGAATTAATAGTTAGAGAAGGAGAAATTACAATTCAAAGTTCATTATTAACTTTCTAGGCGGCGATTAAAGGACATTAGTGTGGATTTACAGCTTTTTCTTGCAATTTGTAAATTGGATTGGATTGAAACTTCTTGAGCAATTAGAAGACTTATAGAGACACTAATGGTAGAAGTTTTACAATAATTGGATGGTCAGATTGAAAATTACAGCTTGCCAAAGCTCACTGTTTAGAGTTAGGATTTAAAAATTAAAAAATTAAAAATTAAAAATTAAAAAAATAATAATAATAATAATAGTACTAATAAAAATAAAATAAAATAAAATAAAATAAAACTAAAAAGTAACAAAAGAATTTGTGCTTATAATATCTTAAAGTTATTAAAAAAATAGTGTTTCTAAGCACTTTGTATTGGAATTAAGCTTTCACATTGAAATCCGAAATAGTTTGCATTTAGATGGTTGAAACCTACTAGACTACTTGGATATTTGCAAAAAATTGTTTTATCTTCGACAGCCAAATGCCTGGTGCATTCTCAAGCAAGATAGCTTGTAATATGACAATGAGGTAAATCCGATGCCACCATTGCATTAAAAAGTCTCTCATTAAGTAGAAGAACCACCATGCCGCTTAAATTTGTCAAATTTGGAAGAAAATCCAAAATTACTATTACTAACTTTCTTAAATCTTTTAGAAAATTATAATTCCAACTTCTAAATCATGTGAATGATTATAGATGTATTTGTAGGCTTTTAGTCAACCCTTATAGTAATGACTAACAACCTCTAAATTATTAAATTAACTAAGTTATTATTCTAATTTTTTAACTCTTATCACTTTAGTCCTAATTAATCTAATTCAAGGAATTAGGCTATGATTTATACCATCAAGGGTTGTAATGCTAAAAATTATATAAAACTAAATTCTACTTATATAAATCCTAATCTAACATGTTTAATTATCATAAAATAGGAAAATAAAAAAAATTTAAATTTTAGAGTATAATTGAGAGCTCACAGGGTTGAAATTCAATCACAAGTTGTACTTGATTAATAAATCCTCTAAACTTTGATCTGGTGCCATCAAACTTTTCGGATAGGACAATTCTCAGTTCTTTAACATTAGAAGGGTGTTCCACTATAGGAGAAGGGATATGATTTGGTGCAGATGTTGAAGCAGCTCTAATCATTTCTAAATCTTTACTTCCTACCAATCTTGTTCCTCCTTGTAGTGGTAAATTGAGTTGATGCATCGCAAGCATTAACTCTTTCAATTGCTCTTGCATTTGTGCCATTGCACTCTTCATTTCAGCAAGTTTTGCTATGATGTCACTTATAAAAAAAGATGTCTAATATTGCTTAAGACAAATAGAAGAGAGGACTTGAGAACAAAGAAAATACTAAGAACAATATCAATTTAGAAGAGGGTAATCTGCAACTTCTAATACGATTATGTCTTATCAAGAAAAAGGGGTAATCTACTATGAATCAAGATTAGACAAAGCTTTGATATTACAAGTGTGCTCTTGTCAATCTATCAAAGACAAGAACTTAATAAAAATAAATAAAAAAGTGAAACTTTTTTCAAAGAGAGATGAAAAAATAGAAATAACTAAATATGTATATTAAGAAAGAAACATGAATGGCTATTACCAAAAGACAAAAAAACTAGAGATCCTTGAAACTAGACTAGAAGCAAGAAAAGAATTGACAAGAGTGAAGATGGCTTCACTCTTGTCTCTATATATACTATCTGACTAGGGACTACGTGGCGATGTTCTATAGGACCTCTAAAAACGTGTTGATTTTGTACAACATATTTCTTAACTTGCAAGGCAAGTTTTCTATGTGGATGCCACATCGTTAGCTTGTTCTGCAAGCTAACAACATTGGTGGCACATGGTTAACTTGTTGATCAAGTTTCTAACCTACCAATCAAGTATATAGACTTGTAAAGTCAAAGCAGCGTCTATGAAGCTTCTAGAAAGCTTCTCTAGAAGATATTATGAAATTAATCTATTTTTATCTACTTCTACCTATTCATATCACCTGAGTAATAATTATAATAAATATATGTTCGTGACATAACTAAGACAAAGAACAATTATACTTAGGCTTTGATTAAGATGAAGAGCATATTCATTGCAAAGCATCCGCTACTGATTGTATTGACAAATAAGGAATTTTTACTAATATTATTTGTTTGCATTTAATGCTTGATGCATCAAATCATCTCTACTTTTAGTACATCAATAAAAATGTGTTAGCAAATCTTTAAGAAAAAAAAAAAAAAAAAAAAAAAAAAAACTACTCAATAGCAAAATGAGAAGAATTCATGCATAATTGAAACAAGATGGTTGGCACTATTAATGAGGCAACATTCAATACATCATGGAGTGAACTCCTTATCAAATATTCTATAAATATTTATAAATATTTTAATAAAACATAGATTATTCATAAAGAGCACTTTATCTTGGCATAGATAAAATGCATTTGCCACCTAAGTAATGTGGTGACATCTTGAGCAAAAAAAAAATTTACGACCATAAAATTATAGATGAGTATATCATTTGATGACTTAAGAGATATTTAGAAGAAGTTGATACTTACAATTCAATAACAAAAAGACATCATCTATTATTAGATTATATATGATCAAATATACATGATGATTGATCACCATAGTACAATGTGAGCAGCACTATAACATGAAATTTTATATTAAGCTCTCAAGAAGGTAGAGATGGAGATTGAAAAGGCTTATCACTTCTTGAACACTACAATCTTATATATAAGTGTATTTCATTGCACGCTTTGCTTGTCTTATGTACATATGATTTGTAATATTCTTATATCACTAACTAATGAGTTGACCATAGACTTTTTTTTTTAGCATTGGTGACTTAAAAAACTAGCAGCTACTACCATTGATAGACAACTCGAACTACTCAGATAATTTTTTAGAACAAATTGAAGAACATCATGAGCCGCTTCTATTGCATCAATAATTGATGTTACAAGTGTAAATTTTTACATTATTACAAGAACAAGTAATATATGTCTAAGATTCAATAATTGTGAGCACACAAATATGACTCAAAAAAGCACATGGACGATGTCTGAATAATAATATATTAAAAAAGCTATTGGCTTTTGAATTCAAACTATTGGCTCTTTTAGTAAGTCAAACTTATAGCCAATGATAGTTGAAAAAGAATGAATGTATAGTTGGCTCTTAATTTTAAGAGCTTGGAGCTTTTTATATTAAAAATAATAATAATAATAATAATAATAATAATAATAATAATAATAATAATATAAAATTAATATTAATTTAAAAAATAATATTCTATAATCTCAAAAATATTAAAGTGCTTTCAAAAAAAAGTTGTAGTATACCTTTTTTATTGAGAGAAGTTAAGCTCAATTATTATATATATATATATATATATATATATTAATTTTATTAAATTATTAAGAACATAAATCTATAAAACTTTAAATTGAATACATATTATAATATTACTATATACATCTTTAGTTAGATAGTGTATAAATATAGGCAAAAATAAAATATTTTTCATTCTTATTAATAAATATTTTTTTATTAGTCTTGTTTCAAGAGCCTCTAGTCTTCTTATCTTTTGCAATAGCTATTACAATCTTAATATTCTAACTCTCTCTAAATGAGTATTTATTATTTTTTAGTGATATAAGAGTGTATTAGTTCATTTTTTGTTTTGTAATTCATCTTCTTAACAATATATTAGTAATTAAAAAAAATAAGATTTAAGGTCTAAAATTTTAATTATAGATTATTTTTAATATAACTTTTTAAGTGTATAAAACTTTTGTAATAAGTATTGACAACCATATGGTATATCTATAGAAATCTGAAGATGGATTCTATATTTGAAAAGTTTATTAATTTTTTTGAATGAATATATTATCTTCTTAATATATTTCTATCTAATTCTACTCATTTTAATAGACATTCATATAAACAGTAGTAATTATTAAGATAAAAAAAAATAAGATAGAAGAGTGTAAAAATAAGTATGTTTAATAATAACTTATAGAAAAGCTTCATGGATTTGATTTTACAAGTGTTTCTAGATAATTTAAAGGTTAAAAATTTAGTCAACAAATTAGTTACATTTTGCACATAATAACCACTTGTTTTATAAATTGGCCAAATAGCACACATATTGAAAACATACCTTGGAAGTTAGACATACATCATATGACCTATAAAAAATCACTACATAACTCTTTAATTCAATAATATATATATATATATATATATATATATAGAGAGAGAGAGAGAGAGAGAGAGAGAGAGATAGAGAGAGAGAGAGAAGAACATGGCCTTCTTCATTTTAGTCAACACCTTTCTTGCTTCTACTATAGTTTCAAGAATCTCTATTTTATTTGTCTTTAAGAATAATCATTCTAGTTCTTTTTTAAGTATTCATCTTTTTTATTTCTTCTTTATCATATTTCTTCAATATACATCTTGTTTTATTTATTTATATTCTTAAAGCTTTTATTATTGATATTTATTTCTATTTATTTATATAAATATATATATTGGTCATAATTATAATTTTTATATTAACTAATATATTATATAGTTATCACAAATGTATACATATATATATGTATAATTAAATTAAAGAAGTTAATTATAAATACATAAAAATATATAAATTTACTAATATTTTATAGAAAGGTATATTAGAAGCTCTATAGATGCAAATTTGACTTTATATGTGTTTGTAAGTAATTGATAGGTTGAAAACTTGGCCAACAAATTGGCTATGTTGGTGGCTTTTGGTACAAGTTGGCCATGTGGCATATATTTAAGAAACTTGTTATGCAAGTTGGACATATGTTAAAGGTCCTATTGAATGTCACTGTGTAGCTTCTAATGAGATAGTATATATAGAGGCAAGAATGAGACTTTCTTTACTCTTGTCAATTCCTTATTTATTTTTAGTCTTATTTTGAAATCTCTAGTCTTATTTTTTTTTAGCAATAGTCATTCTAGTTTTAATATATTATACTATCTTTGAATAAATATCTATTCTTACTAGTCACACAAAAGTGTATTGAGGTTTTTGTTGTTTGTAATTCATGTCTTTGATAGTAACACAAAATATGCTCTTGTTGTTGATAAATTGACTAAACAATAGAATTATTCAAAATAGTTTATATTGTAAATATACCTTATATTATATAATTAAATTAAAAAACTTTGGCCAAAAAAGTAAAAAATATTACTCAATATCTATCATGCAAATATCTATTTATATAAAATTATTTCTTAACTTCACATCATAGATAGTATTATTTTTTAAATCATTATCTATAAAATTTAAAATTTAATAATATATTTTTTTCTTATAGATTACATCATAATCTAGTAGTTCAATTATTTTTGCATATATTTTTTTAAAATAAAATTTTAAAATTAATTTCAAATTGTAGATTGAATAGCAAAGAAAGATTTTTGATGTGTTCTACATCTTTAATACCAAATTTTGTACGTGCAAAAAGACCATTCTTTAATAATAATTTTAATACATGGTTGCAATATTATTCTGAAGTAATATATTCTTAGAAAAATTCATGATATTTGGACTACAAAGATAGGTACACACACAGTTACAAAATATATGTATATATATATATATATATATATATATATATGTGTCAAGACATACTCCAATTTTAAAAGTAGATTTTTTTTTTTACATTGTATAGTTTTTAACTTCAAATTTGAATGTTGTTTCTAATATGAAGATTATTTTACCTTAAACATGTTCATCATAATTTGCCCATAAATTTTTTACTTAGAATACACCATAATGTGGCATCTAATGAAAGTCACAGCAATAAATATGACGACACATTCCCATTTGAACATATATCAACATTGTTTAATTTTATGATGATTGCAGGTTGAATTATTTTATTACAACTTTAAGAAGACACATGTAACATAATGACTTCCGATACCATATATATATATATATATATATATATATATTCATATTTAGTGACAAACAAAATCGAGTACAAAATCTGAACACTCATAGTTCATTGATCCTTCCAACTGACACATAAGTCAATTGATAGAATTACTTTTTTATTGTGTATATTCATCCAGTCCTCTACATGGATGAAAAATCTCATTATCATTTGAGGTAGGGTTTATGAGAAAAGTATTGTAGAAGCACACAGATGTGCGTACTCAGTTTTGATTGCTTCTTCTTGCTGAATTTCGAAATTTCAATGTACACTCCTTGTTGCAAGATTTGAGGGCATTTTTTGTTTGTTGTGTTGCTCTTGTTGTGTACTATCTATAGTAAAAGTTGATTTTTCAATTGTATCTCTATGCCTCGGTTGTATGAATCATTGAAGCACCAAGCATTGGTGCAGCTTAGGAATGGTGTTTCTACAAGAAAAGTTGCAAACTCACTTGGAATGAGTCAATCTTCAGTAGCTCATCTCAGGAGGGAGATTAGTGGTGAAATAGAAAAGCAAAGAGGAGGACGTCCAAAGGTTTTAAGAGAGCAAGAGAAGCGACTTGGTGTGCACCTTATCACTGCTGGTTGTCTCAAAACCGCAAGTGCAGCTGCAAAACAATTTCGAGAAAAAACAGGTAAACACTTCTCAGACATCACCTTGATGCATGGTATGAGAGAAGCTAGTTTGGGTGCTTGTGTGCAACAAAAGAAGCCTCTACTTGCCAAAAGACATGTTCTTGCAAGGTTGAGTTTTGCTCATAAATACAAAAATTGGACTGTTGATGATTGGAGACGGGTTATTTTCAGTGATGAGACAAAGATTAACCCAATCAACTCAGATGGTAGGTCTTGGTGTTGGTTGAGAGAAAGAGAACGACCTGGACCTATACATGTTAGTCAAACTGTCAAACATGGTGGTGGTTCAATTATGATTTGGGGTTGTATGACTGCTTTTGGGTAGGGTGCTTGGTATCAAATTGAAGGTAGAATGGAGCAACATTTGTACAAAAAAAATTTAGAAACCTACTTGTAAAGTACCACACAGAATTACAACTTAGATCCTACTAAGGTGGTTTTTCAACATGATAATGATCCCAAACATACGGCAAAAAGTGTTCAGTTTTGGCTCTCTTCATAGCCATTTCAGCTCCTTCAATGGCCAGCTCAATCTCCAGATTTGAATCCAATGGAACATTTTTGGGCCCTTCTCAAACAGCGTTTAAGCCAAGTCACTCCAAGGCCAAGAGGTGTTCAAGAATTGTGGGAGAATGTTTGTAGTATTTACCCTAGTTTTGATGCAAAAGATTGTGAGAAACTATACAAAATTATGCCAAGAAGGATTTCAGCTCTTTTGGAAGCAAAAGGTTATTGGACTAAATATTGAAGTTTGAAGATTTTCTTTGAACAATACTGAGTACAAGATATAGTTGTTGATTTGACTTTGTAGAAGGATGTTTAGTTATCAATTTGATGTGCAACTTTGTACATGTGTACAAGATTGTGTGTATTATTCCATGTAACTTTCAGATTTATAAAGCAATCATTGAAATTTCTGTAATTGCTCTTGAAAGTTGGCACTTCAGATTTTGTACTCTGTTTTGTTTGTCACTGTATATATGCATAAAGTTTTATATATATAAATCATTAGACACCATGACACAATGCAGAAAGTATCAATGACGCGTCAGACAGTTCAGGTTTCACGCCAGCATATCCCGGAATACGTGTGCTGCTGTTGGATTGATTTGCTGAAAAATTTGAGAATGATGCTTCCACGCAGTTGTTATGTGCACTCAACTTCTGTGCAGACACCTTTGATTTTATAGAAAACATGGCCACACGTGGGTACTTGGTCCACCTTTAAATAAAACATAATAAACTAGAGTAAACTAGAGTGGGAATAAAACATGATCTCAAAACGAAAAAAAGTACAGTGTATCGGGCGGTTGACGTTCCCCTTTGCATTTCTTTAACATTCTTTCGCACGAACTTTGCAATGTGTGGACGTAACTGCAACATCCAATAGTTATGCGAATTGTGTGAATCATAGCGGAGCTCTCACAGTGTTGTCGGTTTTCTTCACCCTACATTCGCTGCACAATGCAGAACATGTGTTACTTCCTGGACAGACTTTACGTTGGAAAGTGGGCTGAAACATGAATCCTATGGGATTCAAGGTATGGAATGGATTTCCAATAAATCGTGGTTTTGTCCCAAAAGGAACAATTTCTGACGGATTGTTTACATCAATTATCTCCATACTGTGCTCAATCGTGTTGAACACACACAGCTCGTAGTTGCTGATTGGGGCGCAAATGTACTCGGGGTACACCAGCAGTCCCCGTCCACTGGGCCTCTTGCGTTGCACGATTTCTCTCCACGTCGCACCAGAAGGAGTAAGAAATAATTTATGAATGCAAATAAACACGTCTTTTCCAAGTTCTTGCTCGCTGTATACGAACACGTTATGGCCGCAGTTTAGAATTTGGGTTGTGGCAAGGTGTGCAACAGTTGTTTCATCCCTTACAATGACAGGTATTTGGGGCTTCATGTTATCATCTTGGATCCACCTCTGAATCTCCAAATCATAAAATAGTATTCCCCTTGCCCCTGTGGAGAGGATAACTACGCATAAGAGATATTCTTTATTTCTGTATCGGTAATAGGCAGCGTTTTGATACTCATTGAGCCCGAACTGGGGACAGGGTAAATCAGAATGCTCCGAACGGGTCCAAAGACTCGTTCTGGATGAATACTCCTCGGTAATGAGCGACAGGTCTCCTGTCCCAGCTGTAGCACTCCCAGCGACTACGACTTTGTAATGGTCCTCACCGTCCGTTCTCATGTGTATCAGAACTGGTTGCCGTGGGTGTCCCAATGGTGGAAGGACTTTAGCCTCCTGAGTGACCGGATTGCATACCACCAGTCTCTCGGGACCGGGAGATTTGCCTGTGTTAATGCAAATGAGACCTTCTGCGTGTGCCATTAGATGGTCTTTGAAGAGCTCCGGATCCGGCGATGGCAAGATATCCTTTTGAAAGTTGAGTGATGGGACTTGATCAAATTTTCTCTGTTTGGAGTCAAAACTATACCAATGCAAGTCGCCTTTATCGTCTGTGCTGAAGATGTGGGGACTGAAGTTGCCCTCAGTATCCTTCCCACGAACTTTCTTTCGCTCCTCAGGAAACGTCGGGCGACCAAGTATAAGCTTGCAACTTTTGTTAACACACCGCATGATAGCCACGTCACGGAGAGGAAGGTGACTGAAAATCGCTTCAGCCATTTCTTTTGGCAATTCAGCAAATTTAGAAGTGCCATTCTCTTTCGGGGACACCTCCTTTGTGTCAGCAGAACTACTGGCAGAGTCGTGTACAAATGATTTCTCATCATTGATAACCGATGGAGCACCAGTGATATCTGATGGTGCGTCTTTGTTCTCGATGTCAGCAGACTTCTCCTGTAACACTTCTTCACTGTGACATTTTGAATGCGATGTAGTTGTAGACCTTCTCTCACATGGAGAGCTTTTACCGTGGAAAGTCTCTTCGGAAACAGCATCGCCATTCTGGATGGTAACGGGCCCATTCGAGGCAGCAGTCCAAGGGTCACTCAAAACTTGAGAACTTGATCTGCTACTAGACACTCTCTCGATTGTACTCACGAGGACAGACATCCCTATAATCTCCTGTGCTCCCATTGTATGGATTTCTGCTTCCGATTGACATTTCCCAAACAAATGTCCCATATATTTGACAAAAACTAGAACTAATTTAAGTAGTAAGTTCAATTAAATAATCTTAACATTAATATTAATATCAAAAGACCCTAAAAGAAAACAGACAAGCCGAACTTTATTTATGTTTATATACCGATTGTTTCGACACTTGTCGCCTACATCATCACCCATGTCATCACCTGCGTTAGATTTGTTTTGGATGTGTTTATTGACACAACTCAGTTGACACATTGAGTGTGATTAAGACCAACACTACCAATGCTCTAATACCTCTCTTAGATCTTTCATGTGCAGAAGGAACTTGTGTAGCTCAGTTCTATGGTGAACTGAAGATTTAATAAAAAAACAGTAACTCACTCATTAGCTCGTGCGCGGGATGGCGCCATTACTAGCAGGGGTGATCGAAGCCTGGTAGACGGAGTGACACTGACACTGCTTCCCGAAGATTCTTCTAGGAATGTAGCACGCAGCGCTACATTGGTAATAGAAAACAATTTCTAAACTTTAAAACTTCAACAGAGACAAATACATAGATCTGATAATTGCATCTACGAAGGCGAAACAGTCAATGACAGTGCACAAAATACCAACGAACTGTTGAAAGCTTATGACAAGATTCTGAATGTGAAATGATATGGTTATCATACCAGTAAAGCAGTTGAGTTTTGGTCATGTGGGCTGAAGCTACACTATCATCCGATTCAACATTCTATTGAGAACGCGCTCGTGTTTTCTACGACGGGGTGGTAGGTTTAGCCGCACAAATCTATCCTTCCAGATTACCATGGGGCCAATCTGCCGATCACCATGGACGACGCCATCACTGGATAGAGTTCGCTCCGTCGAAGTCAACGCTAATAAAGAGTTCAAGAGCCTCCCCAAATACTTCGAACTAGTGCCACAACGAACCCAGGTGCAGAGACGAAGTGCCCTTTCGAGAGAAACTTGGGGGGGGGTATATATACTTGCACTCAGCGTCATAGAACCATATCGAGCGGGAACGTGGAGGAGCGCTGGAGGGAACGCGTGGGATAAGCAAGGAGCTCGGGGGACCTGGCGGAGCGAGCAGGGGAACGTGGGGGATCCGGCGGGGCGGGCAGCCCTTCAAGATATAATAAATTTGTTTTTAATAAAAACAAGATTTGGTACATCTGTATGTCAGAATACCTTAAACCCAACAACTTAAGTTTTTCAGCTATCTTGGGGGGAGGGGGGTTGATTGAGAAAAAAAAAAAAAAAAAAAAAAAAAAAAAATGGTGGAGAAATAAGGTTCTCATGTGCTCCAAAAGAAAAAATAAAAAAAGCCCAAGTGGTTTAATTGGTATAAAAATTCAAAGGGCTTTACACTTTGAGCCCCTGAACCAACATACAAACTTAGCCAAAACCATCCATAAAAATACATTGAACCACCACCTCTATCACACTAAACCACCAACTTCATCTAACCTTAGGGTCATGTATAAATTGTTTGGCCAAGGGAAGTAGTAACTCATCAATATTGAGTCTATTGTTGAGAATGGGTTTGTATGCATACATGCTCAAGGCTCGATTGGTCCATCCATTAGTGGCACCTATGTCATTTGATGTCATCATAGGTGCTACTATGACATCTAAGGAAAGAATGTTCATAGAACGAGCTCTACATGGCAAGAAGGTAGAGCCAAAACTAGTAGCAACAATGGCTAGTTTGGGCAAGTTTGCTTAGACCAATCCTACTTGTTTTGTACCAATTGAACAATTGTCTGTTGGCTTAAACAAAAGTAACACTGGGTTTTATACATGTCTATTGGCTTAACCAAAAGTAACACTAGGTTTTATACATGTCTGTTGGGTTAACCAAAAGTAACACTAGGTTTTATACATGTCTGTTGGCTTAACCAAAAGTAACACTGGATTTTATACATGTTTCTAGACTTAACTAAAAGTAACACTAGATTACATGGATAGGGGCTTGGCATAGAGATAACTAAGAATTTATAATTAATTTGATTATTGAGCAGTTGTCACCATCACATAACCACTGCTTCCTCTGACTCACTCAACAAAGGGTATGTAAATCAACTACCCCTACAAGCACCAAAAGAGATGGAGCACAAGGGATGGAACCTCACAAGGAATTCGACATTTATAATTTTAACCTTTTTGGATCCACTGCATACAGAATATCAAGGCATTTCAAGAAGGTTAGCCGATTTTGGTTATTGTTACATGGAATTGTGATGTGGGTTTTGTAGATCAAAAGAAATGATGCGGCTTTTAATGGTGTTTTTTGGTCTGTTGAGCAATTATATCACCATACATGGCTACAAGTAGTGGACTATGGAAGGGATGCATGGCTTAAAACACATGAAAACATGAGACGTAGACCACCCCTCACAGTGGATCACGTTCAACAATTTCGTCAACTATGGGGTATGAACCAGATGTTAGCAAGTTGGGTAGTTGACAAGCCAAAGTGGAAACTATCTTGGCAAGAAAGGTAATAGGAAATAGTTGTTTGTTATTATGTAACAAAAGGTTGTAGAAAATAGTTGTCTGGTACGATGTCAGTTCTCTGTAAACTAACATCCTAGCCAGACCTGGCTGGGAATATGTAACTTACTTTCATGCAATGGAGATTTTCTCTATTTGTATTTAAAAATAAAATAAAAAGTAAAGGAGGATTTTGTTTAATTTATTGTACTGTCCTTAATTCTGACGCATCAATTATTCAGCACCACCAAGACCTCCTCACACTCCCAACAATGCCAGAGCACCAATTGAAAACCAACATGGTTACCAGAATCACAACAATTCACAAGGAGAACCAAGGAAATGAACAGACATGGACAGGGATGCATACCAGGTTATGCTATTTTTAGGTTATTGGCATGTTTGGGCTATTATTATTAACCTTGGGTTATTGGATACTAAATAAAGCATATATGTTTGTTTTGAAATCTACCCACTTTCTTCATTTGAATAAATTCCAATTATTCGTGCTTTTGTAAGCCTGGTCTAAAAATTGTTTGTATTGCCTCAGAAGTAAAAGAAAAGCTTCACATAGCCAAAAGACCGGCTTTGACCCACTTCTTCATTACCGCTACAGCCCACCATGACTATTTTCTGAAATGCTATTCAAAAGTTCCAACGCAAACCAAATCCAGTGAACTCCAAGTCAGCCATGTGCATCGTCTTTCTATTTTCTATTTGACTTACTAGCTTCATACCCACACTGTTAAGCATGAACAATGGTTTTTGAATTACGACAGTGATATATAAAAACATTCTTGAGTTTTTTTTCTACGCGAGGTTGATGTCTGTGAGGTAAGCCAACACATTTGTCTTAGTGGAAGAAGACGAAGAATGGTTGGCTGTATCGGATCAGACATAGCTGATCATTTAAGATCTAAGAATAGGGAGACTTTAGTGTCAGACAGTATCGGTACAGACACGGATAGCCACTCAGAAAACAGTAAACTAACTATAGCAATAGATGTGACCAGATTGTCAGCGCCCATCTGCGTTTACCTATTACAGAATCATTGCCTGTATCTGAGGTGACATCCATGCAGGTTTTCTATTCTTTAATAATAGTTTTCTTTCCTTTTACGACAACCATCAATATTCCGAACTCCCTGTAGAACTAGTGGGGACACAATTTTCTAATAAAATCACAAATTACGCGGGAGATGATTGCCAGTGTAAATGTGGTAAATGTATTTTGGATTATCTTTAAAACTCTTGTTAGGATGAAGTCGTGAATGTAATATTTTAAATTTAACTTGTGAGAGAAGACGTGTTAATAATTGTGTTTGAATGTGAGAATTTTTCAAACGTTTCAAATCCATCCAAATACAGTTTGACAAAGACACACACAAGTGTGCCTTGACAAATTCTACCCTTATTCGTGTTTTGATAAAATTTAATTTAAGAAATTTGAATCTATCAAAAAACTATATGTGTATAATCTAAAACTAAACTATACCAAATAGTGCAGACTTATGTGAAATAATTTGTTGGACATTAAAATTGAAAGTTAAAACTTGGTGCAGAGCACATGTGCATAAAAAACATATAAAGATTGCATGTGAACTGGAAAGCAGGTGTGCATAGTATGTTGTCAATCTTTGAGATCAAACTTATTCAGTGGGTTGAATATCATGGATCAATCAACTTTCATGAATGAAAGTGCATATATATATATATTATTAAATTTGTACAATTCGGAATATGATATAACAACATATCATATTTGCTTTTTAATACATGAAGATGTAAATACATTAGTATTAGAAAATTTAAAATACATGTTACATTGTTAGGTAAATGTAAACCCTTGCTTTGTTTTGGAATCAATATGGTGAAGCAAGTTATTTATGTATAATAAGATATATCACAATATTAAATTATAATAAAAAAAATAAAATTAAGAATCACACTAGTACATTTTATCATATGAAAATAAAAGTATAAAAATCACTTTTAAAAAGTAAATAAATATAAATTAAACTTTGCAGTACTAAACTACCTGCATAAGTAATATTAATAATAATAATAAAAAAAACATATATGATTTCAAAATGTAAATTTAAAACTGCAATTACATAAATCCCATGGTTTTGGTTTTTGATATACTTTAAAATCTTACACAAATATAAACCAAAATTCTGTTTGTTTTATGTTTATCCTGCCAACAATATTTTAGAAAAAACCATCAATTTTTTGGTCACTTTTACCATCACAGTTTTTATCAGAGACTGGAACACAAATAAATAATGTTGTATATCTGTGTATATACATACATACATACATACATACATACATACATATGCACACAGATATTGATTTAAAGTATGTCTACATTTAATTGTATTATCTTAAAATAAATAAAATCATATATATTAAAATAATGATATTTTTATTATTACATGTATGGAGAGACTCCATAACTTTTATAGTAGTATATAATTTTATTAAAGAAATATATTAAAATGAAGTAATATTATTTTAAAAACCATATTTTAAACATAATTTCTTTTGTTTGATTAATAAAAAGTGCCAAAAGTTCAAAATAATTCTAAATGAGTATAGTTATATTTTTATATTATTTTAAGGATATTAATATTTCTTAAAATTATATATTTATTTTTATTTAATTTTATTTCTTTTGAGATTAATTTTTTTTTAGTTTTAAAGTAACATTTCAAATGATTAAAAAAATATGTAAAGAACTTTTAAGACAATAAAAAAATGTGTTATTAAAATCACTAATAAATTCATTATTTTTATTATAATTTTTGTTAAAAGAGTGTTTATATGCATGTATAATTTCTATTAAATATTATGCAATTACTTCTATAGACAATTGAAATTACATTATTGATTAACAACTTGTAGCAGCCATATATAGTTATTGTCACCTACTAAGCTGTCATATTGCCTAATAAGATGAATATCTATATGTCAATTAGACCTTGATGTCTAAATTAGTTATTAATGTGCTTATACTTGAAAGTCCATACTAATAGAGTATAGATTTTTGTTATAAGAACAAAATTCAAGGCTCATTTCAAGCAATCAGTTTTCTTGAATCTTTGATGGTTGGATAATAAACTCATACATATGTTACATGAATATAATTCTATATTATAGCATTACATACTTTATAGTTCTTAAGATAATATTATCATGGATATGTACATTTATCTCAATAGTTACTTCTATGATTAGATAGAAGTAGGTAAATATAGATTAATTTTATAAAGTCTTATAGGGAAGCTTTCTAGAAGCTTCATAGATGTGGTTATGACTTTAGATGTGTTTGTAGATTAGAAACTTGGCCAACAAGTTAACCACATGTTGGTAGCTTATGGAACAAGTTAACTTCATGTAGTAGCTTGTTAAACAAGCTTACTATATGGTACATACATAGATAACTTACCTTGTAAGTTAAGACATGTGGCTAGCAAAGTCAACACGTTTTGGAGGTCATATAGGACATTGCCACGTAGCTCCTAGTTAGAGAGTATATATAGAGGCAAAAGTGAAGCCTTCTTCACTCTTGTTAATGCCTTTCTAGTCTTAAGTATTGTTTTAAGTCTTTCTAATCTTCTTGTTTTTGGCAATAGCTATTTCAATTCAATATTATATCATCTTTGAATGACTTTCTAGTTCCTTTTAGTGATATAAGAGTGTATTGAGGATTTTTTTTTCTTTGAGAGTCATGTCCTTCATAATTTGATAAGAGTGCTAACATACTACTTTTATCTTTTTTTAGAAGTTAGTACATAATCCCACTTCTATTGTTATGTTTTGAAGATTGCAGACTATCCACCTTTAAATAAAAAATCTTATTTTCTAATATTGATCTTTTCCTTAAAGAAAGTAGATTATTCTTCTTTGTGGAAATTTTTATTAGAGGTAGTAGATTACCCTCCTCTAATTTAACTTTTGAGATTTGTTTGAATTATCTATGGAAGGAAAGATTATGGATGCTATTCCTAATAGAAGTCAGAATAGATTTACAATTGTTGTGGATCTCCATGAGCTTGTCAATACTCTTAGGGCAAAAATTTCATACATTACTAATGTCAACCATAGAAACACTATTTCTATACCTATGAATGAAGTCTAGAATCTATGTCAAGAAATTGTGCACTTAAGGGAAGCAAGTTGATTAGCCTTACAACCAAATTCAAAGGATCTTACTTCTATAAGCTCAAGAGAGGCAAGAATTAGTATGCCTGAGAAGTTTGATAGAACAAGATCAAAATTTTGAGGGTTTTTACAACAAATTAAGTTATACTTAAGATTATATCCTTTTCAATATGCGGATGGATTTATTCAAGTTAGCTTCATAAGTGCACATCTATCTAAAAGCACTCTTTTGTGGTTTGCACCTTTGATAGAAAAGGATTCATAACTTTTTATGATTTAAATGCATTCTTAGAAGTGTTTACGGCTACATTTGGAGAAAGTCATCAAAAACGAGTAGTAGAGACCAAACTCTTGTCTTTATGACAAAGAACATGTTTAGCCACCATATGTACTGCTGAATTCTAAAACCTCACTTGCGACATGGACTGGATTGACAAAGCACTTATCAATCAATTTTGATATGAGTTGAAGGATAGCATCAAGATTTATTATTAATTATATCAAAAATAAAATCTATAAAATAATTTATTACTCAAGCCATTACATACGATAATTGATTATTTAAAAGACGTCAAAAATAAAGACTTGGATGGAGAAGAACAAGGCAAGTAATGGCGGCAACTTCCAAGTTTTTTGAAACATATTCATGAAGGCGGAAACCAATGTAAATTGATACAATACGTTTTAAACCTCTTACGGAGCAAAAAAAGACTTGACGTTGCTAAGAGGATTTATGCTTATATTATAGAGAAGCTAAGTACACTGTTCAATATTATCAAAAGAAGCAATATAATTACAAAATGACGAACACAATTACTAAAAAAGATAATGTATCAAAAAATAAGTTTTTCCAACTACAATAGAGACTGTGGAGCTGGATTCATGTGTAAGATTTAATAAAGGTCCTATTCTCTCTTCAAATCCTTCACCTTGTTTTATAATAGATGTACGTTTAGGATCTAAAAATCACAAATTCTTTATCTTATTAGATTCATGAACCTCAACTTGTTTTATAGACAAAGATTTTGTCAAAAATCAAAAAATACTTTTAGTCAAGAAAACTAAATCCGTACATGTAGAAATCATAGATGGTTGTTTATTGTCTTCTAGAAATTTTATTCATGAGATTGTTCTTTTAGATGTAGCAATTAAAGATTATAACAGCATACTAGTATTTAATGTAATAATATTTCTCTCTAATTTAGTTATTTTAAGATTATTCTGGCTAAAAAAATATTACCTTCAAATAGATTGGATTTCTTGTAATCTTAATTTTTTTTAATATTATAATCTAAGATCAGATTAATGAAGTAGAAGTATATAAGTCTAATATATCCAAACCTTTACTAATAGATGTGAAAGTTTTCATGTATGTTACAAAAGAAGGATCATCTTTTATTATATATGCTATGTCCATTTTTAATGGTAGAAAAATATCAAGTGGTATTCCTAGCTAATATTAAGAATTCTAAGATATTTTTGAAAAGAAGAATATAAATATTCTTTCAAAGTATGGATCTTATGATTATTCAATTGATCCGCAAGAAGCAGCTCAACCACCATTTGGACCAATCTATAGCTTATTGCAGAATAAGTTGGTTGCATTAAAGAAGTATATTGGTAAAAACTTGGCAAAAAACTTCATATACAATTCTAAATATTCAGCTAGCACTCCTATCTTACTTATGAAGAAGAAAGATGGATCTCTGCACATGTATATAGATTATCAAAGACTCAATAAGATCACCATTAAAAATAAATATTCTTTACCTTTGATTTTAGGACTTCTTAACCAACTCAATCAAGCAAAGATCTATACCAAAATAAACCTACAAGGAGCATATACCTAAGTTCGTATCAAAGAAGGAGATGAATAGAAGACTACTTTTTGAACTAGCATCTGAACATTTTGAATATAATGTCATATGTTTTGGACTCTTGAAAGCACTGATGCTTTTCAACATCTTATGAATAATATTTTTTGTCTGTTTCTAGATGATTTTTTTATTTGCTATTTAGATGACATTTTAATCTATTCTAAGAATATAGATGAATATGAACTTCATATTTATTATGTGTTACAGAAACTTAGAGATGCAAGAGTATATGCAAAGTTGAAAAAGTATGCATTCCATACTACTCAAGTTGACTATTTAGGATACATCATTTCCAATGAAGACCTTATGATGGATTCCAAGAAGGTCCAAACTATCATAGATTGGAAGATTCTAGAAATAATAAGAGATGTGCAATGCTTTTTGGCCTTTCTTAACTACTACCAAATCTTCATCAAGAACTTTTTCAAGTTGTAGCTCCACTTACACATTTAACTTCTAAAGACAAACTTGAGTGGAATAAAGAAGCACAAGCATCATTTGATGCTTTAAAGAAAGAATTTACTTTTGTACCAATTTTATATTATGTCGACTTTTTTAAGGCATTTTTTATGAAAACACATGAATCAAACTTTGCTATGGTGTCGTGTTGTCTCAAATGGGAATAGATAATAAACTCCACCTAATAACTTTCCATTCCAAGAAATTTTCAGCAACCAAGATTAATTATGAGATCTATGATAAAGAGCTCCTTGTAATAGTAGATTCATTTCAAGAATAGCATCATTATTTAGAAGGTGCCTCAAGTCCACTCACCATATATACGGATCATAAGAATCTTGAGTACTTCATGTCAGTACATATTTTGATTTGTTGCCAAGCCCATTGGAACATGTCTATATTTAAATTCAATTTCAAAATCACTTATCGACTTGAAAAATAATAAGGTCTATTAGACACCCTTTCTAGATATTCTTATCTTGCACCAAAAGAAAGAAATGCATCTTTTGATGAAGCAAAAATGATTCTCTTGAAGATTGAGCATTTTCATCTTTGACTAATAAAATCAACATTTGACTATTGATTTAATCTTTTTCAAGCAAATTCAATCAAGTATGTCCTCTGATCCTCTTATTCATGATATCAATAATACTTCTTTTAAGTCCTATGATACTTCAAAGTTTGAATTCAAAAACAATCTATTAAATTTTAAAGATTGCCTATATATTTCATAAGGCGAGGTACAATTACATGTCCTTCAAGCTGTCACGGACATACATATAATTACCTATATGAATAGATAAAAGTATGTAAAAGTAGATAAAAGTAGGTTAATTGTGTAATATCTTCTAGAGAAGCTTCTTAGAAGCTTCATAGACGCTGCTTTGACTTTATAGGAGTCTATAGTTGACTTTTAGGCTAGAAACTTGGTCAACAAGTTAGCCATGTGCCACACATGTTGGAAGCTTAAAGAACAAGCTAACTACGTGGTCCATCCATAGAAAACTTGCCTTGCAAGCAAAGGCATGTGGCCTAGAAAGTCAACATATATTGGAGGTCTTATAGAACATCGCCATGTGGCTTCTAGTTAGATAGTATATATAGAGGCAAGAGTGAAGCCCTCTTCACTCTTGTCAACTCCTTTCTTGCTTCTAGTCTAGTTTCAAGGGTCTCTAGTTTTCTTGTATTTTGGCAATAGCCATTCCAGTTTCTTTCTTAATATACATATTTCTATTTTGTCCTATTTCTTTTTGAGAAAAGTCTCACTTACTCTTTAGCTTTCATCGAGTTCTTGTCCCTGACAGATTGACAAGAGTACACTTACAATATCAGAGCTTTGTCTTTTCTTAATTAAGAGTGGATTACCCCTTTTTCTTGATAAGACATAAGCGCATTAGAAGTTGCGGATTACCCTCTTTTAAACTGATATTGTTCTTAGTATTTTCTTTGTTATCAATTCCTCTCTTCTATTTGTTTTGAGCGTTGTTAGACATCTTCTCTTTTCTAAGTGCTACTATGGCAGAGCTTGTTGAAATGAAGAGTGCAATGGCACAGATGCAAGAACAATTGAGGGAGTTAATGCTTGCGATGCATCAACTCAATTTACCACCACAAGGAGCAACAAGAATGGTAGGAAGTGAAGATATAGAGATGATTGGGGCTGCTTCAACATCTGCACCAAACCATGCCCCTTCTCCCAGAATGGAACACCCTTCGAGTGTTAGAGAACCGAGAGTTGCCTTGCCCGAGAAGTTTGATGGTACCAGATCCAAGTTTCGAGGATTCATCAATCAGGTCCAACTAGTGATTGAACTTCAACCCCAGAGCTATCCAACTCCAGGGTCACAAGTAAGATTCATTGGTACACTTCTTTCAGGTTCAGCATTGTCATGGTTTTCATCTTTTCTTGAACGACGAGATCCAATATTGGATAATCTGGAGGCTTTTTTGGCGGAGTTTCGATCCATGTTTGGAGAACATGATGCAATTCGTGTTGCAACCAACAAGATCCGTATTTTGCGACAAGACAATCGATCAGTAACATTATATGCTTCGCAATTTCGACAACTTGCAACTGATATCAAGTGGGATGATGCCGCACTTGTGAGTCAATTTCTCTACGGATTACAATATGAGGTAAAGAAATTGATGCTTAATTTACCTGATCCTCAAACATTGAGTCAAGCAATTGACTTTGCTGTGAAGTGCGACAATCGACTTTTTGAATTTCGATCCGAGAGTCGTACAAGTGGGCCTCAACGTTACTACAATTCAATGGCAACACCGACGTCTCCTCAAAACATACCTTCGGAAGTAGAGGATATGCAAATTGATGCGGTACGTTTCAAACCTCTTACTGAGCAAGAAAAGTCTCGTCGTCGACAAGAAGGATTGTGCTTATATTGTGGAGAACCTAAGCACACTGCTCAACATTGTCCAAAGAAGCGACGTAACTACAAAATGAGGAGTACGGCTGTCAAAGAAGACAGTATGTCAGAAAATGAGTACGTCCAGCTACAATAGGGACCGTGTGGCTGGAATCTTGTACAACTTCTAATAAAGGTCCTATCCTCTCCTCAGAACCATCTCCTTGTTTTATAATAGATGTGCGTTTAGGACCTAATAATTACAAAGCCTCTGCCTTGGTAGATTCAGGAGCATCATCTTGTTTTTTAGATGAAGAATTTGCTAGATGTCATAGAATATCATTAATACAAAAAACTAAACCTGTACACGTAGAAGTCATAGATGGTCGTCCGTTGTCTTCTGGAGATGTAACTCACGAAACACTTCCTGTAGATGTAGTAATAAATGGTCATAGTAGTTGCGTAATTTTTAATATAATTAGATCTCCCTCTAATCCAGTAATTTTAGGCTTATCATGGTTAGAAAAGTATAATCCTCGAATAGATTGGATTTCTCGTAAACTTGATTTTCCTCAGAGCATTAGTAACAGTTCTATTAACCAAGTAAAAAACCATGAGTCTAGTATAGTAAAACTCACACCTATAGGTGCAAAAGCATTTATACACGCAGCAAAAGAAGGATCAACTTTTGCTATTTATGCTGCACCTATTTCTGAAAGCGTAAAGACTTCAAGTGGCATTCCAAGTCAATATCAGGATTATCAAGACGTTTTTGAGAAAAAGAATGCAGATATTCTTCCTGAGCATCGCCCATACGATTGTTCAATCGATCTCAAGGAAGGAACTCAGCTACCATTTGGACCAATTTACAGTTTATCGCAAGATGAGTTGGCTGAACTCAAGACATATATTGACGAGAATTTAGCAAAGAATTTCATACGCCATTCAAAATCTCCAGCAGGAGCTCCAATTCTATTCGTAAAGAAAAAAGATGGATCTTTACGAATGTGTGTTGACTATCGAGGACTCAACAAGATCACAATCAAGAACAGGTATCCATTACCTTTGATATCAGGACTCCTTGACCAGTTAAATCAAGCTAAGATGTATACAAAAATAGATCTAAGAGGAGCATATAATCTAGTACGGATCAAAGAAGGAGATGAATGGAAGACTGCGTTTCGAACCAGGTACGGGCATTTTGAATATAATGTCATGCCTTTTGGACTCACGAATGCACCAGCTGCTTTTCAATATCTCATGAATGATGTATTTCGTGAATTCTTAGACAATTTTGTCGTCTGCTACCTAGACGATATCCTGATTTATTCTAAGAATGTTGAAGAACATGAAATACATGTTCGTCAAGTATTACAAAAACTCAGAGATGCAGGATTGTACGCCAAGATGGAAAAGTGTGTATTTCACACTACTCAAGTTGACTTTTTAGGATACATCATTTCAAATGATGGTCTTATGATGGATTCTAAGAAAGTCCAAACAATCATGGATTGGAAGATTCCAAAGACTGTAAGAGATGTCCAATGTTTCTTGGGATTTGCCAATTACTATCGGATCTTCATCAAAGACTTCTCACGAGTTGCAGCTCCACTTACACGCTTGACTAGTAAAGATAAATTCCAATGGAATCAAGAAGCGGAAGCAGCATTTGAAGCCTTGAAGACATCGTTTGTCTCTGCACCAGTCTTATATCGTGTTGATTTTTCCAAGGCATTTTTTATGGAAACAGACGCATCGGATTTTGCCTTGGGTGCAGTTTTATCACAAATGGGAACAGATGACAAACTTCATCCGATAGCTTTTCATTCAAGAAAATTATCAGCAGCCGAGATCAATTATGAGATCCACGATAAAGAACTTCTTGCAATCGTGGATTCCTTTCAAGAATGGCGTCATTATCTAGAAGGTGCTTCTAGTCCAGTCACTGTGTATACAGATCATAAGAACCTCGAGTATTTCATGTCAGCACGCGTGTTGAATCGTCGTCAAGCTCGTTGGAGTATGTCTTTGTCAAGATTCGACTTCATTATCACTTATCGGCCAGGAAAACAACAAGGTTTGTCCGATGCCCTGTCTAGACGTTCTTATTTTGCACCAAAAGAAGGAGATGCAGCTTTTGAGCAATAAAGAACGGTCCTCTTGAAACCGGAGCAATTTCATCTCCAAGCAGTGAAATCAACATTGACTGTTGATTCAACTTTTCTCAAGCAAATCCAGTCCAATATGTCCTCAGACCCTCTTGTTCATGATATCGAGAATAATTCTTCCAAGTCTCATGATTCTTCTAAGTTCGAGTTCAAGAATAATCTATTATATTTTGAAGGACGCCTATATGTTCCAGAAGGAAAAGCACGTTTGCGTGTTCTTCAAGCACGTCATGACTTTCCAGCAGCAGGGCACTTTGGATATAATAAGACTCTGGAACTCATATCAAGAGATTTTTGGTGGCCACAAATGTGGAAGTCAGTCAAAGACTTTGTACAATCATGTGATATTTGTTCAAGATCAAAAATTCCTCGACATCGACCTTACGGACTTCTTCAGCCATTACCTATACCAGAACAACCATGGTCTTCTGTTTCTATGGATTTCATCACAGATCTTCCAAACTCAAGATCTTATGATTCTATATTTGTGATAGTAGATCGTTTCACCAAGATGGCACATTTTATGCCATGTACAAAATCTATCACAGGTGAAGAAACAGCTAAGCTTTTCATTGATAATATCTATCGCTATCATGGATTACCTAAAGATATCATATCGGATAGGGGAACTCAATTTGTGTCGAGATTCTGGAGGACTCTTTTCAAGATTTTAAAAGTGGACATAAAGCTATCTTCAGCTTTCCATCCTCAAACTGATGGACAAACAGAGCGCGTAAACCAAGTCTTGGAACAGTATTTAAGGTGTACCATCAACTACCAACAAGATGATTGGACAAACCTTCTGCCATTGGCAGAGTTTGCTTATAATAATATGGTACATTCTTCCACGCAACAAACACCTTTCTTTGCCAATTATGGCTATCATCCACGACTTGATACTTTTGATTTTTCAAAAGTTGATAATCCTGCAGCAGAAGATATGGCAAATCGGTTGTCAGAGTTACATGCAATAATGAAGGCGCAGTTGAAGAAAGCTCAAGAACGACAAAAGATAAATGCAGATGTATATCGTAAAGAGCAACCACAACTCAACGTGGGTGATAAGGTATGGCTACTTCGTCACAATATCAAGACCACTCGACCTTGTGACAAATTGGACTATCGTAGGCTTGGCCCCTTTTCTGTTTCTGAACAGATCAACCCAGTTGCATATCGGTTACATCTACCGGAGTCAATGAAGATCCATCCTGTATTCCACGTGTCTCTTCTTGAACCATATAAGACAGTGGATATACAAGGAAGAAGACAAATGCCACCGCCTCCTATAGAAGTAGATAATAATGAAGAATTTGAGGTGGAAGAGATATTAGACTCAAGGCGACGCCGAAATAAGCTGGAATATCTTGTTCATTGGTGCGGATATGATATTAGTGAGCGCACATGGGAGCCATCCAGGAATCTAGCAAATGCATCAGCTAAAGTCAAAGTTTTTCATCAACGACATCCATCAAAACCAAGATAAAAACCTCTCTTATAAAAGAGACAAGATTGAGGCAAAATAACATTCAATTTCCTATCCTTGTTTGTAACTTCTTTGCATTTTGTGACGCTAATTAGATGGAGAGCCAACAACCAGCAGATTCAACTCAAGAACCTTCGTTTGCTGACTTACCGGATGAGACATTGCGATTGTCATAACCTTCAAGACGACGCAACCGAAATGAAGACCCTCAAGAACGACATGTTCTTCCTCGAATAGATGGTGAGATACAACGCGTTTGGTATCACGACCTTGGAAGAGATTCTCGATGTTTGGTGATATTATTGGAGATAGGAACGACTCCTGATGGTGTTTCAAATGTATTATTTGAAGGAAGTTATGAAGGCCTCAACAGTGATCAAATAACAGGGTGGTCTTCTCGCCCTGGAATGGGACACTATCGATGGCTAAGAGGACCCATCAACTATCTTCGAAGAGAACAAAGATCAGAGTATGTAGCAAATACAATTCGCCGCATATTAGATTTTCTCAATATATAATCACCGCTCCTCGTGGAACTCGTCCCTAGAAAGGGGGGTAATGTCACGGACATACATATAATTACCTATATGAATAGATAAAAGTATGTAAAAGTAGATAAAAGTAGGTTAATTGTATAATATCTTCTAGAGAAGCTTCTTAGAAGCTTCATAGACATTGCTTTGACTTTATAGGAGTCTATAGTTGACTTTTAGGCTAGAAACTTGGTCAACAAGTTAGCCATGTGCCACACATGTTGGAAGCTTAAAGAACAAGCTAACTACGTGGTCCATCCATAGAAAACTTGCCTTGCAAGCAAAGGCATGTGGCCTAGAAAGTCAACATATATTGGAGGTCTTATAGAACATCGCCATGTGGCTTCTTGTTAGATAGTATATATAGAGGCAAGAGTGAAGCCCTCTTCACTCTTGTCAACTCCTTTCTTGCTTCTAGTCTAGTTTCAAGGGTCTCTAGTTTTCTTGTATTTTGGCAATAGCCATTCCAGTTTCTTTCTTAATATACATATTTCTATTTTGTCCTATTTCTTTTTGAGAAAAGTCTCACTTACTCTTTAGCTTTCATCGAGTTCTTGTCCCTGACACAAGCTCGTCATGATTTTTCAACAGTCAAACATTTTGGATACAACAAGACTTTGGAGTTAATATCAAGAGATTTTTAGTGGCGTCAAATGTGGAAGGCAGTCAAAGACTTTGTACAATCATGCGATATTTGTTCAAGATCCAAAACTCCTTGTCATCAATTTTATGAACTTCTTCAATTCTTACTAATTCCAAAACAACCATGGTCTTTTGTTTCTATGGATTTTATTATGGATCTTTCAATTTCAGATTCATATGATTCTATATTTGTAATCATAGATGGCTTCACTAAAATGGCATATTTTGTACCATGTAAAAAATCTATTTTAGGTGAAGAAACAACTATGCTTTTTATTGATAATATTTATTACTATTATGGATTGCTAAAGGATATTATATCAAATAAGAGGACTCAATTTATATCAAGATTCTAAAGGTGGATATAAAGCTTTCTTTGGCTTTTCATCTTCAAATTGATGGACAAACGGAACAAGTAAATCAAATTCTTGACCAATATTTGAGGTGTATCATCAACTATCATGAAGATGATTAGACAACTCTTTTGCCATTGACAAAATTTACATAGAATAATTCGGTACATTCTTATGCTCAACAAATACCTTTCTTTGCCAGTTATGATTATAATCCATGTCTTGATACTTTTGGCTTTTCAAAAGTTGATAATCATGCGGCAAAAGATTCAGCAAATTATTTATTAAAGCTACATGCAACAATGAAGACACAATTAGAAGAAGTTTAAGAAAGACAAAAGACCAACATGGATGCCTATCGCAAGGAAAAACTACAATTCAACATAAGTGACAAAGTATGGTTACTTTATTACAATATCAAGTCTAATCGTCCTTGTAAAAAGTTGGACTATTGTATGCTAAAATATTTTTCTATTTGTGAAGAAATCAATCTTATTGCTTATTGACTATATCTATTGGAGTCTATAAAGATCCACCTTATATTTCATGTATCCCTTCTTAAGTTGTATAAGAATGTGAATATCTCAAAAAGAAGACAAATATCACCTCCTCCTATAGAAGTGGATAATAATCAAGAATTTGAGGAGGAAGAAGTATTAGACTGAAGGCAACACCAAAATAGGTTAGAATATCTTGTTCATTGGCACTTATATGATATTAATGAATGCACATGCAAGTTATCAATAAATCTTGCAAATACAGTAAAGAAAGTTGAAGCCTTTCACCAACGAAATCCATCAAAATCAAGATGAAGAATAATAAATCTTTGTTATAAAAGAAACAAGATCAAAGGAAGATAAAATTCTACTTTCTATCTTTCTTTGTAGCTTCTATGTATTTGTGATACTAAGGAGATAGACAACCAATAATCATCAGATTCAACTCAAGAGTTTTTATTTACAAATTTATTAGATAAGATATTGTAATTGTTACAACCCTCAAGACGTCAAAATCGAGATGAAGATCATTAAGAACGTCTTATTTTTCTTCAATAGATGGCAAAATACAATGTATTTAATATCACAACCTTGAAAGAGTCTCTCAATGTTTGGTGATTTTATTAGAGGTAAGAACAATTCCTGATAGTGTTCTAAATATTTTATTTGAAGGAAGTTAGGAAGGCCTCAACAACGATGAAATAATAGGGTGGTCCTTTTGTTGTGGTATAGGATACTATCAATGGCTAAGAGGGCCTATCAACCATCTTTGGAGAGAGCAAAGATTGGAGTATGTGGTAGATATAATTTGCCACATCTTGGACTTCTTCAACATATGAAAACCGCTCCTTGTGGAACTTGTCTCTAGAAAGAAAGGTAATGTCATGGATATATATATTTACCTCAATAGTTACTTATATAATTAGGTAGAAATAAGTAATTATAAATTGATTTTATAAA
The DNA here is from genome assembly GCF_059467195.1 of Physcomitrium patens. NCBI lineage: Eukaryota > Viridiplantae > Streptophyta > Bryopsida > Funariales > Funariaceae > Physcomitrium > Physcomitrium patens. Next base: position 15,255,177 of record NC_143413.1, on the reverse strand, counting down.
GTCTTTTAGTGAAGCTTCCTAAAAGCTTCATAGATGTGGATTTGATTTTAGATGTGTTTATAGATTAGAAACCTAGCTAATAAATTAATCACATATTGGTAGCTTGTGAGACAAGTTATTTCTATGTAATAGCTTGTGGAACAAGCTAACTATATGGCACAAGCTAACTATTTGGTACATACATAGATAACTTGCCTTGCAAGTTAAGACATGTAGCTAATAAGGTCAAGAAATTTTGGAGGTCTTATAGGACATCGACACATAGCTCTTAATTAAGAGTATATATGGAGGCAAGAGTGAAGTCTTCTTCACTCTTATCAACACCTTTTTAGTCCTTAGTCTTGTTTCAAGACTTTCTAGTCTTCTTATTTATGACAATAGCCATTTCAATTCAATATTTTATCATCTTTGAATGATTTTCTAGTTCTTTTTAGTGATACAATAGTATACTGAGGATTTTCTTTATTTGAGATTCATGTCCTTGATAGATATCAAAATTTGACACTTTAGATTTTTTTTGCAAATTGAATGGATTGTATAAGGTTGTTCTATTGGACGTCATCTATTAATGACCTTAATCAAGTTTTTTTTTGTAGATTAAGTTTTGAAGACTTGAATTCAAATTTTAGAAATCCATAATAGCTATTGTAGAAGCAATATGAGATTTTTTTGAAAACATTATTGTGGCATAAGATAAGTTGAAAATAATTCCTAGAGCTTTAAAAAAATTCTTAATTTGGAACTTATAGCTTATTTATTATTTAACATCAAGTAGATCTAGTGGAAAGAAAATGAATACTCCATTGAAAATATAGTGTTGTATAGTAATACGGCCATTAGATGAAAAAAGAAGAAAAGTGTTTTATTATAAAAGAGCTTAATTAAAAAAAATATAAAAAATATAGATAAATAATAAGCATGTAGTAAAATCTATTCTTATGAGAACTACTGTTTATGAAAATAAATTCTATTTATTTTGTAGAACCGTAAATAAAGCAAAATAAGTTAAATTAAAAAATAAAGAATATAGACACATACAAGAAGAAATTAGGATTTGATTTTAGCAAAAATTACTTGAAGAAGATAAGAATTGATATTTCAAGAGGACATGTTGCCAATTAGGATTGAAATTAGACCTTGAGGCACAAATCCAAGCTCTTATAGTAATTTTAAGATTCATTTGATAAATCAAAAATAAGATTTGAAAGAAAACTTGAGGAGAGATTTTTAAATATTGGTTTCATGTCATTTGAATTATTATTAAGATTTTAAAGAATTTCAAAGTTAATGATATTTTTTGGTGGATTAAGATTTTAAAAATTAAAAATAATTTTTAAATTTTTAAATTTTGTGAATTTTGTATCATAATACAAATGAAAATTGGATAATTTATTATTATAATTATTGTGAATTTTTGTGATTTATTTGAGGTCAATTGAATAATTAGATTGAGATATATGAAGGTCATTGGAGATTATGGTCTTGAAAATTTTAGATTTAGGATCAATGAGTGATTTTGAAATCTAATAATATTTGTTATTTAGATAAGAGAAAAATTTAATAAAAGAAAATAAAAATTAAATATTTATATACAATCTAATTTTTGAAATAATTAAATTGTTCAATAAGAAAAAATTATTATTAAAAGATCAATGTTCAAGGCAAAGATGGAGGGCATTTAACAACTAGGAGGTTTTGGAAGCTTTTCTTGTAATTTGGTAAGTCCAATTTGTCTCAAATTTTATGTACTTGTTAACTACTTATTGATTGAAGTCTAAGTAAAATTTTAGTCAAGATCTATAATTTATTTAATATTTATTGAGGTTTTAAATAGCTTTAATTGATGATTAAAATTTAAAGAGAAATTTCTTGACATTATTTGAGATTTGGAATTTCATAAGGATTTGATGTAAGATTAGAATTTAGGTTTTTTTTAGGATTTCATTAGGATTTTCTTAAGATTTGATTAAGTATTGTCTAGGATTTGAATAAAATTTATTTAAGATTTAATTAGGATTTTATTAAAGTTTAATTAGAATTGGTATAGGATTTCATAAGGATTTATTGATGGTTACATTAGGATTTGATTAGAGTTTAATTTGGATTTTTAATTTTGATATTTTATTTTTTTATTATATATATATTTTTTAGAATTAATTTATAATTTCTTTATATTTCTTTTATAAATTCTTGAGTCTTTTTTTAGATTTTTTATTAAATTGATAAGAATTATTATAATTTAATTATATTTTGTTTAAAATTCTATTAAAATTTTTAAAGTTATCTTATTGAAAGTTCCATTTTTTCTTAGATAGCAAGGTATTTAATACATTCTCAAGTAGACTTCAAGTAATATAATATAATTTGATAAATCCAATGTAAAAAACTTAAGATAGAAGTTATTTGGAATTTTTTTTGAATTATTTGAATTTTTGAAAAAGAAGGAGAGAGAGTGAAAAGAAGTACTTTTGTTGGTACCTATTAAAGACAAGAACTCGATGAGAAGGCAATTCAGACAAGTGAGCCTTCACTCAAAAAAAGGTAAAAAAAATATAAATAAATAAGTATGTATATTGAAAGAGAAACTGGAATGACTATTGCCAAAAGACAAGAAAACTAGAGACCCTTGAAACTAGATTAGAAGCAAGAAAAGAGTTGACAAGAGTGAAGAAGGCTTCATTCTTGTCTCTATATATACTATTTAATTAAGGGCTACGTGGCGACGTTCTATAGGACCTCCAATATATGCTGACTTTATAGGACACATGCTTTGACTTACAAGGCAAGTTTTTCTACGTGTGGGCCACATAGTTAGCTTGATCTTCAAGCTAACAATATGTGTGGCACATGGCCAACTTGTTGACCACGTTTCTAATCCAAAAAGTCAATTAAAGACACATATGAAGTCAAAGCAACGTCTATGAAGCTTCTAGAAAGCTTCCATATTAAATACTTGATGAGGCCTTCATAACTTCCTTCGAATAGAATATTTGGAATACCATCAGGAGTTGTTCCTACTTCTAGCAAAATCACCAAACATCGGGAGTCCCTTTCCAAATCATGATATCAAATGCGTTGTATCTTGCCATCTATTCGAGGAAGAACATGTCATTTTTTAAGATCTTTATCTTGATTGCATCATCTTGAAGGTTGTGAAAATCATAATATCTCGTCCGATAGGTCAGCAAATAAATGCTCTTAAGTCTAATCCGCTAGTTGTTGGTTCTCCATCTCCTGAGTGTCACAACTACAAAGAAGCTATGAATAAAGATTGAAAGTAGAATGTTATCTTGTCTAGATGTTGTTTTTTTATAAAGAAGGTTTTCATCTTGATTTTGATAGATGTCGTCGATGAAAAGCCTCCACCACCTTTACTACATTTATAAGATTCTTTATTGGCTCCCATGTGCATTCACTAATATCATATCCATGCCAATAGATAAGATATTCTAATTTATTTTGGCGCCGTCTTGAATCTAAGACTTCTTCTACTTCAAATTCTTCATTATTGTCCACTTCTATAGGAGGAGGTGGAGCTTGTCGTCTTCTTGCTATGTCCACTATCTTGTATGATTCAAGAAGAGATATGTAGAATACTAGATGGATTTTCATTGACTCCGGTAGATATAAATGATATGCAACTGGATTGATTTGTGAAAAAATAGAAAATAGTCCAAGCCTTTGATAGTCCAACTTATCACAAGGATGAGTGGTCTTGATATTGCAACAAAGTAGCTATACCTTATCATCTAAGTGGAATGGTGGTTGTTCCTTTCGATAGACATCTGCATTGACTTTTTGTTGTTCTTGAGCCTCTTTTAACTGCGCCTTCATCGTTGCATGTAGCTCTGATAAATGAATCGCCAAATCTTTCGCAATAGGATTATCAACTTTTGAAAAGTCAAAAGTATCAAGTCGTAGATGATAACCATAATTAGCAAAGAAAGGTTTTTGTTTTATAGAAGAATGTACCATGTTATTGTAAGCAAATTCTGCCAATGGCAAAAGAGTTGTCCAATTATCTTGTTGGTAGTTAATGGTATATCTTAAATATTGCTCCAAAACTTGATTAACACGCTCCATTTTTCTATCAATTTAAGGATGGAATATCAAAGATAGTTTTATATCCACTTTTAGAATCTTGAAAAGAGTCCACCAAAATCTTGATACAAATTGAGTTCCCCTATCTGATATAATATCCTTGGATAATCCATGATAGCAATAGATATTGTCAAGAAAGAGCTTAGCTATTTCTTCACCTGTGATAGATTTTGTATATGGTATAAAATATGCCATCTTGGTAAAATAATCTACTATCACGAACATAGAGTCATAAGAACCTGAGATTGGAAGATTCGTGATAAAGTCTATAGAAACAGAAGACCATGGTTGTTCTGGAATGAATAATGGCTGAAGAAGTCCAAAAGGTCGATGATGAGGAGTTTTTAATCTTGAGCAAACATCACATGATTGTACAAAATCTTTGACTGCCTTCCACATTTGAGGCCACCAAAAATTCCTAAATATCAGCTCCAAAGTCTTATTATATCTAAAATATCGTGCTATTGGAAAGTTGTGATGAGCTTGAAGAATACGTAAACATGCTTCTCCTTCTAGAACATATAGATGTCCTTTGAAATAGAGTAGGTTGTTCTTGAATTCAAATTTAGAGGGATCATGAGATTTAGAAGAATTATTCTTGATATCATGAAGAAGAGTGTCTTGAGACATACTTAATTCGACTTGCTTAAGAAAAGTTAAATCAACAGTCAATGTTGATTTTATTGCTCAAAGATGAAATTGCTCTGGCTTCAAGAGAACCATTCTTTGTTGCTCAAAAGCTGCATCTCTTTCTTTTGGTGCAAGATAAGAACGTCTAGACAAGGCATCAAACAAACCTTGTTGTTTTCCTGGCCGATAAGTGATGATGAACTCGAATCTTAATAAAGACATGTTCCAACGAGCTTGACGGTGATTTAATACACGTGCTGACATAAAATACTTGAGGTTCTTGTGATCCATATATACGGTGACTGGACTGGAAGCACCTTCTAGATAATGATGCCATTCTTGAAAAGATTCCACAATTGCAAGAAGTTCTTTGTCATGGATCTCATAATTGTTTTCTGCTGCTGAGAATTTTCTTGAATGAAAGGCTACTTGCTGAAGTTTGTCATCTGTTCTCATTTGTGATAAAATTGCACCCAGAGCAAAGTGTGATGCATCTATTTTCATAAAGAATGCTTTGAAAAAATCAACACGATACAAGATTGGTACAGAAACAGACGCTATCTTCAAAGATTCAAAAGCAACTTCCGCTTCTTGATTCTATTGGAGTTTGTCTTTACAAGTCAAACATGTAAGTGGAACTGTAACTTAAGAGAAGTCCTTGATGAAGATCTGATAGTAGTTAGAAAATCCCAAAAAGCATAAGACATCTCTTACTATTTTTGAGATCTTTCAATCTATAATAGTTTGAACTTTCTTAGGATCTATCATAAGTCCTTTATTTGAAATGATGTAACCTAAGAAATTGACTTGAATAGTATGGAATACACACTTTTCTATCATGGCATAAAGTCCTATATCTCTTAATTTTTATAACACATAAAAAACATGAAGTTCATGTTCTTCTAGATTCATAGAATAGATCAAGATGTCGTCTAGATAACAGACTACAAAATCGTCTAAAAACTCTCAAAAAATATCATTGATTAAATGTTGAAAAGCTGCTGGTACATTTGTAAGTCCAAAAGGCATGACGTTGTATTCAAAATGTCCATACCTAGTTCGAAATGCAGTCTTCCATTCATCTCCTTCTTTGATGCATACTAGATTGTATGCTCCCCGAAGATCTATTTTTGTATAGATCTTGGCTTGATTCAACTGATCAAGAAGTCTAGATATTAAAGGTAGTGGATACCTATTCTTAATGGTAATCTTGTTGAGTCCTTGATAATCAACACACATCCGCAATGATCCATCTTTTTTCTTCACAAATAGAATTGGAGCGTCTGTCGGAGATTTAGAATGGCGTATGAAATTCTTGGCTAGATTTTCTTCAATATATTCCTTGAGTTCAGTCAACTCATTTTGTGATAAACTATAGATTGGTCCAAATGGCGGTTGTGCTCCTTCTTGAAGGTCAATTGAGCAATCATAGGGACGATGTTTCGGAAGTGTATCCGCATTCTTCTTTTCGAATACATCTTGAAATTCTTGATATTCGCTTGGAATGCCACTTGAAGTCTTTTCACCAGTAGAAACAAGTGTGGCATAAATAATATATGTTGATTCTTTCATAGTAGCATGCAAGAAAGCTTTTACACCTATAAATATGGGTTTAATTGAACTAGTCTTATGACTCTCTACTTGATTAACTACACTGTTAGTTATACTTTTAGAGAAAGTAAGAGTTCGAGAAATCCAATCTATTTGAGGATTGTATTTTTCTAACCACGATAAATCTAAAATGATTGGATTAGAGGGAGATCTAATGATATTAAATACTACAAAGCTATTATGACCATCGATTATTACTTCTATAGGAAGGGTTTCGTGAGTAATATCTCCAGAAGACAATGGACGACCATCTATGACTTCTACATGAATAGGTTTAGTTTTCTTTACTAAAGATATGCTATGTCTTTTAGTAAATTCTTCATCTAAAAAATACGCCGAGGCTCCCAAATCTAATAAGGCAGAGGCTTTGTAATATTTAGGTCCTAAAATAACATTTAATGTAAAACAAGAAGAGGGCTCTGAGGAGAGAATAGAACCTTTACTAGATGTTGTGGAAGGTTCCAGCCGCACGGTCCCTATTGTAGCTGGACAAACTCGTTTTTTGACATATTGTCTTCTTTCACAACCATACTCCTCATTTTGTGATTGCATCATTTTCTTGGATAATGTTGAGCAATGTGCTTTGGTTCTCCACAATATAAACATAATCTTTCTTGACGACGACGAGTCTTTTCTTGCTCAGTAAGAAGTTTGAAACGTACTGCATAAATTTGCATATCCTCTACTTCCGAATGTATGTGTTGAAGAGGTGTTGGTGTTGCCATTGAATTATAGTAACATTGAGGTCCACTTGTACGGTTCTCAGATCAAAATTCAAAAAGGTGATTGTCGCACTTCACAACAAAGTCAATTACTTAACTCAATGTTTAAAGATCAGGTAAGTTGAGCATTAATTTTTTTACCTCATATTGTAATCCGTAGAAAAATTGGCTAATAAGTGTAGTATCATCTTACTTGATATCAGTTGTAAGTTGTCAAAATTGTGAAGCGTACAACATTACTGATCGATTGTCTTGTCGTAAAATATGGATCTTATTGGTTGCAATACGAATTGCATCATGTTCTCCATACATAGAACAAAACTCCATCAGAAAAGCCTCTAGATTATCCAATATTGGATCTCGTCATTCAAGAAAAGATGAAAACCACAATAATGCTGAACCTGAAAGAAGCGTATCAATGAATCCAACTTGCGATCTTGGAGTTGGATAGCTTTGGGGTTGAAGTTCAATCACAAGTTGCACTTGATTGATAAATCCTCAAAACTTGGATCTAGTACCATCAAACTTCTTAGATAGGATAATTCTTGGTTCTCTAACATTGGAAGGGCGTTCTACCATAGGAGAAAGGACATGGTTTGGTGTAGATGTTGAAGCTGCTCCAACCATTTCTATATCTTCACTTCTTGCTAATCTTGTTGCTCCTTCTGGTGGTAAATTGAGTTGATACATCCCAAGCATTAACTCCCTCAATTGCTCTTGTATTTGTGTCATTGCACTCTTCATTTCAACAAGTTCTGCCATGATAACACTTAGAAAAGAGAAGATGTCTAATATCACTCAAGACAAATAGAAGAGAAGACTTGAGAATAAAGAAAATACTAAGGACAATATCAGTTTAGAAGAGGGTAATCCGCAACTTCTAATATGCTTATATCTTATCAAGAAAAAGGAGTAATCCACTCTTAATCAAGATTAGACAAAACTCTGATATTGTAGGTGTACTCTTGTCAATCTATCAAGGACAAGAATTTGATAAAAAGGCAATTCAGATAAGTGAGCCTTCACTCAAAAAAAGGTAACAAAATATAAATAAACAAGTATGTATATTGAAAGAGAAACTGGAATGGCTATTGCCAAAAGACAAGAAAACTAGAGACCCTTGAAACTAGACTAGAAGCAAGAAAAGAGTTGACAAGAGTGAAGAAGGCTTCATTCTTGTCTCTATATATACTATCCAACTAGAGGCTATATGGCGACATTCTATAGGACCTCCAATATGTATTGACTTTGTAGGACACATGGCTTGACTTACAAGGCAAGTTTTTCTACGTATGGGCCACATAGTTAGCTTGATCTTCAAGCTAACAACATATGTGGCACATGGCGAACTTGTTGACCATGTTTCTAATCCAAAAAGTCAATTAAAGATACCTATGAAGTCAAAGAAGCATCTATGAAGTTTCTAGGAAGCTTTCATATTAAATACTATAGAATTAACTTACTTTTACTTATTTTTACTTACTTCCATCTATTTTTATATGTAATTACTAGCTTACGTGAGTATGTCCAAGACAATATCTCAATTGGTGCTTTATGTAGAATTGAAATTGGAACTACAAATGGAAGACAAAATATGTATTTTGATCTCAACTTTGCAAGTATGTTTGAGACTTTTATTTTATTCATGTAATAACAATGTATTAAAGATTATAAGGAGGATATGAAAAATAAAGTATTATAAGCAATTGTGGACAAGATTGATTAATTTGAAGGTAAAGATATTACAAAATATTTAAGGTGTTATATAAAAGAAATGGAACTAAAGCATGTTTGTGAAAAAGAGATGGTTCAATTATTTGAATTAGCCTATGCATCAAAGATAAGAAATTAAATAAAGTCCATTATAGGAGGTTCATAGGAGAAATTTATTCAAGCATTGAAAGATGATTTTTTCTTGACAAATAGTGATAAAGTTATAAAGAATTCATTTTTTGAGTGGATTGAAAGACCTAAGAAGGATCTTCAAGCAAAAAACTTATTGAGAGAGTTTGAAAGACAATATTATCATTTATCAAAGAAAATGAGATAATTACTAAATGCAAGCAAACTAGAACTTTCTCTTCAAGCAGCTCATAAAGAGTTATAAGAGAAGTTAAAAATTTTACTTGAAAATAAAGAAAGAAATGAAGAATTAACAAAAAATTGAAAGAAAGTAGAAGAGGCAATAGAGTTGCTTACAATGAGAGAAAGAAAAAATGATAGGATGAATATTCAAAGACCATTGCAATCATCTAAGATAAAAATGCCTACTAACCATCTCATGTCTATGATTTAACCTTCAATTATTACATCAAAGAAAAAAGAAATGTACATTGATGAAATCATATGAAGAATGAAAGATTTATAAATAAAAATTATCAAACTTGTAGAGAATATTCAATTATCAAGAATATCAACAAAAAAAATTGGGACTAATAAAAGGTGTAGTACATAGATACATATGGTATAATAGTGTAGGTCATTCAAAAAAAGAATGTAAAGATTTTATAAAGGCATTAAATAAAGGAGTTATTTTTTTTGAAGATAATATAACACATTTAATAGAGAGTAGAAAAAAATTGTAGACAAACTTTGATAAAGAGACAATAAAGGTACTTATAAAAGAAAAATTTAAAATCTCAATCAATGAAGTATTAAAATATTAAGTGGAAGAAAATTTTAGCAAATTTTAAAGTGTAAATCTTGAATATTTAGAAAAATCTAATTCTTTTTGGTCAAGTGCAATGAATTATGTAAAAAAAAAAAAAAAATTACTAGAAATGATTTAAAATATGTTGGTAATAGAATTTGACAAATTACTAAGTGAGATTATTTAATAGATGGATTATTGATTCATGCTTATAAGCACTAATAGAAGAAAAACTAAGAAAAAATGAAAATAATGAAAGGCTATCAAAAAAAACTACAAAGAAAGAGAAATCATGGTAATAAAAGAATCTTATATATATAGAAAAAATATATCTTATGCATAAAGAAAGAAAAATTTTAAAAGAAAAAAAAATGGCTCATACTTATAAATAATATATAGGTATTGAATTTGCTATGAATTTCAAGAAGATATTAAAAGAACAAATTTTAAGTAGAAAAGTTGAATTTATAATTGATGAAATTCTAAAGATTATAAATTATGAATTTATATAAATTTATTATTGACACAATAAAGAAAAAAATAAAATCTATAGGAGATACTATGACATCAAAAGCACAAGAAGCAAAAGCAATGAAATGTAGTGTAGATGAAGACAATGAGATGTAAAATTTTGGAGATGTTTCACAAGTTAAATTTAGAAAAGAAGAAGATGTGATTTAAGCCTTCAATTATTATTCTTGAAATCATTAAGCAAAGGCTTCTATAAAAAATTTAATAAAATTATGAAAGTTAAAAGAATCAATTATAGCATTAATTGATCATGGTTCCAAAATCAATTTGATGTCAAAAGAATTATATAAAAAAGAAAATTGGCCTATTGATACTAAACATGGATAGATGATAAGATTATTAAATAATTCAAAAAAAGATTTATATGGAACTTACTCAAATATTAAATAGAAAATAAGAAATTTTAGTCATGAATAAAAAAAATGTATAAGATATATGTATATATCCTATTATATCAGAATAATCATATATTATTCTCACATGAATGGAAAAAAAAGGTTATAGATGATGATTTAGCCTATGCAAAGATAAGAAGTCAAGATAGAAAAAAGGCAATGAAATATTTAACAATTTATGCAAATTATAAAGAAAATCAATATTGTTTAAGAAAACATCTTTTGTTAAGGATGTGAAAAGAATTTTTAGATCTTAACAATTTAAAAGATTTTTATTAGAGATCATTGTAAAGCAAGATTGCAATGATAGAAGGGATGATGAGTTCTTGCCTAGTGGAAGAAATAAAGCCATTATAGGATTATGATGGGATAGATATATTCATTCAAAAATATAAATAATTTAAGAAGGATAAAAAAAATATCAAAATTAAGAAACATGAATTGAAAAAATATATAATTATTGATAAAGATGAATGAATATCACGGATACTTGAAAAATCTTGATTTGGTGATACCATGGATAATTTGTAAATATTATTGGATTTAGATTTAGAAGGTGGTGATAAGGTAATAAATGTGCACTCTAAGCAATTTTATGATGAGAGAAAAGAATATGTGAATAAGCATGAAGTGAAGATAAATAAAAAATATAAGACCATTGCAAAGAAAGTTAAATCAATGGTATTACCACTACCATCGGATTTTAAAAATATGATTGAAAAAACTTCTATGTAACCTAATTTAAGTGATCTAAGAAAAATAGGTCATCAATTTAAGGATAAATTAATATTAGATGGTTTGAAAGTTGGATATGAGAATTTTTTTGATAAGAAATGAAGAGAGATATTTAAAAAAAAATACTTTCACAACATGATAAGACATTTGCATTTGAATCACATGAAATAAGGTATGTTAATCCAAGTATTGTAGCACATATCGTTATTTTTACAATTCCACATGAATCATAGAATTTAAGGCCAATTTCAATCTCAGATGCCTATTTGCTTAATCTAATTGAATTAATCAATGAAAAGATTAGAATGGAAATTTTAAAACTATCTATTACACCATATTCCAATTGGTGGTTTATAATATCTAAAATAAACAAAACATTAAAATTTATTTAAGTTATACACCTAATAAATAAAATAATTATCAAAAATATGTATTCAAATCAAATCATAGATGAATTTACAAATCTATTTCTAAAGAAAGTAATTTATTCTATAAAAAAATATTTATTTAAGATATGATCAATTTCAATTGATAATACAAAGTAGAAATTTGACAATAATGAAGACACCATTAAGATTGGTCAGAATGTATACATTAACATAAGAAACTATAAATTTTGTAGCATACATAATAAATAGAATGTATAAGGTATTAAAGAATTTTATTCCAATAATAATAATATCTTTCTTATATGATGTTTCAATTAAGGAATGTGAAGAAAAAAGAAAAGATGAAACATTAGATTCAAAAGAATATAGAAGTTTGTGGCAAATCATAATAATGATTGTGGAAAGATTTTAACAAGGTTAGAAGAAGTTTATTTAATCTTATTTGGAGAAAATTTAATGTTTGGAATAAAAGAAGTTTTGGTAGTAGGGCACATGTGTAGATCATATGAATATAAGTTAACTATGGAAAAGTTTGATATTGTTAAAAAGATAAAAGAATATGCAAATACAATGAAAGTCAAAAGATTTTTACTAGCATGTATTTTCTATCATATATAGATACTTCATTTTGCACATGTAGCAAATCTATTATATAAGTTGTTAAGAAAGAATAAAAAATTACAAAGAAAAGAAGAATAAAGAAAAGCTATGGAAAAATTGAAACAAAATTCTTTTTTTACCTCCAACTTTGAAGAAAATAAATTATGAATATAAAAGGCTAGTAATATTAATAATTGATGCAAATCCAATTAAAATAGATTGAACAATTAGACAAGATGATGAATAAAGAAATAGATATATAATAAGATTTAAAATAATTTTTTTGAATGTTAGATAGAGGACATATGTACAAATCAAAAGAAAATTATGAGGTGTAATAATAGCCATAAAAAATAAAAAAGAGTACATAATTCATACATTAGTAGTTAAAGAAACACATGTTCTACCTTTATTGAGTATGATTACAAGTTGTTCAATTTTTGATATTATTATGTTAAGATGGATAGCATATATCAAATCTATATATCCAAAATTTAAGAAAATTTTAGGAAAAGAAAATTTAGTTTCAAATATATTATAAAAAGCAAGATATTACAATGAAGAAGATATAATTTATTTGAAAGATGATATGGATACAAAATTTTATACTGCATTATTAAATCAAGAAGGTGTATGTTTGAATACACTATTAGAAATATTTTTAAGAGATTTATATGAAGGTGAATAGAAAATTGTTGAAAAGTATTTAAACATATTAAAGTAAAAAAAAGATTCAATAAATCAAAAATTATAAAAAAATTATAAAAAAAACCTATAAATATTTGTTTTTGTAATAGATATTTATGGAAGCATCCAAAAAAGAGAAGAAAAATACCAAAATGGATGATATGTGGTTTAAAAGCTCAATAAAAGATTATTAAGAAATTTCATGAAAGTTAATGAATTAGATATAGAAGAATTTGAAAAACTTTTATTAAATTCAAGCAAGAAAATTCTTTGGTATGATAGAAATTAAATTTTCTTTGATAATAACATATAATTCAAAAGATAATGAAAAGAATGAGTAAAAACATTCATATATTATTAAAGCATTAGTAAAGGCATGCAATGAAAAAGTACATTAGTGATCTAGGCTACTACCATTTATATTATGGACAAATTGCACACTCATAGTATAGTGACTAAATATATGCTTTTTGAATTAATGTATAGACAAAAGCCAGTTATGTCAATAAAAAAAATGGTACATATATGAAGAATTTTTCATTAGAGAGAAAATCTTAATAAAAAAGAGCTTTAATATTATTAATCTAATAATTGAAAAGAAGAATTAAAGATTATAAAAGAAGTCTATGACAATGGTACATACATATTACAAAACTTGATGGAATGAAATGAAAGACATCTATTGCAGGAAAATGAGTCAAATTATTTAGACAAAGAGATATATTCATATATTTTGGTGAAGAATAAAATCTATTAAATATCACTAAAATAGAAGTGGAAGAGCTAATTGAAGACCAAGAATTTGACAAAGATGAAAAGCATCTTACATCAACAGATTGAAGAATCATTTATATATGCTAGAAGATGCATAAGTTTAAGGGGGGAAGGAATGATATTATCTAATAATACAACCATTAAATGAAAGAAGGAAATTATTTTATTATAAAAGAATTTAATTAAAAATATATAATAAAAAATATAAATAAATAATAAACAAGTAATAAAATTTATTAAAATTAAAATCATCTTTTACAAAAATAGATTCTATTTATTTTATAGATTTATAAATAAGACAAAATAAAGTAGATTAGATAAATAAAAGATATAAGCATATTGTAGAATAGATATTAGTTCATTTTTGTAAGATATTAGTAAAATAGACTAATAGTCTATAGAATAGTCAGTTTAAGAAGACGGATGATTAATTTAGTTATTAGAAGTGATTAATTACAAGATTATGATTAGAATCTGGAAATAGGGAGTAAGTATATAGGAGATGTAGAAGTTAGTTTGGGTGCCAGACTGTGATAGTCATGAACTGGAGTTAAGCTTGGTGCTACCTCCTTGTTTTTATTTGTTGTTGAAGAATAATGGATAGTTTTTGAATATTAAGAAGTGAAGCTCTGGAATAATCAGAGATTGATTTATGAGTTATTGATTATGTAATTAGAGTACAGAGTGATTGAATCATATAAGGAATTATTAAAAGCTTATGATTGTTGTTTATTGAGAGCTGTGTATGTTTTTGATAAAGAAAGTTGGTGATTACAAAAATTATGAGAATTCAAATTGGTTGGAGTGAAGTCTACTATTTTTGGTATTTGATACAAATTATGTATTTTGAGCGGTCTTTTGAGAGTGCAGGGTTGTACACTATTGTTATCAGTTGATGAAGGAATATTGTTACTAGGAGAAAGCATTGTAATATTTTTTGGTATTTTAATGGTTTGAAATACGATTAATTGTGTGATCTTAACAAGTAAAACTCATGCACTTAGTCTTTCCCTATGTTCGAATTCTCCTATACATGTTTATTCTAAAAAAAATTGTAGAATAAGTAAAACGATAATTACATTTTGGCGCCATTGCCAAGGATAGACAATAGCATTGAGTGTTAGGAATTAACTGCCGGTTTTGTTAGATGGGAGATAGGAAACAAATTCAATAGAATTTAATGAAAGACTATGGTTATTAAGAATGAAAACTTAATAGTAAAGAAAATAAAGAAGTCGAAAGAAAGAATAGAGAAATTGCAAGCAAGAAATTTATTATGTAATAAGTAAGAACAAAAGTTAAAAAAGAATCATCAAAAAAATTGAATTAAACCATGGTTGCATGCCTGTCGGCAATATCCAAGTATACACAAAAGCTAATCAACATCAAATATTTCAGAATTATATACTATTAGAGAAATTGCCAAGAGTACTCGTGGAAAATTTGGTCAATAGACCAGTATTTTCCTTGAGGTCATTAATTGCGAGTGGAGGAATCATAGAAGAATTAGGTACTCCATTGGATATGTTTTCAATAACAGAAACTTCCAATTCCATCAAAATTGGTTCCATAGAGTGGCATAAATTACTAATCAATATGGACCAATTTAATATATATCAAAATCCATCATTTTTACCCTCAATTCAATCGAATAACTTAGTAAGGGACAATAATAGTAAATTGAGAAAACTTAAAAATTCAGAACAATCAATTGGAAAAGACGCTAGTTGTTTTGATAAAAGATTAAGTGGAACATTATTTTCTTCAATGGTGACGGGTGGTCCAACAGTTCCAATAGCAGTATAAATGGGTGACATAAGCAATTGCATAACGAGCATGGCTCCATTATCTACTTTTAGAGATTTTTTGAGTACGGATCCCGACCAATATTTGTCTCAGTTTCTAACAACATGTCTAGCCAATAATAGAAGAACTGAAGATATTTGGTTATAATGGTTGTCAACAACCTTGAAGGACACGGTGTTTGAATGGTACAACCGTCAACCTATGGATCAATTTTTCAATTGGGAAGCATTGAAGAATGTATTTTTAATCCATTTTCATTCAATTGGATTTGAGGATCGACTTCGAGAAAGATTAATGACTTACAAAATGGATCCAAGAAAGGCAATGGAATCATATTATAGTTGTGTGGCAGATATACTCTACAAGTGGCTAAATGACCAAATACCAAAGGCTTTTGTATTATCCATATTAATCAACGGATTACACCCATCCGATTTAAAAATGTTTGTAAAATATGATAACTGCATCTTTTAATAGAACCAAGGTTTGGAAGGAATGCCATTATGATCAATTTTTAACTAAGGGTGCCACGATGATTCCAGTTCAAGACAACTATCAAAATCCGACTTGAAACGGATTAGTAGATAATTATCCACGTATGTTAGAAACAGTGGTCAATTCCAGTGCCCATATTCATGGGCCAGTTAATGTCACCCTATTGCAAGCTATACCATGAAACGTGAAAAAAGATATGCTCCATATTTTCCATATCAACAACAAGCAGCAGAGTTACCAATAATATCATCTCCAAAAGATTCTAATGAAACCTTGTTATTGAACTTGACAAAGAAAATAGAAGAAATAGCCGTTAATATGGCCAAAGATAAGAAGAAGAGGCACAAGCCTACCAATACTAGGACCAATGTATGGTACAGTAATTGTAAGGGCTATGGTCATTTGGTAACAAAATGCCTTTCACCCTCACAAATGATGGATCAATGTACATTTTGCAGAGGAAAGCACTTAACAGCTAATTATTGGAATTGGCAAAGACAACAACAATTTAGTAATCAGACCATGATCCCATTGACTCAGTGGGACGTCAATCAAGTTTAAATGGAAAATACGTATGGATGGAATGGAAATTGATCTAATCGAAAAAATTGAGCATTTAATAACTTTCAAAGTTTCAATTTTAATCAAGAGTCTGCATCAAACCTCCAAAAATATAGTAAAGAGCAGTAGAGGTATCAGCAATATGCTCCACCGGTGTGATCAATACAACTACCTTTTGTATCAATGAGACAACCAGGATCATTTTCTAATCCTACATGGAACAAGCCTAGTAGGTATATACCAATGGAGACACCCAATATGCTTGATGGGGGTGTAAGAAGACGACTTTGTTGTTTTCATTACAGACAGATTGGTCATTATGCCAGTGAATGTTCTAATTCCAAAGCCAGTGACGATTATGTGCCAATATCTAGGAATTACAAGCAATCAGGGCATACTTATCAACAATGTAATGCTCTGTTCAATTTCAATAATTAGGATCAACAGATCCAAAGTCAAGGAAAAATTGAGGAGATAAATCAAGGTCCTCAAGATTCTCTAATAAAATGGATGGAATGTGTCCAAGCCATTCTTACTAAGAATGAGTAAAAGGAAAAAGGACTAATTCAACATTTAGATGAGCTTGATGCAAAGGGCTAATTTGACCCAATTATGGGGACATCCAATCCAAGTCCTGTTACCAGCTTCTTATCTAGTATGGGACTTGACTTGATTGGGCAACCCAATGAGGTTCTAATTACGGAGGCTTCGGTTCCATTCCAAGAGATTTTGTTCTCTATATAGTTTTAGGAAACGTCCTATCCATTGAAAGATCCTCTTGAGGGCTTGAATTCTAAAGAAGCTCACACTATTGTTCCAATTCCAAGTGTAGGGTGGAAGAATATCTTATCTCTCAGAGTTAAACTCAACCCAATGAAAAAAAAAAGAGGACATTAGGAATTATCTTAAATATGGAACCCTATGATATTTTGAAGAATCTAGATACTATTTGGCCTTCTATTTCTATGAAGCAACTTCTAGCACTTGCACCAGAGTACAGTTCTACATTGAATTCATCGTTAACACGGCATAAGCAACTCAATAAGGAAGTTTGTGAAGTTAGTTTGAACCCTAACCTAAGTGCACCAACCATTGATGTTTCAATTAATAATGTTATGATCTTGGGTGTTCAGATGGATGGTAGTTTCAGCGTCAATTTAATGAATGCTAATACAATGGATGCTTTAGATTTGAAATACTTAGTACCTACAATATTGGTGTTAAGGATGGTAGATCATAGCCGGGTTAAACCAATGGATATTTTATGGAGTGTTCAAACTATAATTATCGATATTACTTATAAAATCGACTATATCAACTTTTGGTTACAACGTTTGACTTTATTATATCTAATTTTATTGGGACAACTCTAGCTTTATGAAGCGAATGCTAAGAATGATTGGGATCGAGATACTTTAATAATTAGTAAAGGCAGAGATAAAATGGTGTTACAAATGTACCCAGTACACTATCATGGGGAGTCTCAATTGCCATCTTCTAAATTGACATTGGATGATGAACTTAGCTCCAATGATGACATAGTAGCATCGAATACAGAGGCACCTGTAAAAGCAGCTCAATATTCTAGAATGGTGTACCAATGTGGAAGTTTGGAAGAATATTTGATATATCCGCCGGATTTAAAAATCTCTTCTAAAGTTAGTATTGATTGGATGATCAAATATGATGTACACCATGTGAGTGCCCTGAACACAGGATTCAGTACTTTGTACATGTCGAACTTATCAAATAATTTTAAATCACTGTGGGAGTTGAAACAAAACATCGCCACTACACTTTTATGTCAAACTATCAACTTCGCAACCACAGCAGAGTCTCAGACAATTAAGATCTATGAAGGTATTAAGGAACAAGAGTTGACCTATTGGACAGAATTTTTCTTGCATCATAAATCAGCTTTTGCTTGGACTTATGATGATCTAAAAGGTATCCCCGTTGAAGTCTATGAACATCATATCATTTCAGAGGAGAACGCTAAACCGATACAGCAGAGGTAATATTGCCTTAATCCTAAATATTCTCTCATGGTGAAGGAAGAATTGGACAAGCTTCTTGCGGTTGGTTTTATTTACCTAGTACCGAATAGTGAGTGAATTTCTCCAATCGTGATGGTGCCGAAAAAGAATGGAAAAATCTGAATTTGTCAAGATTTTTGGGAACTTAATGCAACCACCAAAAAAGATTACTTCCCATTATCTTTCATGGATAGTATATTAGATGCCGTAGCACGTCATAAATATTATTCATTCTTTGATGGATTTATCAGGTATAATCAAGTTCAAATTACACTAGAAGACCAGTTCAAGACAACCTCTACTATGGATTGGGCACATTTGCTTATCACGTGATGCCTTTTGGATTATGCAATGCCCCAGCCATGTTTCAGAGAGTGATGACTCAAGCCTTCCAAGACTATCTCTAAATTTTTATGGAGATATTTTTAGATGACTTTTGTACATTTAATACAAAATAAAATCATCTTAGTTGTCTAGGTAAATATTTGGCTCAGTGCGCTTAGTTTGGAATATCGTTGAACTCAGAGAAGTATCAATTTGGCATTCCATCTAGAAAATTATTGAGACATATTGTCTCTAATCATAATATTGCTATGGATCCTGACAAAGTGCAGCATATAATGAACTTGCCTAGACCAAAGACGATCTCCAGTGTTCGAGGGTTTATCAGCCATGTCAATTATTATTGCTGCTTTATTCGTTTGTTTACAGTTATTTGTCAACCTTTAATGAACTTATCGAAGAAACCTCTATCAGATTGTACTAGTTTCATTTGGACCTTGGAGTGTACCATGGCCTTTGAGGCATTAAAGTCAAAATTGATCTCTGCTCCAATATTGGTAGAACCTTGTTAGATGGAATATTTTTATGTGTACGTTGATGCATCCAATATGGCTACTGGATCGGTGCTAAGTCAGAAGGATGACTAGGATATAGATCATTCTATTTATTATGCTAGTCAGCAATTGGTGACTGTCGAATGTAATTATACTACTACTGAACGTAAATAGTTTGATATGATATACTCAGTTCAAAAGTTTTGACACTATTTGCTTGGATATTCATTTGTATTTTATATGGATCATGATGCTCTCAAATACATGATTAATAAGCCTCAATTGAGTGGATGCATTATCCAATGGATATAACTTCTACAAAAGTTCAATTTTATGATTGTTATACGACCTAAAAAAAAACATGCAAATGCTGATCATTTATCTCGGTTGTCTAATATTCTTGGCAATGAGCCTGTCCTTAATGCTCTTTCCGACACCGAATTATTTGTGGTAGATGTGATTTCTTCCGAATATAGTAAAATCATTCAATTTTTGATCAGCCACACTTTTCTGCCGACTTTCACCAAGGAGCTTAAAAGCGACTCATTTTGAAGAATGCCCCGTATATGATGATTCGTAATGCTTTGTATAAACAAGGCAAAGATGACATTTTAAGACACTGTATCTTTCAAAGTGAAGTACAGTCGATATTAGATGGTTGCTATTTGGATAGTTGTGGTGGTCATTTTACAGGAGATAACACTACTCGCAAGGCTTTAATGGCAGGATATTGGTGGCCCACAATGTTTTCTAATGCACACCAATTTGTTTGTCGTTGTGATCCTTGTCAATGAATGGGTCGATCCATGAGCACTTCTGCCATGCTGTTAGTACCAATCTTGGTATAAGCACCATTTGAAAAATGGAGTATTGATTTTGTCGGTCCTATCACACCAGCGTCAAAACCTGGCTAGAAGCAGTATATTTTAGTCGCTATGGACTATGTAACCAAATGGACAGAGGCTATTGCTACCTGCCATGATAATACCAGTATGGTGGCCACTTTTTTTTACAAGAATATTATAACTCAATTTGGATGTTCGAAAGAATTAGTTAGTGATCGTGGCATCCATTTCATAAATACTACCATAGCCGCCTTGACGAACATATATAAGATTAAGCATCAAAAAACTACTCCATATCATCTTCGTACAAATGGACAAACAGAAAAGACCAACAAAATTTTGTATAAAGTCTTGACTTAGATAATTTGGGGGGCAAGTACCGATTGGGAGACCAAACTCTTTGCAGCTTTGTAGGCGTATCGTACCGCATATAAAGTAACTACCAACACTACTCCGTTCCAACTAATTTACGAACAAGAGATAATTTTACCTATCGAGTTGGAGGTTCAAAATTTACGGATTGCCTTAGATGAATGTCTCAGTGACAACAAGTCATTATACTCTCGGTTGACAAAATTGGAGGAATTGGATGAAATATGGACTACAACTCTTTTCAACATGGAAGCAACTCAAAAACGGAGGAAGAATTACTATGATAGTAAACTGTGTCTGAAGAATTTTATGCCCAATGATTTGGTATTACTATATGATAGTCGATTTAATCATTTTTTGAGCAAATTTTAAGTTCGTTGGCATGAATCGTATTGGATGATTGAAGGTTTTTTGAATGGATGTGTTCAATAGGAGAATTTCATGGACCATCGATTTAGTATCGACATTAACGAGAACCGATTACAGTTATTTAATACATAAAACTCGGGACAGATTTATATTTTTTGGAGGGAGATGATTTCGAAAGGACTCAAGATAGACCTAGATATGGTATAAGTGCATTAGGGTGTAGATGTGGTTGAAAGGATAGTTAGTAATTACCAATGTGTCAAATGGGACGAACGTGAGAAACAGACAATATGGATAACATGTTGTCATTAACAGTAAGTAATAAGAGAATAGAAGTAGGGCACTAGTTAGAGGTCATTCTATGGTGTCGTTTTGGGTTGTTTTTTCTGAAATTTCTATTTCTTATGTTTCTTGTGTATTCGAGAAAAGTAGTTCTAGTTAAGAATTTGAGTGAGGGAGCATCATGGCAATTAAAAGTACAAAGCAAGCTACAGACAAGGAGGATAGTGGCCAAAATGTGAGAGCTAGACATACATCAAAACCACCTTCTGTAATAATTGTTACCAATATCTTATAGAAACAAATTAATATCTATTCTATACTTACCATCAATTAATGTGTCATTAATGGAAGAATATATCACAAATTATGACCAGGAGGATGGATCAAGTATCATATAAGGGTGTCACGGCCATAATCATGTAAGCTAATAATTACATATAGAAATAGGTAGAAGTAAGTAAAAGTAGATAAAAGTAAGTTAATTATATAATATTTAATATAAAAGCTTCCTAGAAACTTCTTAGACACTACTTTGACTTCATAGGTGTCTTTAATTGACTTTTTGGATTAGAAACGTGGTCAACAAGTTGGCCATGTGCCACACATGTTGTTAGCTTGAAGATCAAGCTAACTATGTGGCCCACACGTAGAAAAACTTGCCTTGTAAGTCAAGGCATGTGTCCTACAAAGTCAACACATATTGGAGGTCCTATAGAACGTCGCCACGTAGCCCCTAGTTAGATAGTATATATAGAGACAAGAGTGAAGGCTTCTTCACTCTTGTCAACTCCTTTCTTGCTTCTAGTCTAGGTTCAAGAGTCTTTAGTTTCTTGTCTTGTGGCAATAGCCATTCCAGTTTCCTTTTAATATACCTACTTGTTTATATTTTGACTTATTATATCGAGATAGCCTTTTGGTGTATATTTTTCCTCATCGAGTCTTTGTCCTTGACAGATTGACAAGAGTACACTTACAATATCAGAGCTTTGTTTTTTCTTGAGTAAGAGTGGATTACCCCTTTCTCTTGATAAGACATAAGCGTATTAGAAGTTTGCGGATTACCCACTTCTAAACTGATATTGTTCTTAGTATCTTCTTTGTTATCAAGTCTTTCTTTTCTTTTGTCTTGAGCAATATCAAACAAATTTTTCTTCTTAGTGTCATTATGGCAGAACTTGTTGAAATGAAGAGTGCAATGGCACAAATGCAAGAGCAAATGAGGGAGTTAATGCTTGCGATGCATCAACTCAATTCACCAATATATGAAAGAACAAGAATAGCAAAAAGTGGAGATATAGAGATGATCGAAGCTGCTTCAACATCTACAACAAATCACGTTCCTTCTCCAATTGTACAACACCCTATAAGCACTAGAGAACCAAGAATTGCCTTACTTGAGAAATTTGATGGTACGAGATCAAAGTTTCGAGGGTTCATCAATCAAGTACAATTGGCAATTGAACTTCAACCGCAAAGCTATCCAACTCCAGGATCACAAGTCAGGTTTATTGGCACTCTACTTTCTGGTTCTGCATTATCGTGGTTTTCGTCTTTTCTTGAACAACGAAATCCAATATTGGACAATTTGGAAGCTTTTTTGGCGGAGTTTCGATCTATATATGGTGAACACGATGCAACTCGTGTTGCAACAAATAAGATCCGAATTCTACGACAAGGAAATCGCTCAGTAACAGTATATGCTTCACAATTTCGACAACTTGTAATTGACATCAAGTGGGATGATGCTGCACTCATCAGTCAATTTCTTTATGGATTGCAATACGAAGTAAAGAAATTGATGCTCAACTTACCTGATCCTCAAACTTTGAGTCAAGCAATCGATTTTGCGATAAAATGTGATAATCGACTTTTTGAATTTCGATCTGAGAATCATTCACGGGAACCTCAACGTTATTACTCAATGGCAACATCAACATCTTTGCCAAACGTACATTCGGAAGTAGAAGACATGCAAATTGACGCAGTACGTTTTAAACCTCTAACTGAGCAAGAAAAGATTCGTCGTCGTCAAGAAGGATTATGTTTATATTGCGGAGAACCTAAGCACACTGCTCAACATTGTCCAAAGAAACGACGCAACTATAAAATGAGGGGTACGACGGTCAAAGAAGACAACATGTCGGAAAACGGATTCGTCCAGCTACAATAGGGACTGTGCAGCTGGAACCTTGTACAATTCCTAATGAAGGTCCTATCTTCTCCTCAGAACCCTCTCCTTGTTTTATAATAGACTTATATTTAGGACCTAAGAATTACAAAGCCTCTGCTTTATTAGATTCGGGAGCCTCAGCATGTTTTTTAGATGAACAATTTGTTAAAAGTCGTAAAATACCTTTTATACAGAAACCTAAACCAGTACATGTAGAAGTCATAGATGGTCGTCCCTTGTCTTCTGGAGATGTCACTCATGAAACTCATCCTATAAAAGTAACAATAGACGGTCATGATAGCTACATAGCTTTTAACATAATTAAATCCCCGTCCAATCCAGTTATTTTAGGTTTATCCTGGCTAGAAAAATATAACCCTCGAATAGATTGGAATTCGCGTAAACTTGACTTTTCCAAAAGCGTTATTAATAGTTCTACAAACCAAGTAAAAAATTATAAGTCTAGTACAGTAAAACCCGTACTGATAGGTGCAAAAGCATTTATACACGCAGCAAAAGAAGGATCAACTTTTGCTATTTATGCTGCACCTATTTCTGAAAACGTAAAGACTTCAAGTGGCATTCCAAGTCAATATCAGGATTATCAAGACGTTTTTGAGAAAAAGAATGCAGATATTCTTCCTGAGCATCGTCCATATGATTGTTCAATCGACCTCAAGGAAGGAACTCAGCCACCATTTGGACCAATTTACAGTTTATCGCAAGATGAGTTGGCTGAACTCAAGACATATATTGACGAGAATTTAGCGAAGAATTTCATACGCCATTCAAAATCTCCAGCAAGAGCTCCAATTCTATTCGTAAAGAAAAAAGATGGATCTTTACGAATGTGTGTTGATTATCGAGGACTCAACAAGATCACAATCAAGAACAGGTATCCATTACCTTTGATATCAGGACTCCTTGACCAGTTGAATCAAGCTAAGATCTATACAAAAATAGATCTAAGAGGAGCATATAATCTAGTACGGATCAAAGAAGGAGATGAATGGAAGACTGCGTTTCGAACCAGGTATGGACATTTCGAATATAATGTCATGCCCTTTGGACTCACGAATGCACTAGCTGCTTTTCAACATCTCATGAATGATATATTTCGTGAATTCTTAGATAATTTTGTCGTCTGCTATCTAGACGATATCCTGATCTATTCCAAGAACGTCGAAGAACATGAAATACATGTTCGTCAAGTATTACAAAAACTTAGAGATACAGGATTGTACGCCAAGATGGAAAAGTGTGTATTTCACACTACTCAAGTTGACTTTTTAGTATACATCATTTCAAATGATGGTCTCATGATGGATTCTAAGAAAGTCCAAACAATCGTGGATTGGAAGATTCCAAGGACGGTAAGAGATGTCCAATGTTTCTTGGGATTTGCCAATTACTATTGGATCTTCATCAAAGATTTCTCACGAGTTGCAGCTCCACTTACACGCTTGACTAGTAAAGATAAATTTCAATGGAATCAAGAAGCGGAAGCAGCATTTGAAGCCTTGAAGACATCGTTTGTCTCTGCACCAGTCTTATATCGTGTTGACTTTTCCAAGGCATTTTTTATGGAAACAGATGCATCGGATTTTGCCTTGGGTGCAGTTTTATCACAAATGGGAACAGATGATACACTCCATCTGATAGCTTTTTATTCAAGAAAATTCTCAGCAGCCGAGATCAATTATGAGATCCACGATAAAGAACTTTTTGCGATCGTGGATTCCTTTCAAGAATGGCGTCATTATCTAGAAGGCGCTTCTAGTCCAGTCACTGTGTATACAGATCACAAGAACCTCGAGTATTTCATGTCAGCACGCGTGTTGAATCGTCGTCAAGCTCGTTGGAGTATGTCTTTGTCAAGATTCGAGTTCATTATCACTTATCGACTAAGAAAACAACAAGGTTTATCCGATGCCCTATCTAGACGTTCTTATTTTGCACCAAAAGAAGGAGATGCAGCTTTTGAGCAACAAAGAACGGTCCTCTTGAAACCGGAGCAATTTCATCTCCGAGCAATGAAATCAACATTGACTGTTGATTCAACTTTTCTCAAGCAAATCCAGTCCAGTATGTCCTCAGACCCTCTTGTTCATGATATCGAGAATAATTCTTCCAAGTCTCATGATTCTTCTAAGTTCGAGTTCAAGAATAATCTATTATATTTTGAAGGACGCCTATATGTTCCAGAAGGAAAAGCACGTTTGCGTGTTCTTCAAGCACGTCATGACTTTCCAGCAGCAGGACACTTTGGATATAATAAGACTTTGGAACTCATATTAAGAGATTTTTGGTGGCCACAAATGTGGAAGTCAGTCAAAGACTTTGTACAATCATGTGATATTTGTTCAAGATCAAAAATTCCTCGTCATCGACCTTACGGACTTCTTCAGCCATTACCTATACCAGAACAACCATGGTCTTCTGTTTCTATGGATTTCATCACAGATCTTCCAAGCTCAAGATCTTATGATTCTATATTTGTGATAGTAGATCGTTTCACCAAGATGGCACATTTTGTGCCATGTACAAAATCTATCACAGGTGAAGAAACAGCTAAGCTTTTCATTGATAATATCTATCGCTATCATGGATTACCTAAAGATATCATATCGGATAGGGGAACTCAATTTGTGTCAAGATTTTGTAGGACCCTTTTCAAGATTTTAAAAGTGGACATAAAGCTATCTTCGGCTTTCCATCCTCAAACTGATGGACAAACAGAGCGCGTAAACCAAGTCTTGGAGCAATATTTAAGGTGTACTATCAACTACCAACAAGATGATTGGACAACCCTTCTGCCATTGGCAGAGTTTGCTTATAATAATACGGTACATTCTTCCACGCAACAAACACCTTTCTTTGCCAATTATGGCTATCATCCACGACTTGATACTTTTGATTTTTCAAAAGTTGATAATCCTGCAGCAGAAGATATGGCAAATCGGTTGTCAGAGTTACATGCAATAATGAAGACACAATTGAAGGAAGCTCAAGAACGACAAAAGATAAACGCAGATCTATATCGTAAGGAGCAACCACAAATCAACGTGGGTGATAAGGTATGGCTACTTCGTCGCAATATCAAGACTACTCGACCTTGTGACAAGTTGGACTATCGTAGGCTTGGCCCCTTTTCTGTTTCTGAACAGATCAACCCAGTTGCATATCGGTTACATCTACCGGAGTCAATGAAGATCCATCCTGTATTCCACGTATCTCTTCTTGAACCATATAAGACAGTGGATATACAAGGAAGAAGACAAATGCCACTGCCTTCTATAGAAGTAGATAATAATGAAGAATTTGAGGTGGAAGAGATATTAGACTCAAGGCGGCGCCGAAATAAGCTGGAATATCTTGTTCATTGGCGCGGATATGATATTAGTGAACGCACATGGGAGCCATCCAGGAATCTAGCAAATGCATCAGCTAAAGTCAAAGTTTTTCATCAACGACATCCATCAAAACCAAGATGAAAATCTCTCTTATAAAAGAGACAAGATTGAGGCAAGATAACATTCAATTTCCTATCCTTGTTTGTAACTTCTTTACATTTGTGATGCTAATTAGATGGAGAGCCAACAACCAGCGGATTCAACTCAAGAACCTTCGTTTGCTGACCTGTCGGACGAGACATTACGATTGTCACAACCTTCAAGACGACGCAATCGAGATGAAGATCTTCAAGAACGACATGTTCTTCCTCGAACAGATGGTGAGATACAACGCGTTTGGTATCATGATTTGGGAAGGGACTCCCGATGTTTGGTGATTTTGCTAGAGGTAGGAACAACTCCTGATGGTGTTCTGAATATTCTATTCGAAGGAAGTTATGAAGGCCTCAATAATGATCAAATAACAGGGTGGTCTTCCCGCCCTGGTATGGGATACTACCGATGGTTGAGAGGCCCTATCAATCATCTTCGAAGAGAACAGAGATCAGAGTATGTGGCGAATACAATTCGTCGCATCATAGATTTCCTCAACATATGATGACCGCTCCTCGTGGAACTCGTCTCTAGAGGGGGGGGGTAATGTCACGGCCATAATCATGTAAGCTAATAATTACATATAGAAATAGGTAGAAGTAAGTAAAAGTAGATAAAAGTAAGTTAATTATATAATATTTAATATAGAAGCTTCCTAGAAACTTCCTAGATGCTGCTTTGACTTCATAGGTGTCTTTAATTGACTTTTTGGATTAGAAACGTGGTCAACAAGTTGGCCATGTGCCACACATGTTGTTAGCTTGAAGATCAAGCTAACTATGTGGCCCACATGTAGAAAAACTTGCCTTGTAAGTCAAGGCATGTGTCCTACAAAGTCAACACATATTGGAGGTCCTATAGAACGTCGCCACGTAGCCCCTAGTTAGATAGTATATATAGAGACAAGAGTGAAGGCTTCTTCACTCTTGTCAACTCCTTTCTTGCTTCTAGTCCAGGTTCAAGAGTCTTTAGTTTCTTGTCTTGTGGCAATAGCCATTCCAGTTTTCTTTTAATATACCTATTTGTTTATATTTTGACTTATTATATCGAGATAGCCTTTTGGTATATATTTTTCCTCATGGAGTCTTTGTCCTTGACAAATGGTGAATTATTGGGATTGATGGAACAATCTTGAAAAAAGTTGTTTCTTTCCATTGGAGAGATTGCGGTAGGGATTGATGACTCAAGCGACTTCAGTC